>NC_134415.1:90420674-91093799 GCF_030867145.1 Opisthocomus hoazin
GATTTCGACCCGCTGCTCAGCCCGGTGTCCCCGAAGCGGAGGCGATGTGCGCCATTGTCAGCCCCGGCCTCGGCCTCCTCCTCCTCCTTCGCCGCCTCCTCCCCGCAGAAATACCTGCGCATGGAGCCCTCGCCCTTCGGAGAGGTGTCGTCCCGGCTCACCACAGGTGAGGGAGGCGGCCGCGCCGTGCCCGCAGCCTCCCCCGGGGTAGGAGGGGGGGGTGGGGGGGGGCGCCGGGGGACCTTGGCGGGGAGGGGGCGGCGGGTGCGCAGGGCAGGGGGCTGGCGAGGAGGAAGAACAGGGGTGGGGGGGTGGGTGTCGCGTCGTGTGTGTGTGTGTCCCCCACCTCCAGCCATTTTCTGTCGGGCTGGGCGGCTGGCAGCGGCGGGGGCCGGGGCGATCCCCGCCCGGCTTGGCACCGCCGCGGAGGAGACACAATAGAAATGGCCGTTTTGCAGCAGGAGAAGGGGAGGAGGGACGGGGAAGAAGGGGGGGGGCGCGGGTTGAGCCGATGCGGGCGGGTGGCCGCAGGAAAGGGGTTGGGGGGGGACGGGGACTAGAGAAGGGGATCCGGGGGAGGGGGGGGGGAACAAGGGGGGGGTCTTTGGTGGGGGAGGCTCGACCCGGTGCGGAGGGAAGGGGGAGGCCGGCGCTCCTCGCGTCGGGGACGGGCGCGGAGGATTCCCCCCCCCCCCCCCCGCCTTCCACGGGTGCCTGGCTGGGGGGGGTCGGGGGGAGGTGACGGCGGTGTCTGCGGGGCCGCGGCTCGCTGCCAGCCTGCGCCCGCAGCCCGCCATTGCCGGCGGGGCCAAGCGCTGCCCGAGCCGTGCGGCGGCACCTCCTCCGGGCGGCCGGGGGCGCGGGCCGCCGCCAGCCCCCCGCGGAACGGCGCTGGGAAGGGGCGAAAGCGGGGGAAACAAAGGGGCGATCCCGCACCCAGTCCCGGGGGTCCCGGCCTGCCGCCTCCGGAAAGTTCCGCCGGGGAAGCCGGTGGTGCGGCGAGGGTTCGGGTTGCCTTTAGGGCAGATAAAACGGAATCGGGCGAGAACGAAACGCTCTTCACGTTCTTAGCGTGCGGGAGAGCCCAGCCGACCGGCGGCCCTTAAAGCTCTCGGTTCCGCTGGTGTCGTCCATTAAAAATCCGTTGCACCGGCGAGCAGGGGGAGAAGGCAGGGGTGAATCTCGGCTGGGCGGGCAGGGTTGAGCGGCCTTTGGCACGGTCGGTGCGGCGGGCAGCTCCCAGCGAGGCGCGGGGGGGGTGGCTGAGCTGGCAGCCGTGCGGATCCCGCGTCCTTTGTGTGCGGGGGGAAAGCCCTCGGCGGTCCTTGCGGCAGGGTTCCCAGAGGCTGGTGCGCGCCGTGCTCCCTTTCACGCAAAAGCTGGCCCCGGATTACTGCTGGTGTTCCCGAGCAGCGAGTTCGAATGTGTTTTCAGATGGCCATCTCCTCCGTGCAGGAGGACAGTGCCTTGTTTCGATTTTCCGAGTTCTGAAAACTCCGCAGTAGAACGTAATTTTTTCACCGGTTTTAATCAAATTAAAAAAAAAAATGGCTATGGAGGAAACACGTAATTTTTTTACCGGTTTTAATAAAATTTAAAAAAAAAATTGCTATGGAGGGAACACGTAAAGGGCATACAAAGTACTTGCACTTGGCATCAGTACCTTGATATTTTTTTTGCACCTCTAGGAAAAGATCTTGAATGAGTCAGCGGTCTGGGATGAGAGTTGTGATGGATGGCACTCCCTGGTACAGCGAGGCGTTACATATGCTTTTACATAGATGTTTAAAATCAGAATTGACTCGGTTCTTTTTAGAATATAAGTGTTGCTTCGTTTCAAGGATTTCTTTTGGCTTGTTTCTTTTGGATTTGGAGAGCTTAGGTTATGAATATTTAATGTAAGTATTGTCCAGCCAGTAAATGTGTATTGCTGAAAGGAGACAAGTCAATAAAATTTTCATCAGTGATAACCTACTGCAGTATTTGAGGTAATACCTAAACTGCTATGTTAATGATTCTGAAGCTCTTAAAAACTAAAATGTTACCGAAGTTGAGCAAATACAAGCCTCATCTTCTCTTGAGAAAACCAGAAGTGCAGATGGTAATCCATGTGAAAAGGTGATTCTGTACGGAGAAGGGTGTGTTTTATGTAAGCCCTTTGTGTAACAGAATGAAGAGTGAAGGACAGTAAATCAGAATGTCTCTTAGAGCACTGTAATGCTCTTGAGCAAAACTTGAAGCGTTTATAAATTGTGCACATTTACATAGATTTTGCTTAAAAGCCCCCTCTGTGGTTTGTAACAAGAAAAAATATGTTTATACAGTGCTAGTGCAAATGTGACTGTTAAGCAGCTTTCTTAGTTTTTACTTTGAGTTGAATTTAGGGGTGTTAAGACATTGTGTATATTTCATTTTGACCATCAGGGAACAAAATAGAGCTTGTAATTTTTAAGGGGCCACTTGGAAGATTGTATGGGATTCAGCTCATCTAATTTTGTAAATGTACATCTGACCTAATAATTTGTGGTTCTCTTGATAGTTGGTTGGAAGAAACAGACGATTTGTTCTACAGCTCTGGCTTAAGATGAGGCAAAGCATGCTGTAGAAATGTGTATTGCTTTCTGTTGACTGTAAAGTGAACTTACAGGACCATTTCTGATGTAGATTTCTACATTTGGATCGGATAAATCTTGCTCTGTGCATGAAAAGAATTCCAGTCTGATTTTAAATGTTCCCAACTGAGTCACCATTTTATTCAGTTTTTATATTGGGAAATTTAGTAACAATAGCCAGAATTCAGTTGACTTATGGTTTTGTCAGTGTGTTACTGTAATACTTAGGCTTCCAACACTTAAAAAGTGGCTGTCTGAATTATGTTTAATGAAAATTAATGGTCATATGAGATCAGAGCTCTGCATATAAAACCTGATGCTGATACTTTAAGTTCACGCTTCAGCATTTTTCTTCTGTTGGATACTCTGTCCTCGTAGTGTTTAACTTCACCCAGTGGAGACTGTATCAGCACCAGAACTTCTTAACCGCATGGTTAATCATTTCAGAAATGAATTATCTGGAAGCAGAATATGGATTGATTGAGGGGGGTGCTGAGAACTAAGAATACAGTGTGGTGTTCAGATGAGAGAACAGCTGTCTTTATAGAGTGGGTATAGGCAAATAAACGATATGTCTGAGAGAGGGTATGCTTATTCAAGATGAAATTTATCTCTCACAAGAGTGTTTTAATATTTTGTGGTTATTTGAACAGCTGTTAGGTCACTTCCATTTTCTCAATGAATTTGGCAGCCAAGCTGTAATTGTGGCTCTACTGTCTATACTTTCTGTGGAATTACGCTTATTGGCTTAAGCATATTCTGAGTATGTTTGTTAATTTTTGGATACTATTGTTTGCATCTAGAATTATGTTTTTAAAATTGTGTTCACTATAAGCCATGCAGAACATATCTGCCTGGCATAAGATGGGTTCAATTTTGAAAGAGTGGCTCCTCTAAGAAGTTTTTGACTGTGTGAATACTACAGATGAGTTTCACTTTTATGTAAGTTCTAGCTATAAATGAGAATGAGACTGTGTGGTATTATCAGAATAACTGCACTTGGGTCTGGATGCCTGTGTGTAACGCCTTTGTATGTGTTCAGTGTCCTCTGAAGTCCTAAGGGTGCTGTCCTGTTTCAAAGCTGTTAAGTGATTACTAGAAGGTAAAAGGAGGAAGCAATGGCAGTATTTTTTTTTTTTTTTCTCTGTTCTCTGCTGGATGTTCTAAAGCATTATTTGCAGCTTTAGCCTGATGAAAGATTATGTTCCGTGGGGGGGGGGTGGAAGAATAAACTACACAGAAGTTGTTTTTAAATTTGAAGGCAGGTCAGTGTTAGAAAGCCTGCACGTCTGGATATTGCTGAGACTAAAGTGGGATATACAGTCAGAATAAATGGGGGCAGGGAGGAGGGAGAGGTAATGTTGACTTTAGGGATTTAAATCTACTAAATCATGATATATAGTAACTGAGAAGACAAACTGAGACCAGTAGCTTTCTTCCATACTCCTCACCCAAAATCAGAGGTTAACATGCAGCTGGAACTTTGTAGAATAAAAAAGAATGATGTACTTGAAAGCAGTTTGTGAAATCACTTAAAAATCCACAAACTTTTGCATCTGCACATGCAGTATTTTCCTCCATCTGAAACACTCATCTGCCTCACCACTTCCCCAGCAACTAACTGATGTTGCAAACCAAAAATTGTAGTGGGTGGGGTTATTGAGAACAATCCTTCAACTCGGGTCACTGGTTGAAACCAAGCAGAGATAGCGTCAAACGTTTGACAGAATATGGAAATTATTGAATTTATGCAGTATTTAGTAAGGAGTGTGCATAATTGGTATCTCTGAAGGCAGTTGTACGGTACGTGTCTGTGGTTAAAGATGGCAAATGGAGTTCGTTGTGAGAGTCCCTCTTTCGTGAAGGACTCTTTACAAACAGAAGGTAGAATAAATTTGCCTTTAATGTATACCTTTTTATTTCACAGAATAATCTGGGGAAAGAATGGATCTAATTGACACAAATTTTCAAAGTTAATGCAAGAAGAGTGAGAACTGGTAGTCTTCCCCGTAGATTGCCCTCTTGTGCGAACTTGACTACTTCTGTCTGAAACTTGGTCAGACAGTGGCCATGTACAGGTTTGACTTTTAAATGAACGGATCTAGTGGCTTTGGAGTGTGACACATTAGTAGTGCTGCATTTCTTTCTGCTTAATTTCTGTTTTGTTAATATTTATCCACATGTGTATTTATTGCTAAATGATCTTGGTGAGATGCCAGGTTTCTCATTGTGCTCTAGTGTTGTAGAAATCATTAGGATTTTAAAAAAACATTCCCATCCCTTTTTTTAAAAAAAAGCACATAATGGCTGCACCTGGACTTGATAATTTAATTTATATGAGAAATTTCTATGTAGATGCCTGTAGTGACTATAAATGTTAAACACCTTTGGTCGTAGATGTCATAAAATGTTGAAGCAGGTTTTTGTTTCAGTGGCAAGTCTGATAAATGCAGTGTGACCTTTTTTTATGGGAAGAGAAAGATACAATTGCTGTGTCTCATACATTTTGCATTGCTTGATTTATTTTTCATTCCTCAACCCCTTGATCGGGAAAACTGGGGTTTCCTGAAATAACACATTTGCAGAATGAGCTAATGCATATGTAGCCATCTGACTTGTTGTGGGAGAACCAGAACCTTCGTCAGATTGAGACCCTGAGTAATCTGATCTCGTGAGGTGGCCAGCTCTGTGCCTCGGAATCCATTGCGAGCTGCTTCTCTCCGTTCTGTAGCTACAGACACTGGTTGTCAAGTGTCAGCATGTCCCTGTTATCACTGTTCTCTCTGGCACTTAGAGCATGCTCCTCTGAGGTGAGCATGATTTCCAAAAGTATACATTCATTACTGAAGTCTCACAGACCATGCCTAATTAAGAAATGTAGCTGGAGTGATTGATGTTTATGACCAAAGCAAGAGAGTAAGAGGAATATCTGGGTTATTTTAATTTCTGTCTGTACCTGTGGATTCCCTGGTTAAGTAGATGTAAAAAGTGGAGAAGACTGTTACCCGTTGCTCTGCTGTAGTGCTGCCCTTAGGGGAAACTAGCTGCTTAAAATTAATGTTGTGTGTCAGTAGTCTGGTGGGGAGACCAAAACTAGGAATGTGGTAACATCAACTAAATGTTGAATAAGGGTGGTGGCCTAATGGAAGTGTTACAAATTTGAACTAGGACAGCAAAGCAGTTTTGCTTTAACAGGAGCTGAAATCCCTGAAGATGTATGCTGTTGGCATCAGGACAGCATTAGATTGATTCACTTAGAGGAAATCTCAGGCATGGTTCAGGTTTGAATGCATATGTTGAATGGTGACATTGCAAACTGAAACCTGAGCTATAGGTTTCATTTTGGGCCAGGAAAACTGCTACTCTGATTTCAGCCTGTTGAGTCACCTTCCTATGTGTTTTGCCAGAGTTTCCTTCAGCTAAATGAGAGAAGCCAGGAACTGAGATGAAAGGTTGCTAGTTCAAAAATCAAGTGTTGTCTTCCTATGCCCCCTCACCCCCCCCCCCCCCCCCCCCAAAAAAAAAAAAGGGAAAAAAATCCTTCAGGGGAAACAATCAGCACCTTCATAGTCGATAAGCAGTTATTAAAATGGAGAAAATAATTGTTTACCTTCTTACCTTTTAAAGTGGAGCTGCTGTTTCCCTTGTACATAGTTTCTAGGCAATTACAGATCAGGATGAAGTAATTAGATGACAGAACTGTGAAAAAGAATAACTTGCCTTTTTATCATGAATTAAAGGAAGTAAGAAGAAGGCATCACTCCTGGGAAATGAACATTTGGTTTTGTAATCCATTAGTGTGACAGATCATATTTCAGATGTCAAACTTGAATTCTGAACTGCCCCCTTCATGTTTCGTCCACTATTCATTAGGTGTGAAAGCAACTGAAATGTGATGTTTTGGTTGCCTGATCATACATCAGATTCTGGAAAAAGAATGGTGTGAATGCTGTCCATCTTAACTCAGTATTTCATGAACATATGTACTTGACTTTATGCTCTTAAGTACACAGAGCTCTAGGTAAAAGAGTATTCTGTGTATTTCGTTATATTCAGGTGAATTTAAGTGAATCTCCTATGCCTTTAGTGGTCATAGTGAGACAGTAGCAGTCTTTGTTTGTCATTCTTTGTCTTAGCCTTGAACCTGAAGGAGGAGAAGGGGGTGTATAATACAGTCTTGTGTAACTCACCGGGATTCGTGATCATCTTGAGTTTGAAATATCATTTATGAAGTATGCATTCGGTGTGTTGGCAGTGTGGCTTTTTCTTGCTGCTACCCTAGATTCAGCAGGCCTGATTTTTACTTTCAGCACCTCTGCCTGGTGTTTCTTGTTAGCTAACTCTGTGCCTGCAGAGGTGCCTCTAACCAGTAGGAAACACTCAGCACAGGGGATAAAATGAAATTAAAAAGAAGCTGAGGATAGGCCACAGTGACGTGTGTTTGATCACATTAAAAATATTCCTTTTGTCATCTCATAAATGAAATCATTGCCTGACATACAATGTCTGATTTGAACTTCCGCACCTATAAGACGGATGCAAGTCTTCATTTAAAATACCTAGTGAGTTCTAATGTATAAGATTCAAGTTCTCACTTCAGTTTTATAGTCTTAGAGAAGCTCACTTAGATTAGGTTTTCTTTAATGAGTGCACTTCCAGATCCTGAGTTTTTATATGTAATGCAATTTGTTAATTAAAATGCATGTCATTGTCGAAAAAGACAGTTTGGGCCTCCACATTGAGGAACTTTGTTAAAAAACTGTCCTGTGTTTGACACCAGTTAAATGCACATTTTGATTCAGTAGTCAGCTGCAGAGAGAATAGTAAGAGCTAATTGGAAGTAAAGAAAGTTAAGAAACTGAACTTGAAAAGGCAGGAAGGTTTTCTGGAATCAAAATTAGTCTGGAGAATGCGATCTGCTAACTTTAAGTGTTGTTTAACTGGGCCAGAGTTTTAAAGAGCTTTACAGTTAAATGTCTGCCATGTAGGTGTTATTCAAAAGTTGTCGAGTTTGCACTGCCTTAGTATTTCATAGCTTCTTTCAAGTGCTGAGATGCATTCTAAAATGTTTAGAACAGAGTATGCTTGTTCATCAAACATATTTTGTGGGTTTATTAAGTGAAACTGTAAATGCCAGCAGCAACTTGGTGCATTTAAACAACTTTTCTTACTCTAGTAGGTTATGAAAAAAAAAAAAATTCCATTTGGCATTCAGGTTTTCATTTAACATCAGTCATAAATATTTGCAAATTTACACTTCACAGTGGTTTTTTTTAAAGTCATAGATTTTATGCCACTGTATGTTAATAAAAATGACTGCTCAGTCTTTGCAGCTGCAAAAATGTGCTTGCTTAGTTTGAAGTATTGCTCGTCTGATCATTCATGTGAGAAGTCATTGAACAGTTTGATGTTATGTTAAACTTGTGTTTCTCGACTATCAATCTCCGCTTTACAAATGGTGGAAATGAGGAAGTATGAGATGAGTCATTCTCACAGTCATCCTGCCTGCTAGCAGCACAGTACTGAGTAGAGCTTGTAGTCTAGTTCTTCGGGCTGAGCAGTAGTGCCTTAAATCTTGCAAGCTAGACTAAACGGAGGAATACCATTTACCAGAGTTCGGTCAGGACTTCAGATTTCAGGCTTTTTGTCTCCTGGTGGCTGCTTGCAATGTAGACAGTGTATTGTCATGTTTAAATAGTCCCCTTCTCCATCCCACTTGGCTTAGTTTTATACCTTTACCTGAAGTTACAGTAATGCAAACTGTCAAAGTGGTTTTGTCAGGATGGGGATCTCCTAATGTATCTGTCAGTGGTGTTTCTTGAGATTTTTGATTTTTCAGAGCAAGATTTGAAGACGGCAAGTTAACAAGTGTTGCCAAGTTAAAGTAGATGAAATTACTGTAATATCAGTGAGATTTCTGTGTCACAATATAATTTCAAATAAAATCATGTATCCTTGGTTCACAGACCTTAATTTTCTATCACAGTTGTTACTCTTTTCCCCAAGTCAGTACCTGATTTCTCTGCCTCCACTCCCTGGTCCCTCCCTGCCCTTGCTGTTGCTTTTCATCCTTCTATTCTGACTGGTATTTTAACACTTTCTCTGAATTATTCCCTATTTAATTTGCAGGGGTTGTTAGGACTGGAGGAAATCTGGCTGATGATTGTTGTTTTAACTCTTGGAGTTTTATCCATTGATCAAAGTGCTTATTTTTTTTTCTTAATGATTTTGGTGGTTAATGTGGTTTGAGAAGGTTTATCAGCAGGTTTCTAAAAAAGAAGATTTTTAGTCAAAGTTGTTACATCCGAAATTTGACTGATGTTGTAGCTCATACGGAATTTGGAAAGTATGCCCAAGACGAAGCAGTCATAGTGAAGGATGCACGTGATCCGTTAAGGTCTTCAGTTAATGTAAATACAGTGTGAATGTTTGTGGTCACGTTTCTCATAGTGTAGACATGCTTTAGGACAGATGTTATCTTATGAGCTAATTTGGTTCCCACTCAAAATTATGCAGTATCACTTTAGTTAGAACAGCACTGGATTCTGAGGAAAAGTATTGTTTTACCACCATCATGCTGTTGACTAGAAACATTGCAGGGCCATTCTCCAACTGATGTGGTGTGTATGCATGTGACAAATTCTACATGGGTTTCTATTTAATTTTGGAAGCCTGACTGCATCTTGGTTTAACCTGTTTATATATTTCTGTACCATGCTGGAGTGGAGTATGTATCTTGTCCTACAGAAAATATAAATCCTTCAGCCACCCTTGAGAATTTTTTTCCCTGCTTTCTCATAGGTGCCTTCTCTTCATTTAATGTGCATCTTTACATCTTCTGCATTTGCTGCTTCTTTGACCAAGTTATTGATCCCTCTTTAGGGAGCTGAAAATCGTATAAACACTCTTGGGCATGGGACTGAAAAGGTATAAACCGCAAGGCCTTCATCAATGGACAAATGCCAAACAAGAAGCCTTTTTACTGAAAATGCTGGTATTCCTGTTGACTGGGAACGGTTTCCTCTCTTCTATGAGTTGGAAGCCCCCAGACTGATTTATGGAATTGAAGAACCACTGCAACAGTTAAACCTCTGAACTAGGAACTGGCAAATGTTTGCTTCTGCTTGGTCTGGCGTAGGCTTCAGCCACTGACTGCATACGCTGGCAGCTGAAGTTACTTGCTTCACATGGTTGCTTACTAGAAAATGTTCAGATGGGGAACCTCAATAGTGTCCTGTTTACAGACCTGAAAATTAGTTGTGAATTTTTCCTGGTATTGTATTGGCAAAATGCCAAACAGAAGTAGGAAGGTACTGAGTGAGTGGAGTCCTTTGCAACTCTGCTATGATCCCATTGATTTATGTGCATCTGAGTTTTGGAAATCTGTCCTTGCCAGAAGTTTGGAAGTCTCAGTGGAAGCTGATACTGTAGGGAAATTTTTTTAAATGCATTTGAAAGTAGGAATTCTCATAAAAAGGGAGTCTTTGGAAGTCCCTTTCTGTGAAAGTCTCATGTAAAAAAACAGAAAATGGCTGCTTTTCCTTCCCTTCAATATTTTACATTGCCAGAGGATATGCGGTTAGGGGACTGATATACCCAAGAGCCTTTTGGTACATGGAATTTCAAAGAGAAGGCATACAGGGTTGATAGTTTTATTGCAAGGATTACTTTTTCCCCGATAATTCTACAATAGAGATTATTAAAAGCAATTGCTGTATTTTATTCAGTGCAGTCAAATTCTGAACTACTTATTGCGATACTCCTTCAAAAGAGACTATTGATCGGTGCATTGTGTTTATTCGGCTAGATCTGAGGCTGCCAGAAATGTTGTGTAAGGCTTTTGTGTTTCGCCTGTCGGTTTCCAGTTCTTTGAGCTTTTAAGCAGTAGTTGCTTTATGCATATTTTGCCTAAATTGTGTTTTCCTCTCCGCTTTGCTGCCTATATGCCAGTAACTATACAGAGAGGAATGGTATTTCATGTACATGTTTCATTCTGGGAGTTTTTTTTTTACCGTTGACTGTGTGAATGATAAATGCTGTCTGGGGCAGAAAGGTGATTGCAAATTAAATGTATGACGGGAAGATGATGAATACCAGTAGAAGTTCCGTAGCCTGATTTTTGTACGTGTATGGTTGATAGTTCCTAAATTTTAACCTAACGCTGTGTTAGCAGTACTCTGGCACCAATACCTGACCTTAAATAACAGCATTTTTGCTAGCGTTCTGGTGAAAACAGTCTGGAGTTACCTTTCTTTTAGCTAGTTTCATTGTATGTGTCTTAGGTAAAACATAGTGGCTTTTGCAGGCCATATTTTAAGAGTCTAGCTTTTGTCATCTGTTACCTACAGTTTGGTCTTTGAGTGGAAATAAAGTTAAGTGAAATACTGAAATGTAATTATTTTAGGTTTGATTTTCTTACTGTTTTTCTTTCAGAACAAATTCTGTACAACATAAAACAGGAGTACAAACGCATGCAGAAGAGGAGACACTTAGAAAATAACTTCCAGCAGACAGATCCTTGTTGTTCTACTGATGCACAGCCACATGCATTTCTTCTTACTGGACCAGCTTTGCCAGGTACGTAGAAAATTATGTGTAATTCTGCTATGCGTTCTTAAACTCTGTTTGTATAAATTATTTTTCCTAGTGGTTTATTTTTCTGGTGGTTTATGGCACCTTCTCACCAGTTACGGTTGCTTTTTTTTAGCAATACTGGCATTGATCTGGAAGATTGTAACTTCTCATTTTAGGAATTGGTAGGACACAATGCTTGCATTGTTTTCAAGAGACCATCCTGCATACCCTGCCACTGATACTCTAATAGGCTTTTGCAAAGCAGCTGTCTTCACAAAAATGTACTGTACTGTACTTTTTACATAAAACAGAAGCAGAAGTTTGTAAATGGCAGCTGCCATGTAAATTGTTTTCACAGTGTTTGTGTAACACTCTTGGTGTTTTGATACCTGTGCGTATTATCCATTGTTGATATCTTCCTTTTGAGTGTCCAATTTTACTTCAGTAGTAATTAGAAGTGTTCAAATGGCAGAGAAAGGTTTCTCCAAATGTACTTTAAAGTTCCTTTAATGTAAAAGATGTGAAGAAGACTGATTATAAAAATGGTTTTGAACTACTTGTAAGTGTAAATTGGTATGCCCAAATATTTAATCTTAGGTACTTCATCTGCAGCATCATCACCATTGAAAAAAGAACAGCCCCTGTTTACTCTCAGACAAGTTGGAATGATCTGTGAACGTTTGCTGAAAGAACGTGAAGAGAAAATCCGTGAAGAGTATGAAGAAATTTTGACCACAAAACTTGCAGGTATGTTATAGTTCAAAAAAAATGCTTTAGGATGAGTTTGAAAGTCCTCTCATTTTTGTGTTAAACTGTTTTTTCTGACCTAATCTAAGGAATGAGATTGCATACAGGACAGAGAAAATGCTGTGTAGTCTCTTTGATAGGTTTTTTTTTTCTTCTGTGCTGCCTTGGATAGAAACTATGTCTCCTGGGTATTACTAATCATTGGAAACAGTGGTTCTATTTCAGATAGAACTTTCTCTTGCTATCGTGTTTGAATTGATCATTTCCTCCTCATTTTTTTTGCCAGAAAGACTTTCTATTCTACTGGCTTAAGAGCTCTTTGTGCAGGACTTTTTTTTTTTCCCTGCTTGGGAACTGACTTCCTTTTTCTGTTATTTGGCAAGAAGACAGTACCTAAGATTTCCCTTTCTCTTCCCAGCACTTACCATTACGCTGCTGCCAGTGGTGTTTAGTATTTGCTTGAGCATCAGTAGTTCAGCTGCATTTCTGATGCTCTGTGTTGAATTGTTGTGTTTTACATAATTCGGCTGGTAGTTTTGGCGTGTGATGCCAACTGATGTGGCATGTGATGTGATGCCATTTTCATAAGGATCACGTTAATGTCAGCATTGTAAATACGACCTTTCTTTAGTTCATAGAATCATAGAAAGTTTTGGGTCGGAAGGGACCCCTAGAGGTTTAGTCCAACCCCCCTGCAGCGAGCAGGGACACTGCTAACTAGATCAGGTTGCTCAGAGCCCTGTCCAACCTGGTCTTGAATGTTTCCATAGTTGTTGAAGTTCTCTACTTCTAAGCATCTTGCTAGCATTTGAGCACCTGAATTCTGTTGCATTCAGAGGTAGGTGCCTTCGCAGTGTGATTTGGTGTCTAATTGAATACTTAGTGTAATGACAGTGAACTACTTGGCAGCAAACCTGCTTTTGAATACCTGTGCCTGTTCTGCTTCCCACCTGAAAACACATCAGAATTAAAGTTTGCTAATCTCTTCAGGTGTGCCCATGCCGAAAGTCACTAGCCTTGTGGCAGGCTGGTGGGTTGCCTGTGACAGTATTGTCTCTGCACCTGAGCCTCTGTTCATGTTCTGTACTTGCTGATCTGCCACTGCTGTGTAAGAAATTACTATAGTTCTAAGTCCCTCTTAAATCTACATCTATTTACAGCTGTAACTAGAGCCCTAAATACTTAGGTTGCTTTGGGCCTGATATTCCATTTCTGCATTTTTCTTTTTAACCTGCTTCAGACTGATGAATTAGGAGACTGCAAGGCTTTTGTTTTTTTTTTGATTGGTGTGTGTTGGGAATTGGGTCATTTCTTGTATTCTCTTAAATGCATTTCAGTTAGCAGTGATCATGATAACCATTTGAAGACCAGAGATGTTTACATTTGTTTCAGACACCTTCTGAGAACAAACTTGTAGTTCTTTACAGCTGGAACCCCTCTGGCAAGTTCCTTACATGTGCTCCATCTGTCAGTCCCGAAAGGAACATTTTTATTTCTGTGTTTGGGAACGGAGGGGGATGGTTTCCGTTTGGAGGGTTGTGGTTTGCAGAGAGATGAGTTAGGTTTACTTGTTCTTACGATGCTGGTCACAGAAAGAGCTGTTAGAAAGATCATGTTACTGCGTCCCATATGTCAAGCCAACAGTAAATTTGCAGCATTCTATGGGAATTTAGAAAGAGAGATTTGCCAAAAGAATTTAGAAATTTCTTATGTGGAAGGCCAGTTACGTTTTTCTCCTGACAAAATGATTCTGTCTTTTTCAAAGCTCTGTACAGTAAGGTGATACTCATTCTTACAAACTAGTGAAGTCAATGGAAATGTAACTGGGAAGTCTGTAACAAATCTCAATTGAATAGCTTCTTTCAGGTGACTCAAGTGAATGTTTGGATACTTTCCTCATTACTTTCTGAATCACGGTTTTCTTGTAGGTAGTTAGCCAGACACTGCCTTTTTTTTCCTCTTCCCTATGTTCTTTGTGAGCAGTTGCCTTTCATGCAGTGTGTTTGATAAATGGAAAACTCAGATCACTTTAATGCCCCGATTTCCCCTCCTGCCTCTGTTACCTGAAACCGCTGTGTTAGCATAAACTTGGGTTTGCAAGATCCTTTGCTGATTTTAAAACCAGAGGAATGTAAGGGGCTAAGAGAAACTTTAGCTTGAAAGGGTTTCTAGAGTCTGTTGTGAAAAACAGCTTTTTGTACTAAAGGTCAAGTCGTAGAGTGTAGTAATCATGTTTGTATTCATGGCATTTAGCCACCTTTTGACTTAAAATAGATACTTAGAACATACCTGACACAGGATACCAGCGGTGTAAGTTCACTTAAATTTTCAAACAGTTCGCTGTAGGTTGCTCTTACCTTTGGGCTGCGTAACTTTCCCAATCTGAATGCCACAAGAAATGGGATTTTTAGGAACGGTGCATTCTTTAAATTTCCAAAGCCATAATTTGAACAAAGATGATGCTACAAAGCAGCTGTGTGTGTTGACTTAAACCTTTGAAGAAGAAAGCTTGCAAGTGGGTTTCTGGCCTTTGATACATCCTTTTAGAAAAAGTTCTAGTTGCTGTTATTTTTGGAGATGGTTTCTGGGCAACAGATCCTTCAATCTGCTCTTTGTGTTACTTTGTTGTTTGGCAAAGATGCTCGCATGGCTGCTGAAAAGCCATCAGTCAGAACGGCAGTGAAACAGAGGTCCTGCTGGTGGGCAGAGGGAAGTGGCTGCCGTGACCGTGGGCCCCTTCAGTCAGGGATGAGTGTCCATAGATCCTGGGGTCAGGTCCGCACTTCTGGCTGCTGCTGCACTGCTTGCTGATCACTGATACCCTGTTTACTTCGAAGGTGAAGCTCATCCCTGCAAGAGGATGGGGACTTTAATGGGGCAAACCTGTGGGACTAGGAACCACTACAAATCTAACTGCATTTTTGGTTGAAGATTGCCTTCTTTGACCTTGCCCTTTTCTCAGAGCACACCACATTGCTGCACATATATTTTTCCACAAGGGAGGAAGGGGAATGGAGAGGAGCGGCATCTGGTAGATATTACTCTCCTTGTTCAATTTCCTAATTCTGAAAGGTGATATCCTGCTGATGAGTGCAATATTATAACTGAATAAAATATTGCGAATGGATTTGTATGTATGTGTGTATAGAAGAAATAATCTTTCTGGAAATTAACAATGCCTAGTTCAAAGCTAAATTAATACGTTTGAGATCTAAATTTCATTTCAGATTACAAAGTAGCGGTTTTCATGAAGTCCGCAGTCAGCTATATAGTTGTCTCCTATTGTGGCTACTTTTGTGATTGGAATTAGTCAAGGGTTAGTCACTTAGCATTTCATCCTTTTAGGCTGTCGTTTGATTTTCTGGTGGTCACCAAAAATAATTTCTAACTCCGTAGCAAGTACTCTTCCTGTACTTCTGTGTTTCCATTTCATTAAATTAATTTTCTTGCATCTGGTAGTGATAGGAGCAGAGAGAAGTTAGTTTCCAGCCCCAGCCCTGTCCTCAGTGCTACGTTTGCTTAACTGCTCAGCCCCCATGATGGATCTGTGAAATGGGCACACTTCATTACTTCAAAATACAGTGTCTGATGCTTAGCTATGTGTTAGGTATATTGATTGTGCATGTGCAGCATAATTCTCTTTGAGCATATTGCTGTCTTTCCCATTACAGTAGTTTGTAAGGGAAAGTTTTAATTAAGGGGACATTTGCTGCATTGTTATTCTTGGGGATGGAAAAGAAATGGCAGCTATGAATGCTGTAAAGTCACTTAAAACTACTGTTAGTGGATGCGTGTTCTATTTATATGTTTTGTGTGTATAAAAAAGTAGCCTTGAATATTTTTCAGCTTGAGTTTATATACTCACACTTCTAATGCTTCATGCTTGCAGAACAATATGACGCATTTGTGAAGTTCACGCATGATCAAATCATGCGACGATATGGAGAACAGCCTGCCAGTTGTGAGTATCTATTTCTTCTGGTTCCTATAGCAGCATTAAATTACTGAATGCTCAATAATTTAAGCAGCCATTGTTTGTTGTTAAGCTTCAGCTAGGCCCCAGGTTAAAATACTTCATCTTGGTAATATGAAAGACCGAGGTTGAAAAGAAGATGGGAGATAAAATGCAGCTTTTGTTTAAAACACCTAGAGCTGACTCCCGTAACGTGCTGTTTTTTTATTTTTTAAGCAGGTTGTGATATTGCCGTAGCAGGTTTGTGATAAGAGCTGGCACTTGTTACCTCCATCATTAACTCTTGGGTTTTTTCTCTTTCCAGACGTTTCATGAATCACACTGTCTGCATACGTGGGCTGCCCTATACACCCTGTTTTATTGTTGCAAGCTGTCCCAGTAAAGACTTGCAGCAATGCCATACTTTTTCCCCCTGTGAACACAGGTTATTTCAAGCTTTTGTCAGTGGCAACCACTCTTATGCAGCAACTGGTTTTGGAGTGCTCCCTGATGTCAGTACCACCTGGATGTGGACCTTTGCTACCTGTAATAATACCAGTGGCCTCATTTGCTGTATCATTACAATTTGGCTTCTTATGTTAATAAGTTTGAAAAAGTAAAGGATTAAAGCTGGTGTTCTAGAAGTTGCCCTTCACTGGTTGTGTAAATAAAAATGTAGAATGACACTTCTGACTGAAGTTAGTGTGGTTTTCATAACTGTGCACTACAACAAAGCTGTAATCACAGTTAAGTTAGAATGTAATCCCAGGACATTTTTAAGCAAATAGCCCACAGTACTGCCTGTGAAATAGTGAAGGAGGGCATTTCTGTATTCCATGACTTTTTTGGGGGTTAAGAATGGGTTTATATGATTTCTCATTTTTGTAGTTTTTATTTATTCTATCAGTCTTTAACAAATGTTTATTGCTGCAATTTTTCAGTGTATCATTGTTTTACTGCCCTTGTAGTACTGGAATTTAGTTGGAAGAATAAAACATTTACTTCTAATCTGTTTGTTTTTAATATGCAGGTGGAACTTTGCTGTGTATGAATAAACTTAAATCTGAGTGTTTAATAGAAAACTTTATTTACTAGCAATAGCTGGTGGATCAGAATTTTAGATCAGGAGAACGAGGTGGATGAAAATCTCGGGTAGTTCTTCAGAGGGGAAGAAAACTTCCTTAGATTGGCTGTATTGTTTGCTGTGTAGAAGCACGTTTGTTACAGAACTGACAAGAAAATGTTGATTTAACTTGCTGCAGCTGACTCAAACAGCTGCGCTCATCTTCCTTCAGATGTCAATGACACATCAAAGGAAATCTGTTCATAAGGTAGAGCAGGCACTTGCACCACAAGCTGGAATTATGTAGGTATTGGAAGAGCTAAAGGTGTTGTAATCTTTGTGTTCAGGGTTGAGGAGTTTGTTGTCGGATACATTCAGCTATTTCCAGACTGCTTTATCAGTGCTGGCTGCTGCTGTCCGTGCAATTCTGAGGGAATGCCTGACAAGTTACTACATAGAATCACAGAATATGATGGCCAGTCCAGATCTGTGTGCTGTGGGGTAGAAGCATGGCTTACCAAATGACTTGGGTTATCTGCTTTGGGGACTTTAAAGCAGTTTCAAAGTAATGCTTTGGTTATAAACTGCTGTCTTCTCTGACTTACTATCAGCTTCTGGGTAAGCGGAAGTCTGTTGTGTTCTAGATCTTTGTGCCATTTCAAACTAACGGAAATTTTAGTTGAAACGTAATTGAAACTTCAGCTGGTAGATACACACATGTGATGAGCTCTAGTTCTTAGTGAACTTTTATTCACTTAGCAGTGAGATTACAGGTTCAGAATTCGTCACAGTATCAGAGTATTTTCTTACTCCCTTTCCTGAAACCGATGTTACCTAAATATTTGGATTATTTTTAGTATATTTCCAGATTCTCAGAAATGGGAAATCTTTGCTAGGCTCCCCTTTCAGTCTTCTGTTACTGAATATAAAGACAAAGCCATCAAGGGCTGTAATTTCTGTTGTCTGCTTCGGGGTTCGCAGCCCCGCTTCTTCCTGCTTCTCATGTTTTGACCTCCTCTTAACTTGCCCAGAGTAGGAAAACCACTGTTTCTAGGTGGACTACTACCCAAATTCCAGCATCCTGATACATCTCCTGTATCTCCTGTGTTCTAGAAGATCCTTGTTCCGACTTGATAGAAATGTGTGTATACCTAACTGATTATTTGAGATAGGAGTAGAATTAAGATACCAGCCATTGTGATTGTCTCTGCATCTCAGCTTATCTTTTCCTTTGGGATATTAAGAGTTATTATAAATAAGAAGTGACGTCATGTTAGCGCCCAGCCACTCCTGCGCTGCTCCAAATGAATGCATAATAAGCAGTCTTCTGACAGCTTAAATGTAATGCCACCACGGGTGCTTACGCATCACAGCTGTGGTATGCCTAATTTGTGACCATTTTGAAAACAAGCTTGCATTCTTTGAAATTTTTAATTTTCCAGCCTGATGCTTGTTCTGTCTTGGACTTAAGACTGGCTTCTTTCCTAGTCTTGGTGCCAATATCTGATGTGATGAATTTCACGTGAAAGGCTTGTTCTAACAGGTGACTTACTCTTTAGCAGGAAAATGGTTGACTCTTTGATTACTGTTGAAAAAAATTAGGAAAATTGGGGTGCTGTGAGGAGCAGGCTGGTGCTTAAACACAAACCTGCTGCTTTGGAGAGCCTTTTCAAAGGCTTTTGAGTCAAGTAGAAATGGGTAAGATTCAGTAACTACTGAATTCTTGGCACTGCATTTTGTGGTGGCCACATGTAGAATATTTTTGCAAATTGTATGTAACTGCAGTGTATCCAAAAGCAAAGCAAGCTGAGGACTTAACAGTGAAACCAAACAACTTGGTTAACCTGTTTTAAGGTAGTGATGTGTAAATTCTTTTGAAGCAGATCTGTTACTGTGTACTTTAAAAGCAGCATGGACCTCATAACTATGATTCTTGTGTCTAGATGTGAAAGCATGTAACCATCAGATTATGCACCATTTTTCAAGGTTGAAAAGAAAGGAGATTCAAGCAATTTTGTGTGCTGATGCTTGAGATCTGCCTGTGTCCTCTTGAACAGCAAGACCGTTAGCAGATTCTGGCTAGAAATTGTTGCTTTGTGGAGGCGCTCTCTATGCCTGAGATGCAAATTGGGAAAGATTTAGCTCTGTGATTCCACAGGGGGGAGGGGAAAAAAAACAACCCGGGGCTGGTGAAGTATTAAGAGTTCATGCTCTTGTTGTGAACCAGTGCTCGTGACCTTTGTATGGGAAGCCATTCTCTGAGATGAAAAAATGTGAGGATGAACGTTTGGCTTTTACAGGCACCTGGCTTATTCTTGTATTTTACTGCTGTTGTAGGGCTCAGGATAAAAGAAAAATTACCAAGTTTGTGTTTGAAACCAGTTACGCAGTAGTGTAAAGAGGTGTCCAAGAACAGCATCTGTAACAGTGGAGAAAGAGTAAACTATTCAAACAAGAGTTAACATCCTTTCAGGTCTGATTTTTGGTAGTATTGTTGAAAGATGTGTCTGCTGAAGAATCCAATACAGTTACCAGTTCAGAGGTGAGGTTTTACACTGTTACAGTTCCAGAGCTGGTACCACATTACAAACATTGGCCTTTTCTTTGTTTTGTTTTGTTTCTGTGTGCTTTCAGTGAACATTGCAGACAGAGAAGGTTTCCTGGAATATCTGCAGAACGTGTTATTACTGTGCAGACAGTTATAGAAAGTAAAATTTTAAAATTACATAGATATTTGCAGTTGAAATCTCCTGTGTTTGTATTTCAGCTAGGGCCATGTGAGGGTGAGTTTGGAATATTTACAACAAAAAGTAGTAAAATTAATTGTATGAGAGGAGCCAAATGTAAAATTCATACGGCATAGGCAGATTATCTGCCAGCAGAAAGCCTGGTGTTACTAGACCCCCTAGTCCCAGAATTTCATTAAAGGAGGGAAAAGCACAAGCTGTGTTTTCGTAGCTGTAGTATCTCTGCCGTTAATGGCATTGGTTCAGCATTTAGCGATGTTAAGCTCTTTCCAGGCAGCTAGGAAGCTGACTGCAAAGTCAAGCTTCTGAAGAAAGGCAAACGGAATGAAATTTATGACCAGTTTTGTTTAGTTTGTGTTTTTAACTGTCCAACCTTCCTGCCCTCCTTGCTGAAGAAAATGAAATTACACAGTTCTGCCTACATAATTTTAGTCTTAAGTATTTCCCCTTTATACATCTTACAGTCTGAAGTGCCAGGTTCTGAATTTGACCCTGAGAAACTGTATATAGCATAGCAAACATGTAACTTTAAGCTTCAAAATTTATGTTATTAGTTAAAGGGTAGAAACAGCCATTAACTATTGATTTTTCTGTTTTGATGTCATGTTGCCTGTGTATTTGGGGGTTAAAAGCCACACACTGTTGAGGCTTGCTTCTCTTGTATTTCCAAACATTTTACCTTCCAAAGGTGTGAAAGTTAGAGGGTGTGGGCTTGTCTTGTGTTGGGTGAGGCTGGGGAGGAGAGGCTGGAGGCAGGTGGCTGAGGACAGCTGTGCTGGGCACTTGGCTCCAGCTCCTCCTGCCGATATTCAGCTGTTTTGCTGCTCCCTTTCATCTGTCAAGTGTATTTGCAAGATAAATAGGTGAGGTTCAGCACTGAGGAGGGCTATCCAGCATTTCCCCCTTGCTGAAACGTCTCACTCTGCTGCTTGAAATCCTTACGTACAAAGACCACTATGGTGGAGGTGCTCTAGCTGGGTCTCTGGAGTGAGGAACATGGGTTTATTTACCTCTGTGTCTTGGTGGAAGAGAGAAACTTTTGCATCTGTTCCGCTGAGATACTAAAAATCCTTGCTCTCAGTTTTCCTCATGACATTTCCCAAGTTGTATGTTTAGGCAGTATAAAAGCTGATAAGCTGCTCATCCTCCTCAGCCTCTTAATTTGCCTGGCAGTGTTTAGAACTGGGCCCTCCCTTAAGCACAGCAGGAAGTGTTACTCTGTGTAATTAGAGCAATTGGAAAATACATGACTCCTACCTTCTTTGAGGGTATTTAAAACAAGCCCAGTCTATCTTATATACATTCCTGGGTAAACAGTCTGGTAAGTTATAGGGTCTTGTAATAGGACTTCCCCCCCTCCTAGAACAGATCTGGTTTATGCAAGTGGTTCGGTCTTCAGTGCTCCAGGCTATCATTTCCAGTTGTTCTGAGTAGGCTGAAGTGCCAGTGCAACTAAGCGAGAGGATCTGGATTCTAGTGGCAGCTGAACACGTGCACTAAAACCAGCACTTAAATGCCTCAAATAGAAGGAAAGTGAAGTCTGTAATCCTGTCCCAGTCCGCTAACGAAGTCTGGGAGTTTTCTGGAGGTAAATACCCAATAAACTAAGTAATCGCCAAGTTTTAAGTAGGCTGGGAGGGACAAAGTCTAAATGCTTTTCTCTAACTGCAGCCCTTTCCTAGGTGATAAGACTGACCTGAAGTCTCCACCCATCTTGTTGAAACACATGTGTTGGGGCCCGTGGGAGTTTATCAACGTATGGCAGACACACACGCTGTCCTGGGGGGAATTTCCCCTTTGGTTTCTAAGGCTTTTTCCATGGTTGGAAAACACAGGACACTGACATCAGCGTATACACATTTGCTCCCCAGACTGAGTCTGAGGGAGGGTGAAGCTCTAAGATCTGCAGTGTAGCTTTTGAGTGCCAAAGAAAAAAGGCTGGGCTGGTTAGGACATACCCATGTTACTCTGATACCTGGAATCGGGTGTATGTTTTTTCTTAACCTCAGCTCCCTGGGGACCAGAACTCCAGCAAGGACACAGGCTTGGGCACAGCACTTTTGTGGCTGTATGTTACAGTATCGGGCACTGATCTGTGACTGACCCTAGGCAGCCAACAGCAGCTCTAAGAGCTTGGGCTCCAAAGCAGAAGCAGCCATGAGCCATTCCAGTCCAGTTCCTACAGATGGTACAGCACTGGTAACCTGTACTTAGGTGTGGGCACTGCTCTGTGCTGGTGGAAGCTAAGGGCATGCACCCAGGGCTTGCTTACTGCCCAGGGCCAGGTGGCCAAGAAGGTTCTTTGATTGACAGTGCTCAGCTGACCGTTCTTCATGCTCAGCCAATAGTTGTTACTTTCACACAGCTGTTCCCTTTGCCTGTGTACAGTACAAAATCCTCAGCAAAAGAAAAACTTACAGTGTGTACTTTAGGTGTGGATTTTACTGCCTTCCTCCGATGTGCGTGAGTGCCATGCTCTCATTTAGTCTAGGCTTACACAAGTTCCCCTGACAGCAAAAGTCAGCTGGTACTAATCAACTTCACTAGAAAAAGGGAATGATTTAAACAATTTGCTTTTGCTCTTCTCAAAGAGCAAAAATTTGTATCTTTAAAATTATTCTGTCCCTTCTTCCTTCTCATGAAGGAGTTTTCAGGGAGTTATGACCAGTCTTGGTTTGAAGAACATGCAGCAGAGGGTAAACATGAACGCTCACTGTCTTTTTTAGCATACTGGTTTTATTTATTTTTAAATCTGTAGTTCAAGAATGTGGAAGGCATTTTATAATGATGACTCAAATCCCATCAGCTTATGAGCAAGTTAATATTGCTTCACTTCTGTAGCTTACACAGCCAGTGTTTTCCTTTTCGCTTGCTAGCCTGAATTATATCAGTACCATGTTAAATATCACACATCAAAGATTAAAACTGGCACAACAATACAGCATTTGGGACATGAGCATTAACAGAGCAGTACATTACACAGGGAGGCTGAGTATTAAAAAACAACATTGCTATTCAAGTCTGCCCAGGCACTGAAGAGTGTCTCTGCGAGCATTCAGTCATTGTTCACTTTGACTCAACATGCAGAGTTGGCGAGGACTCATTTAGTAGGAACACAGCCATTGCACAATGTGACAAAGAACAGGTTTATTAAGATTTTGGTGGCACATTAACAGCCTCCCCAGGTCAGCCTTGCCACGTGGTCGGTTTTCTGCTTGCTAGGTTTTATGAAGCCCAAGAGTTCCAGTTCAGAAACAGCTCGAATAAAACGAGCACTGGACGTTTCAGTAAAGGAAATGGAGTATGTTTTTATGACACATTGATGGAGACAATCCATTCTTCCTCTGGGAGGGAAAGATTTCTAAGTCATGGCAAGGACAGATGGCACAAACCGTGTTGCACACTAAAATTGTTGGAAATAAGGGCAGAGCATGATTTGCCCACAGAAGCACAAATCTTCAATCTAATCAGTATTTCTTTTGCTACATGCATACAATGTGGCAGTGAAGGAAGAGTTCCTTTCCCCATTGCTAAGAGAAGCTTAAGGCCTACAAAGGTAGTAATTTTGTAGTCTCTCAGAAAAAGGAAGAATTTATACTTTTACATTCCTTGACAAGAAGATGGGAAGATGACACACATATTTTTTATGGTTTTGTGAAACAGCACCACATTTGCTCTACTCACTAGTCACTACACCTTTCTTCTTGTGTTCCAGATGCATCTGTTCTTGAGTTAAATAGAGAATTTAGTTTTGTGTTAATTACCAGCGGAGCTGGCAACAAAGCAAAGGCCTTATACTAAAGGAATGCTAAGTGCAGTATTAAAGCATATAAATGTTCTTCATCTCTTCTCTGTGGCAGCACTACTGGTTGTAGCCATGAGTTTTGGTTCTAATGCTCCTACTTTAAATAGGAAAAGAACTTAAGAATCAGGACAAAATGAGAAGTAGAATGGAGAAACTAAAATTCTCAGCTCTAAGGTACTAGAACTCCTGGCTTCTACAGAGATACTGCTTTTGTAAGCATTGCCTCTGCTGGTGCTTCCATCTTCCTCATCGTAAACTACTGTCTCTCTTTCTCCATTTGCTCTCTAGGCCACAGCTAAACCTGTCATCTGTTGCCCAGTAATGCTCTCCCCGTATACAGCAGCTGTACCAACTCTCAGATGATTTAACCGAGTAGAATAGCTTCAGCTTGTTTCAAGGACTGTTGGTTCTGTTCCAGATCCAAACAGCTCCTACGGACAAAAGCTGCTCTCTTACCTCGCCACCCCCAGCCCAATTATTTCAGCTCATCTATTTCTCTGACATTTTCAGTACATTAGGGCTGTTTAAACTGGTTGTCTTATTTTTCTGGAATTAGTTATCAGTACACTTGAAACTGTATTTTAAAAATCCCGGTTCATTAATCCTGTAAGCATTTGAGAGAAATGAGAAAGGATACTGGATGATATCATCCACCTGGTCTGAGGAAGCTGCATCTGCGTTTGGTCCCTCAACTGCCATCACCACAGTTGAGAAAGCCTAGAAAGGGAAAAGCAGCACAATTTTAACACATTTCATAGACAGACAGAGCTGCATATAAAATAATGAGCTCTGAGCTGATGACTATCACTCAGGAGGAATGAGATCTCTGAATGATAACTCCACAAAATTGTCAGTTCAGCAGCAATCGAAAGAGCAAGCCAGGTTATGTATCACCACGGCAGAAATGCGGTATGAAAGACATCATTCTGTGTGAACTCGTGTGCCTGCATTTTAAATCCCAATACAGTTCCGGTCCCCAACCCGTTCTCACAAAAAATACAGAACTGGAAAACATTCTCAGAATGAGACTGCTCAAACATTCTGGAAGAACAAAGGGGATCAGCTGGCTGTGAAGAGTTCTATAAAATCGAGGGACAGTAAGAAGCTGGGTGGGAATCTTCTGTCTACTTTTATTTCTGATACAGAAACAAGGCAGCAGCAAACAAAACAGAACAAGTAAAAGGAGTGTCCTCTGCATCGCACGTAGTTAAGCTACAGAATTTCTTGCTAAAAGTTATACTGACAATGTAATCCAGGTATGCTTACAAAATACAGAGAAACCATTCCAGCTGAGGAAACTTTAGAGCTAAAACATGATGGTGAGCTAGGGAGTAGTTGGAGAGTATGTCTAATATTAACATATGTTCTCTTGTTACACTCTCTCTGCTTTTGGTGACCGCAGGAGACAGGATATCAGGCTAAAAGGACCTTTGCTCTTCCCTAGCACAAGCATTCTCTCCCAGAGCCCCATCTTGCCAAAGCAGCAGCACTTGCCTGTTCCCATAAAAGTGTCACGGAATACTTAAAAACAAAGGAGAAAAGGTAGCTTTGCCAAGCATAAAATCTGATCTGTGCAGAGCATAGAATAGAAGCAGAAGCAAAAGATTTCATCATGGAGTAGTAATGCTGAAAGTAAATGATTCACAGTAGTCAGAGGAAGACTCTGTGGGCTGGTGACTGGCGTTACCGTGTGTTCTTGCACAGGGGGGACTGAGGTGTGCAATGATTAAAGTTGTCAAAAGGGGCACTAAAGAAAAGCAGACATGCAGCATAAAGATAGAATACTTTTGAAAGCAGGTAAAGGCACTGTTTGCATTGTCACATACCTCTAACCAATCGACAAGATTGATTAATCTGCCACACTCCAAATGAAGCTTATACACAATGCATATGTCAGGGGCTTTATTAGAAATGCTTCCTCCATCACTCTTCAAAGCTTTATTCTGATGAAAAAAATATGAAGGCAGTAACTTTGATCAGTTTCTAATCCTGAGCAATCTCTAGGTCTAGATATAACATTATTTCAGGAAACTCACATAGTAGTTGTTTTAACCAAATATTTCCTAGTTGTGTGTTTAATGGCAAGTTGATGGTACAAAAGAAAAAAAAAACCCACAGGAAAGTAGGAAAACGTACCATTAAAAACAACAAACAAGCAATTAAAAAAAAAAAAATCACCTGGGTACTTCACTCCTGGTGTCCCTCTTACAATTTTGCACGCTTATGCAGTTTCTACTCTAATGAGTGCTTATGTGATTAAGCTTTCCCCCAATTCTTTTGCTAGTTCTACTTGCGTATCAGACAATACTCTGTTCTGTGGATTCAGGGAAAGAAACTAGTCGTGATTTGCCTCAGACTGTATTATGTAGAAAACAGAAGTGTGTCCCTCCCCCCTGCCCCCCTGAAAAGAAAGAGGAAGTCTTAGTATAGTTCTATCATCACATGTACTAAAAAGCAAAATTGCTTCTCTCATCTCGGAGTTTTATCTCTGAACTGTAACAATCACTTCTCTCTGGCTTGAAACTCGGCACCTATAGAGGCAAAAGCCTGATTTCTCACAAACTATTCTATATGTCAGGAAATTCAGGTGATCAGCACTGAACCATTTACTTGAGAAGTAAAAAAGCCACTTGAGCCAGAAGCAAAAGTCTCTGCAGAGCTGTGGAAATTTACAACATTTTGTATCAGTTCATAATTATTTTTTTCTGTTTTCAGTTTCATGCACTCCAAGAAGCCGGCTCTCTCAACAGGAAAACAACCACTGATCATTCCTTTCAGTTCAATGAAATTTTTGCTAAAATGCTTTTATGTGCTCATAAAATATACCAGTTACTTTTGGGAAGTCTGTAAAGCCCTAGCAAGGATACCTTCATAAATAACTGCTTTTCAAGACAGGAAAGAAGGTTGTGCAAAGAATATAACTTTGCTCGACCATCTCTAGGTTACCTTTCATAGATCTCAGTCCCTGCAATTTGTGAGACTTAGATTCAGTTTGGACTCTAGCACTTGCGAGACATTTCACAATTTCCAGAAAGCCTAACAGTTTTCAAGCTTGTTTATCCTGTACAAGGAACACAAAAGCTGCAGAGATTAGGTTAATGCCTGTCAGTTCAGTCCAGATGGCGTCCAGATAAATTCAGAGTAACACAGCTAAACCCTCAAAATGTTACAATCCAGACATGAATTTACCCAACTATAATTCAGGAGTGTACCATAATAGTTTCAAATACTACTGTGTTACTAACCGGCCCAGGTGAATTTACACCTTCTGGCTGATCTAGTGGGTCACCACTGCCCAGAGGAACGCCTAAGCGTTTCTCTTTCCCCCTCTGCTACTTCACCTAACTCTGTGGCTTCCTACCACTCGCTCATGTGCCGACTCTCGCATTGCTGGACACTGCATTGATTTTCTCATCTTAAGGCCAGAACAGTTCTCACAACCAAGACAGGATGCAACGCCTAGAGCAACTGCACTCTCCTGGAATGGGTTCATCTGTAGAAGTTAACATCTGGCTGGACCACATGCAAGCGCCAAGAATGATCCAGGAAAGGTATTCCTGATGGGCACTGCATGGTCTCTGCCAGCACCTGAAAGAATTCAGCCTCACTTGTGCTAATGAGGCCAAGTCTTTACAGTATAGCGGCAGGGAGCTGCAGCTGCGTGCGGTGAAACCTCAGCTTCCTGAGGCAGCAGCAGACACACTGTCCCCTGAGGAAATAACCAGACCGACAAGCAGGAAGCTGCCCTAGAACGAACAGCCAGTTGTGAAACCACCCGTACAGCACAGAGCTGCTGCTGCAGAAAAAGAGAAGGGTATGGGAGCGGGAGCAACCCACAACACTGCTGATGAGGGGTTTCTCTTGCTTGACCCTGCCCCAGAGGCTAGACAGAGGACAGACTTCTACCTTGCTCTGGAATTGATGTTACTATCTGTCCCAGGGACTAAATGTGAGTATTCGCTTTCCCTGATACGGGAGCTTAATTGCAACTCAAAAGATTTTCATTTCATAGCAATCAAAGTGTCTTCATAGGTAATAGGGCTCATTCCTTGACATCAGTGTGAAAAATTGCCCTTCTACTTGCATCTAAACCCCAGGAAGATCCAAGATCAGATTTCCTTGTGCTGACACCATGCTAAGCAGTGCCTTACTGGTATTCAGAGTTGTAACTTGTGGAATTTTCAAGGGATCAGTGAAAATTAAATTACACTTTTTTTGAGCGTTGTTTTTTTTTTTTTCCAAGGGTAAGTATGATCCTTGGTTCATGTTTTGCTAAATAAATAACTAGACTGGATACCTGTAAGAAATGCATCACATATTAATCATCTGCTGGTACTCCACTGAAGCAGATCCTTTTCTGTCCTAGCCTTCTGGAAGGTACAGCTCAAGAAAACTTTGCTTTGGTCATGGCCCAGTAAAGTACAAGCCATGCAAAAGTCATAATTAAGAAAAAATATTTCTTTGACTCACATGGATTAAAATGCTAAGAAAGGGACTCAGCCAATGCTGCTGCTGTTAGAAACTCTGCCAAACCTTGAAAATCTACTCAGAAAATAACAGAAATATGTTCAAGTATGTCAAAGAACAAAGTGCAGGATGAAAGGGCTTTAAATACTGTCAACTCATCAAAGAGAATACTTATTCAACACATCAGTATCTAGATTTTGTCAGCTGTCCTAATTATATTTTTAAAGGTTTTCTAAAAATACAAATTACTGAGGTTCATATTAGGTCTCTTTAGCAGTAGCCCACTTGCTACCTACTGTTTTCACAAATAAACTCTTTAAGTGGTTTTAGAAATAACTCCTGCACACAGCAAAACTTGCAACCCTCATTCAAACAGAGGCACAGTGCCAGCAAACCCAATAGGAACCGGGTTGTAGATTTCAAAGAATGATCTTTATCGAGTACAGTTCCTGGTAAGTGTTGGCTTTGGCTCAACATGCCATCACTCAGATACAGCTACAACCCAGGTTTTCTTCAAAACTGTAATGACATTTTTAAGGGAAATGCTAGGGCAAGAGGATAACTCCCAAGTAGCATCTATAATCAAGGACAAAAAAAAAAAAGTATGTTCACTCCTTTTCCAAATCGTGCTCTATTCCTTTCTTTCGGTCATCTTGTGAATTTGATTTATGAAGGAAGTAGAAAACAGGCTGCTTTTCTTCTCTAGAAAAGGGTAGGGTTAACCAATAGAATCGATGACAGTCCTTTTCTTGGACTTGGAAAAAAGATAGGATGTGAATACACAACAGATATTAAAATAAATTTAAAAAGAAAAACAAAGGACTCTTTAAATATACTGCATTTAAGCTATTGTTAATGTCATCACTCCGCCTGAACAGAGCCTTCACCTTACAGCAAGTCTACACAGGGAGGACTAAGCCCCAGCCCTGTAAAGAAAGTCTCTGGAAAAAGCCACAGACACGGTCTTTTTCCCCATGGACAATCATCCCATTTGTAATGGAGAACAAAATGACTTTTCTGCTACATCTACAGGAGAAAGAAAAGATCATGACTACAACAGGCTCTGGAAAATGGATTCCCCATATAAAACTCTTTCCATAACTTGCATTATTTCAGCCAGACAGATTCCCTAGCTCTTTGCAAAGTCCCCAGTTGCTTATCAACAGTAACTTGCTGGTTCTCTGCAAAACAGCTGAATGCGTGCCAAGATTCATGAAAGAGCAAAACTAAGCCTTACACATCATCCTCATGTGCAGCCTTCAGAAACTACTCCAGCACCACAAACAACTCGCTTGTTTCTTACCTTCAGGTAGCAGTACGGGTTATTCAAAGCTGTATGAAGTGCAGTCCTCGGGGCAGCATTTAAGTGCCCACGGAGAACACTGGCTGTGTTGAAATACACTATCTCATGCAGAGTCTTGTGGTCTGCAGGCACAAGGTAGTTTCTGAAAAAGCAACATGAGGTACGGGGGAAGGAGGGGAGATACAAGCTTTACCTTAAGGGAAACAACAGAAGCCTACTGCAGTCAGAGACTACAAGAACAAGTGTTTCCCAACCAGTACTGACAAATCTGAAAAAACAAGATGAACAGCGCTGAAATCAACTCTTAAGCAGGGAAGTCAGTTATTGCCAGCTCTACATCTAATGGATTTAGCATAGAACTTTAGCTGGGCCACTGACAAAATGAAAAATAAGGGCAGCAGCTGAAATGCCAACACCAGTCACGTACTCTGGTCCTTATCCATCTCGAGGCCTCATGATGACTCTCTGCTCATCTTTGTCTTCATATTTGAAGCATTTTTCTTGATACAGTCATACTTCTGTTAGCTTCTCTGCCTCTCCCCCCAAGGCTCTATAATTAACAAGTGCCTTCATCTCTTCCCCCACCCCAAGCCTTTCACATTTTCTGCTACAGAGCCTCCAAAACCCTATCTGCTATGCCTTGCTCACCAAAACAGTTCCCAAAATAGATAGGATATCACACTCGACATCTATAGAGTTTCATAAGTAGAACAGATCAGCAAAGATTAGGGTAAAAACTCTTGACTTTATTTTTCCACATATACCCAGTCCTCCCTCAGCTTTTTTTTCCTGTAGCCAAAATAAGTTGGTCAATTCATCTGCCAATTGCTTCTACTAATCTATGGAAAAGAGATTTTTATTTTTTTTTTAAATTATTATTTTTAGAGCCCCGATCAAAGAAAAAATAGGAGGAGACAAGTGTGTGCTTCATACTGCAGGGACCAAGACACAATCTTGACAAGATTAACACATTAGCAAGATTTCTGCTGCAACTTATGGTGCAAACTAATGCAGGAATATAAAACGGGAAAGCTCACCTTACAAGACTGTCTATATAGTCAACAACTTCAAAACGAAGCATTTCAAACTTTGTCAGTTTCTTAGACCGCCTTGATTCCTTCAACTCCAACAAAGTCTTTAAAAAAAAGTGGTGCATAAAACTACATGGGAGGTAGTTGTTTGCTGGAGAACACAATCTATATCTGGAGAACACAATCTATATGTTTAACATGTATAATTAATTTTTGCTGGCACGTCTTCACTGATGATGTCTGAAAGTGTGATTGTGCAGTTATTTTTATTCAGGCCAGTGTATTCAGTTCTCAAACTGGTAGGAGTTTGGGAAATTCAAAGAAATATGTATTAGGCAGAGCGTGTAATTTACAAGTTAAATAAGAAAAAACCCTCTAATTTGCATTTTAAAATCCTAGTTTATGACAGATATTTTCTATAATTTTCTATGTGTCAGGTGGGCCTGACATACATAGTTGGTACTTATTCATTCATTTTCAAGAAGAGTTACTTATATACAACCTTTACTCAGAGCTCCAGCAAGCTGGGAGGAACTAACCATGGACAATTACATCTTAAAAGATTCAGTTAAGGAACTAGTCAGTAAAGCCTACGCAGGCCTAACCTTCTGAAGATGATAAAGGTCTGTCTTCTTCTGGAGCTCCTTTTGTGACGATACGGACACATCTCGTTCTTGGAAAGCTTCTGCTACTAGAACAAAACTAATGTTTGGTATGTGGGGTAAACTTAGTCCTGACTACCTAAATAAACCCCCTAACCCAAGCAATCTGAGAAGTGTTCAGTTAACTTGTTCACATGGACCCAAACACAGGCAGCTTTTGAGTCTTGCACCTTGTAAAAGATATTGTTAAAATAGGAGTGTGCAGTGCAGCTTAACCAACAGTAAGTAACTGACTGAAGCAATTCAGCCCTGAGCAAAGATCCAGCACAAGCCTTGCACATCACTTGAGTTCTCCTTATGTCATCCTAGGTCATACTCTCAACATTTGTAAGCTGGACAGATAAGTACTAGATACTACTGATGTTTTAGGAGTATTCAAAAAAGCCACACATTGCCTATTTTTTCCTTCTCATGTGCAAAAAAGCCACTAAGGAATGAGTTCTCTCTACTTTACCCAGAAACTGCAACCAGAGCAGCAAACCAAAAGTGTGCTAACATATTTCATTGTCCAGTTTTATTCTCATCTTAATTTATAACAAAATTTTGTTTTCATGGCCATGTAGTTTGTTGATCAGTTGCACCAATAATTAGTAAATTTTAGGTAAAAACAAGGAAGCAAAAACTCCCTAAGCACAATCAATGCTAGGATGAGTGATAATCAAAAGAAAAGGTAACTAGATTTTCTTGCCTTACTTATGAAGATGGTAGTAAGACGGGGATTCTACCTATTGATCACAGGTAAAGCTCCCATCAGCAGTGACAATCATGATACATAAAAGCTTTTGGTGACCTATATAGATTGAGTTGGTATTTTCCAGTGCCCTGTGGACATCTGTATTTGTGTTGACGACTTCAAAACAGAGGACTTCCTCTCTCCACTACTACACTGAGGTATTTTGAGATGTTTTTTATCAAATCCTTCAGCTCAAAATAGACTGAACATAAGGATATTTTGTTTCCTCAAACTTCATGTTTTTATTTTTTCCAGTTCATTAGGCAGTTGGGAAGATGGACTTTGTTGTTGTTGTTAAAAAAAAATATTTTTGGACTATCCTTTCATTCTAAGGGCTCTTGTGGGAGATCTGGGTATATAACATTTCTGGCAGACTTCTGAAAATTCCTGCTGTGAATCAACACAATCACAGAAAAATACAGGCAGAAGTCAATACTTTTTTTCCAAACTAGATGAACCTTTAAGTTTTCCATTGTAGTTCAGATTCCTCAGTACTGGTATCTTCTGTGCCATATACAGCTTTTTGAAAGTGATCGCCTATTTCCACAGCCCTGCTATTACTACATCTATTCAAAAATACACAGTACAGGCAAGAGCCAATTCTTCTGAACAAGCCTCAGTTAACCCTAGAACGTTAGTTACATGGCATACTATGTTACATAGTACTACCATAGTTAACTAATATTAGACTGCATTTGGTGGCTTATTGCCTACTTGTCCAAATGCTGGGTAGCACCCACACTGATAACGAACTTCATTTAATATACATAAAACAGGCCAGATGATAACCACTTCATCTTCAAAAGGGAATCACAGGGGAGCACTCCTCTGTAGTTCAGGGGAAGCAACAAAATTCCTATTCCAGAAGAATGCTGGAATACGTCATAGTCCTATTTCAGAAGGGATACCGGCAGTTTCTGTTCACCTGCCTCCGAAAGACGGAAGAGGCTGCTGCTTCATTTGCCTTGCTTAACTTCCAAATATGTCCTCTACCATGAACAATCAAATATATGGGCCCGACAAGTGACAGCATGTCAGCAGAGCCCTGACCACTGGCACCTGGTGTCCTAGCTCTTCTATGAATTTAACTGAAGGTGAAAGAACTTTATATACATTTGGATTAAATACCATGTCATAAGGAAGTCTGCTCCTATTTATATCTGGTTTTATTTGTTAAATGTTTTTAATGATTGCAACATCTGGTAAAATGCTCAAAGTATGTGTATGACAGATTTAGTCAGTAATGTTTGCTGATCTGTCTAATGTCTTATCTTCTATCACTCTTCCGTATTATAAAAAGCATGATCCACATACCAATAAAGAATATAAACATTTCCTAATTTTGTGCACGTACTTAAAAATACTAAAATCCTGAAAAATCTGATGGTTTGATGCAAAACCAGGCTATCACCAGGGAAAATGATACCCATTGGTCACATTATAAAACAGCTTTCATACAATCTGCAATGGAATGTATGATGGTACACACCCACCTTCTAGTTTCTGAAATTGGGTCAAGAACTCCTTCAACTTCTCTACTGTCTTATCAAACTCCTTGCCAGAAGATGACACAAAAATTTCCACACATTGTTGAAGCATGGTTACCAAATCAGACTTATTCAGCATCCTAAAAGACACAATTGTTGGCTGAAGTTGAAACGCAGAATGATGAAACAGCTTTCAATGTTTTTAGTTGAAAAAAAGTTTAAAATTAATTTGAAAAACTCCTTATAAAAGAGAAAACCTCTAAGATTCAAGCTTTCAGTATTGCAGTAAAGTCAATTTTTTCTTTGCTGTCATTAACAGAAAGAAACAAATCAACTTGGACAGATGTCCTTCACGTTTTCCTGCAGAACTGACAATGAAAGTTTTTCTGATATTCTACCTAACAACACTTGCTGGACACAGAGTTATAAATTTAAAAAATAGAGTATGATAGGGTTCATAACTCATTCCCAAGAATGGCAAATGAAATTATAAAAGAGCCCCAGATTACTCTGTATTCACACATCCACAAAATCCATTACTCTCTGTGATTCAGAATGATTCTCAAATAAAATTTGAATTGCTGTTTTCTGTACTTCATTGCTGTAAACCTGACCACCACTAGAATCCCAGAACCATTTAAGATGGAAGGGACCTCTTGAGATTATCCAGCCCAACTGCCACCCTAGCATTTACTGACTTTTAATTATGTATTAGGGCATTTTATAAATGTCACCAAGCACTGCTCAGTCTCAGAATCTTCATTTAAAAGATATCAAAGTAAGTCCTTGCAAATATCCATAAATGAAATCCAGAATTACAGTCATTGCATCAAGCCAGTACCACTACATATGCATGTCACTTCGATGGGTTCCCATTGCTAAACACTCTGGATCTGAAAAATCACGCATGTGCATGTGTTAATAGCCGCTGTTACTAGCAGCCCCTCCCAGCCTTTTCTTGTGGCTTTGCTTTGTCTTATACAAAACAAAGGTGCTAACAGTTTAAGGATTTTAGAAGACACAAAAAACCACAAAAACCAGAGCATGACAAAAGAATGAAATGAAGGTGATCGGTGTGCCAGGCAGTGAGTGGGCCTCCGTTTCAGCTACCTAAATACTGACTAAGAAATTTAAGGAAGAATTTAGAAGAGGCTGCGGAAGCTTTACGGCTGTCTGGGGAGGCAACTGCAATTTGAGCTTCAGTTTCTAACTGGCAGTTGATACTAAATGCTCATAAAGGCTAGAATTTGAAACTTCAGTTTATCTGATTCAGGGTTATGGATTTTTGCAAGTTAGGTGTTGCCTTCAGATACACTTGTTTTGTACAGAAAAGCACCAGGATTTAACAACAGAAAGGGTGACCTTGACCACATAAAAGGCTAGAAAACATTTTGAAACTGTCTTGTAGAATACAACGGGTAAACAAGATAGCCTTCTTCCAAGTCAGACAAAACACCGCAATAATTAAACACCAAAGATGAAGAGAGAATAACCAGATTTGGAGATCGGTGAATGGGAAAGAACAAATTTATTTCAGCAGTATTATTCAAAAAGAATCTGCAAGTTCTAGAAAAACTTTTTTACTACAACAACAGGACTACAGGGCCCAAAGTACAGGCAAGAGGATGGTTATCACATATCAGGAAACAGTAAAGGATCCTTTTTCAACCTTTTGAGCTTGAGATTACTGCAAGGTATTCCAGGTATCAGAGAGTGGGGTTAAGATTTCGATTTGATTAGGAGACAGGCCTAAAGCAGAAAGGAAGATTATTCAGAGACGAGTTATGAACGAGAAGAAAGGAAGCTAGGACAAAAACCATGGAAGCTCTTCCTGAATGCTGAAGTGGGGAATCATCTGAGGAAGTGGTAACAGAGACTGGTCAACACCACAGTGACAACCAAGGGCAGGATTGTGATAAGCAGTATGTGATGAATGGCACCAGTGATTAGGAGACAAAAACAGAGTACAATGTCTAGACAGAAGACAACAGGTCAGACAGTCCTCAAAGTTTTGCCACCTAACAGCTTGATCAGATCTCCCAGCCAGTTAGCTCCCCATAACCAATCAACTGAGACACTCTCCAACATCTCTTCATCTTATCGCTCTTCTGATTGGATTAATCCAGTGTGAACTAAAGCTTACACACTCTCTCTGTCTCCCCATGGTGTTTTTTAGACTCTAGACAACTAGATGAAAGTAGAATAACTATTTTCTAGATTGCTAAAGTTAGATCATCTGGAACACCATCTTTGGGGAGAGCACGGATAAAAGCCAGTCCAAGGTAAGGCTGAAGTACAGAAACAAGGAAGCAACGAACCACTAAAGGAACTCAACGTAACAGCTGAAAACACCACATTCAAACATAATTCACCAGGGGCAAAAGAGACACTTTGTTACAAATCAAGAAATAAGCTGATGAAAAGCTTCTCTATTTTTTACTTTCTAAATACAAGGAAGAAAAGATGAACATTGAAAAGAAGAATAAGGGATGGGAAGGGGTGAACATAAGGATATTAACAGGTGATGTGGCCCCTGGGAAGGCAGAGGTATTAAGGAACAGTGAATAATAATAATGATCATGATCACTGTATTTCTATCAGAAGCTCCCACAGTGGGAGCCAGGACCAGAGGAAAAACAGGAGGGAGGTGAACACATAAGGAGATAAAGGGAGAGCAATCCAGAATCTCATGGCAGCATCAACTTTGAGATAGGAGAAGAGGCAGATGAATTCAGTGGAAGAGAGTAGATAAAACATAGGAGGAGAAAAAGGAGAGGAAAAAATGGCCAAGAGTTATTAGAGATTACAGAACAGATAGTACAGGAAAACAAAATGACACATTCGTGGGGAAGGGTTGATAGGTGATTAAGTGCTGTCAGGAGAGTCAGAGAAGGATTAAAAAGGAAAGACTGTAGAAATGACAAATCAAGCATGTAATCCTTTCAAAGGGATGAGGGTAAAAAACACAGCGCAGGCGATGTGTTAAGAACCACTCAGCGTGGCAACAGTACAGTTTGAAGAGTAAGTTTCCTTGTGTATATGAGCCCAGAAAATTATCCTCCACCCACCCACCACTGACATGGTTTTTCTATGCAATTTTGCTGTCAGACACATGAAACCTCACAAGCTCAGAGGCTCCTGAAGAGGCAGTTACGTTAACGGTGTTGCATCAGCCCCTTGTGCGACAGAACCGGTGTATTGTTTGAATGCATGCAGCTACCAGGAAACAGCCACTTGCCCTGATTAAGCACATTTAAAAGTCTGTAGCTGCAACTTTGCAATTGAAGGGGTTTCTGTTAAGAAAATGGGCTTAGATGACACTTCCATTTTAAACACTGACAGACAATACAAGTGTAGGCTCTCCTAAAATCCTAAACTCACAGTAACACAAAAAATTAACTCAGTCTCTGTACAAACTGTCAGAAAAAGAAGGCAGGGGGAAAGCAGTAAAATAAAAAAAAATAAGAAAGGCCTTAGCTACTCATTTGGAACAGATTCTAATTTTCACAACAGATTAAAATTTAGCCTGACTAAAACTGATAACGTGGTTGATAATATCTAACACAATTGTACTTTACAAGACAAAACCCAGCTGATGTTCTCATTCCCACACAAAAATCTTAGTGGTTTCAGCATAATTACTCAGGGCATAAGAGATATTAGAACCTGGTTGAGTTTCATGGAAAACAGTAGAAAGACAAAATTAAAACAGCAGTCAATTATACTTGCAAACAATCTGACAACTAGCTTCGAACAGGTAATATCCCCAGCTTTAAGACCCAGAATAACCGATGACTGATATTCTCCATATGTACAGTGGTATTAAAACAAAATGGGGAAAAAAAAAAAGAAATCACCTTGCCAGCTGAAGAGCTGACTTATACTCCTCTGTCTCCCACACTTGGTTTTCCAAACACGCACAGTGCAGCTCCCTGATCTGCTATGCAGGAGGTGAAGAAAGGATAGTGTTTTACAAACAAAGTAACTCTTACAAACAAGCTTTTCAAAAGTAATATGCAATTTCTTTGAAGCTTCTTTTCCAGAGATGCAGAATGATTGCAAAAAGAAATGAGAGCATTTAGTATCTTTACAGAGCTAAGCTCGTAGTGTTGCCACATTCCATGTGTTGCTCTGCACCAGGTTTCAAACAACTAACATTCAGATGAAGATAACTGCAGAGAACAGAAAGGAACTCCAATCAAATGCCCCAACTAAAACATCTTTTTATTCTCAAATACTGGGACGGTTCATGCTGATTTTGTAGCTAGGGACAGATTCTAATAACAGTGTGGAATACATTGAGAACCAGCAGACAAGTGCACATGCACAGAATGTATTGCTCTTCTAGTGGAAGAAGAAATTGTTCAGTGTGAGAAGGTGGATTTAATGACATTATAGCAATATTGCTGTTAAGAACAATTATCACTGTTCCACTACAATCATTTTATTCTGTACAGAAGGTTGTTAAAACTCAGTCTCTTAATCTGAATTTGACTAGCAAGCTAAACGGTGGTAGAAAAGTATACATTGTCTGCAATGCATACAGATAACCCCAGATGTGGGAAAGTCAATGTGCGGATTATTTTGCTGATCTGTGCATCTGCCGCCTCCTGGAAACTCGTTCCTGTTGACTGACAAGGTATCATCCACACCACTAAAGAAACCACATGCTGTTGTCCTCTGCCCATAGCAAGAAAGCATCTGTCTCCATTTTAAGACGCAGGGAGCAAAGCAGCAGAGTAGTAAGCAAAGAGAAAGAATAAATACTTCTTCAGATATCATACCTTGAAACAAAAAGCTCCCATGTTTCACTAAAAAGGAATAACAGTACGTCACCTGCTTGCCCAAAGGATGCTTTGGAAGAGAAGATGTGAAAACATGAAGACATCTCAGAACTGAAACATAATGTTCATGGTAAACATGCAAATCCTCCAGCAACTTCTGTGTTATTTCCTGCAGTGACAGAATAATTGTTTTATAAGTCATTCTGACATCCATTTATTTAAAACTCTCATAAAGCACTTAAAATGACTCTGAAGTTTTGATGTTGTGGTGTGCTAGGATTTAAACCACCAGTGTTAAACTAAGACTACTATGCAAAACAGCTGTATTTCAAGTTCAGTGTAATCACATTGCATATCATTAACTTTACTTTATTCCACCTTCTCACTGGAGAATTATAATTGGTTAGCATTATTATTTTACCATTTTAAACCACATTTAGCCTTTAGATTTTGTATGTCATCTCACAAAAACAGGACTATCTATACACTATACCTTTAATAGGTGATAAGACATTACATAGCTACTTTTACTCAAACCCTTATTATCTGCATTTTTATATTACAAATGCATTTAAAAATTTATTTCTTATATTGTGGGTGGCTGCTGTATTTATTAGTTAGGTAAAAAGACCAATTCACAGAAAATAAAAAAAATATGCAGTTGCTGTTCCTGTGTGCTCTTAATTTGACTTCTGTTTATTCACAGATTGAGAATTGCAGAAAAAAAAGTCATGTTTTAGGAAAAAGAAATTATTAACTGCTGCCGCTACTGAATTTACTGGATTGCATCTCATTATCACTGGCCACCCATGGAAGCATATATAACACTTCTGGAAAAATGCACTCAAAATTTCTAGTAGCTGTATTGAAGTACTTTGGGCTCATTACATTTAAGTTTGTGAATCAGAAGATCACCTCTCACCTATCTTCAGTTACAGAGGAAAAAAAACACAGGATTCTGTACATATTTTATTGCCATTTTGTTCAACTGTGAGCAAACTATTCCAAATGGAAAGAAAAAAATAACACAAGCCACTGAAGTTATCTAAAATTAAACCGAAACAAGGGTATCAAAGATTAAAAAGAAAAGCAAAACTTTATCTGCAGGCAACATACAGAAGTATTGACGTGGAAAGGTTAAGTATCATAGTGCAAAGACTGAAAGTAACAAAGACAGTGCTGCAGAGAGCTTTCTGATGTTAAAAAAAGTTCAATATGACTAAAAACATTAAAGACATTTCTCCCCACAGACTTTTTATCTTTTAAAATTTAAGGGTCACCGATACAACAATTGTTTAAATGATTTCCAAGACCTTAGGGTAGACACAAGTTTGTATTATAATTCTAAGCAGGATCATTAAAAAAATAAATAAGTATCCCCACCACAAAATAAGCTGAGAGAAGAAAACACATTCCCTTTAATGCTGCTACATCAATATTCTTCCCCCAAGCCAAGAGCATTACAGCATCTGTATTTCCTTCATCTTGTTTCCCAGCTCAAGCCTGGTGTAGTTAATATACATAAACCACAATGCAGTAGGACTATGTATTTTGCCAAATAACAGAGTGAAAAGGCATATTCTGTTTTAGAAGAGTTTGAAAATATTATCACAAGACTATGCAATGTTATTTCCATAAATATAGATTGTCACACATAATTTCAAATGAAATTTGCCATGAAAGCTTTCAGACAGTTGTAAGTAATTAGGATGCAAAATTGCTTTTAAAACTGATTATTCTGAATAGGTGGAACTCTTCCCATAGTTATTAAAAAAAGTGGTAACAACACGGAATATAAATTGCAGCTGACGAAGAGTATTGCAGGTTTAGGTGCTAAGCCTGAACAGCAAGTTTACCTGGTCCTGAACATGAACAGTAAATTTATATGAACTAGTACCATAGTGATTTTGAACATGTTTCCAAAGTTTGGAATGATACTGTAGATTTGTATGACATACAGAAGAAACAGCACCTTATTAATGCAGCAGTACGGCCTTTTCTCCCCAGGCAGACTACACTGCCAGCTTGGCAATGCAATAATAGTCCTGCCCCTATTGTAGGGATTAGAACAAGTGTCTTCCATTAAAATTTGTCTTAAGCTTCATATGCACATAAGCACAAGAATTCCAGCTTCTTTCCCAAACTTACAGGGTAAGGCTTGTGAAATGCTGGCTATATTAATAAACCTACAAAGCTTAAAACATATGAAGTTTAAGTTGATGAGTATTCAACTTTCAAAGTAGCAGCCCATCACATGGTCTTTAAACAAAGAAAAAGAGTCTCAGCTGCTCATTCCCAGTCCTTCCTTCCTCCTGTCTCAGCATTTATGCACCTGCAGAGTGAACGGCACTGGGGAAATCACTCTGCAGAAACAACCCAGCAAAAAAACTCCTAAGTCTTGTCTTTTTTTTGCTCAAGTTACTTTAATTGCATTGTTTCTCTGAGAACATTCATTGCACAGCCACACAAGCAGTTGTGCTGGCACATCTGCTGAGGTGTGAATAAACAGCAAGGAAACAGCTGTAGCTTAAGCTAATTTTGCCACTGAAGACTATGGATCATAAAATCATGTATAAATTATGTCTCGCCTTGACTACTATAATTGCACTGCACTTGCAAACTTGCCTGCTACCAACCTCTCTTCCAGCCATTAATATTGTTCTTCACACTTGAAAAGTCCTTACAGACCAGGCAGCTCTGCTAGGAGAAATTAATTGCTTTATCTCTAGTAGTATCACTTGCCTGACAGGTTAGCTACACTTGAGATGAAGTTGGGAGAAACCCTTTACCCTGGGCAATGCTTCTAATGGAAGTGGTTCAGCTGGTGAAAATAACCAGCAGATCTTTGTTGGTGAATTCCTAAAGGTCTCACAATAGTAGTAGCCTGACTTTAATCACCTGACAAACCTTCAGATAAATATGTAACATAAATTAAATTTTTACTCCTGTAAGACATCTAATGTGAATGTGTGCCGCGGGACCCAGACTGCCCTACTGAGTTCAATCAGAAACTACACAGAGGGTATGGAGGATTAAGAGCTTATGAAATAACGTCCAAAATTACTTGTTCTTTAAACACTTCACTGACTTTCCAAGAAAGTCAGTCTGAGTAAGCATTAAAAGACCAGGCCATAAATAAACCTTGTAACCTTATTTGTAAGTAGTTATATTTCTAGACATAGGTAAAAGTCGATGTAAGAAAAGTTGTACAGCTCTGTTTAAAGGTACACCTGGCAACCCTAGAGATCTGGAATTTTGACCAGCTGATCCCAGTTCTCCATTACTGGACATGAAGCACAGTATGTACTTTATGAAAGATGTTATGCGGAACTATACATCTTAGTCTTGTATTTTATTATGCCCCACAAACTAATACATTGGGGAAGTTATTTTTGCTCTCCAAAGACATTCTTCAAATTTTACCTTTAAGTAGCTGTCTGTTGTCAGCAGTGCAATCTGTTTCTCTGATACTTGACTTTCCACATACCTGATGGCAAGAAAAAACAAGAATATAAAGATAACAGAGTTAAAAAATTCAAAAAGATTATGCTACTATAAGGGTTTCTTCGGAAAGATTCAAAAAGTCAAACCCAGCAAGCTGAAAGACCAATCCAAAACTTTAGAGATGATGCTCCAAGCCAGCTTAACAAGTTCAAAAGTGATTTATAGATAAAATAGCTTGTTTCTGTATTAAGAACAAGAAAAAAAAAGTTCAAATGATTACACATCACAGAAGCTGTACTCTCTAGACCAGAATATTAAGGCTTCCCAAAAGTATTTAGAACTGTCCTTCTTTTGATCGATTTACCTTTGCTATACAAACATATGCACAAGTGATCTACAGTTTTCACAGAACTACATTAACAGATTCCTTTTACCTTTTTTAAAGCTGACTAAATACAAGATTGTCCAAAAAATTATTTCCCCTTTTACCTTCTGAAAGAGGGCAGTCTTCGAATGTTTTCACACTGATCATGTGATAAAGAATTTACTCTCTTCTTAGCATCTACCAGCTGGCAACACAGTATACTAAGGGGCTGGGAATAGAAGTGCTCCACAATACAGAGCTGAAAAACAAAGCAAGAACCAGTGATGTTAATAAAATTCATCCTCCCTGCTATAGCTACCCTTTAATGCTTTCTTATTACTACAGTGCCATATACTACAATGGTAGTGATGATATTCCTTTAAAAAAAAAATCATTACAGTTCATAAATATTCCAGAAGTCACTACAGGACACGGATTATTCAGTTTTAAATACAGTCACATAATTACTTTTTTTGCTGTATGCACTGTTTGTATTCAGTACCTCATCTTTCTCCCCCTCTTATATAATGGTACCTACAGCTTGTCGTATATTTTCTATTCACTTCTGTGAAGTACGGCATTCCTTAGGTTACATATTCAGCTCCAATGCTCACTAATAACAAAGAGTATACTTAAAGATATGAAAAGCAACTACTGTACACAAGCCAACTCATCACATCCTACTTTCAACTTCTGTTCCACGTACACAAAAATACACTGCTAAGCTCTTACTATGCACACACGCAAATGCGCTTTATCACTGATTTCAGCTGCACTAAATGTTTGTAGCATCAGGGCCTTGCAGAATAGTAGCATACACTCGTCACATCTATTCTTAAAAACAAAACAAGATCCCAATCAAACAGACTACCTCACTAAAAACTTTTAAAACACAAAAACTGTCTAAGGGGAAAGACACTTCCTGACAGAAAAGTTAACATCACTCCTAGACATAACGAGATGATGGTGATCTCTTGTATCTATCACTTAACTCAGGAAATCTGATCTGAAACTGGTTTGTCCTTGAATGCTTTTAACGCACAAAGACATAGTCATGTGCTGTCAGGGCTAGGACTTGTATTTTCCTATCAGGCCAATGGGGAACCATTAAATCCCGGTGACTCTTTCAAATAAGAGGAGTTGAAACCCATGCAAGCCCATGCAGGCCTGTCTGCATGAAGAGCTACTACAGCCATACTACAGCCAGGTATTCTCCTGCCCACGTGTAATCATTGAATCTTAGAGATCAATGAATCTGAGACACTCTAAAGGTATATGACACTAAAAGGGCATGTTCTACTAACAGGTTCAGTCATGGAACCAGGCAAGAAAGAAACAATTTCATAATGCTGCACTAAAACAGATTACAGGGACTACAAATTCTTCAGAGAACTCTTGTCCACTATCCACAAAAGCTACAAGGAGACTCAGACACAGAAATACATCTAGATATGACAATCTATATAAGCCAATAAAAATGTAATTATCATGCTCTGTACAGACTATTTTTGGAAAGCTTGAAGTCTTCTACTGTCTCCTCAGAGAGCAAATGTAACTCCCACATTGCTGCACCGCTGCTTGGAGCACAAGCACCACCTACTCTGAGGCAAAAAGTGACTGACCCTACAGCTCCTATTTCCCTGAAAAGGTAAGAAGTGTGCATCCAGAAACTGCCAGAAGAGTCCAAGTGGGGAAGAGACACTGCTGTAGCCTCCCACACCATGACAAGCCGGAGTACAAGGATCTGGTACAGGGGATCAGAGCTGGAGAGTTCTGCCAGGGGTGTTAGAAGTTACAAGTTCATCTACCGCAAAATATATGTCCTTCTACTCACTAAGGCAGGCTACCCTTTCAAACATTTTTTTTTTTTGTGGCCAAGTGAGTTTTTACATGCTTATTCATACCTGTTCTATGAGTTCTTCCTTGAAACCTTAGCAGTTAAGGTTTTAACTTTAAAACACTCACCTGTTCACAGATCCAAACTATTTCCAAAGACATTTTTTCATCCAACTCAGTGACAGCAAGATTAGGATCTAAGAAATCTTTTAGTGCCCAGTAATTACCCTTTGTTTTCACAACCATAACTTGAGTTCTTGTTACCGTTGCCTACCTGAAATCCTTTGATAAAATTCTGGACAGAAAAATCATGGTACAAGAATATGTTGATGAGAACCTGCAGAACTTTCTCACCCAGTTTAAAGGGAAACTGGGATGTCAGAAGCAGCTAAAGGAGACAAAAAGGAAAAGTAGCCATAGCAGAAACTCTTTCCTGAATTCATCTCAGCAAAATTTATACACACAATTTAATACAACTCTCAGTATATGTTAGCATTCAACCGAGATACTAAATGCACTGCCAACTTCTAAAAACAATATTTCTACTAAAATATCCATGCAAAGATTGATTTTCAGTTTACTATTTCACCACATTTTTGTAAGTACCTTTTACTAATATGCAACATTTGAAGTTAGTTTTGCCTAACACTATTTTTGTACTTACTTTTAAAATTAGTAACAACAGAATAGAGATTGATGTAACAACCAGGGACATCACTAATTTCAGCATGCGCAACAGCGATATTGGAAATCCCGCACAAAGCGGTGCACCAAGAATCGCACAGGCACAGCATCTACATGGCTTGACCATTTGGATAACTCTGCTCATTTTTGACAGGCAGCAAAATTCAGGCTGAGCTGAATTTTTCTATGTTTAAAGCTATCTTTTTCTGGAACAAACTAAACTCAAATCCAAGCCCTACTTTAATGAAGAGGTGGGAATGTCAAAGTGTAATTAACTGCCCAAGTATATATGCACAGATGTCAACGTAAATGAAAGATGAAAGCAGATGTGCAAGTGTGTCTCAATATGAGAAGGAAGCTCTCACTATTAAGCTACTCTGCAGCTGTGAGTAGAAATATCCAAAGTCCACAGCTCTCAGGAACAGATTCTATTTCAAAACCAACTTTTAAAGGCCACACATGTACACTGTGCTTGAATACACACACACTCCTCCTATTCAGAAAGCAAATTACCTTGTCAATTATAGTAGACAGGTGCTCCTTACAGGAAAGGGACTGGAAAAGCTCTATGCACAGCAGAGAGGAAACAGAGTGAGGAAGCAAGCTGTGGATAATCATTGGAGATGTAGCAATTCCAAAAATCAGTACTAGAGGTAATTCACGGATATGCTGACTAGATCATGGGGGAAGGGAGAAAAACATAATAGTTACATTACAGAAAATCATGAAACAAATGCATTGTGTTCCTACTACAGCACTGAGCTTAGATGCAGAAAGGAGTCAGTTAAAAGATTTGTTGCCAGTAAACCAAAAGAGTTTTGATGTGGAGTAAAATTAAAAAGAAAGAAAGCTATTTAAAGCCCTAAAGTAGAAAAGCAAATTAAATTATATTTTAGGATTCAGATTTCAGGAAGTGGCATAAAAAGCATCTTTTCAGTTAGAATGTTGTACTAGTCCTACCCTCCCAAGAAGTTGTATGCTGAGAACTGAATCTTATGTTTGTTTGTTTTTCTTTCAAAGAAAGAGAAAAAATAAGAACAGATATTAAACAGCTAACAGTCTCAAGAAAACTTACAAATTTTACACCATTTAATAATTTTAAAATATGAAACCTCTCTAATGTTCTATGTTCCCATTATACTTAAAAAAAAAACCAAAACAAAAAGAATTCCAGCTTGTCCAGATTCAATCTTCCTCTTCAGACAATTTTTCAATATATGCTTTGAGAACTGATACCCAGGACTGAATGCTGTATTGCTTGTGAACAGCACACAAATTATACAAAATACAGTGATTGCAGTACTATTTCATCATTATTTTCCATTTTTTGTTAGTTTTAAGGAGATACAAATTCTGCTATCTTAAATATCTTCTAGGTTAAAATTGACAATTTATTCCTTTCCTCTGTTGTCACCACAGGAACTTCTTGACCTTTGAGTTTTAATTGTTATCCCATAATTATCTCATTTCTCTAAATCCTCAAAAGTCATTATTAGATTTAAACATAAAGCCAATAAACTTCACATATTACTGCCCACTGCTGATAACCTAAAAGAGTATTGGACAGAAACTGAATCTCGCAATTAACAAACCAGAAGAACCTCTCACATTTACCCACTTCACCCTTATTAAACATGTTTTAAGACTGAAATGGAGAGAATAAACCCAATCTCTACAATTATCCCAAAGATCTTTTCAAAGTACTATGCAACTCTTCCAAGTTTCTGTTTTACCCATCTTCTACTTTACTTTAGTCAAGACAATCTTTAGTTACAAGTTTATTTGAATCTTCTAAACCTTTTTTCTGAAGAGACACACAGTCTATGAAAAAAAAGTGTATTTGCAAATAGTGGACTGACAGCCCTGAACTGCACTTCATCTATATTCCACATACTCGTAACTAGGCATTTATCTTTGACACAAAAAGTAAAATAAAACACAACACCTAAAAAACACTTAAAACTACACTGTCCCCTGCCTTACAGCCTATTTATTTCCAGGTAATTGTGCATTTATGCTTTTACTTCTTAAAATATTTCCCAGAGAACCCACTGCAGATCTGAAGTAAAAAAATATTTTTATTGTGGGTCTCTCAGCAAGTGGAGTTGCCTAGCCTTGTTTAGAGGTAATGTCAGGTGTGCACAGTGCAGCTGAATTAATTGTATAACTGCAGCCCCAATTCTGCTGAAACTATAGTTTCAGCCTGGGGACTAAATGTAAGATGCTCTTTTTGGAGAACAGCATGGGTTTTTTATTAGAATGCATGAGATGATATTGAGGAAGACGGGTTAAGGAAGGACAGAAGCACAGAAGCACCTGAAATAGTCAGCTACATATTACAGATCCTGGCCAACATTGAGAAATTATCTGGGTAAGTTTTACATACTCCTCTATTAGTAAGCCAGTGACCTTTAAGCAGCATTACATCAGTAGTCACATAACAAATATACTCTGAAAACAATTTAATAAGTCAACAGAAGAAAGATCCAGGCATCTTAAAAAATTAGTTTCACAGTCACAAATTCTGTAACAACTAGTAACAGTAAATCCTCTTATGTAAAGAATTAAATCAGCCACCCAATATCTCAACCCAGCCCTTGGGCACTCTGCTTCAGAGTCCCAAGTTAGCTTTAGGATAATTTTCCCCAAAACCTAGCAAACAGGTTTTTGCTCAATCGCTGCTGCAAAGAAGCAGCATCAGTATTTGATTCCAGCTCTCCACTGGCCTCATTGTTACACTTCAAAACAGCTGCAAACAGAAAATGGGTAAAGTGGAAGAATTAAACTTCAGGTGACGTTACCTGCTGATGACTATGAAGTCTTGAAGCACTTTTGTGGTGAAACTTTCCATGTCTTTGAATATAACTACAACTGGAGGAGACTGCCAGTGTCTAGAAGCAGAAGTTCTTTTTTTGCTTGGAGTTTTAGAATCTGTTTTCTATAAAGCCATTCATTATGCATTAATAAAAAGATGACAGGAAAATGAGAAGACTGAATCACAACTACTGTATTAGAATGCTCCAAAGTGACATGACTGACTTTTTGCTACAGTTGTACTAACTACTAGAATCTAGAATTACAACTTTTCTTCCTTCTGTTTGGCACACCAGGAAGTACAAAGAATAAACAAATTTTAAAAACCCACATTCCAACAAAGACAAGAGTAGCTCTGTGGGACAGAACTGGTGAAATCCTGTTGGGACCAAGGGAGACGACTTGAGTTGTGTACATGGACGTTGCCCATTTCCTGTATCTTTACTCAGTAATAAAAAGAGCATATATTCATTAAACATTTATTTAACACACTACTTTGATGAAGTCATCATAAAATCAAATCTAACTTTTATTCATGACAGAAACAAAACTTAAAACTTCATTAGTTTTATTAAATACAAAGATTCAAAAACATTTTGAAAGTTATTTTCTCACTGCTTGTCAATGTAGCATGGACTGCAGATAAGATAATGGCCCATTAGCACTAATGCGGTGCCTTTCCCCTGGATGGCTGCTCTGTCTTAAAGTTTTGTTTTAATGAACAAAACATCTCAGCACTCCTTGGAGAAAAGCATCTGGCATGAAGTTGATACTGTGTTTTAAGCTTCTAGTTCCCAGTTAAACATATGATAAAATAGTACTTAGAATCATAGAATGGTTTGGTTTGGAAGGGACCTTAAAGCTCTTCTCATTCCAGCCCCCCTGCCAAGGGCAGGGACATCTTCCACTAGACCAGGTTGCTCAAAGCCCCATCCAACCAGGCCTTGAACACTGCCAGGGAGGGCGCAGCCACAGCTTCTCCAGGCAACCTGGGCCAGTGTTTCACCACCTACACAGTAAAGAATTTATTTCTTACATCTGATCTAAATCTACCCTCATTCAGTTTAAAGCTATTACCCCTTGTCCTATCACTACAGGCCCTTGTCCATAAGTCCCTCTCCAGCTTTCTTGTAAGCCCCTTCAGGTACTGGAAGGCTACTATAAGGTCTCCCCGCAGCCTTCTCTTCTCCAGGCTGAACAGCCCCAACTCTCTCAGCATTTCCTCACACGAGAAGTGCTCCAGTCCTCAGATCATTTTTGTGGCCCTCCTCTGGACCCACTCCAACAGGTCCGTGTCTTTCCTGTTCTGAGGGCTTCAGAGCTGGACGCAGGACTCCAGGTGAGGTCTCACCAGAGCAGAGTAGAGGAGCAGAATCACCTCCCTCAACGCGCTGCCCGCACTTCTCTTGATGCAGCCCAGGATGCAGTTGGCCTTCTGGGCTGCAAGCACACATTGCCACATCATGCTGATCTTCTCAAGAATCAAAACCCCAAACGTCCTTCTCCTCAGGGCTACTCTCAATCCATTCTCTGCCCAGCCTGTATTTGTGCTTGGGATTGCCCCGACCCATGTGCAGGACCTTGCACTTGGCCTTGTTGAACCTCATGGGGTTTGCACATGCCAAACTCTCAAGCCTGTCAAGGTCCCTCTGGATGGCATCCCTTCCCTCCAGCGTGTTGACTGCGCAACACGGCTTGGTGTCATTGTCAAACTTGCTGAGGGTGCACTCAATCTCACTGTCCATGTTGCTGACCAAGATGTTAAACAGTGCTGGTCCCAACATCGACCCCTGAGGAACACCACTTGTCACTGGTCTCTGCTTGGACATCAAGCCATTGATTGCAACTCTTTGAGTATGACCATCCAGCCAATTCCTCATCCACCAAGTGGTCCATCTGTCAAATCCATGTCTCTCCAATTTAGAGACAAGGGTGTCCTGTGAGACAGTATCAAATGCTTTGCACAAGTCCAGGTAGATGATGTCAGTTGCTCCTCCCTTATTCACCGATACAGTCACCCCATCACAGAAGGCTACCAAATCTGTCAGGCACAATTTGCCCTCAGTGAAGCCGTGTTGCCTGTCACCAATCACCTCCTTCTCTTCCATGTGCCTTAGCATAGTTTCCAGGAGGATCTGCTCCATGATCTTGCTGCGTACAGAGGTGAGACTGACTGGCCTGTAGCTCCCTGGGTCTTCCTTTTTGCCCTTTTTACAAATGGGGGTTATGTTTCCCCTTTTCCAGTCAGCAGGAACTTCATCAGACTGCCACGACTTCTCGAATATCATGGACAGTAGCTTAGCAACTTCATCCTCTAGTCCCCTCAGGAACTGCGGATGCATGTGATCAGGTCCCATGGACTTGTGCAACTTCAGGTTCCTTAGATGGTCTCGAACCTGATCTCCTACAGTGGGTGGTTCTTCATTCTCCCAGTTAATGCCTTTGCCTTCTGCGATTTGGGCAGTGTGGCTGGAACACTTGCCAGTGAAGACCAAGGCAAAAAAGTCATTGCATGCCTCAGCCTTCTTCATATCCCAGGTAACCAGGTCTCCTGTTGCTTTCCAGAGAGGGCCCACATTTTCCCTAGCTTTCCTTTTATTACCGACCTGTAGAAGCTTTTCTTGCTGCCCTTGATGTCCCTAGCCAGATTTAATTCTATCAGGGCTTTAGCTTTCCTAACCTGATCCCTGGCTGCTCGGACAATTTCTCTGTTTTCCTCCCAGGCTACCTGTCCTTGATTCCACCCTCTGTAGGCTTCCTTCTTGTGTTTGACTTTGTCCAGGAGCTCCTTGTTCATCCATGGAGGCCACCTGGCATTTCTGCCTGACTTCCTCTTTGTTGGGATGCATCGCTCCTGAGCTTGGAGGAGGTGATCCTTGAATATTAACCAGCTTTCTTGAGCCCCCTCTTCCTTCTAGGGTTTTATTCCATGGTACCCTACTGAGCAGAGCCCTGAAGAGGCCAGAGTCTGCTCTCCTGAAGTCCAGGGTAGCGAGCTTGCTGTGCACCCTCCTCGCAGCCCTAAGGATCTTGAACTCTACTATTTCATTGTCTCTGCAGCCAAGGCTGCCCTTGAGCTTCACATTCCCCACCAGCCCCTCCTTGTTGGTGAGAGCAAGGTCCAGTATAGCACCTCTCCTTGTGGGCTCCTCTATCACTTGGAGAAGCAAGTTATCATCAGTGCATTCCATGAACGTCCTGGATTGCTTATGCCCTGCTGTGTTGTCCCTCCAACAGATATTGGGGTGGTCAAAGCCCCCCGTCAGGACCACGGCTTATGAACATGAGGCTGCTTCTATCTGTCTATAGAGGGCCTCGTCCACTCCGTCTTCCTGGTCAGGTGACTTGTAGTAGACCCCCACCATAATGTCACCTGTCCCCACTCTGCCTTTAATCCTGACTGATAAGCTCTCAGTCAGCTCCTCATCCATCCCCAGGCAGAGCACAATACACTCCAGCTGTTAACTGACACAGAGGGCGACAGTCCCTCCTTGTCTCCCCTGCCAGTCCCTCCTACAGAGCCTGTATCCTTCCATTCCAACACCCCAGTCACAGGTGCCATCCCTACCAGGTCTCCATGACGCCAATAAGACCATAGGCCTGCAGGCATGTGCACGTCTCTAACTCCTCTTGCTTGCTCCCCATGCTGCGTGCGTTTGCTTAGAGGCATTTCAGCTAGGCTCCTGACAAAGCTGATTTACTGGCTGGAGTTCCTTTGTGCTGCTCTTCAGGTGCTCTCCTGCTGACCTGTGATCCTTCTCCAGGCTCTGGGCATTTACTGCTGGCCCTAGCATTGTTTGTTTGTTTTCTTTTCCCTTGTTTTTCAGAATTCTGACATTCACACCTCATCAGAAACTAACTCCACATTTGTTATATATGTTACAGATTTATATTCAAATCACCACAATCTCAGTTACTTCTTAGTATTAAATGAAAATCTAACCATTTTTTCCACTATGGCACAGAAATTTCAGTTATTCAATTTCTTTTTTAAAAGCATCTAAAGGTCAGGCATTTTTATAAACTGGTGATATGAAAAAAAAGAAATCATACCTTTGTTACACTCTCATACCAGTTGATAAGAGAAGTCATTGAACAACGTATTCTATTCTGAGAAACCTGCACACAGTCGTCGTCTTCCAGTGAGTCCACATCTATATAGCAGTTCATCAGCTGCCCCATCAGCTTCTGCATCAGATTTTTTATGCCTTCACAATACGTTTTTAGACACACAGTAAAGGCATTTGGTTATTCGGTAACACTTCTCCATCTCATACTCTAAAAAATACCCCGAGTTATTACTTACTATTTTTCACTTTTCTAATTATTCTCCTTCTCTCTCCAGAATGCACATCTCATGCTCCAGAATGCTTAAAGTATTCACGATATGCACGTCGTTAATACAATCAAAATTATCCTATTAATTTGCTTAGATAGCAACAATTCAGGTTAAGATGTTGGCCCTGCACCTTTCCTGAACTCCAGCCACACACTGTAAGAGCGACCCAAAAATAAATAAGGCAGCCAACCCACAGATCTGGGGACGCTGCCATAAGGGATTTTAATCTTTTTACCTAAAAAATAAAAAAGGAGCAAGGAGAGTTTGACAAAACTTTATTCTACCCGTTCCCTCACTGTAATGACATGACTGTAAGCATTTAAAAAGTAGAATGCATACATACACTGTCCAATGAAACAAGAGGAAAGCCAACCTACAATATCAACGTGCAATACACTGAGCAGCACGCTCTTGACATTTATGCTACAACTAAGTAGTATTTCAATCTTCATTGTTTTAAACAGAACTGGATACCTCTTAAAATACAGCAGGCATTACTGCTATGTTAACATGGGACTGAGCAAATCTTTAGAAGGTCTTCAAGATCCCACCATCCCATTATTCTTACATTTGGGGGCATAAGCAAGAATTTCTAGTTAATTCATGGCCTATTCAGATGAAGAAGCAAAGCTATTGCAGTATTTACCTGGGCAATCTTTGGCTTCCAGCAAGGCTATATACGGAGTAACATTATTCTGAAGGACTTCTGAGAGACTTCTAAAAGTCAAGTTATGATCCGTAACATTTACACCTAAAAGACAAATTTATAAGAGTATTTTTCCTATCATTTGTGACCACAGTGATTGAATAATAAACTGAACAGCAGACAAAAACCAGAAGATATCTCAAATATTCAAGGAAGGAATGAAAAGCGTCACATCACCTACGAGGAAAGATGAAAAACTAGCACAAGATTAGACATATATGTTAATACTAGCTGATTAAAAGGAACAGGGAATCACTGCAAAGACCCCTCATATAGTTTGGGTTTTTTTTTTTTTTCAAAGAAAGATTTCTCAAGGGTGCAAACTTGCAAGAAGTAGGACTGGTTTTCTAACTTCCCTGCTACTCATACCCTCAGAAGCCATCCATAGCCATCTAAGGCCTGCAGACAAGAAGATGAAACTCACCTACTCTAGAAGAAGAGCAGTGCATATACCTGAGACTTGGATCCTCAAGTGGCTTATGTAAGAGGGAAAATTACTATGAGTTAGTATGAACTACAGTCTGAATTTACTATGAACTACTCGGTATTTAGTGCCTTTGTTAACATCCTTAGTCAATCAAAAAGAACAAGCCCCTCCAGCAGGCAATTCATAGCTTCTTCCACAGAAAATACAGAGCAGGAACTTCTCACTTTCTACTACATACAAAAACACACCACCTTTCAGGCTTTGTTGGTGCTCACATGGTAAATTTGACACACAGCCCTGATTTTAGGTTGCTTAAAATGAACCACTTAAAATGCAACCAGATTGCCTTGAACCAGGTTTAGGATCACAGCTATAACCCTTTGAAAGAAGCAGGGAGGGTGAGGTGGAAAAAAGACTTCAGAAATTCACTAACTTCAGTAATAAGATCTTCAGCTATTTTCTTCACCCTCTGCTCCTTTTCCAAGATAATGACACTGCTTTACTACACATAAAGATGCACTGCAAGAACATGTATATCAGAAATACAGAAGCTGCATGATTCGGCAGTTAGTCACAGAAACCACCAAGCATGTTGGTGGCAGAAACAGGGACAGAATCAAAGCACCTCCAGTGCCTCAGGAAAAAAAAAACAAAAAACACAAAAAACAAATCACTACCAGCTGCCCAAGACAGACCTTTAGGGAAGATGCTACCTTACTGCACTATTATGCATACAGACAAAGTGAAAGGACATCTTATCCTGCTTCCTTCTCCCAGCCCAATCTCTTCTCATTTCTGAAGCTGGTTTTGCTCACAGTAATTGCTGGAAGTCAGCAATACATTTTTCTTTGATCTCTGTGTCGGTTTTAAGCAGATGTACATAACAAAAAACATCTTTAAAAAATTACCTAAGATAAGAGCTGCAGCAGGGATTTCTCTGGACTTCATCCGACAAGTCCATTCTGTTGTCTTCTCTTGGAACTGAGAGTGAGACCGTCCCAAAAAACTTACTAGGTTATCAAATAACTGCTTATTTAAGTCTTCCTGTATTTGCTGTAAACAAACACAGAGAGATTTTATTTATAAAAATGTGGAAATACCAGAGTATCTTCCTTTTCCTACCCCTTTCCTGCATAATTTTTAATACTTAAAACTCCAGGGTAAAAATTTAAGTAACACTAAGTTTTCCTGTGAACTATAAATGTACTAATTTATTCACTGTGTGGCAAACACAGACATTTCCCATTTTGGAAGTTCTGGTCAAATGCCTTAACAATAACTTGGAAAGCTTAACTGTGTTGTCAGGCTTTAAAGAAGAAGAAAAAAACAACCATACTGACAAAGTATAAGTGACATAGGAGGAATAAAACAATATAATGAGTTTCTGGAAGAATGTTCAGGAAAATTCCTATCATTCCCTCTTGACTTACAAAACACCTGTAAACATTTTTCTGAGAAATCTGTATGAGAGTAAACATTCATCCCATCCAAATCTAATTCAGAATGAAAGCAAAAAAAAAGAAACAACCCCCTCCCCCAAAAAAAACAAACAAAGGAAAATATTCAGTATATTTTATAGGAAAAAATACTAAACCACAACTGCTACATTTGCTACACTGTCTTCCCTTTCAGGATGATTTTCATACAAGAACATGTATATGCAGGAAGATATGGAAAGATGAGAGAAAGCAGGGGGAGACAAAACTTTTAAAGGCAGATATATAGTGTCAGCATTTTGTATTTCTTTTATTATGTATGTGCCTTTGAATATCTGCCTCTAATCCAAGAATATGCCTTCTGCTAGAACAGACAAAAAAACCTGTACTCTGAAGTTCAGGATATCAGTATATACTCTAGAACATAGATGTCAGAAACAAGATTAAACCCCTGCCCCCACTAAAATCATCATCAAGATTTATTAGCAACAAGAAGTGACATACACAGCACTGAACTTGATTTTAAACAAAGTGGCAAAGGCCATCTCTAGCAGCATTGATGAGGCAGCTATCAAAAGGAGCTGTCACATCTCCGGATTACACACTGCCTGCTCAAAAACCTGAGCTCCATTCTCATTATACAGAAGAGTTCCTGTTGCTTTCCTGAACAACTGATAAAACTGTACACAAAGTAATCTTACTCTTTTTACCCTCTACTTATTAAAAAGTACTCTTCTGGCCTTTCTGATGTTGATTATGCACTTCTGAGCTCCCACCTGATAAAATTCTATGGCAACTCAGAAGAAACCGTAACATGTAATTTTAAAAAGAAGAGTTTACACCATCAGCTTTATAACAGCTCCTGTATTACCATACATTCCATAACAACGCTCTCAGCTCCTGCTTCAAAATCCATCAGACCTTGTGCTTCTTCTGATCATTATTGTACATGTTTTCCCTAAGCTGCCCTAAGAAGCACCTGAATCCTTACTTTGCATGGTTACAGTATATATTTTTTCTTCCAATGAGCACTTGTGAAGATGGAATTCAGTCTGCCATAGCACTACACATTTCGTAAAATCCACCAGTCTTCTTGTCAAAACAATTTTGTTTCTGGCACTACTTTGGTAGTGTTCCAGAAAGTACACTAGGCTGCTCTGCACCTCAAGTGTAACTCATTTACTTGCATGACACTGCTTACTCTGGAAAAGTCATTTGAACTGAAAGTTCAGTCCCTGCTACAACACTAGGTTTGGTCACAATTATCTGTTGTGAGGGCTGAAAACCATTATCTAAAACATTAGAGCTAAAATTACCATATCACAGCCCTGCACTTAGTCTTTTTGTTTCTAACCTGGATCCTGGTAGTGCAGCTGGAATTCCTCACTTTACAGGAAGGGAATGTTTCTGAAAGCCCTTGATGAGTTGTATCATAATAAGAACATTTGCAAGGCCATTGCTGACAGCAGGGGTCAAAACTGGGATACCTTCCAATACTGAAACAAAAAAGGTCCAAAAATCTACCTTCCAAAAAACAAAGGACAGTTCCTGCAGTACTTTTGCCAGCTTTTCAAGTTGTGGAAGCCTGAAAGCATATTATCGCCAAATGACAAGATGGCGCTGCCACAACTGCAGCACAGTTTATGACGGACATAAAAAGGCCAAGAGTGCTCTGCCACAACCTACTTGGAGGTCAAATCCTATTCATTCCTCAACATCTCAGACAGATAACAGCGAACTGGGAAAACACCAGCACAATCACATGGCCTGCCAAGAAATCATGAGGTAGCAGTACCGTGGCAAAAACTTTGGCGAATATCCTGCTAGGCTCCCTTAGCACACTACCAGAACCCCTGGAATAAAAGAACAAACCGACAAGCCACGCATTTCCCAGGTATTCTGCCCATGGATCAGGTCTACTACACCATGCTTTGAAAGTATATAAGAATAAAATCCTAACTGGATAAAGCCCTCACCTACCTGGTCTGACCTCACAGAGGACACCACTTTGAGCAGGAGTTCAAACTAGAGGCTTTCTAAGGTCCCTTCCAACCTGAATTATCACACAATTTTATATGTAAGAACAGTCATCACCTCCCAGTTTGCCAACGGTGGGATGAAAGGATGGTAATTCAAAACTTAGTAAAAAAAAATATATCAGAGATACCCCAGAAGTTGGATAAGGAAAACTCTACATATAGCACTAAAAGTAACTGCAGGTAACCTGCCCTTGGGTAGGCAAGGCCCATATCAATTTGTCAGCGTAGGATGAACTGTCTTCCACCAGGAGGAGAAAGTACAAAAGACAGTATTTGGCAAACTCCTAGCAGACAGACTCAAAGAAAACAAAGAGTAGGAGATTTAGAACAGGAAAGGGGGAGAGTAGTAGATGTTGTCTACCCCGACTTCAGCAAGGCTTTTAACACTGTCTCCCATAACATCCTCATAGGCAAGCTCAGGAAGTGTGGGCTGGAGGAGTGGTCAGTGAGGTAGACTGCGAACTGGCTGAATGGCAGAGCTCAGAGGGGTGTCATCAGCGATGCTGAGTCTAGTTGGAGGCTGGTAACTAGTGGTGTCCCTCAGTGGTCAGTACTTGGCCCAATCTTACTCAACTTATTCATCAACTACGGGCCTGTCAGCCTGACCTCAGTGCTGGGCAAGATTATGGAGCGATTCATCCTGAGTGCACTCACCATGCATGCGAAGGACAACCAGGGGACCAGGCCCAGCCAGCATGGGTTCATGAAAGTCAGGTCCTGCTTGACCAACCTGATTTCCTTCTATGACCAGGTGACCCAACTAGTGGATGAAGGTAAGGCTGTGGACGTCATCTACCTGGACTTTAGTAAGGCCTTTGACACTGGTCCCCACAGTATCCTCCCAGAGAAACTAGCTGCCTATGGTTTGGATAGGTGTACTCTTTGCTGGGTAAAAAACTGGCTGGATGGCCAAGCCCAGAGAGTGGTGGTGGTGAACGGAGTTAAATCCAGCTGGCAGCCGGTCACAAGTGCTGTTCCCCAGCACTCAGTTTTGGGTCCGGCCTTGTTTAACATCTTTATCAATGATCTGGATGAGGGGATCGAGTGCTCCCTCACAAGTTTGCAGATGACACCAAGCTGGGTGGAAGTGTCGATCTGCTTGGGGGTAGGAAGGCTCTGCAGAGGGATCTGGACAGACTGGATCGATGGGCCAAGGCCAACTGTATGAGGTTCAACAAGGCCAAATGCCGGGTCACAACAACCCCATGTAATGCTACAGGCTTGGGGAGCAGTGGCTGGAAAGCTGTCTGGCAGAAAAGGACCTTGGGGTGTTGGTTGACAGCCGGCTGGACATGAGCCAGGAGTGTGCCCAGGTGGCCAAGAAGGCCAACGGCATGCTGGCTTGTATCAGGAATGGTGTGGCCAGCAGGAGTAGGGAGGTGATCGTGCCCCTGTACTCGGCACTGGTGAGGCCGCACCTGGAGTACTGTGTTCAGTTTTGGGCCCCTCACTACAAGAAGGACACTGAGTTGCTGGAGCGTGTCCAGAGAACGAGGCTGATGAGGGGTCTAGAGAACAAGTCTCACGAGGAGCAGCTGAAGGAACTGGGGCTGTTTAGTCAGGAGAAGAGGAGGCTGAAGGGGCACCTTATTGCTCTCTACAACTGCTTGAAAGGAGGCTGTAGTGAGGTGGGTGTTGGTCTCTTCTCCCAGGTAACTAGCGATAGGACGAGAGGCAACGGCCTCAAGTTGTGTCAGGGGAGGTTTAGATTAGATATTAGGAAAAATTTCGTTACTGAAAGAGTGGTCAGACATTGCAACAGGCTGCCCAGGGAGGTGGTGGAGTCCCCATCCCTGGAGGCGTTCAAAAAACATGTAGATGTGGCACTTCAGGATACGGTTTCGTAGGCATGGTGGTGTTGGGCGTATGGTTGGACTCGATGATCTTAGAGGTCTTTTCCAACCTATGATTCTATGACCTGGATGAAGAGTTAGAGTGTACCCTCAGCAAGTTTGCTGATGACACCAACTGGGAGGAGTGGTGCAAACACTGGAAGGCTGTGCTGCCATTCAGCAAGACCTGGACAGGCTGGAGAGTTGGGTGCAGAGGCATCTGATGAAGTTCAACAAGGGCAAGTGCAGGGTACTGCATCTGGGGAGGAACAACCCCATGCACCAGTACAGGCTTGGGGCAGACCTGCTGGAGAACAGCTCTGTGGAGAGGGACCTGGGTGTCCTGGCTGCCAAAAAAGCTAATGGCACCCTGGGGTTCATTAAGAAGAGTGTGGCCAGCAGGTCAAGGGAGGTCCTCCTCCCCCTCTACTCTGCCCTAGTGAGACCCCATCTGGAGTACTCTGTCCAGTTCTGGGCTCCCCAGTTCAAGAAAGATGAGGAGCTACTGCAGAATGTCCAGCAGAGAGCTACACGGATGATTAGGGGAATGAATGCATCTCTCCTATGAGGAAAGGCTGAGGGAGCTGGGCTTGTTTAGCCTGAAGAAGTGAAGGGACAGAGGGGACCTTATAAATGCCTACAAAGATCTTAAGGGTGGGTGTCAGGAGGATGGGGCCAGACTCTTTTCAACGGTGCCCAGTGACAGGACAAGGGGCAATGGGCACAAACTGAGGCACAGGAAGTTCTGTCTGAACATGAGGAAGAACTTCTTCCCTCTGAGGGTGACGGAGCACTGGAACAGGCTGCCCAGAGGGGTTGTGGAGTCTCCTTCTCTGGAGATATTCAAGACCAGCCTGGACAAGGTCCTGTGCAGCCTGCTGTAGGTGACCCTCCTTCGGCAGGGGGGTTGGACTAGATGACCCACAGAGGTCCCTTCCAACCCCTACCATTCTGTGAAAGAATGATTTTCCAGATGGCAATGGCTCTGTGCTTCTGAGTGGTTAAGGGAGGCTTTCACTATGATGGGCTGTGCCTGCTGCTCTGGGAGAAATCATTGCAGAGCACTAGGAAAATAACCCACCACTTCTTCAACCTGAAAATCCTGCAGCCACTATTGGTGATGCAGAAGCATTGTCTCAAAAGCCTTGACAACTCTGTGCCAAAGAAAGCAGATCCAAGAAAAGGTCTTCCAGAATTATCTACAGAATGTCATATTCCCTATAGTCCACTGGGTAGCTGCCAATGCAGCTTCTGGTGCAGCTGACAACTTTACTGCCAATGCTGGTAGCTAATCCATCAAGCTGAAGCAGTTGGCAGGAAGACACCAAATATATCTCCACAAACTTCTGTGTTCTCTCTATAATCAGCACCACTACGTACTGCACTGTTTTGCACAGCCTGGCTAGTTACGGTTTGAAAAGTGTGCCGACTAGACAAAGTGAGATGGATCATGGAACAGCAGGAACAGAATTAGAGGAATTTATGAGTTTAGCCCAAGGGTCCAGATTGTAAGCTACATCCGGCTGGCTTCTACTGTACATCCCAAAACAAACTTTGCAAAAAAAAAAAAAAAAAAAAAATCTCATAATGTCTGGAGCCCAACAGCATATGGAATGCTTGCCCAGAATCCTTGACACTGAATAGCGGAGGAAATCGCTGCTGTACGGAAGCAATCATTCATACTGTACTACAAGCCAGCTGGCTGTAGGGACACAACAACAGCATGCCATCTAACACACAAGGATTAGGAGGCCACAGTTCAGTACAAAATTAACCAGATAACCCCACTGATACTGCCCATACTAATTCAGTAGACTACGCTTGCAGCTGTGTCATTCAGTATTTGATATCCATGCAGTTGTATTCACACAAATCCACTGTGAATCATGGACTGCTATGAACTCTGTAACACTGAGGTCAAGGGCAGCCTAAAATCCTCAGAGGGCTGGCAAGCACGTAACTGAATTGAAGGCAGAAAACAGCAGTATGCCAGGAATTAATAAAAAGGATAATTAGTAAGAAGAGAAGCTTAGAAGCACCAGCTTGAAGCATCAAAAGCATGTAGCTCTGTGGTTAGAAGTAATGTGTAATTGATGCATTTATTATTACTATTTTATATTCTGGGGAGGGATTTCAGTCTCAGTCAATATTTCTGTCCCTTTTATTGCTTTAACTAATTGCCCTTGTAAGCATGCAATAAAAGATCTCCAGAAACAAGGAAGGAAGCAACGTTGTTAGAAATACAAAACGCTGCTTTAGTACTAGGTGCAAGACTCACCTCAGTTTCCAATTTGATCTGATTCCATAAAGACTGGCAAGCAACAGATCGCAACTCAGCATCCTCTGAATCACTGCTTCCTTCTCTGAAATCATTAACTAGAAAGACAGAGAGCAAAGGCAAGCACAAATAAAATTATTAAAATAAAACACTTTTTGTTGAGAACACCACAAAGCACCTGGCTGAAACAAGATCATCTTAATATACATATATATCTGCGGGAGATGACTTTTCTCTTAACCAATTAACTGCTGGTATCTGTTAGAATAAGCGAGGGAAAAAGCAGAATCCATTACCCAAGTATGCAGGCAAAAGGTAAAGAACTAGCTTCCATCTCAAGTCCCAGATGAGCTAAAGGTCAAATCAAAACAAACAGTCTTTATTATTAAAATAAAATTTAAAAAAAAAAAAAAAAAAAAAGACTTTTGCTTGCGGGTCTCTTTCACCTATTAAATACTCAATCCTCCTTCACTATTACCGTCAGATATGAACCATAAAGGCTTGCAAGAATAGATACATGAAAATCCTTTCTGTTCCCCAGGGAAGAAGCAGCTAACACCAATTTCCTGAAAATAATAAGGTATACTGGCAAAGGACTGTCAGGTTACATGAAATACAGATTTTTTTCTTTTTTCTAAATACATTTAACCAATAAAACTATGCTACCACAACTTCTAAGCACAAACCAGGCTTACATTTCTGGCTCACTCCTAAACTGCCTCTCGCTTCTACACAAGCTCTTTTTGAAAAAGAAAAGGAGAATCAGATCCGTTTTGGTAAAGCAATGTCTTGGCACATTTTCTGAATACATCTGGCTTCCCAGGTGCTGCTCTGCCTCACAGATGTGAGCATACAAACTCCCGACCAGCTTCCAAATAAGAAGAAAAGACAGAGCTGGGAATAAAATGGGATACTGAATAGAAACTAGTATGAGTGATATTTTTCTCATTGTTTTTCCTTCCACCACATTCACACAGTCTACAGTTCCCTTAAAAAAAAAATAAATAAATAAAAAGCAGTACAGGCTTGGAACCATCCTTCTCCTCCCAGCATGCATTTAGCAGGCCTGCTGTACCTTTAATGCTTCACTAACACCACCTGGAAGAACACAAAGACTGAAGGTTAAGTAAATGGCCTGTTAACTGTTGTTACAAGGTGACATTAAACATAACAATTGATTTTCTTCTAAATGTATGCATATAAAAAAATAAATTTGCTAGCCATTAACGTGCCTTTAGTGGCCATTCAATGGAGCATCAGCAGTGGTCTGATCTCTACAAAAGAGCTGGTTGATGAGCGGATCCAATCTCTCAAAGCATTAAAAACACCCAAAACAGCTCTGTAAATGACAAACAAGAGGCATCCCACATCCTCCATTTTCATCGTCTCCCCTAAACACACATCTCATTTCTATCCCTAACAAAAAACACTTAAAATACATAACCCACTCTGATTACACAGGTCTCAGGCTTTTAGTTAACAAAAATCCAGCCACCACATTACCGGTAATATACCAAGGCGTAACATTCTTTTTGTACTACCAAAACTCAGACTACAGGTGCAAATCTGCACAGAAGGCCTCGTGTGATGCAACAGCATTATCAACTACCTGCTGGGAAGTTTCACAACTGAAACTTCACACTTGACAGGTTTGGGCTTCCAAACTGGACAGATGCACATCAAAGTAATGTTTATTTAGAACACCATTCTACCTAGCTGCTATGAGCAGCCAAACTAGCTCCCTTCCGCCTCTCTTTTAGGTGCAGTTCAGTCAAATTTATTTTTCTGTCTCAAAGCATTTGCTAGCTAGAACAACATGTTTAGTACGACTTATCCAAGCACTACTAATCTTGCAAAAATGAAAAGATAATATCCAGTAAGGGGTAAAATTTCGATGTGGTTCAAGTGCACAGGTCCTGGTTGTTGGTTTATTTATCTTGCAATGACAGACTGGATTCTACTTCCCTGCCTCTCATTCCCTGAGCTACTGATGTGCCAATTGTTATGGAAAAAAAAATTCGGGGTTCATTTTAAAGCAGGTGTTACAGTAAGTCCCTCTGGTAATGAATGAGCCTGTGGTGATTTCCACAAAAATCTCGCCTTACTACTTTCCCCTCCCTGTTTTTTTAACACAAATTGTCACACCTTTTGACAGCTCAGGTGCTGCCCCAAAAAGTTTAACCTGGGAATAAGAACAGTAAGTTTCCTAACTGAGTCTCAAATAGCAACTATTTAAGCAGCATTATTTGTGGCTCCAACAAGTCCTGTTCAGTCTCTCTCAAATGACAAGAGACTTGTACACACAACATAGAGGCTGAAGAAAATAAAATATATATAACAAACACTAGTGGAGGACAGCAGCCATGGGATTGTCACAAACGGCTTTTCTTTCTTCTTTTCCTCAAGCAACTTAGGCAAACTACCGAGAATATGATGAGACTTATGAATGGGATATAATTACTGAGTCCCACAGCTTAAAAGCACCTCATTCAGACTCTTTAGATAGTTCGTCAGTTAGTGAACAATTTATGGTAGCATGGAAAGGAGTTCTCCTGTAAAAAAGAAAATTGCAAAGATAGCTATATGATCTTGATTGCTGAAGATGAAAAAAACATTTACACTAGCCAACAATTTGCTGGGGTTCCTCTGAAGAAACGCGTTTTCAGCCATATCGACATCAAGGACCAACAGAAATCCACATGCAGCTATGACCGAATTCAATCAGATGTGGTGAACCTTCCAGGATTAACCCAAGCATAGCAATATATATCAAAATGCACTAACCTGTTTCATGAGACACCCTTCTCTTCTTTGGACTTGGTTTAAAAACAAAGCAGCCCTAGAAAATAAAATAAATTAAAAAAAACCCAAAAAAACTTCAATATGAGCATCAATCTGACTGGCTCCTGAGGCCACTTCATTCTCCTTTAATTTCAGTGTTCCATTAAACCAACAATTCGAACTGAATTGCCAGCATCTTAAGGATATCAATTTGCATGTTGTTCCTTTATATTCCCGTTTCAAGCTGGAAACTAGTAGAAGCTGTATCCCAGCATACCTGGGAGGAACTTTTTCATCTTTCCATTATGTTCTTCAATTTAACCATCAACTAGAACAGCAGCAGATTATTTGAAGCACCTCACAACCTCCAAAGAGTTTAGAATCAAGAGGAAACGATTCCCTGGGGACACATGCATAGAGTTTTCTCAGTACAGTTTCAGTTAAAAACAAACCAAAGAAAGCATGAGAGGCTGGGATAAACAGAAAAGATGATCCAGAATAATGCAACGAGTATCATAAAGTTACTTACAAAAGCCAATGACACCCTAGTTACAGAGGAAAAGTGCATCTCAACTCGAAAAAGAAAGATGTTTAGAAGCAGAATGACAAATGGTTTAGAAAAGGTTCAGATCAATAAAAACGCTGGCTCCAAGCAGGAAGAAATAAAACACAAGTATTAAGCTTTGAATTCTGGAAGATTTTTTTCCTGTTTCCTCTAGAAAATCTGAAGTGTCTCCCCTTACCCCCTCAAACAAAAACTCTTTTGAGTAATTAATTTCATGTATATCAGAAATCATATGCATGCCCCAACTCTCACTGTGAGGTTCCTGCGCTACAGCAAAGGGGAAGGAAACACACACGTGTTGAAGACAGATAAACAGACTGATTCAATCCTATATTTCTCAATGGAGATGCTTATATCACAGAATCACAGAATGTTCAGGGCTGGAAGGGACCTCTGTGGGTCATCTAGTCCAACCCTCCTGCCGAAGCAGGGTCACCTACAGCAGGCTGCACAGGACCTTGTCCAGGCAGGTCTTGAATATCTCCAGAGAAGGAGACTCCACAACCCCTCTGGGCAGCCTGTTCCAGTGCTCCGTCACCCTCAGAGGGAAGAAGTTCTTTCTCATGTTCAGACGGAACTTCCTGTGCCTCAGTTTGTGCCCGTTGCCCCTTGTCCTGTCACTGGGCACCGTTGAAAAGAGTCTGGCCCCATCCTCCTGACACCCACCCTTAAGATCTTTGTAGGCATTTATAAGGTCCCCTCTGTCCCTACTGCTAACCTTAACCACAGGCCAGATAAAGGCCTTCAGCTCAGAAATAATATCAAGGCGATAATGGATATTTAAGTGTGAGTGACAGCACTTTTAGTTTTATTTCTCCACCAAATTAGTTTTGGGGTAAGACGTAATTAGTGTTTCAAAGCGGCAGCAAGATGCCAACAGACTTCAGCTGGAAATAGAATTCGTATAATCATTAAGGCTGGAAAAGACCTCTAAGATCATCAGGCCCAACCATCAGCCCAACACCACCATACCTGCTAAACCATGTCCCGCAGTGCCGTATCCACACATTTTTCAAACACCTCCAGGGATGGGGACTCCACCACCTCCCTGGGCAGCCTGTGGCAATGCCTGACCACTATTTCAGTGAATAAATTTTTCCTAGTATCCAATCTAAGCCTGCCCTGACGCAACTTGAGGCCAAATAACAAAAGCACAGCCCTACTGCTCAGTTCTACGTGAGGTTTACTCCAAGTACGAACGCCCTTCGTGCGTCAGCAGGACCGCGCAGCAAGGCAGGAGGACTGACTGCCATGAGGAGAAAAAGCGCCTTGGGGAAAGCGGGACCGAGCGGGCGTCAGGGCACGGACGGAGAGGCCACCAAGCCCTGACACAGCAAGGGAAGGGACCGGACAGCGGAACGGAGCAACCGGGAGCCTGGGCGCAGCGGAGGCGGGAAACGGCGGCGGACGACGACGGGAAGAGGAGCAGCCGGGGACGCGACGGGGCCAGCCGGCGGGGCAGCACCCGCGCCGCTCTCCTCAGGGCGCCCGGAGCGCACCACCCCGGGCGGACGAAGCCCCCGTCCCGCCGAGGCCGGGGAGCAGCCAGCGCCGTGGGGACGCCGGCCCCGCCCGCCGCGGCACCAGGCCCGGAGCGAAGCCCGGCGGCCGTCTGGAGGGCAGCACCCACTCCCCCCCCCCGCTCACCTTGGAGACGGAGCACGTGCTCATGTCGCCCCACTCGCGTCCCGGGCCCGCGCGGTACCGGACGAGCGGCCCCGCCGCTGACGGAGGGGGAGAGAGACGGAGGGGCCCGTCGCGCTGGCTTCGCCGCTCTCCCCCCTCCCCCGCGCAGTGGGACAGCCCTCTCCGCCTCTGCTCGCCCCCCTCCGCGCCAAGCGGGACCAATGGGCGATTCCTCCCCGTTCTGAGAATGGTACGACCCAGCCCGCCCCTGGGCGGGCGGAAAGGCGAGGCGGGGGGGGGGAAGGGACGGCTGCGACCTTCCGCCTGGCGGCGCAGCCATGACAGCCTGTTCCTTTCGGAGGAGCATCGCTTCCCAGGTACGCCGCTCCCTCCCGCACCTTGGCCGGAGGAGGGGCGCGCCTTAACCGAGACTTACCATTTGCGCCCTCACCCAGACAACCCCCCCCCCCCCCCGAGCCTCTCACAGTGGGCCCGACCCGGCGCCGAGAGGCTCGGCGCGGGCTTCCCTGCCCCGCCTCCCTCTGGCGGCTGGGCCCGCCCACTCCCCCACGCGCGGGTGAGGGGTGTCCCTTCCGCCCGCGGCCCGCGGCGGGCGCTCTGAGGGGAGCGGGGAGTCCTCACGGACCCCTCATGGCCCCCTCCGCCTCCTACCGCGCGTGCCGCAGTCCCTAAAGCCTTAACTCGGTTTCCCCGCCCCGTGGGCTTCAGCCCGGCGGTAATTAATCGGGAGATTGGCGGGAAGCCATTGGTAGCTCGTTGGTGAGGCCCTGGCACGGTGTGAGCCTCCTTGTCCCCCAGTGAGGCTCACACAACAAGGAGGCGCACACCGTGCCAGGTGGTCCCCCAGTGAGCGGGATAAGCTCACTGAGGTGTGTGGCGACTACATAGGTCGATGAAGGCGTGCGAGGGTTTGATGGGATCCTTAACTTGGGGGGGAAACCTGCAGCTGTATGTGGTGGTTTGTCTTACTTTTTCTAAGGCTCCTTTAACATTTCTTGAGCTGTATTGGGGTTTTTTTTTTTGTTTGTTTTTCGGGGTTTTTTTGTATTGCTTGTAATAGTTAATAAATACTTGCTTTTTTACCTGGGTTGAAAGTTGCTTTCAGATATAAATGGTGCATCCCCCCACGAGTATTTAAACAGCGAGCTGTATTTTTCCTGGATCTTTTTTTGCTTATGCCACTTTGTTCTTCATTTCAAATTTAGCTTTCAAAGGTTTTGGATCTGCCAACAGAAAATTTAATAAAGTCCATATCTGCAGTTCCAGTCTCCAAAAAACGGTAGTGTTTACATTTTATCTTACAATGTTATGCCATGTTTTGTTATTTTCTGTTGTGCGTACTGTTGCAAGAGCTTAACAGGACTTTAGGAAAGAAAATACAGAAAAAAGAAACCTAAGCTAGTATACCAGTCCAATGATAAGAAGATACCTAAACCTAACTGCTGTATTTTTTCAACCAAGCTCAAAACAATTATAATTGCTTAAAAAGCTCTACAAATTATAGGCAGTGGTTGAGAGGCAAATGTTTCAGCATGAATGATCTGAATGCGAAACTGCTTAGGACCAACGTGAAGTTATTATGGATTATTTTTCAGTGTCCTGCTTGAGAGGTGTAATAATGTTAGCAAGTAAATTACATTTCTTCATGAACATAATTTTTGTGCGTTCTGAAATTATGTTCTCACCATATCTGCTTTCTGAGTGTATTAGTTAGAGTAAGGGTAATATCTGGCCTTCTGTTGCATCTTTCTAAACACAGTGAACTTTCAAGTATCTGTGACTGGTTTATGTTTGCCGATTAGACTTGTCATATGCAGAGTCAGTTTGGATCTGACAAATCTTCCCATCATTTCAACACTTTTTTTTTCTGATTTTCATCTTTTTTTTCAGGCATGTTGCTGATTTCCAGCTTTCCATTGCTTCTGTAATAGAAGACAGTTCTGGTAACTGTTCAGCACAAGATCTTCAGCTTCAAGCTCAGAAGCTAGCTGAAAGGGTATGCTAATGCATTAATCTTATCTATTTGATGAAATAACTGCAGACTAGAGGTGCAACAAGAAATGGTAGTCTTGGTAGTCTTTCTCTGTGCGTGTGTAGTTTAATGACTGCACCTAATGCAGCTGTACACGGAATCTTCACGTGGAATTGGAGAAGCAGTTTCAGTTAAGGTTCATGTGAAATTGCTGTTTTCAAATAGTTTGAGAGTGAATAATATTTGTGAAGTTAGGAGGGTATCTCTGTACTGCTGCGCAAAACTTGAGGAAAAAATTGAGCATGTAGTGGCTTGAAAAATCAAAGACAGAAAAATCCAGCACTGGGATGGCAATAGAGGAATTTAGCTTGTGGGTCAGACAGGCCATATTTGAAAATCCTTTACTGCTTGAAATTGACATTTCTTAGAACAGCAATGATTTCAGATGTGTTAGTCTGGGAAATGGCAGTAACTGAGGTGTTAAGACTAACTACAACATGAAACAGAAGCAGCATGCAAAACACGGTCTACAGAAGTGACACAAATCTTGAAGGAAGGGAAGGAAATAAAAATTTGGAGAAGCTGGCGTGCATAAAGTTGAACAAAAGTGGGATCAGAAAGGTGATGCTGAGGTTTGAGGGACCGTTTGAGCTGAGAAAAATCCTTTACAATACAAAAATGTGTTGCTGATGCCAATGTAGAGAAATATAAACTAGGAAGCTGTCTCAAAGTTAGTTACAAAGTGGAACTACATCACATAATGAAAGTGCAAACAAGATTCTTCATCTGCAACAGAAAGAGCAAGCTTGAGAAAGAGTCAGTTGGTTTGCTGTATGTTCAGGAGTTAAAAAGGACAAATAAAAACAGCTGTAATACTACTGAGGAGCTAAACTATTTCTCTATTTCTCCATTTCATTCTTCGCTGCTGAGAAGTTGAAGATAGCCATATGTTGGGCACATTCTTGTAACAGATGAACATTCTGACACAGGTGAAAGAAGAACTGATGGTGCACAAATGTACAACAAAACGTTCTGAAACAACTTAAAGGTGATAGAATTGTAGAATGGTTTGCTTTGGAAGAGACCTGCAAATGTCGTCTAGTTCAACCCTCATGCAATGGGCAGGGATATCTTCAACTAGATCAGGTTGTTCAGGTTGTACTTGATCTAGAACCATAAAATAATTCCGGTTGGAAAGGAACTTGAGAAGTTATCTGTTCCGGTCTTCTCCTCAGTGCAGGCTGTTGGGGGATTTTAGATGAGGTTGCTCAGGACTTTCGAAATCCTGTCAGGTTTTGAAAGCCTCCAAGGATTTGACAGCCTCTCTGGGCAACCTAGTCCAATGACTGTAACATCAAAATAACATTTTTTTTTTTTCCTTGTGTCTAGTCTACCACTTTAAAGACAGCTGCTGTTCCCAGTGGTTAGAAAGCTAGAAATTGTCTCTCTCCTTTATTGTTTGTGGCTCATTAAATAAACCTGGGACACTTAGCCCTACTTCTTTACACAGAACAGCAGTTGTACTGGTGAAGAAGAGCAGACCATCAATATAAGCCCCAAAACTAGATAGGCCGTGCTGGTTAGACAAAGGAAGAAAATTCCATTAATTGCTTAGAATGGTTTTTGCTGGGTAGTGGATAAAAGAGGTGCATTTAGTATAATTTGTTTAGACTGATCATGTCATCCACAAAGAAGGTAAGCAGTGTAGAAATTAGCAAAATTTGACCATATATAAAAGACCAGCGGAGAGACATAAGAATATAGGCACTGATCAGTTTTTGTCATGATAAACAGTTGATGGAGTGCCTCGAGGTTCAATAGTATGTTCTTAGTCACTTCTGAGGAAATAGGTCGCAATATTTGAACTATAGATATCTAGGTTAGGTAGAAGAGATGGAAGTACTTCTTGTTGACTAAAATAGCCTAAACAGTAAGGCAACACGATGCTAAAGGAAACAGAATGTGCACTGACATGCTGAGAATTGTCTGTCAGAAAGGTGAGAACTGTCTTGTTTCTGTGGGCTTTAGATTTTGTCTGGCTGACTGGTTCTTATTTCATCACTGGACTGTGAGTTCTCTGTGGAGGGGACATTGTGTTGTGGGTTTTTTATGCCCCTGTATGGCATAGTGGGATTCTGGTCCAAGCCTTAGGTAAGGGAAGATCTGGTTAGTAAAGAACCACAGGACAATTGGAGGAGAGGTTGTTAATGCTATGGAGAGGCTAGGTGAGCGCTCATATTAAAGAGAGATGAAAAAATAGATGACAAATGACAGATTATGTAGAAAAATGTTTAGCAGAATAAATGGTATGGAAAAAGTCCAGTGGGAATTTCTGTTTTCCTCTACCCTGTAACATAAGTAAAAAGGACCTTTCGTAAAATGAAAGAGTGGGAAATTCAGAGTCAATACAAGAACTACTTTTTCATGTAGGTTGTGAATAAACATTGGGATTTGTCGTTATTGGAGTTTGTGAAGGTTAAAGAACTTCAAGGCTAACCATGATTTCATCTTCTGGTTAAGTTAGTGCCTAAGTTGGAGACCTGGCGCGGGGGTAGAGTTGCTTCTTCATGCCAACGAGCTTCAGTAGGAATGTATAGCTTACCTCTCTCAAAGATATTAACCAAGTGATAAAGTGATTCTGTTGTCTGTTATGTGCTTTCCATCTCTCTTTTTTTTTTTTTTTCTTTTTGAAGACAATTTGTTGGTTATGAAAGACAGCTACTTCAAACCTGACAGGTTGAGATCCAAAATTCTCAGCCTGTGAAGAGAAGAAAATTTACGTGAAGAGGAGGCTGACATGAGGGCTTTGGTGCCCAAATGTTCCGTATGCGTTCAGAATTTTCAGAACGTGCCTTATGGAAATTTTAAATGACATTTTTAATAAATTCACCTTTAACATCTTTATTTTGTAGCATTGGATACTACAGAACATTGTCATTATAGTCAGAAACTTCAAGAAACAGCAGTCCAAAACTTCTGCCTCAGGATTTCTTAATGATATTGATGTAGGTTTTTTTTATTTTAAATGCTGTCAGGTACTGTGGAAGTTGCCAGATTATTTCAGCTTTTGTGTGTACAAAGAGATCAACTACTGCTCCAGTCAGGATGAAACACAGACTGTACATATGCAGGGACTGAAGTAAAACATATGTGTGACATTTCAGGCAGAGTTACATTCAGAGTTATTAAGCATGGATTGAAAATAATAAAATCGTCCCTTTTCCAACAGGATTGATTACATGATCTATTTGTGATTGCTTCAAACCAATAAGAAACATTTAATGTTTACAGTGGATTAAATTAATACTTAGAATGGATTGAATTACAATTTTCCAGTTTAGCTGTTTTCATATAGAGCTTCTGCTTTGTTTTGTTGTTTTAGCTAAAATGTGATGCTGTAGTGAGTGAAATCAGTGCTGGTCCAGGAACAGTGAACTTTACGATACACAGGGATTTATTAGCAAAGGTGAGTACTATTTTTCAGGTGCATTAAGGTAAAAATAAATTCGTCTATATAAACCTATAGAATACTTACTGTTCTCTTAGGAAGGTATTTTATATGTAAGACTTGTCTTTTGTAAGTTCTCCTCGAGGATCCCTGTTGCTGTTTTGTTATGTAGGCCTAGAATTTGGAATGAGGCTCACTAAAGTTTATCCTTATGGGAAACAATGTATCTACCATTCGCTGAGGATCCTAACTCCTCTTTTTCCTCTCCTCTCTGCTGTAAAAGGCAGGCATGGCATCTGCTTTGAGTTTCTACGGTATACAACTCAAAAGTTTTGATCTTGCATGTGAAGATTCTTATTTAGAATATAGAAGGATGATAAAAAGATACCTGAAATGAAAGTATTTGACAGCAGATCTATCATTACATACTTTGCTAAAAATAAAAGGGGGGGAGGGAAGATGTATTCTTCGAAGTCCAATGCCTGCCTGAAATCAAAAGCTTCATTTGTTAAACTAGTCACTTAAAGAAAGGAAGATACTGCTCAATCTACAAGAGTAGTGTCTGAGTTGTACTGTCTCTGGATTATTTGCAAGAACTTCATAAAGAGAAGTGTATGGCTTGTACTGTTAGTCTGGGGACTGAATGAAGGCTTTGCTAAGCCAGTTCAACTGATTTGTGGAGCAAGCTACATTGTGGTATTGTTCATGGCCCTAATCTATAGGGTTAGCAACTCATGTGGAAAAGGATATTGCAGTCTTAGAAAATTAACCACATGTGAATTAGGGGCAAGAAATCGGGTCTTACCTAATGCTGGTGAAGCGCTCTGCCTGTCAGGACTTTCACTGAGTTGCTTAGGCTTGTAGTCCTCTTTTCCTGAATGGCAAGACCCTTTCTTCTTGTGAATTGCTAGTGCTTAGGCATGCCTATCAATCAGTTGCTTTATTTATTGCCTTAAAAAAAAAAAATCCCTTTAATTTTTCATTAGCTGTTTATACATAAATATGAACATAGCAGCTGACTATTCACTGAAAGAGTAGTTTCAGTGGTAAATTTTATTCATGGACAGGATTTCAAAAAGTGCTTTACCTGTAGGGTTTTTAGTCAGTTTAATGATTCAAGCAAAACTATGTGTCTGGCCTAGTAGAGTTTTGCTGGGAAAAAATGTAGAATTAGGACATGTAATTTTGTATTGTGTCACTGAGGAGAGAGGAGGAGATAAAACCTAGCTGTGACTTTCACTGATAAGAAGAATAGTATGTGTCTAGCTTACCTTCATAGGTGCCATAATAGGAACAGAATTAACTGCTACCTTTTTTTTTTTAATTTATCCAATATCTATTGCAGAAGAATTTAAGGTGATTTTTGGAGGAGAAAAAAAATAAAGATTCCACTGAATGGAGTGAGATTTCCACTTTAGTTCATGTTGTTAAAGACCTCTATGATCTTCAAGAAGTTTGTCCAGTACATAACAGCTTCGGATGTTAGGTTTTGTAGTGTGTTGGTGTTGCTAATGAGTGATTTAGGCCACTTAAAGAATCACTGACAAAGGTATTAGCAAAAGTGATTTAAATAGGAATTTATAGAAGTCTGATCTAACAAAGTTCAATATCAAGGTTCACTCTGTTACCTACCACATGGATGGAACATACAAAGGAAAATCGAGTAGAAGCAAGATTTATTATACAGAAACTGAAGACAGAAAGGGTAAGGGACACCCTCCCTTTGAGTCATGTGGTCCAGAATGGACCCCTTTGCTTTCTGAACTCCTGCTCAGAGGAGCCCGCGTGCAGCTGATCCAGCCTTATCCTCAGACTTAACCAACAGTTTATGTCGGAAGGATTATATATGTCTAGCATCGGTCTAAGGTTTATTCACAGATACACAGAGAATCACAGGATTTTAGCAGCACTTACTCATTGATTTATTTAGCATTAACATAGTGATTTAATAGGATTCACTACAGTCACAACAGTGGAGTGTTTATGATTTGAGTCAATTCACACATACGCGCACATGGACACAAAGATATATATATATATATATAAGGGTACCTGTTTAAAAATTCCCCTTCAGTTAAGTGAAATATTCATTCAAATGTCTCGGCAGTTCTCGATGGGCGAAGGTTGAGCCTCAAGAGTGAAGGGTCCCTGGAGTTCAGCCAACGTCCTGTCTTCAGTGATGGTCCTCCAAACTTTGCGACCTTAAGAGTTTGTGGGCTCAGAGAGGCGACCCACTCAGAGGGAGGCGCTGGTCACAGCCCGCTGCGGTCCAGGAGAGCTCAGAGGGCCTCACTTGGTACCACTGTTTGTTGGGTCACAAGATAATTGACTTTAGGCATCAGTAAATTTCCATCCTGGCCACAATCTGTATTAGGTAATTCTGGTATCTTGGCAGTAACCGTACAATTCCCATACTTCCCAGACTGTACAGTTCTGACATTTACCAGGCGGGTGCGATCTGGGCAGCAGGAGTTCCAGGTGTGGTCAGGGAGTGCCTGATCGGCCCAGCTTGCAAAGACAAGAAAAGTGCCAAGTTGTCCCAGCTCACTGCTTTTGTAATGAAGGCAAGAACACAATGTTGGCTGGTTCTGAGATTGCCAGGTGGCTTGGTGAGGGGGCTGCACCACCACAACTGGCATCTGTCTGACAAACTGAAGTATGTAGGGTAGGTACAGGGGCTTACCTTGCTGTATGAATGCATTACTGACAATATAGTCAGCATAGGATTCCTCTTCCCACAAACTGTTCAAGCTGTTGAGGAAAATATTTTAAGGCATTTTTACACAGTCTCCTTACTTTCGAAGTAGACACACTTTTGCAGGGACTCTTCACAGTGTCCTTGCACACTCACAAGTGAGGGAAGGGAAGAATCACAGAATCACAGAATCACAGAATAGTAGGGGTTGGAAGGGACCTCTGTGGGTCATCTAGTCCAACCCCCCTGCCGAAGCAGGGTCACCTACAGCAGGCTGCACAGGACCTTGTCCAGGTGGGTCTTGAATATCTCCAGAGAAGGAGACTCCACAACCTCCCTGGGCAGCCTGTTCCAGTGCTCCGTCACCCTCAGAGGGAAGAAGTTCTTCCTCATGTTCAGCTGGAACTTCCTGTGCCTCAGTTTGTGCCCATTGCCCCTTGTCCTGTCACTGGGCACCATTGAAAAGAGCTTGGCCCCATCCTCCTGACACCCACCCTTCAGATATTTGTAGACATTTATAAGGTCCCCTCGCAGCCTTCTCTTCTTCAGGCTGAAAGATGACTAAGAAATGATCAGAAATGATCAGAAATGATCATGATTCAGATGGCTAAGAAAGAGTGTTTGGACACATGAGGATTAAACAGGGAGATTTCTTTGGCACTAAAGGACTAGAAAGCAGGCAGGCTTTTGGTGCCTAGAAAATCCTAGCAGTTTTAGTAGAATGCAAATGCATTATTTTTTCTTCTTCCTGTTATAGAGTTAAGTGACTTTGTGGTTCTGAGGAGGCTTAAATTCTCACAAAAGTCTCCTGTTTTTCTGTTTCCGCATTGTATATACATGCTCTCTTCCAATGAGAAAGGAAAAGAATATTAAGCAGATGCTATTCCTAAAAAGGATTAATGAAGAAATACAGTGGACAGTGATGCAAGGTAACTAGAAAGAGGTAGAAACATTAATGTGCCTCATGTTCTAGGATGAACAATGAAAGCAGTTTAAATTTATACTACCAAAATTAGAACTGGCTAAGCTTCTTTTGTCTGTGTTGCTTAAACCACTGGTTGATGTTTAAATATGATGTTAGACTTATGAATGACCCAACGTTCCATGAGCTGTTGTTGGAGTCTAGTGGCAGTGAAATGATGGAGAGGATTCTGTAGTAGTTGTTTTGTCTCTCAAATTGTCTTTAATGATAACCATGAAGACTAAAACTCCTGTACTTTTGTGTGAGATTTCCTGAAGCAAGAGAGCTGTGTTCATGTGCTATTCAGGTGACCTGCATACGTGTGGTAATGCTCATGCAGTCAGACCTTACGGGATTTCTTGTAGGCCCTCAGTCACAAGGAGTGTGTGGGAGATCTGATGTGTCCCAAGGTGCTGGACCTATGTGATCTGGCTGTGCTGTGCACAGCGGGTGTCCCCTATTTTCACACCTTGACAAAAACCTTGGATATAGGACAGGACTCATAGGAATTTCAGAGAAATGGCCAAACACCTTGAAGTGTGCCTAGAAAAGACATGTTCATGGGAAGAGGATGCTTTTGAGGAAGCCCAGAGGTATGGTATGTAGCTTTTTTAATTAATTAAAAAAGAAAAAAAAAAAAGCCTGTTGAGAATATTTGGGTGCACAGTGAGGTAAATTCTCTAGTCAAGCTTACTGCTCACAAGCACTCCTACTTTTTCATCCAAATCTATGGTCTAATTCTACAAGGTACTCTTTTTTATTTTAATATGTGTTATCTGAATTAGGAGAGGTGAGGGTACTGCTTAGAACCCTGTTTATGTGAGAAGTCTCTAATTTTACATGAGTTCACTGTTCTACCCACATTCTTGGGCTGAGTTTCTTTTTCTGCCCACCAATTACCCCTGGGTTACTCTCTTGCCCTTTCATGTCATGTAACTAAAAAATGATAAAAAACTGGGCTTTCCACTCCTCTTTAGGTTTCCACCAAAATCAGCCTTGATTTTCACCAAAATCTCTGCCTATAATTTCCCCAACTTTTTAATTGTTCAGATGCAGTTTTCAAAAGTTAATGGCATTTTCATCCGCACATGAGATTTTGTTTAACTGGCAGATTAGCCACCTAATTGCTATTGTGAATAAAGGCTGTGGGATCAGACTCCTGTGTGATTTGTAAACAGTTTTCCTGATCATGCTTTCTGTTGTTGAAACATATTTTCCTTTCTCTCTCTCTTTTTCTTTTTTTAATTTCTTTTTTTTTTTTTTAATTTTTTTTTGTTGTCTTCCTTGTGGTTTAGACTGTGGTGCAGCAGGTGCTGAAAGATGGCTCAGAGTATGGAGTAAAAAGTGAACTTTTCTCTACGGTGCCTAGACAAAAGGCAGTGATTGAGTTCAGGTAAGCACGTGTGATGAGTCCTGTGAGAAAATCGCCTTGTCTGCTGATTGATATTCATTGCTGTAATGTGTGATGCCTGTGAAGTTAAACCATATTTACAGTATTATATTCATCTGTATTTAATACTCTGATATATTTGACAAGTAGAGTAAAAGTTATGTGTAGGGAATTGAGGCTTTTTCCTAGAATATATTTTTGGTATTTAAAGAGTTCATGCTTCACAGTGCCCTCTGCTAAGAATATTCTCATTTAGTGCACAATAGCATTCAGTTTTTAAGTAGGCTTCTTGTATTTTGTTATCAGGAAGCATCATCTGAATTTTCAGCCACTAACCCGTTTCTTTTTTCACATTAATACCTTCCTTCCTAACTTGCTAAAGCAGCCAGACATTTCTCTTGCTAAATCTTCTCAATTGCTGGCCCCAAAGTTTCTGTCCAGTGCAATTTGTTCATGGTCACCTGCTCATGGAATGAGAGGTGGCTGACTCAGATCTCTTTATGTATAAATATTTTTGTTCGTTTGTACTCCCTATGCAGGCTTCCACAGTCATGGAAAGAGAGCACTTGGCTTTAATTTGGAGTGTGAATTTTCATAGCTGAACTCTCATTTTATTATCAGGGGTAAACATTTGTGGGTGCAGGCTTTTTTTTGGGGGGCCACTGTTCGCAGAAGAAGCTGTGAGTTTAGCTGCCGATTCTTGTACACAAGATCCCCTGTTCTGGTATAAGATTTATCTCTAAAGGTATGAGGAGAATGTTCCATATGTCCAAAACATGAAAAAAGTGTGGGGTTGTTTGTGTGGGGTTTTTTTCCCCTCTAACACTGTCTGTTACGTGATATTGGAGGAACAGCTGGCTGGATAGGAAATTTTGCTGTTCAGAACAGAAGCTAATCAGGGAATTTTAAGGGGAAATTGAAAACTGTGGGTTTATTTCAGTTCTTCTTCTATGTGCATGAGTTTAATTCTTTTGACTTGGTGATCTGGCAGTCTTGTACGTTGAGCAAACGTTATTTGTGAAAATTTTGTTACAGCTCCCCTAATATTGCCAAAAAGTTCCACATAGGACACTTGCGTTCCACGATAGTAGGTAAGTCTGCATTTAACTGTCTCCTAAAAGGGCTTCTTTGTCTCCCTGTTTCACCTGACAGCGGAACACTGCTAAGCTTTCACTCTTCTAGCAGAGTGGCTGTGTCAGGCTCGACTTGCTAATTAAAAACCTTTTGTTCATTATGCAGTGAATAGAAGAGCGTGATGTGTTGCTGGCAGATTTATTAAGTCACACGTAATGTAGTTTTATGAGTGTGAACATTAAATGAAGTATTTTTAAATTGTTCGACAAAGACACCCAGGGCAGTTTTCACTGAGGTGTTATGTGAGTTCTTTGAATTTTAAATTTCCAATTTGCACTGGATTGCAGAGTAGTCATAGTTATGTCTTGGTGGCTGTCTTGCAAAAAGCTTGCTTTTATTTGTTAATTACTTTATGGCAGTATTATTAACACAGTTGCTGTCATTTGTAATGGAATAATTAATAAGTTTATTGTGTGGTACTCCAATTGCATATAGAAAACATTCTTTCTCCTTCCTTTCCCTCTCACAATAAAAACTAGTAGGTTATTAGCAGAAGATCCTATAGCATATGTGCAGCCAATAATGTATTAGTTTTTAATTATATTTAATGTATCATGTATAATTATTAATTACATAAAGGTAGTAATTCTGCCTCTTCATGGACTGATAGTTGAGTGGAATTATGTATTTTTGGCTCTTTATATTCTATTTCTGGACCCTTTACTATAGAAAAAAATACTTTCAAAAATAGTTCTATAGATCAATGTTTGTCTAATGGTAAGAGTATGAATCGACTACAGAGAGTGGAATTGAAAGTAATTGCAAACTATAATACAGTGTGATAATAACAGGAGAAAGCTTTCTGCATTCTTTTACATCAGTATTGTATTTAAAAGGTACCCTTGAAGCACAGGAAAATAGAGGAAGGGATGCAAGTATTTTGTCTTTGTAAGTCTATGGTTGTAGCTAAGCTCAGGAGAAAGATGAAGGGTTTTGTTGTAGTAACAGAACCAAGACGTGCTTATGTGATACAGTAAGTTTGGAGCATATCAAACACCTGGTGCTGCTCCAGCAGTGTACAGAGATTCAGGACTTGAACTGAACTCAGTTCTCTAATGTCACAGTTAACTGCAGTTTGTGAATTTGAATACTTGCTTAACCTCCTGATATGAGGATGTCTTGACTATAACGGGAATTATGTTACTGCCACATATCTGTGAGAATACAAGAAGACTTTAAAAGGTGTTTTGCATGTTCATATACGTTGCAATATGTGCATGCACATACACGTGTATGTTTTTATTGTTGTTGTATGAGACACTTTATGGCTCCTTTCAAATGCCTAGCCTTGCTTTTCATGCTCAGAATACTATTGGTTTTAGTTCTGAAGTATTTTAGCAAATTCTGTGGAGTAGTTCGTCCGATTGCTTTTCCTCTTTATTTTGAATACAGATCATATACATATTGAAAAATGTTCTGTTGGGATGGGAGACTACCTGCAACTGAATAGTAATACCAGTTTTGTTTCCTTACCAGGGAATTTTATCGCAAATCTTAAGGTTGCACTGGGACATGAAGTAACAAGAATAAATTACCTTGGTGACTGGGGCATGCAGTTTGGTATGTTTTGATAATTGCTTCTCCTGTTCCCTTTTCTACTGTATAATATGGTCTAGGTTTCCAACTTCAGTTTTTGCAGGACCATTGGATTCACTCTTTGTCTGTGTTGTGGTGTTTTCTTTATCTCTTTTTTTTTTGTTCCCTGTGGAAACAAGTTCATTATTCATAGAGCATAATTAACTTCCACAGCAACTGCGTTTGGTAGGTTGAGGCCTGGACAGTTTGTATCTTTAAAGATATCCCAACACTTCCCCCAAAATACTCAGTTTCTCACTAAAATGTAGCAAAAGACGGGTGTGTAGGTGGAGAATGTGCAAGTGATCAGGCCCTAGAAGACTGTCAATCTTGCATGCATGCGCGTTTGTGTGCACACTCCTACTTATTCTGAAATGTCCATCAGAGAAGTGAGGACTGAAAAATCCCCTCATGTGCTGCCCAGCATGGGCTGATATTTATTCCCTGACCAGAGATCATTTATATCCAATTGCTGGATCTGTAAATATTCCTCTTATATGGCAGATGACCCATCTATAGGATTCACAACTTTGTTGATTTCAGTTGTTAATCTTGCATTTTAAATTGATCCATATTCTCCTCTCCTTTTCTAATTTCCTCCCACAAGCTTATTTGGACATATTTTTAGGCATTTAAAAAAATATAATCATACCCACTTCTTCGTTCTTGAAAGCTGGTATACCTGTGAAAACTATAAAACTCCCCCACATGTTTTGCAGTAGGTTCTGAAAACAATGTCCATACGCTTCTTTTTAAATGGCAAACACTTCTTTTTAAATGGCAAACACAAAGTGCAACGTCTGTTAAGCGGTCGCTTTTGCTCATTCCAGCCCTTATGCTGCCCCCTCCAGTTTCGCTGGTACCAGTGTTTATGTGGACATTTATGAATCAGCTTTATGAACAGAGCTGTGTTAAAAACTTAGTGTAAATACCCTACTTCTACTCCATTTCAGATTCAGCAGTGTAGATAACTAGAATGTATTCAGTTCTACCCATTCTCCTTCTAGAGTGTAAATTCCTAGGTTTTAGATAGTTGAATAAAACATTCTTATGACTGTGAGAGCAGTAATAGAATATTTTTTCCTTGGTTAAATTATTTCTTCCACAGCTCATCTTTCCTGATCCTGTTTCTGACCAAACAGCAGTTTATAGCAGAGCTTTGCTTCACATAGGATTTTTTTCGTAGGAACTGAATACAGAATGATTTCACCTAAAATTCAATAAATTTCATCATTGCATGTTTCATTCATTTTTTCCCCTTAGACATAATTTCATCACTATGTTAGTGTGTATAATGAATGTGGCAATGATAATTAAGCAATGAAATGCAATGTGGCTAAAGGGCTTCTCAGCTGACCTCATTCACTCTGTCTTTGAAGATACTAAATTGTACTCCTAAGTCTGAATATTGGGAATTTTATGGATTTTAATACAAAGTTTCCTGAAGGTATAAAGATCACAGTGCCTGTTATTTACCTGTGTACCTGTTGTCCAGCACACAACTGTTAGAATCATGCTTTTGACCTAGGAGTTCAAACTGCTTCTTTCAAAATGGGTGCTCACCTCTTTATTTGGGCTGGCTCAGCTCAAATATATGACAGAATCATAGAATCGTAGAATCATTAAGGTTGGAAAAGATCTCTAAGATCATCAAGTCCAACTGTCAATGCATCACCACCATGCCTGCTAAACCATGTCATGAAGTGCCACATCTACACATTTTTTGAACACCTCCAGGGATGGTGACTCCACCACTTACCTGGGCAGCCTGTTCCAATGCCTGACCACTCTCTCAGTAAAGAAATTTTTCCTAATATCCAGTCAAACCTCACCTGGTGCAACTTCAGGCTATTTCCTCTCACCCTATTGCTAGTTACCTGGGAGAAGAGACCAACACCTGCCTCGCTACAACCTCCTTTCAGGTAGTTGTAGAGAGTGATAAGGTCTCCCCTCAGCCTCCTCTTCTCCTGACTAAACAGCCCCAGTTTCTTCAGCCACTCCTTATGAGACTTGTTGTCTAGAACACTCACCAGCCTCATTGCCCTTCTGGACATGCTCCAGCAACTCAATGTCCTTCTTGTAGTGAGGGGCCCAAAACCGAACACAGTACTCCAGGTGCAGCCTCACCAGTGCCGAGTACAGGGCCACGATCAGCTCCCTGCTCCTGCTGGCCACGCTGTTCCTGATACAAGCCAGGATGCCGTTGGCCTTCTTGGCCACCTGGGCACACTGCTGGCTCATGTCCAGCCAGCTGTCAGCCAACACCCTCAGGTCTTTTTCCGCTGGCCAACTTTCCAGCCACTCTTCCCCAAGCCTATAGCATTGCATGGGGTTGTTGTGACCCAAGTGCAGGACCCGGCATTTGGCCTTGTTGAACCTCATACAGTTGGCCTTGGCCCATCGATCCAGTCTGTCCAGATCCCTCTGCAGAGACCTCCTACCCTCGAGCAGATCAACATTCCTGCCCAGCTTGGTGTCATCTGCAAAATTCCCGAGGGAGGACTCGATCCCCTCATCCAGATCATTGATAAAGATGTTAAACAAGACCGGACCCAAAACAGAGTGCTAGAGGACACCACTCGTGACCGGCCACCAGCTGGATTTAACTCTGTTCACCACCACCACTCTCTGGGCTTGGCCATCCAGGCAGTTTTTTACCCAGCAAAGCGTACACAAGTTTCATAACAAATATAGTCATGCTTCACAAAATTATAACATAGGAATGTTATTATAATGGTCCTTTCCCAGAAGCAGAGCTATAATTAACGATCTGTCAGCATTTCTATTATAACTGCTGTTGTCAGAGGCTTTAAAATGTAATAACTGAAAACATATTTTGCTGAAACATGGTAGAGAAGTCCTTAACCTTTAGGTGGTCTGGGGGAAGGTTTCTTAAGGTAACAAAGCTTCTACAGTCACACTATCTGTCCATCTGTCTTCCTGTCACTCTGCTCCTAATGAATTTTGAACTCATTGGCCAACTTCAGCCAGATCTGACAAAGAAAAATATCTCCAAGGGAACAAATTTCTTTTGGTATTGTGACAGTTGGCAGCCAAGTGAGGGTAGATATACAACGTAATGCCCTCTGGGAGGGAAAGTTAACTTCTGTGTTTAGCGTGCCGGCTAACCGTTCAGCACATCTAAGTCAGAATCAGTCCCAACACATGCTGCATCTTGCCAATAACTGAGTATAACAAGGGCTGGGGATAGTTTGGGGAAGAGAGAAATGTGTGGAAGGATGTATTTGGTTTGAATAAAAACTGGCAGTCTTGCTGGGGTTGGAGTGTGAAGCCAACATTGAAAAGTGGAATGTGTAGGTACACTAATATCTAAGAGTGATCATTAGGAAATCAAGCTCCGATTGCTCATAGAACAAGCTGTCCTTAAAGAAACTCCCTTTCAGTAGGATTAGACTCATTTTATTTCCTAAAACCTAACTTGTTTCTTACTGGTCTGCCATGGCTTCTATCGCACTCTGTTTCCAAGAGGGAAGTTCTTGAGACAGTGCTGTTTGTTTAGTTGCAGAGGGCTTTTCAAAGGGATACCTCCATGCTTGTTCCTCATATGCTGTCTTCACATCAGTCCTGGTCCTTGTCAGCTCAGGGGAATGATATGGTCTTAAAAGCAGCCTTAGAAAAGCTAAGAGGCTGCAGGGTTAATTATTGCTGGATTACTGAAGGAGTTAATAGGCTCTTTTGATTTAGACAATAAGACTGGGGTTTGGATTTCTTGCCCTTTCAGATTGCTTTCAGAAAGTGCTGAAGCTAAATTGGATACATCAAAAAAAGCTGCATATTGTCAGCATTCAGCAAAAAGTTCCCATGAAAATATTGCATGAGTGGTATGTGGAATACTGGTGTCCCAGTTTCTATTGTCCTTGAAATGATAATACTATTAAGGGAGGAAGAAAAACAAGGAGTTCTGAGCATGTGCTGTTGCTGGACTGTTTCCACTGTGTGGCTTCTCATTTACAGCTGGTTGCTGTGGGAAAGATAATTCTTTACAAGTCCAGAAACACAAATTCCATTTATGAGGAACTGAAAAATCAACGTGTTATTTCTTACTACTTTCTAGCTTTTAGAGTTTTAGGGTTTTTTTCATGCAGTGAAATACTAGGTTATGCTTTAGATTTGTTTTTGTAGCATACACCATTATATTGTTTTAAAAAGTAAGGCGTTTAGTTTATTACATACAGTGTTAAGATTAGACTTGCTTATGAAAACAACAGAACAATATACTCTGGGCTATTGTCTAACTCTGTATTTAATTGTCATTCAAGGCTTATTGGGTGTTGGTTTCCAACGCTTTGGCAACAAAGAAAAGCTAAAATCCAGTCCATTACAACATCTTTTTGAGGTAAGTTCAGAGAAGACCAACTAGGGACTTTGGAGGACAGTCCATTTAACTTAGCTGTCAGTTTTGTACAGAATGGTATGTCTGCAGGGTCGTGATGTGACTCATGTTGGATTCAAATGACATTGCTTGAAGGACTGGTGCTAGCCTGGGCCATGGCAGCAGAGACAGGTTTCATTAGACTGAAAAATATGCCCCATAAGGGAGGTAATCATATGGATACTTATGTTGCATTCATTGCTGTTACCACTGCAGCCAGCTTGACTGATATCAACTATCCTAACTGGGCATAGGTGACCACTGACCTCATTGTGTTAACTGCAGTGGAAATGGAGTCTTGTACCTGATGCTGTAGTATGTTGATGGCCAAAGCTGTGAAAAGAAGTGGCATGTATGGTGTAAAAATCCTCTTGTTAATAGTATTTTTAGGATAAGTAATATTTAATTTCCATTGCTCAATACACAATTCACTGTGGTTGGGAAAAAGGATCTTTAAAGTGTTTAGTATCAAATATGGAGCCTTAGCATATATAGGTGAAGAGGAGTGACTGTCACTTTCCAGAATACTGTTCTGGCTCTGCAGAACGCTCTTCTTTCTTCCATGAGTGTGAAAGAGCCAGGAGCATTAGAAGGTGCAGTTTCTGCTGGCAGGCTTTCAGGAAATGCCTTTCAGCAGTAGGGAAGGCTGTTTCATTGTAGGAGGTTGCCCACCATGCCCACCAGCACGATGCAAGTGCTATAGATTGCGTTTCTGTGTGTCAGGGACAAAACTGACTCAGTGGAGTGTCCAGGACAGCACTAAAGATTGAGGTAGTTTAACAAGCCTTGTTTTTCCAGGACTAATATGGTTTTGGTGATTGGTTTGCTCCGTTCAAATATGCCTAATGTCATCTGAGTTAGTATGTATTTCTTCAGCTTTACCAGTTCCTATGATACGTCTTGTGTCATACAATGCAATGAGCAAAAAAGGTTTTCATCAATCATTTGATACTTGTAGGTGGTCTTGGGTTGACAGCCATGCTGGGCCTAACACGTATACTGTATGTGAGAGGACATGACTTATGTACTTACCTGCACAACCATAAGCACAGGGGGACAAAATTTTCTGAACGGCTAATGTTCAAGGCCTCATCCTTCAAAAGAAAGATCTCGCATGTTAATGAGGCTTTGTCAGGGTTCTTGTGTGGCACTGTCAATTGTTCTTTTACTACAAAGCTGCGCTGTACTTCACCCTCTGAGCTGGGTATGGGAACTATTTCTAATGCCAGTGTTCAGGCAGTGTGTCACAGGATAACTGTGACGCATAAATCTGTGCACTGGCAAAGGAACAAACTGTATTTGAATACTTGGGTGCTCTACAGCTGATAGATATTAGGCAGATTGTTTATGTGGCAGAGTAGCTCCTGCTGAGTTTGCCAGCTTCTTTGACATAGATAAATTTTGTTCGCTTGTTGCATCCCCGAAGTCAGCTCAAGAAAATTGGTAGAGTCTCAACATGGAGGTGTTGTACAGCTGTAGGACTGATTTAAAGAGATGACAAGAAGTGGTCACATTCTTGTGGTTGTGTATTGCTGCAAACTATTTACTTATAATCTCAGTCCGTTCTTAAGATTTAAATTTTGAACACTTGAATTTTGCACTGAAGCTCTAAAATACCATTTATTGCAGTAACATGTAGGCTTTATGACCTTAAAAAAATTACCTTGAAGTGTAGAGAACAGTATTCAGTCAAGCTGCAAAAGGTTCTAAAACAGCAGTTGTCCGAGACCAAGTTAGTTTCTCAGATATTCCCCATTTTTAACTGTTTGTTCAGCTGTATTCCTGGTTTATATCAAAAACTGAGACGTGTTTCAAAGTGGTTTTTTTCTGCTGTTGTGTGAAACTAATCTTTCCTATAGTTCATTTAAAAAGAAAATTTCCTTAGCACTATTTCTGTGTAAATAAAAGTGTAGACAAATGTACCTTTCCAAACCTCCTGGCACATCAAAGATCGGGGGGCTGGTGTTAGAACGTGTGAAGCTTCTGATGGGGGAGGGGGAACATTGTTCTTGAAAGGGTTAAATTTTCCCTCTACTTTAAATATCTTTTTTGTGGCAGAACTAAGCAAACATTAATCTTTGCAGCTTGTCAACAGTACTGCCTATTAAAATCTCTAAAAATCTTGAGACATAAAAGGAAGGGGTAAAGTTCAAGAGTTTTGCTGTGGAAGCTTTTTTTTCCTTTAATAGGTGAAATTTATTTGAGCAACATATCTTGGGAAACTCCTTGTCTGAATATTGCAGGAGTGAAGTTTTTATATTTTTTTTTTTAATCAAGATTGCAATGATTTGGGGATCAAAACTCTCTCAGAAAGACTTAAACAGCATTGAACTATTTGGTTCTAAACACATTGTGTAACTAGTTAATTTAATTATTTTTATGTAGTACTTTAACTTTTTAAAAACTTTTCCATGGGCTTTCAAAATGCTACATGTGGAAAGCAAGGAATCATTGTCTGGGAAAATATTTGGTTTTTAGACATAAAGGAATATGTTATCATAGAACAGAATCATAGAATATCTCAAGCTGTAAGGGACCTATAAGGATCATTGAATCCAGCTCCCTGCTCCTTGCAGGACTACCTAAAACCAAACCATATGACTGAGAGCGTTGTCCAGACACTCCTCGAACTCTGACAGGCTTGGTGCTGCAGCCACTTCTGTGGGGAGTCAGTTCCAGTAACCGACCACCCTCTCGGTGAAGAATGTTTTCCTGATGTCTAGTCTGAACTCCCCCTGACGCAGCTTCATTCCATTTCCTCGAGTCCTGTCGCTGGTCGTCAGAGAGAGGAGATCAGCACCCCCCTCCCTGCCTGCTGCCCTCTTCGAGGAAGTTGTAGACTGCGATGAGGTCACCCCTCAGCATTCTCTTCTCCAAGCTGGAGACACAAATATGTTGTGCGTAGATAAAGTTGGCTAATACAAGAGTTTGTAATGCTTTTAGCAAACTGACAGTGCATATGTGTGTGTGGTCAGGTGCTGACATTCATATGCTTGACTTCAGCCACAGAGACACAGCATGTATTAGTGTGGGTGCACAGTACTATAAGTAAGTGACTTGGTTCAGAACTGTTGTGGGTTTTTTGAGCTTGTAAAACATTGAGTCATATCAACTTTGTGATCCTCTGAAGAAAAGTCTTTAGTTTAAAAGTCTGTGATGGTTTCTCTTTCATGCATAAATTATTCTATATGCTGCTGCTGCAATTGTTTCAACATTATGAAGATGACAGTAGTGACAGCAGAAAAGAATTATGGCCTTGGTCTTGTTTCAGGATAAGCTGCACATTTTGCTATTGGAGTTTGGACTACTCATTCATCCTTTAAATAGGAAATGTGTTCCTTTAATACAGCTTTACAATTTTGACATTACAAATATCATCTTTAAATGTATTTGTATTGTTCTCCTAGAACTTTGCTCTGCTTATTTTTATTGGAGGAGAGGATTATACTTCTTCAACGTTTTCAGTGCCATTATTTTTTAGGTGTATGTGCAGATTAACAAAGCAGCAGAAGATGAAAACATGAAAAAGCTGGCTAAGGATTTCTTTAGAAAACTGGAGGAACATGATGAGCAGACATTGTCACTTTGGAAACAATTTAGAGACTTCAGTATCGATGAATACATCCGGATTTATAAGGTACAAATCATCCACTGCTTTTTCTGTGTCGTTGATAAAATGGTCTCTTTGTCTGTTGCTCCATCAATCTAATTGACAGCGCACAGCACCTTGTCATCCAAGAGACTGCCAAGCAGCGAACTGACTTAGGAACAGAAGTTGCTGTAATGTTGTCAATTCGTTGCCTTTCCAATAAACTTTACACTGTTGTGCAGAAGATGTTTCTAAATATGCCAGGTTATGCCCCATTCTGTTTGGAAAAAGCACAGTAGTTGATTTAACATCCAAGCAGACTGTCACTTTAGTTTCTGACAGCCTAGATACATTTTGTTTAAGGGAGTCCATGTAATTGACCCTTTGACTAGTTTTCCCTTCTCAGAAGCCCTGAAGCTAGGAGTATGGTGCTAGGCAACAAAGCACGTCGGTGTTAGATAAGTACTGTTCAGTTTTGCTTAATCTTTGAAGTCAGCAACAACCCACTAAATTGAACAGTTTCCATGTAATAAATTCTATTAGGAGATAACTCTGTTTTCACACTTCTGATCTTGCATTATAATGCAGAGCTGTGTATGTTGCATATTAAATTGAGTGTAAGCAATTATAGCAGCAGGAGTTTACAATAGTAATTAGTACAAAAGTTACCTGCAGGTTGAGTTGAGCTAATACACAGCCATCTGTTGCATACTGTAATCTCAAGAATGGAGCCAGTGTCCACTGTTTTGTGAGAGATGTTTGTGCCACTGACCAAAAATGAATCGTATCAATTTGGGAAACAGGAGTGAGATATGCTTTCTGTCACTGAATTCAGTCTCTTGGTACTAATACTTTGTAATCTTACTGAAGAGTCTGTCTGAAAACCAGCTAGTGTTTTTCTTTCCCATATTCTTGCAATGAAATTCTGGAATGGGTGCCCAGTTTTGATGGGCTTAGACATTTTTTTCTAACTCCCAGCTCCAAAGAATTTGTGACTCATTGTATACCACTTCCTTGTTCTAGTATTATTCTTCACATAAAATTGCACTTTTCCATCTCCTTCCTCTTGATGTAGTTGTAGAAATCGCGTCTTCTTTCATCCTTGATTGCAAAGTTGAAAGAGAAATGGCCTGCCCTTTCCTGAATAATCCACATAACCTGGCTGTGCTGTAATTTCTTCCCTGAAACATATCACTGGATTCATGCTGGGTACCCTAAGTTAAGATCTCGTGAGACACAGCCTGGATAATTCTAGTGGAAAGCTGATCTGTTAGGGTAAGCGGGTGTTGGGCTGTGTATGCAACTGCGTCATGATGGTCACTCATCATTAATCACATGATGACTGATACAGCTCGATCTTTCTCTCCCAATTCCTTTTCAAACTAAAAAGTATCGAGCTGATGGACTGACAGCTTTGTTGCCCTCAGTTAAAAAACATGTATTATTACATTTTACCCGGTTTTGCCAGTTAAGGTCATCCTGTCTCTCCTAGGTGTACCCTCAGCCTTCCTGGTAATGGTGATTTCTGTGTGCTCAGCAATGTTTGTGAGCAGCCTCTGCTTTTTTTTTAATATTATTTCTTTTAGCATCCTTTTTAAATAGGATTGTTTTCAAGTCCAGATAACTTCTCTGCAGTCCACTGGTTTGGCGTCCAGCACAGCAAGTTAGAGACCTACCTCAGAATTTTTGCACAATTGCTCTCTCCAGTTTACTCCTAATTTCTCATGAACATTATATCCAACATTGTATTGAACTCGGGGAGATTAATTCTAATGCAGAAATCAATTAAATCAAAATCAAAAGATCCTTTCCTTTTAACAATGAAGTGACATTTCCTGGAATAAACTTGATCTTTGCACTCTACCTGACCTGTGACACAGACCTATCATCTGACTTAATTTGAAGAAGTGATCAGCCTCAATCTAACAATGTTTCCCTTCTTTGATATTCTTGGAACTTTTCAGCGTCTAGGAGTGCACTTTGATGAATATTCTGGAGAATCATTTTACCAAGAGAAGTCCCGGGAAGTTCTAAAGATGTTGGAGGAAAAAGGACTCCTTCAGAAAACAATGTATGAACTCATTATTCAATCTATTGGTGTAGTTGACTTAAGAGCTCAATTGCATTTCAAATGAAATATGATGAGTGAGGTGTGTGCATCATCTAAAGGGAAGAGTTTTCCTTAGATGGTTTTGGTAGCTGTTCTAGTAGAAGGCCAACAGCATTTGTGCAGTCACAGCTAAAAATTAAGTTTGCCTTTTCTTGTGGCTAGCACAGAAGCCTGGCTGTGACAAATTGGGTACAATGGCAGCGTTCAACTCAGAGTGGCCTTTTAGGCTGTTAATTAGTTTGGTAGCTGCATGTGCCATTTAACAAGCAGAATCAGATGAGATCCTTGCCTTGATGTGCTGCCTGGCTGAACTGGGACAGATGCTGTAGTCATGGAATGCACCAGAATATGGGCAGTTGGCTCCCTGGCATCAGCAGTGGTGACAACAAACTTAGAGGAATAGTCTTCAAAAAGGCTTAAAGGATACAGTAATTCAAAGAAAAGAATGAGATTGTCTACAGGTGGGGGGGTTCTATGGCAAGAGGCCTTCATTTCAATTCTGACCTCTATCTTACCTGAACTTTACCTGTGTTTTGGATCTGGCTTGCAGTTACTTCAGTGTTTTCTTTCAACTTACAGAAAAGGGACAGGAATTGTGGATCTTTCAGAAAAGAAAGACCTCTCATCATTTTCCACTGTCATGCGTAGTGATGGGACATCACTTTATATAACAAGGCAAGTAAGCCCATCTGTGTTTCTTGATGTTTATTTTGCCAGTAAACTTTTGTGCATGATTACATTTCTAACTAGTAGTAGAGATTTTGAAGCTTTTTTTTGCTGGGATGGAATACCTTGACAAATGAGTACACTGGAACTAGCAATGTAACTATGATGGGATGAAAATGGCTCAGGAAAAACAACTGCTTTTAAATACTTTTCCTCCCCTTAAGCAGTCTCTTTCCATAAATCATAAAACTATCTGCAGCTACTGACTCTGAAAACAAAGCTGGGATCTCTTCATCTAATAAACCTTTGCCAATAATGAAGGTTTTAGAAAGACCGTTGCTTAAAATGTTTATTGGCAGTGTGATGCAGACAAAAATGCCTTGTTCAGTCATGTCTTCCTTGACTCAGTGGACCACCAGCACTGTACCATCAGTTTTATCACTGTTTTCCTGCCATCTCACCAGTATGCCGAAATTCCTCTCGAGTATTTTAATATGGAAGCCTTAACAGTTTCTTTGTGCCAATAATGTAAATAAATCAGATGTCTACCCCTCAGGGCAAACTGTGTACAGCTTTTCAGGACGAGGGTATTGGAGAGATGCCGCAGTCAATCCTGCACGTTAGGGAGCTGCTGATCCTGTAGCCAGATGGAGGCAAGGCTGCTACAGCTCCATGTCCGCAGGTCCAACCAGTAGTAAGGCTGAACGGCTGTTCGCAGTAGGCACACAAACACACAGATACACATACACAGAGCCAACCAACCAGAGCAACACAGACAAAACCACTCAGCACTCAGACAGCATGAATGGCTTCATTTTGTTCCCCTCTGGCTGATTAGGGTGAAGGTCTAATAGTATGAATCAATATACGTGTATGTATGTGTATATATTATCTATGTAAGTAATATCCATATGTATTATATGTATAGAGTACATATACACAATGTGGATCTTCCCAGCAGCTGAGTTTCAACACTCAGGCTGCCCGTTAGCTGGCCCCTGAATCCCCAGGTCTCCCCAGTTGCTGACACCTGGGCATGTGAGCCCACAAGGCCCACAGCCCCGCTCCAGTTGCTGGTACAGACACAGCAGATCCTTCCACTAACTGGGCTTAGACACGCAGTCCATCCAGCAGCGGGCCCTGGATCCTCACTGCCCTGTTGCCTCCTACATAGAGACACACATGTACACAGGCGGGTCTCTCGGTTAACCCCCAGGCCCCGTGGTCTCTCCAGCAGTTGGCCTGGACGCCCTGATACCAGCAGTACAGACTCCTCTGGGTGCCTCATCTTTGAAGACACACATGTACCTGGCTCCCAGGGCACTTCACCTATTTGCTGGCTCGTTCAGCTTGATATTTGCTGTCAGTCACATGTGGACATGGGTGCCCACACTCCAGTTGTTGGCAGCGCAGATGCCTTGCCCCTGTAACCCATGGTGCGACTCCAGTTGCTATCACTTAATTTCACTTACCCCTAGTCCCTTCAGTTGCGGGCGCCACAGACACATGGCCTGTATGAGCTACAGTCCCCAACTCCAGTTACTGATACTTAGACCTCCAAACACACGTGCACACAGAAGAGAGAGCCCCTCACCCAGGAAAAGTTTAAAATGGAGTTTAATGAGAAGACAGGACAGACTGTGCTGATTAAGGTGCAGGGCACAACCTCGCAAACATACTAACCAGCAATCGGTTTACAAGCCTCCTGTCCCTTTTGTCATCTTCTTCTCTTTTCCCATCTTTGGTTTCTCCCCTAAGCATCTCTTGTGGAAATGCAAAATGCTTTCCCCTTACATCCCATGTGTCCCATGTCACTTAGGCAGTAACCTCCCTCAGTCAGAAGGTGGCCTGGAGAGCTGCTCCTGGTGACCCCTGAGGTGGGTTTCAGACTTGGACATGGGGCTGATGGCTCTCTTGTGACAGGCCTGGGAGAGGCTCAAGCAAGTTGTTTCTCTGTACTACTTCGTGTGTGTGTGAAGATGAGCTTTTTCTCATATAATCTAACACTGAGCACTGGGTTAGTTTTCCAGGAGAGGGTTGTTTCTCTCAAGCCTCCTAGTTGATTGATTGTCCCAGCAGGCAGGCAAAGACCAGACTTACTATGTGCATAAGAACTGTTTCCTCAGTAATTTTCATAGCTAGTCATTTAAAAAAACATTTCAAGCACGTCATGAACAAAGTATATATGTATACATGTCCTCTTTTTAATGTAAGGCATACATGGACCCCTCTAATCTGGCAGTCCTCTTCCCTCCGTACGAGTAGATTATTTTCCCAAGAGGCAAGTAATGAGGTATGTTTGAGTGAAAGTCCAAATAGTTTCTCATTATCTCTTTCAGAGATATTGCTGCTGCTATAGACCGAATGAATAAGCATAGCTGGGATACTATGATTTATGTGGTAAGTAATTCAAGATTCACCAAGCACTTTTGAGCCTGACTCTTGCCAATAATCCAGGGGGCCTCTTGCTCCCAGTATGACTTTGGCGCATGGTATTTTTGGCAGTAAAATAGGTGCCCTTACTGCCCAGCATCAGTGACTCGATGTGGCAGTTTATTGGTTCTGTTTCAGTTCATGACCCACAGAATGGTTAAAAAATCAGCTCTGGAGTTATTCTGTGTTTTAAAAATTCATTGCAATTCATTTTATAGGAACTTTTACTCAATTGACAGTGTATTTTCTATGTAAATGTTGTAATTAATATTTAAACAAGTCAGAAAAAGCTGTTAGTGTTATAAGGGGTTGTAAAATGTTAATTTAGATATTTAGAAATTAATGTTCTAAAATTAATCTGTCTGCTCTAAAGTCCTGATATCTTATCTGAGATGTAAATTTTTATGGCTTTGAACAGTGCCTTGGTTTCATTATGTAGAAATTGCACATCAAGTACTGCTTAATCAATGTGGACTAAGCAGTTGTAGACAAGGAATCTTTTTATATTTCTTGGATTGATTATTTTGCTGTTTAACAATTCCAACAGTATCAGTAATGAATAGCAAGATTATCTCCCCACTGGTGTGAAACTTTTTTTGCTTTAGTATCATCAAGGACATACCACATGGGGCTTCTAAATTTTCTGTTTCCCAGATTTAGAAAAAAGCATTTTGAAAAACGTCTTCTATTATGTGAAGTCAGTTAATGACTTATGGAAAAAATCTGTAGGTTTCTGGCATGTTATTTGTGATGTGTTTAGTAATGCCCATAATCTTGTCTGGTACAGCTCTTTAAAAAGCCAATATAATGTTACAAATACCATGATTCAGGGGAGGGGTCAATGAACATAAAATTAAGCACCCAGATAGTCTAAAGCGCAACTTTTAGTGAAGGCACATTCCTCCTTTTATTTTCAGTCCTCAGGAAGTTTCCAGTAGCTTGCTATTCCCACATGTGGTCATAGAACAGGGTTTTTTTGGTTGTGGGTTTTTTGGGGGGATTGTTTGGTTTTGGTGGGAGTTTTTTTGCTTCTGCTGACCGCACCACAGTAGATTTCACTGGCGGAGTGAAGAGCAGCGTGGCTCTTAAAGTGCAATGCATTAGGAGTTAAGGAAGCTCCCTGCCTAGTTCATGTGGGTAGGTAATTATTTGTACTTTTTATATCATGAGGTAGTAGAGACCAAGGCAGAGAAACAATTAGAAAGAAAGAAAATAGTTGGGTGGGTAATTTGCACAAATTAGGATGGGGGCTGAATGTTAAGCTAATGGAGTGAGCAAGTACAAAAGCAGTAGTCTTGAAGTTGGCTGGCTGCTCGTAGCTGAACTCCAGTAACTGTTCAGTTCCTTGCCTGAGCCTCTTTGATCTGCTCCTAGTCCAAACAGATATGCAGCGAAGCCAGACTGTGGTGTGATTGATGTGACCATTATAATCAACATCTCATTCAAGTTGGAAATGACAGATTAGCCTGTCTCATCCTGTTCTCTCAACCTTGCTGAGGTTGCATAGTTTTTGGATAACATGGTTAGCATTTCTGTCATTTCTGACTTTCTGAGGGCTGAGAAAGTGGGTCATAAAAAGGGAGGGCGGTAACATAAACTGTTAAGAGAGCTTGTGGGACAGACAGCCTGATGAGGGAATGACCAGCCTTGCTGAGTTTTGCTGCTCTTTTGTGGCAGTTCTTTGTAGTGGGTTGGGACTTCACTCAATGTTGCCAGAGGCAGGAGGACTTCATGGGTTTAAGCAAGAACACTAATGATTTTAGTCTTTAATTATTAAATACAAATGTATTTCAGAGTCCTGATCTTGTTACAAGAAAATTATTAGAGGCTCTGAAGTCTTATTTCATAAGATTATCTTATTTTCATCAGATCAACGTGTTTAAAATAACGTTGAATTTGTTTATTAGTTGTAATGCTGTAAGTCAGTGCATTCACCAATTTGTATTTTTTTAAAAAATCCTACTTGTTTCATAAAAATGCAGTGATACGAGCTAAATATTCAAAACATTTAAAAATGTGTGACGTATTATTAAAGAGGTGCTAAGATTCTGATGAATCTTGCATTCAAAACAGGAGATGAAAACACTTTTATATATAACGAATTAAATATAATCCGCGCTGTCAGACTGCAAACTTCTCCCTTAAAGCTAACCACTTGGACTACATTTGGACATGTATAATTCTGGGGCCTATATGGAAAAAATTGCTGTTCTTCATAATACGAATTTGTGTTATTTTTGCCATGCTGTGAAGCTATGAAAAAAAAGTAGTTTTATGAAATGGTAGTGTCTGCAGGTTCAGCTTTTTTAACCTGCTTACACATCCATGTTTTGAGTATTGCTTTTAGGCAGAAATGAAGTTGTGTGTTACTCCTAGTATTTATTGCCATCCTTCTTAACAAATTTCGTTTTCATGCAATTTTAATTACATGGATTGATCAAGCATAATGAAAACTCATTGTTACGCTTCTTGCCATATCACGCAGCATCCCAAAAACACAGGAGCTGATACTTAGTGTACGGGTGGCCAGCTGAAACCTGGGATTCAGCTCGTAGTGCCTGATAAGTACACTTATCTTGGCCTCTCTTTTCATGTTCTTATTTCCATGGGAATTTAAAGAATTATTGAAAAAATCTATTTGATTGTTATGAGATTATTTTCTGTTAATGGTTTTAAATACTCATCTGTATGCTATTTCTGTATGTGTTGGTCAAGACGAGTAATAACAAACTTAAGGCAGCTTTTAGTTTAGTTCAGTTTTAGCTGAAAATTCTGCTCTGTGAACAGTCACGAAGAAGCAATTAAGTTCAGAAAGACTGGAGTCTTTTGTCAGTGAGTATTGTCATGATTTGTCGCAATATCTACTCAAAGAAGACTGTGGTGCTCCAAAGAGGCTTTTTAAATGCTGTGATCGTGGTCCAGGTGGTGAGGGATGTGCTGTCGTGCAAACAAAACCAAACCAGCTTCTGTCATGGAACGTATAATCTCTTGTAAAACAGGAGAACAGAGATTAATGCAGACCTAGAGGGAAGCAGAGGAAACAGCAAGGCAGCATTGGCCAGTACAGTGAGATGGCCTTAGTCTGAACTTTATGAAGTTTATTGTGAGAGAGATCTGGCTTTGTTACAGGGTACAGAGAGCTTCTCCCATACGTAAGGTGCATGGAAAAGAGCTTGGAAGGCCGGGTTTGAAATGCTGACCACCGCTGCCCGTTTCTCAGCCTTGCTTGCAGATCAGCACAGAGCGGGGCGATGCGTAGGAGCGGAGCAGGCTGTAAGGAACTGTGAAAGAGGAGGCAGGTGCCTGAGGCTTGATGTAATGGCAGAGCTCAGAAAAACCGCAGATAAGCACTTCACTCAGTGCTCACTCCCCGTCTTGGAAAACCAAACAAATAAGGAAATAGTGGTTATTTGGTTATCACTGCAGTGTTCTCTAAGGAGCGATAAAGGAGTCTGAGAGATGTAGTCAAAGCAACTAGGTAAGAAAGTGAACTTTGTAGCAACAGCTGTAGCTAGAAATGCAAAGATCACTGTTAGACATAAAGAAATTTCCATCAGAAACTGCCGTGAGTCATAGGAGAGAGGAAGTGGAAGGGACCACAAGATATATCATTAAGACGGAAATGTGATCATTTATACTTTTTTTTTTTTTAATTATGCACCTGACTTATGACGTATAGCACCACAAATCATGCTGGAGACAAAAGAAACTAGTGGGCTCGAGAGAGAGATTTAAGAGGTGTTCTGTTTCTAAGCCAAAGGAACCTTCAAGTTTGGTGGTGTAAAACATGGGAATGTAACAAAAGCAGCAAGGTTCTGAAGTGAAAATGGAGGCATTTTGTTTGATGGGCAGCTAGCAGATTATGTGAAACTAAAGAACATCAAGGTTTCATTTCAATTCATGGCTTTGCCTTCGTGACCTAGGAATAATCATTTCTGAAAAGGTCGATTACTTTTTCTGAAAAGATGGAAAATCCCATTGCCATGGATTCCAGCTGTTACATTTTTCAAGCCTTGCCTGTCTTCATAGGTCTTAATTCTGCTTGCAGTGACTTACTGGCACAGTATCTCTGGTGTTGTGTGTTTGTGTGTTAAAATCTAATCCTTGTCAAACTTGGAGTGTTTTCTAATATGCATCAATTCTATTCCTTAGACAGATAAAAGTCAGAGTAATCACTTTCAACATTTGTTCCAAATACTGAAGCTCATGGGTTATGACTGGGCAGAAAGGTATGTATTTATGAATCTTAATTATATACTTTTTTTTTAAGAAGGGGTAGTATGTCCATTGGAATTTCAGTGGAGTGCTCTTTTGGAAAGAATCTCCTGATTGTGTGCACCTACCACCATGCTGTAGCACATCATATAGGCATTTTGGATGAAACTAAACTGCAGGTTACCTCAAGTTGTGTCAGGGGACGTTCAGATTGGATATTAGGAAAAATTTTGTTCCTGAAAGAGTGGTCAAGCATTGGAGCAGGCTGCCCAGGGAAGCAGTGGAGTCACCATCCCTGGAGGTGTTCAGAAAATGTGTGGATATGGCACTTCAAGACATGATTTAGCAGGCGTGGTGGTGTTGGGTTGATGGTTGGGCTTGATAATCTTAGAGGTCTTTTCCAACCTTAATGATTTTATGATTCTATACAAGATGTGCTACTGGTGTGCCACTAATGAACTCCAGAGTGCAAGCAGACATTTGGCCTGTAGGACCTAACTAATGCTAGTCCAATAATGAGTTAAAAGTAAGAAAACAAAACCCTCGGAACTGTCTGCAATGTGGGACTCAGGTCCTTGGCACCAGCTTTTTCACCCTGTATGCCCGCTCCTGCTGGTCCGCTTTATTTGAGAATGGAGACGTTGCCATGTGTTCAGGATGTGAAAAACAGCCATCACTCTCGTTTCACAGGTCTTTCGTAACTGCTTGATGTAAAAAAGGGAAACAATCTTTCAGAGACTTTATGGCGTAGCTTCTGGGATGTTGTGTGATCGCATATGAAATGATTACTTCTTGAAATATGATATTTTAGCGGAGATCTGAACCTGAGTTTGGATCATGCTTCAGGCCTGAAATATCTATTGCAGGGAAACGTATCCCCGCTGTTATTCATTGTAATTACCAATCTTGTTAGCAATCTGAGCAAAGGTCAATAATGGATCTGCAGACTAAATCATATTCTTGTCTGACAGACTGCATGTCTTTTGTGGTTAAATACAGGATTTTAGCCTTCAAGAATATTAGTCTGCCCCCTTTCACAGTGCTTAAAGTTGCACTAAAGTTACCTTAGGTTATGGATCCGGAATAATGCTTGGGATTATTGTGAGCAGAAGTAATGAATGTTTTATTATTAGCAATGATTAATTACACTTTTAGTTTAATGTGGCCACAATAGAACTGTTATGACTCCCTTTCTAATGTTATTAACAGATCTGTGTTGCCACAGTAATTTGATCCATCTACATCCTGCCTCTCCTCAATTTATTGCAGTTTATTGCATTGAGTCCTCTGTACTAAAGCTAGTAGCAAGAGAGGTTCCCAAGAGCACGCAAATGACCAGGTTATCATTATTCTGATCATAATTTTCCCATTATATAATAAGTATGGAGCTTTGGTTGCTGAAAGGAGAGTTACTGATCATATCACCAAGCTTCCCACGTTGGAGTGCTATTTATTCAGCTGTTATTGCTCTTTCCTGGTAAGAATCCAGCTCTGCAAACACTGCAAACATTTCTCTTGATTAAAATGTAATTTTAGATCCTGCTGCTTTTCAACACAGGTGCCAGCATGTGTCTTTTGGTCTAGTTCAAGGGATGAAGACTCGGAGAGGAGAAGTAATTTTCCTGGAAGATGTTTTAAATGAAGTTCGCTCAAGGATGTTACAAAACATGGCTTCTGCAAAAAGTTAGCTATTTCAGGTCTTACTAATTTCTTTCGATGTTCTGTGTTGGTCAAAAATGTGTCGTCTCTTCTACCCTTCACTTTTCCCTGCATCAGACTAATCGCAGTGATGTGCCCTGATCTGTGCACTTTTTATATCTCCCATAATACAATGTTAATCCTTTGCAACTCTGTGAATTTCCCTAAATTACAGATTTGCAAATTTTAACATTCAGTGAAATTATTTCATCATGCTTTTGCACTTGGAAGGAAGTACCAGCCTTTGGGGGACAACAGTTGCTTTTTTCTGGAGGGACAAACTAGTCAATAGTGGGGTTGGGGTTGGGGCTGGAGGTCGGGGAGCAGTCAAGATTTCATCCAAGGATTTGTAGCTCTGACAGTTTTCTCTGGCAAGATTGGCTGCAGCTCCTGCCTTGTCACCCTCCCAGCTTTGTGACTCTTTCTGGAGTCCCCAGGAGTTCACAGCTCTGTGGAAGGGGATGTTTGCCCACACCTTGGGCCGTTGCCTCTAGATGCCACAGAGATTCGTGCAGTTCCCAGAGAAAGGCTGCCCCCTCCTGTGCTTTCTGCAGTTACGTGCTGAACCAAATCTGTGAACTGGTCAGGTGAAGTAGTGAATTCACCTCAGCTTTTTTAATCCAGATCATTTTGCTTGTCGAGCGGACAAGGAGAAGGGGGGGCAGGCAGAATGACAGAAGGGTGACCCTTGATTCAAAACAGTTTTACTGCAGAGACGAACGGAGCTTAGAGCTTCAGTTTAAAGGTTAGTATCATAGCTGAGTGCAAAGCAAACTTACTTTTATGCTGCACTTGAACTGACACAGCAGAGGTACAGACCCATGTTCCATTGCATGAAAAGTAGGTTAAAAGAACAGCTAAAAGAAGTAACATGTTCAGATGGCACTGCAGCATTTCCCAGAGCTCATCCATTAGAGCCTAAATTCTACCTGTGCTTGTAGAAATTTTCCCCATTATGTTTGAATTCCTGCCTTACTTCCTTGTTCTTAAATTAGAAATCTTAAATCCCTGACTCATAGCAATGTCTTCAATGTTTGAAAAGTGGAAGATATTACAAACTTGTGTGTGGCATCAAAATGCCTCACTGTCATTGAAAAGATTTTGGGAGCTGGGCATCTAACAGCCAATGCTAGCTTTAAAAATCATGCATGCGTGGAGCTGAGCTGGTTAGTTAAATGTCTTTTTGTATAAACTCTTTCTTAGCTGTTAACTGTACACAGTTGTTCTGCTATTCAAGTTTCCATAATTGGCGTCCTTTCTCTTTCTAATCATCTCAATGAATCCTGCAGTACATGTAAGTCCTCTCTATAATGTCTGTTACTTCCTTTGCCACTTTGTTTTCTCTTAGTTTCTCTTTGTCTGTCTCATCAAGCGTCTGAACAAAAGCCTGAATTCTGAGACAGTTGTTCTATTTTGAAGCAAATCCCAGTTATGAAATGTAATAATGAAATCTAAACATATTTGTCTTTGTGAATGAATAGCCAGTCTGAGACTTCTCAGGGCTATGAACTATCCCCACACTTTTCAAGCTTAGTCCTTTCTGAATTGTGCAAATAGCAAAAGTATGAGTAGTTTGAACTACTCAAAGTTGTATCAGTTTGCTTTGCTGACCTGGCACAAAAGAAATAGCAAAGCAAAAGACAGAAATCGAAGTGTACTGAAACTGTACTGTAAAACTGTTTCAGCTTAAGTGGTGCTTTAAGAGAACGTCTGAATTCTCCATATTCTGCTGTTAGTGAGAAATCAGCTGGGACAGGAAATCGTAAGCTGAACTCTGCAAATTCAGTAGATTTCATATACCACATTAAAAAAATGTGCTTGGCCCTTGCTAAAGTGGCACAGATTTGCCTTGTAAAAGACTATGACAGGAAACCTCCTTTCTCTCCAGCAGAGACAAACAGGAAGAGGACACCCTGGTAGAGTGCACTGTGATCTGATTTTAAAAATAGAAAGCGTTATGTGTATCAAAACCATCGCCTTTTCACTAGGCAAGGTTGTGGGTCCAAACACAAGCAATTGATATCCCAGAAGATCCAACATCTAAAGTGCTGTTATGTAGGCAAGTTTACTGATGAACTGGAGCACTAGCTTGGCCCTGTGAACTTCCCAGTGAGACAGGGAATGAAGCAGGCCCTTGGGTGAATTTCTGTACACAACAGCATGCTGCTTGTCTGCTGCAGAATGTCACAGGAGTTGTGAAAAAGCTGGAAATAGCTTTGCAGGCATGTCTCTGCAGCTGTTGTGAGGACATTCTCTCTTAGACTCTTCCAGATTAATTAGGTTTTATAATTACAGACTTAAGTTCAGTCTATTAGTTAGAGGAGCTTTGGAGAAGTTCTTGCCATGTCTAGCAAGGGAGAAGGGCAAATCGTGCCTGACTAATCTAATGGCCTTCTATGATGGAGTGACTGCATCAGTGGACAGGGGAAGAGCTACGGATATCATCTACCTGGACTTCTGTAAGGCCTTTGATACAGTCCCCCACAACATTCTTGCCTCTAAATTGGCGAGATACAGATTTAATGGATGGACTGTTAGATGGATAAAGAGTTGGCTGGATGGCTATGTCCAGAGAGTTATATGTCAGTGGCTCAATGTCCAAGGTGGAAACCAGTAACTGGTGGTGTCCCTTAAGGGTACATACTGGGACCAATACTATTTAATATCTTCATCAATGACAGAGTGGGATTGAGTGCACCCTCAGCAAGCTTGCGGATGTGGTGTAGCTGATTCACCTGAGGGACAGGATGCCATCCAGAGGGACCTGGACAGGCTTGAGAAGTGGGCCTGTGTGAACATCATGAACTTCAACAAGGCCAGATGCAAGGTCCTGCACCTAGGTCAGGGCAACTATTGCTATCAGTGCAGACTGGGGGATGGATGGATTGAGAGCAGCCCTCCAGAGAGGGACGTGGGGGTACTGGTGGGTGAAAAATTGAACATGAGCTGGCAATGGGCAGTTGCAGCCCTGAAAGCCAATTGTATCCTGGGCTGCATCAAAAGAAGTGTGGCCACCAGGTCAAGGACAGTGATTCTCCCCCTTTACTCCACTCTAGTGAGACCCCACCTAGAGTACTGCGTCCAGTTCTGGGGTCTCCAGTCCAAGAAAGACATGGACCTGCTGGATTGGGTCCACAGGAGGGCCACAAAAATGATCAAAGGGCTGGAACACCTCTCCTGTGAGGAAAGGCTGAGAGAGTTGGAGATGTTCAACCTGGAGAAGAGAAGGCTGCAGGGAGGTGTTGTTATTGAAGCCTTTCATTATATAAAGCAAGCTTATAAGAAAGATGGAGAAAGACTTTTTCACAAGGGCCTGTAGTGACAGAACAATGGACAATGGTTTTAAACTGAAATAGAGTAGGTTTAGATTGGAAGGAAGAAACTTTTTACAACGAGGGTGGTGAAACACTAGGGTTGCCCAGAGAAGGTGTAGCTGCCCCCTCCCTGGAAGTGTTTAAGGCCAGGTTGGATGGAGCTTTGAGCAGCCTGGTCTAGTGGAAGGTGTCCCTGCCCATGCCAGGGGGGTTGGGCTAGATGACCTTTAAAGGTCCCTTCCAACCCAAACCATTCTGTGATGCAGTTCAGGTTCTCTGAGTATAGTCAGTTTTGATATCTACAGTTGGTGGAGTGAATACTCCCTCAGTGTACATCCAAGTGCTCCATTAGCCATTGGAACCATTTTTCTTCAACTATTTGTGGCTCCCTATCGCTTGGAGTTTTTAGACAAAATCTGAATTTCCCTGTCATTCTCTTCCTGATCTTAGACATCGGCCGTCTGAATTGTGAAGAGGAATTCAGTGTAGTCTGACTAGCCTGTTGTAATGAACCCTTCTGACCTTAAAATCTGTGTTACACATATTAGGGGAAGTGGGGAAAAGCCCATCTGAAACAGCTGTAGCTCAACTTTTAAGAAAGATTTGTATCCTAGACTTTTTTTGCTGCATGCATCCTGACAGTTTCTGTATTTCTAATTCACAGTTTTAGAAGATGCTGTTTTATTGGCATCTCCAAGTCTGAGCAAGGGAGTCGTTATGCTACTATGGAGTTAACGATTTCCTCTTCTCTGTTTCTCCTCAGCAACCAAAGAGGTAGAAGACCCTATGGAGACAGCAGAGAAAGTTGGTCTTGCGGCACTAATAATTCAGGTGAGTCTGAGCTGACTCCCAAGGTGTGTGCATCTTCTGTGAAAAGTTAAAATTGAGATGAAGAACCATAACTAGATGACATTAATTTGTTGTTGCAGGACTTCCGGGGCCTTTTGTCATCTGATTATCAATTTAGCTGGGATCGAGCTCTTCAAAGTCGTGGAGATACAGGCGTGTTCTTGCAATACACCCATGCCAGACTCCATAAGTAAGAGAAGCGTTTGCATGCAGAAGTACAGCTTGACATGTATTTTAACCTTATTAACTTACTGCTTTTTTAAGTAGTAGTGTTAACTCCTTCCCTAAGTATGACACATGCTCACTTTTTCAGCAGAGGTGTGAGTTTAGGGTAGGAGTCACTGAGACTTCCCAGAATAGCAAGCCAATTAAAATGAAATTTCCACCTCCTTTCCACAGGGCTGAGCTAACTGTCCATGTGGTTTCTCAGTTCTAGGAACAGCCTCTCTATGTGGTTGCTGCCAGTGATGGAGAATGGCGGCCCTAGGATTAAGGAAACTGATGTAAAAACCAAAATGCCGTACTTGTAAAATGCACGAAATCACAGAACTTAGATATTTTTTGCTGCCACTGTAGCTAGTGTTCTTTTATTTCGCACTGTTGGTAACTAAGGTTAAAAGCAGACCCCTTCCTGTTGACTCAGGTCAAACACCTGACATGTTTAATTATCTATTTAAAAGCATTTCAGAAGACTCCAGTTTGAAGAGTTTTTTCCAGTTATAGTAATGTCAGAGCATTTTTAATGCAGACATGGATATATATTTTCATTAAAAGCATGTAAGATACCTTCCTGGATCAGGCCGAAGGTCCATACCAACCTGGTACCGTGTCTGGGGCAGTGGTAACAGGAGGTGGTATTCGGGGAGAGCATGCAAGCCCAGTCCCTTTCTGTAGTCTATTCCTCTCATACTCCCTTGTCATCTAGGTATTGGTGGTACTAGGGTACCGTTACTGGGGTGTTGACTGCCTCCCTAGTCCTTCTACCGTCAGCTTCTGGACCTGTTGTCCATGCATCTCTTTAATCCTGTTAACACTGAATGGCTAGCACAATTTTTTTTTTTTTTAATCTTGGGTTGAAGGCAGCTGGTCTGTCTCAGTGTGCCGTTCAGCTTGAGCCGGAGATGCCTACCCTTTTTTCTTAAAAACACAAATTGCTATTTTTCTTGTTGAGCTTTGTGAACAAGAGTTTTTCATCCCACATTTGTTTTGCTTTCTTACATTCTAGTTTAGAACAGATGCATGGGAATGAGCGGCGAACCGACATTAATGTGGAGTGCTTGCAAGAGCCAGAGGCCATCTCTGTTCTTCAGCATCTTCTCAGGTTTGTCTGGTTTTCTTTCCAAATACCATTTCCCTTAAAATAAACTTATGGATTTGCTGCCAGCCTGTTGAGCAGGCACAGACTGCACAATCACAAGAGAAAAATGACTGTCAGGCAATGGCTTGTCTGTTGGGTCATACTGGTTGCAACAGTAGCCCTCACTTTAAATCTGCATGGACTTTAGGAGCCATATGAGGGAAAAAGCAATATTGGAACATACTCTGTGTACGTGAGCCTCCTAACTATTTCTTGTCCTCACAGAAATATGCTGATCTATATAAATATTAGCTGCAGATTTACTTGATCCCTCTTGCTCTGTTTTTGTTATGTGGGAAGGGGGAGAGGGAGTGCTCTTGGGTGAGGTGAAGTATATGCATGCACATTCAGTAGCTGAACATCCTTCAGAGCTACTGAGCGAGCACAGCTAATGCTTCTTAATAGCAGTAATGTTCTTCATTAATTCAGTCTTAAAGTTGAGCCGTTCCTGTTTTCATTATTTCGTAGGTGTGTAATTAAAATACGGAGACAAGGGAGTTGTCCATGTTGCACAGCCTGTGATGGAAGTAATTGAGGCTTTCAGAATTCCTAGTGAGAGGTCCTACTGCATGGAGTGCTGCACAGTGCCAGAGTTAACTCCTTTGGCCATGCCAAGGCCTGCTTGAGGGCATCTGTTTAAGATTTGGACTTCCAAAAGTCCTGCCTGAGTCCCAGGTGGCTCCTTTCAGCCTGCAACTGTAGGTTGCAGAGTCCTGCTGTTAACTGTAATTGCCTCAGGAGGTCTGCCTGCAGCTCATCGTATGCTGTGTGCTCTCTTGAGCGACAGCAAGACCAGGCAGCTCTCTAAGTAAGACCAGTAGTGTCTCATTTATCCAGTGCAGTTGTATTTCACAGAAAACTCCTGGGTCATTTCTCGGTTTTTATCAAATTAGTGCACAGCTGCCTGTCTTGTATGTGAAAACTGCCAGGGTTAATGTGTTTCAGGGTGATTTGCAGAGATTGCTGCATCCCAGACGTGTCCATTTCCAAACAGAGGTTCTTGCTCCACTGTATGGCTCTTGATTTTATACAGCTTCAGGTCTGCTTATTGCAAAGGCCCTGGAGTCTGGCCAGGCACTGTATGAAATCTGTGTGAAACATCTCCTGGGGCCTTGGCTTCCAGCAGAAAGCAGTGTTTAGGTGATCCGTTAGACCAGGCGCTCAGTGGCGAACAAATTCACATTTAAATGTCCCATGATTTCAGGAGTGACAATTACTGTTCAGTCCTCCTTGTGGGTTGCCATGAGTAGATTCTTCTTGAAAAGTTTCCGTGATAAGCACCCCTGAGTTGTTGGAAGCTCTCTTCTCGTGGCTCTGCTTCTGCTGTTTGAACAGCTACCAAACATTTGCCCTTAAAATTAGCTGACCAGTTCTGAATACCATTAACTTTGAGGACTAATGAATGGTAGTTTGAAGGTAGCATGTATATCCCTGCAAAAGTGGACTTACTTAACTGATGAAGTAATCTAACAAGCTGTCATAGACCAACACTGAAATGGCAGCTTCATGAAGCAACAAAGGTCATATCAAAAGAGGGGCCTCTTGGTTCGATACAGCCTTTGTTGCTTCATGAAGCTTTATTAATGGCTGTTTGATGGTGCTTGTTAATAGTAATTTTTCTATACCTATGTCGCTTGTCTGAGGAGCCAACAGCTGCCGGTCTCTAAGCTGTCCCTAAGGCAATGCAGAGGTTCCCCTGATGTTGTCTCTCTCACATCTGCTGCAGGGTGGTGTAAAGGCAGCGACCTTCCCTGTTTGAACAGCGGCCACCTGGGGCGTGCTGGCAGAGCTGAGCTGCTGAATGCTGGTGTAGGAGATGTTTTCTAGCTTACCCACCAAGGGAATGGGGAGTCCTCGCTCCCCGGTGCTGTAGCTCCGATGTGAGCACTGAGCCCTCCTCGTGAGAGCTCACTGCCCAGTTCTCCTGCAGCTTGCCTTTACAGGAGGGCGATCCCAGGGACGCTCAGCTTGGGCGTGCTAGCAGGGGTGGGCCTGGGAGCTGAGCAAAGACCTGGAAGTCCACTTTGAATCTGAAATCTGTTCAGCCCCAGAGGTGTTGGTGACTTCTTGCAGGCTGTGAAGAAGAGGATGTGCACAAGTGGGTAACAGAACACATGAAGAACAAAACATGCATCTCCATGACTCTGCCTGTATTATCCAGTTTAATACTGTCTTACATAGTCGATTTTATTCCAGGATTATGTAAACCCACTTTGTTTTTGCCGCTTCTAATGTTACAAGATTCCTTTTAGCTACTTAAAATTCTAAGCTCCATTTACTGAAGGCAGCATCCTCCAAGGGACTATTTTGACTGCCTTGGTTATTTAATACGTGTTTTTTGCTCCTAGGAACTTACAATTAGTGTTGAAATGTAAAACCAGACATAATGTTCCATGAGCAAATATAGCTCTTGTGTTCTCTTTGCTATAGCCTGCCTCTCTGAGCTCTGCCATCTACAGTGCCTGCACAATCAGGAGCAGAAGCAATCTCCTTGAATAATAAGTAAATGAGGAAGAAATAATCATTTGTGTGCTAATTATGTGGCTTAGGTCTGGTTCAGAAGATTATTTTTGTTAATTCTGCAGTTGTGGTTGTGTGTTTATTCTCACTTAAGCAAGTCTGATGAGCCTTATATCCAAGTACACCTTCCTACCACTTTACCACCACAGACCCCTTTTCTTTCTTCACAGGTATGACGAGGTCCTGTATAGATCTTCTCAGGATCTGCAGCCCAAGCACATTGTCAGCTACCTCCTCACACTTAGGTAAGGTGATTGCTGGTACTGGTGTGCGTCTCTAGTAAGGACAGGACTTCCTGAGCTGGCTTTGCAGCCCTCACACCTCCACTGCTTTGAAAAGTAAAAATGGTGGGAAGATGGAAATTTGTGGGACAGTTTCTCTGGAGCAGGAAAGGTATAAAGTAGGCTAGCAAATAACATAAATAGTAGAGATTGAGGCTGGAACCACGAACAAAGGAGCTAGGAGCCTACTCAGAAACTAACTGCTTTCAAAAAAAAAGAATCACTTGGCCATAACCCGGTGTCTGCACCCTAAATCACACTGGTCTAATCATGTCTTAAAGGGCAGATTAGAGTTGGTAATGTGCTCTTAGATCTCAAAATTTCAGCTAAGAAATTTTGTCGAAACCCTGTTTAACCACGGGTCTCAGCCTAGGTGTTGAGGTGGCCAGAGCATATTATTGCCGTGACTCATACTGCGTATGTGCCCTCCGTAGGGAGGGTCCCCTTCGGGACGGGTCCGATCTAACAGCACGGTGACACTGGCGCAGACTTGCTGGAGGCAGCTGTCGAGCCTGTGTGGGGGGAAGGCTTTTCAAGTTGATGAAAAGGGTATAAGGAATCACGCACCTTGGGAATGACAGGGCAGGCTCTCAAGGATCTTTCCAGGCCAGTTTTGGGGGGGGAAGGGGAGGGGTTTTTTTGTTTGTTTGTTTGTTTTGTTTTATGAGCATTAGTGTGATGATGGCATGCCCTGACAACATGCAGGCTACAGAAAACCATGCCCTCCCTCAGCCAGGTGAAAGAGGCTGCTGGAAATACGCCTCTGGCATGCTGCAGTTGCGGCTCTTCCAGTTCTGCTGCTTTCTGTAGCCCTTGACACTGCTCTTGTCAAGAGACTTGCTCGTTCTCACCATTTCATTTCTCTTTTCCCTTTCAGCCATCTGGCAGCCGTGGCACATAAAACTCTCCCTGTGAAAGGCAGCGCCCCTGACCTAGCCCAGGTATGGCGCAGCGGTGTTCGGTGGCCGGGGTCTGTGTAGGGCGTCCCAGAGGAACGATCCCCAGGGCTTTCCCAGCCCAGCTGGGTAACCACACAGGCGAATGTGCCCCTGCGGGCTAGCGAGCTGGCTCTCCCGTGGGCGGCACCGCGTCGGGATGGCAGGGGCTGCTGTTGGCGGCTGCGCCTTCGGGAAACAGCTGCTCTGCCTGATCTTCCCAAAACAGAACGCTCCATCAGGACAACTGCTCCAAACCCAGTCGAACCCCTTTGCTTCTCATCGCCTTTCCTTCTGCACTTTTGAAAAGGAAACATTTGGGCGCTTAACTTGCTGGTTAATTTCTGACGGTTTCCTTTAGTGGTTATGTGGGAAGACAGAGAATTAGGAGATAACTCAATCTCTCCCCTCCCTCTTGCCACCTGCATACCCCAAGTTGACTGTACTGCCTTTCTAGCTACAGCGCTGAGGCTGACAACTGTTAACGTGCAGTTCTAAATAGATGCAAATTATTTTCTATTGATCTCCCAGGCAATGACTGACCCCTTCCCTGCTCAGTAAATTATACACTAATTATACTGCCTTTTTGATTTCCTTTTTCATGTATTTCAAAAGCAGCTACCTATCTGATTTTTGGTAGGAAATAACATTTAACTGTTGAGCTGTGTTGTGGGGGGAAAAAATGTCAGTGGCACTGATGGAGCTGCACTCGGTAGTTGAGCTTAGATGCTATGGGTATTCCTGCCTCTGAAGGTGGGTCCATGTGTTCTTGGGAAGAGCAACAAAGACAGTCCAAGCTACAAGGAAAATTTCAGTTCCTTATTCTGTAGAAAAAAAAATTCATAAATATCTTACACTGTGAAAGCTTTCAAGAACTGTTTTTTGGAGTAAGGTTGATAGAGCCCTTCCCAAACAGCCATACACCAACAAGGGTGTGTGGCAGTTTCAAAGCAGCCCATGGGTGATTGACAGCCTCTGACTCAGACACAGTAAGAAGAATTCCAGCAGTCTCCTCAAGCTGTAACAGCCTGTGGTGCATCAAAGATTTGTCTCTTTTTAGTCATTGCTAGCTCCTCGGCAGGCATCTCCTCTGGTCGCTCTGCCCTGAGGGTACCAGTCTGGACTGGACTCCCCTTTCCAGCTTCCCTCTGTTGATGCTGCAGTGGGCGATCTGCAGCTGGTGTGGAGTCTGCCAGCACTGGTGTGTTACCCAGTGCTGGGGTGACGTGTGTCCCCGAATCCCAACGCCCTGCACGGGGACGGAGGATCCACACAGCGTTCTCACCTCTGACAGGCTGCTCCTGCCTGCTGGCCCGAGAACCACGTGCTGTGCTGTAGCAACGCTGTGAACTGACGGCTCTTCTTGTTTTCCAGGCAAGGCTCTGTCTCTTTCAAGCTGCACGCTCGGTTCTAGCGAACGGAATGAAACTTCTGGGCATTACACCTGTAACTCACATGTAACGAGGCTGCACGCCATGTAAAGGCACATCTCGCAGTAAAAGGATTTTTTTCAAGACACCATAAATACTCTCCTGTGTGTCATTGCTAGCGCAGCCTGGGAACCCTCTGTCCGCTCCTGGAGGTTTCTAAGCGCCCTCCTACCGACCGCAGAAGAGCTCGCGTGGCGCAGTCATCCGGGGCCCTCCCAGTCGCCGTCTCCCAGGCACGCGGCAGGAGTCGTGTACTTCAGCCGCCAGTCTACCTGGTATCCCCCATGAGAGAGAACTGCTCCGCGATTCCCTCTGTCAGCACAGCGTCCTGCCGGGAGAGGCAGTGGTACTGACTGCGCTGCCCCGAGCACTCGCAGGGCTCCTCTTCGGCGGCTGCCGTTGTGCGCAACAGCCGCAGGGGCTCCGTCTGCTGAAACGAACCGAGTCAGACCACGCCAGAGAATGTCTTCCTGGGTGCTGTGCTGCGCTCCCCTTCAGTAGCGTTAGCCAAGGCCAGCTGTCACATCCTGTTCCTCACCCGCTGCTGTCACAGTGCCAGTGCGATGGCGGGGCAGGAGGGTTTGTGGCCCAGCTGGTGGAGCAGGAACTATGGCGTTCCCTCGGCACCCCCGAGCCATCACACCACTGAGGAGAGGAGAGGAGAGGAGAGGAGAGGAGAGGAGAGGAGAGGAGAGGAGAGGAGAGGAGAGGAGAGGAGAGGAGAGGAGAGGAGAGGAGAGGAGAGGAGAGGAGAGGAGAGGAGAGGAGAGGAGAGGAGAGGAGAGGAGAGGAGAGGAGAGGAGAGGAGAGGAGAGGAGAGGAGAGGAGAGGAGAGGAGAGGAGAGGAGAGGAGAGGAGAGGAGAGGAGAGGAGAGGAGAGGAGAGGAGAGGAGAGGAGAGGAGAGGAGAGGAGAGGAGAGGAGAGGAGGAGCCCCACGTGTAAGGGGCTGTGGGTGGCTGCTCCCACCTCCCAAACACCCAACAGTACCCACCACCAGAGCAGCTCTGCGGTGGGACGCTGGTCAAGAGTCACAGAACAGCTGGCAAAAGGCAGAGAGGAGCATCCTCTGCCCCTGGAACAAAATTTAAGCCTGTCTGTTACCGCTCTTTTTATCATGCCCCACTTTCACGTAAAACCCAGCTGATTAACTCATGTCTGAAGGAATCTAACCAGGCTACAAACTTGGTCACTTCTTTGACTCCATTTTGAATGTAAAGGAGTTGCTCAAAGCACCAAAGTCAGTTTTCCCTCAGTGCAGAGTTGTAGTTTCTAAAAGGGTTGAACTGAGTGAGGCCCCAGAAAATGAGGGAGGAAGTTGAAATTATAGAGTTGGCACTCATAAATTAAATCAGAGCATAACATGCGTTACAGGAACACTTTTCAAGCATCACTGTTACGCACAAAGAGCGTACAAATAAAAATCTTCTAGTCTGACACTGAGTTGACACATCCATACTGAAGCCAGAGATACAAGAAGACACATGAACCTTCCTCTGTACAACTGGGGTTTGACAAAACACATAGAACAGAATATCCCTCTGCCAGCCACAGCAAGTGTAAAAAAACATTTGAAAAGTGAAAGAAAATCTGCAACTGAAGAGAAACACCAGTCTCTCGTTCTGACTTTTTAAACGAAAGAGTAAGTGCTGCTTCTGATCGCTCCTGGGTGAGTGATGCCTGAAACATGGTTACTCCTGGTGGAGCTGTGTCAGGACACACTGGAATTATCAGGAAAATTAAGGTTTATATGAAAAATGTAGCATTGCTCATCCATTAAGGAAAAGCATAAAATCAAAAGGAGCTCTAGGATGGGACACAGCTGCAGCAGGCATGCGAGGAATCCACTCACACAGCAACTCCCTGCAATGTACCATAGAGGATGGAGCGGAGTGGAGACTCTGTGGCCCCGCTCCGTGATGATAAAGCCGGAAGAAATGGTTCTCTAGAACTGATAAGCAGCTCATCTGGCCCCCTGAGCCAACAGGTTTTCGAAACCTTGCCAGAGTGCTATCCTCTCATGAACTTTGCTCGTTTTAATATCATTTTAATACCAAAACACACCTCCATCCCAAAGGCTACCCGCCTCCGAGGTGCGACCACTCCTCTTTGAGTCTGCGCCCTCGATTTTTTGTAAACTATACCTTTAAACGTGAAGCGAGAGAATTTTACACCAATCAATCATGATAAAAGGTATGTATGACTACAGTCACTCAAACTCCACCTTAAATGTAAAAGGATATAAAAATAGCCAGGGAAATGGGGGATTTTGGGAGAAGAAAATAACACCGTGAGCAAGTCAGGAAAACTCCACCTCAGACTGCCTCTGACAGCCGGGATCGGCCGACGGGCTGAGCCTTGCTTCTCCCCGCCTTGGGATGCCTTGGGTGAGACTTAAACTAAGCGCTTTTCTCGGGAATCTTAGAAATCTCTCTCGAGAGTTACTCCCTAATGTCTATAGCCAGGCTGTATTATTTATAACCTTTTCACACGTTTTATATTTGCACGTGCTTTCTTGCAGACAGTCACTATCACCGGCAATTCAAAAACCTCTATACCTGTTGCACAAATAAAACTGCACTGTTTCAGTAGCCAGTTGTCACAGATTCTCACTGAACGTGACCAAACGCGGCCGTGCTAGTTCATGAGCACGACTGGACTGAAGGTGCAGACCGCTATTAGTGTATCCAGAATCGTGGTAGTTTAATATACATATTAAACACGACTGGACTGGTAGTGGCAAATTGGATATCACTCAGAATTTAAACCTAGCCGCACCTAGCCTCTCACTCTGGTGAGGAGAGTTAGAACGCAAGGGGGTTTATTTTCTGCCAAATTACTTCATCCCTTATAATGCAACACACACGAGACTGATTGCATGGAGGGAAAAAAATACTGTCAGTTCATCATAAAAACAGTCACTGGAGAAGTACTCTGTTCATCTCGTATGTATCACCTGGAAGAGAAACTTTTCCTGTCATTAATCAAACTGCAATTGCTAACTAATTTTAAGAGAAAATGCTGGCAGTAATTGCTCTTTTTAATAAATTCTTATGAAGCTTTTGGGCATTTCTGCCCTCAAAGGGCAAGACAGTTTATCAAATACAGAAAGAACCAATTTCCCTCCATTATATACATTATGTACAGTTGAGTGTTCAGTTCCTTCATTCTGCTTTCCTTGTAAGTGGACTCTTCATTGTGCGATGTGCGTGAAGAATACCTTCAGTAGACACCTGTCCAGCTCCTCAGCCATGACGTAGTGTCAGCCACTGGGAACTTCATGTGTAAAACAGAACTAACTTCTGCTTTTAGTTTATCCCACTTAAACCACTTCATGACTAGCTTAAGGCTAATTTTCAAAAAATGCACGGTTTTTTAAAGTCCATTTTTTCTCTTGTCCATCTGTCCATTTTTATGACAACGTCACACAGTAGCAAGTCTCTCTTTTGAGTTCTTAGTCTCAGCTGACTGGATTTTTGTGGTGTCTTGTCGAGGTAATCCATAGAGATAAATAGAAATGCACACCAGGAGAGCGCCCAGGGAGAAGGTAACAGCTGAAAGGAGACAAAATAGTTTATTTAAACACCTCCATGTAAGAAGAAACCCTCAGAAGACTAAGCTACATAAGCTGTGATGATATCTGAATGACGGTATTAAAGTTACTCAAAACTAAAGAGGACAAGAAGCTGTTAGTAACTCACAGAACCTAGGATTATCCTCTGTCACTGAGAACTCTCGAGTGTTTACAGTCCCCACACCATTTCAGTTAGTCTCCTATCAGCAAGAACGTGGTGATGGTCAGAAATGCAAGCGTGAGACATCGCCTGCAGTTCCAAGTGCCATCTGACAGGCTTACTTTACAATAAACTTAATGATGAAGACAGTGGATGGGGTAAAGTAGGCTGTGACGACACACTTTGTTTGCCTTTCTACTTCTGGACAGGGTTAAGAAACACTTTAGTGAGACTTTCACAGAAAGGTCACCAGTCTAGGTTTGAGTTGTGTCAAACATCAAGAAAATGTTCTGCCCAAGTGCGTTTTTAAACTAGTTGTGGTTTTCACAACTTGCTTTAAGGTGCTCTTTTTCAGCCAAACACTGATGATTTTCTCCTTAAGTTTCATCTCACTAATGCCACATCAGTAAGCCAGTTTTTCCACCATCACACCATACCATCTAAAAAATACCCGAAACTAAACAGTGAAGGATGGAGCAGGAGCCACTGGGTACAGTATCAGACACAGAGTTCATCAGGGAGAAAATCCTTTGGAGCTGCAGAGCAGCCCAAAGCAATCTGCCATCTCCTCCCAGAAATGTCCACCACGGCAGCCATCACCCCAGCTGCTGACTCGCCCTCACGTGGCGTTGGCCACAGCAAACAGGGAAGGCAAAAGTCAACGCATCAGCAGGTGTAACTTCACAGGGATGTGTAAAGCCCTTGCAGAAACAGCTGAGGAATGAATTTGGCACTGGCTGTACTAAAACCAACAAGAAACGATAACGTATCAACAGCAGTCGCAGGCAAACAGCTGTAACACACACTAAACTGCATCAGTTTAGTGATTCATGAGTAAAGCGGTATGAACTCGTAAGCTGTTGAGAACGGAAAGGACCTTTCCATCTGAGGTTGCAGGATGCCTCCAGAAGAACAAGCCGTGGATGCCTCTGAAAGCAGAGATCATTAGGCACCATGTGTGACCCACGGCAGATTGCACATCAGTGCACCAGAGTCCTGGGAAGAACTGAAGTTAAAACCAGAGGAATTCACAGGAGGCACAAAGGGTGGCTTTGGTCTGACTGCGCACGGCCCGCCAGCAACCCCCCAAGCCAGGAAGGGAACGCGCCCCTACGGCCAAGTCCAATGGCGAAAAGGCACGCACTTATCTGGAGGCCAAAGAGGATGACCGAAGCCACGGTGGAAAGAACAATGGCTGCCGCTGCAGAAAAGCCTTTCATGATGTTATCTGTGTACTTAACGACAATCGAAGTGTAGAGGCCACCGACGCTGGCGAGAACTGGAAAGCAGATAACACGTTTCTGTCAGTAAAGGTGCAGCAGGTTACTCTTCAAATCATCCATTTTACTCCACTGGTGTACTTCTTGTTTGGGCCACGTCGTCCTAATTGGCCATTTAACGCAGCATTCAGCAAAATGTGATCACAGAATCACAGAATCACAGAATAGTAGGGGTTGGAAGGGACCTCTGTGGGTCATCTAGTCCAACCCCCCCGCCGAAGCAGGGTCACCTACAGCAGGCTGCACAGGACCTTGTCCAGGCGGGTCTTGAATATCTCCAGAGAAGGAGACTCCACAACCTCCCTGGGCAGCCTGTTCCAGTGCTCCGTCACCCTCAGAGGGAAGAAGTTCCTCCTCATGTTCAGACGGAACTTCCTGTGCCTCAGTTTGTGCCCATTGCCCCTTGTCCTGTCACTGGGCACCACTGAAAAGAGCTTGGCCCCATCCTCCTGACACCCACCCTTCAGATATTTGTAGGCATTTATAAGGTCCCCTCGCAGCCTTCTCTTCTTGAGGCTGAACAAGCCCAGTTCCCTCAACCTCTCCTCGTAGGGGAGATGCTCCAGTCCCCTCACCATCCTTGTAGCCCTCCGCTGGACTCTCTCCAGTAGCTCTTCATCCTTCTTGAACTGGGGAGCCCAGAACTGGACACAGTACTCCAGATGAGGCCTCACCAGGGCAGTGTAGAGGGGAAGGAGAACCTCCCTTGTCCTGCTGGCCACACTCTTCTTGATGCACCCCAGGATCCCATTGGCCTTCTTGGCAGCCAGGGCACACTGCTGGCTCATAGTTAACCTGTCGTCCACCAGGACACCCAGGTCCCTCTCCGCAGAGCTGCTCTCCAGCAGGTCCACCCCAAGCCTGTACTGGTGCATGAGGTTGTTCCTCCCCAGGTGCAGGACCCTGCACTTGCCCTTGTTGAACCTCATCAGGTTCCTCTCTGCCCAGCTCTCCAGCCTATCCAGGTCACGCTGAATGGCAGCACAGCCTTCTGGTGTATCTACCACACCTCCCAGTTTGGTGTCGTCAGCAAACTTGCTGAGGGTACATTCTAACTCTTCATCCAGGTCGTTGATGAAGAAGTTAAACAAGACTGGGCCCAGTACTGACCCCTGAGGGACACCACTTGTCACCAGCCTCCAACTAGACTCAGCGCCGCTGATGACAACCCTCTGAGTTCTGCCATTCAGCCAGTTCTCTATCCACTTCACTGACCACTCATCCAGCCCACACTTCCTCAGCTTCCCCAGGATGTCTACGTGGCATCTAGTAGATCAGACAGGACTCATTTAAAGATGATCTACTTGCTACTCAGTTATTCAGACTGCTGTTTCAGCACAATTTTCAACTGAACAAGTGAGTAATTTCCAAGAAAATTATACTTTTAAATATGATCCCCCAAAACACAGAAAAAAACAGTGTCAGACTGTATTTGTAGCTTTCTGCAATCAGTTATATCATAGTTAAAACAGCAAAACAGTGTAACAGGACCCTAAAACCACAAGATACTTACAGATGACAAACCAGACGTAGCAGGTATAGCCATAGAAAAACCCTTTCTCGAGAACCTGGGCTCCGTCTCGCATGTACACACCAAATAAAGTCACCACAATCCCAGACAAGTACATCTGGATATTCCTCACCCACAAGGAAGTATCTGAACTCTTTAAGACCTTCTCAAAATAAACTCCTAAAAAAAAAAAAAAAAAAAAAAAAAAAAAAGGTTTCAGTGTTTCAGTGAGATGAAACGTCATCCTTAGTGATTCACGGTTCAGTGTTTTACAGCTGGACAAGACTACAGGAACCATCTTGTCCTACAGACCATTCTAACATGCACCTTCCCCAACAGGGTCATTGTAACGGGTACGTAACATTCAAAACAGATCCTGTTTCTCTCTACAGTTGTTGTAACAATGAACCTCATCGACAACTGAAGCTACTCCTCGTTTCTGTTTGATTTGCCAGGCTTCTGTCCAGCAGAGTTTCTTCAGTACAATTCTACACCAGAAAAAAAGCATTTCCCCTTGGCACCTGGTATTGTGTCCCCAGGACAGGATTTATGTATTTTAGTATGACATAGAACTTTTTTTTTCTTTTCCCCCTCCATTGGGATACTTAGCATTAAAAAATTAAAAACGGGTGGAACTACATTACCTCAGTACTAAGACTGAAAATTCCTCGGAAGCCTTGTGCTCACAGAGTACTTGGCAGAGTGGCGACATTCTGAAACCACAGCTTCAGGGGATTACAAGAGCAAATCAAAACCAATGCCTTCAGGTAACTGAAACTACAGATCGATTTTCAGGAAATGGAATTCCTTTTAATCTAAAGCTCTTGTTCACAGGGCCATGCTGACAAGCATTACTTTTATGCTTTGCATTACTGAAATTCCCCAAATCGCTTTTCACTGTTCCACTGGGGAGGTGTGTATCAGACTGAACGGCCGACACTTGACAAGGCCATTGCTAGCTGCCTTTTTAACCATGGCTCCCGCACCAGGACTCTGCTGATCTCTGGAATTTCCTCCGCATTTCGAAACACAGAGGGCAGTTTGCAGGACTCAGACTTTCTCAGCCAATTCCATGACCTCACGGTGCAAGCCCTACTGACTAAAAGTTTGTTGCTGATAACGTCAGCCAAGATCCTTCATACAATACGAGAAAAGCATATGGAACTGACAAAGATGGCAGAGAGAAGAGACCCGTGGGTTAGAAGCCCTGCACACACACTCCTCCTGAAATCCCTGAGTTAGCTTCAAGGAAGGTCCTGCTACTCTTATACTCATGAAAAATGCAATTTATTAATACAGCACAGTGAATATTTATGGTGAATAAATTAGAGAACAGGTATTTCAGGGGTTCAAATTAAAAAAAAAAAACAAGGAAATATGAATATACATTTTTGAAGTTTAAACAAGATCAACAAAAAACTGGTATTGTTAATGACCGCAGTGCTTAAAAGAACTCACAGAAATCTATCTTGAGATTTCTGCCCGCGGAGAAGACCCACAGAGCACAACCAGATGTAATCAATTGTGCCAGAAATGTGGCTTAAGCATGAACCATACTTGTAAGATTTATAAACTACGGAAACAGTAAGCAAAGCAAGGAACTATGGTTTCAGATGTCTGAAAATGCATAAAAATCACTCCCCTAGGCAAGGTGAAGGGAAGTATGGGTGCTGTTCAGGAGAAATTACTCTTCAGTACGGTTTCAAGTCACAAAAGATCTGCCCTTATGTATTTATCCAATGCTTTTATAAGCATTGTTGGGCCCCTGGATGTTTGGAAATTACCCCAAGACCAGCAGTTTGAAGAAAAAAATTCTTTTCCATCTCCGAGGGACAAAAACACATAACTTTTTTGACTTTGCTGGAATAATACAAAACACTTATCATGGTCAGTCCAGAAACTGAAGGTTTAATGCCAAAGTAACTTCATCATGTGGGTGGGGGAAGGAAGCGGAAAGGAGTTTGAACAGGATTTATGTTTTCAACATGTAAAGCCCTAAGGGCACAAGGAGCTCCACAGATGAAATACTCTTGTCGTCCCAGCTGCCTCAAAGCTACAGCTGTCAGTAAGGAAACACCCAAGCTGCAGTTCTTCTGTGGGAGAAGAGAGCTGTATGTGTCTAAATCCTCTGGAGCTGCCCGCAGCAGCCCTTTCAATGGTCAGAATTTGCGGACCTTCAGAAGCACCGCTATCTCCCCATGTTATCAGGGAAAGCTAGAGAGCTCTAGGGGACTCTGAAGGCTTCACTGTGAATGCTGTATTTTGTCTCAGGGCTTAGGAGCATCTACCAAAATGAGTAAATTTATAACCTTCCAGGAAAAGCTGACTGAGCTCTACACAGTCTTGTTTAGTATTTCTGCTTCAAAGTGCCCATTTCACTGAACAGACACCAAACAAGAGTGACATCCTCTTCCTTTCCCCCCCTGCCAGCCAGAATGTTTTCCAAGAGTAACAAGCGTGCGTGCACAGCACAAGATTATTCTTGCAGGACTGTATGGTACTACAGGTGAGTGCTAGTACCTTGTTTCCTTACAGAGGGAGGGGGAAGAATCTGGTTGACAGACAGGAAAATATGCTCCTGTGAGCCAAACGTCAAATTAAGTAGTAATTTGCATTCCCTTATTTCTTAGCACCAGCTCACCTGTCCTCCAGTTCTGGTCTCCTTCTGCAGAAGCCACAGAAAAACTACTCTGAGGGGAAATGCTCTTTGCAAAAAAACCGAAACAAAACAGCAACAACAAAAAACCGCAAACAACAAAAGAAAAACCCACAACCAAAAATCCTTCAAGGAGTTTATCTAGGCTTCCTGCCACTCATCTTCCTCCCTGCCTTGCTTAGGCTCCCTCTGCAGCTCAGTTTGTCCACCTCCAGGAGGATGACGGCAATGTGTATTTCGGGGCTGAGCTAGCGCAAGAACTGAGTGAGGAGCTCAGTTCCCCTTATGAAAACATACTAGCATTTCACGTGATCACCATCAGGGAGCTATTCACTCTAAAGCCAACATTATAAAATTGATGTACATCAATTAATTGTGCTGAGCAAGCCATTACAGATGTTCCCCACAGTATTTTTCTAAGCATTTGAAAGACGCTTCCACTTCCAAACCAGCCTTCTAAGTTGCATCACGTAAAACCAACAGTATGTGCTCGTCGTCATTTGCTTGACAACCGGAGTAATCATGTGATGAATCTGCCATGATTACTGCAAGTAGAAGGTAATTATGGGCAGAGGCGATAATGTCCTCCTTTTTTATCTTACAATCAACAAAGACAGTTAACGAACATAGAATGCTCTGGTTTAAACATCAGTAGTTCTCCAGTCCTTTTGATGTGACCTGCATACGGAAATAATACTATACCTGCAAATCCTGAACACAACACAGCAATAGCAATCGCTCCAAACCCCAGCCATGGATTCTGCTCCACCTGCAACATCAACCGTTATTTTAAAAAGGATGCAACGCTTCAGTAATTTACAGCAATCAATTCCAGAGCTAGTCCGTTAAGTACAGCAAAATTATTATTTCATTATGGTACGAAACTACTTATACAATATAAATTTATAAATATAAATAATGTATATAAATTGTATATAAATAATTGTATGTAAAATATATTTATTTCTTTATTCTGTATAATTTCTAAGTTTATACAATATTAAATTGCTTAGCTAGAGCTGCCCTGCACATTAGCTCGGAGCGGCTGTGGGGCGTTTCACTCTCCGCGCGTGTTCTTCCCAGTCCTCGCAGTGCTCAGAGGCTGCAGCCAAACCTCCCAGCTGTGTGACCTGCCTTGCCCACTAACGCCTCTGACCAGCAACTGAGACCCAAGAAACAGAAGACACTTGTTTTTTTCCTAGCAGGGGATTAGGTCAGTGTCTCTGAAGGGTGTGTTTAAATGACATGCCCACACCCACAAGGCATTGGAGTTTCGCTCCTAATTCCGCCAAGTGCTTCGATTCCAAGTTCTCTGCTCCAACAATTACAATGATACCAGGGCCAACTGCTGGAAACATTGTATTACTCAGATGCTCCTATGAGGGTGCATTACACTGATTATGATGACTGTGGTAGTTAATACTAATTGTAGCTGTCAGGTGCCTTTCCAACAAGTGAGACTGGAGCAATACCGCAAGCCTGCCTGAACTGGTACACAATAAACGTGAGCGATCGAACCAGCGTTCGTGCTGTAGATGAACTGGCCGGAAATACGAAACGGGTGCTGCTGTGTGTAGTGTAGGAGACCTTATCTGCTGGGAAGTGAAATGCAAAGTATAAGGCAGATTATTCTTCACTGTGAAGTGGCAAAACGTAAACTCTTACCTGGACTTTCGTAGCCTGAGCAGACTTGCACTGAACAAGGGTAACACCGCCGCACAGCATGAAGACCGAGAACCACTGCAACTTGCTGAGGGAACGGTTTAGCATTAGGACTGTACATAAAGCTGTGCACGGGATCTTCAACTGGTACGTCACCTAAAGAGGGGAATATATGGTGTAGGCCATGTGGTTTTATGAACTCCTCCAAAACAAGAAAATAGAATAGAGAATTCGACTACAGAATGAGATATCAAATTTTATATTCTTTGATTTCCTGCAGATCCTTGGGGTTTTTGTACCATCGCCGATTATAACAAGGTGAATTTGAAGTGACTCTAGCAGTGAGTGGGTCAGCTCAGAAAACCAGAGCTCTACAACAGAGTGTATGCTCTCAATAAAAGCCAAGTGACGCTTTGGAGTAACATTAAGGCTGACGAGAGCACTGTGTGCTGGGCACACAGATACCTAGCACGCATGCCTCTTGAGACAGTAAAGAGAAATGTATTTACAGATCAGGTGCCGACAAAAGCATGTATATTACCTGGTAGACTGCCGCATCCAAGTTGCTGAGAGCCACAAATGCCATATTGTTCTGGAGAGCATACACCAAAGACGGAACACTTAATTTTAGCAATTCTGTAGGACTTCCGAACACATTTTCTTTTAAAGATGTTATTAACCTTGCCAGACTTCCAGTTTCTCTGCAAAATAAAATATTAATGTAACTGAGGGCTCTCTTAAACTGGTGTTTGAAAACAGAAATCAAATCAATGAATCTTTTGGGAAGGCTGAAAATTTGTTCTCAATAATCAGTTGTGCCTTCTGCTCACTGAAGAAAAATTAACTGGAAAAAAACAGTGAGATTATCACGAAGTCGAAACCCCTGAGGGTGAAGAAGACATTCTGGAAGCAGGAGGTTACATTCATAGAATCATAGGTTGGAAAAGACCTCTAACATCACTGAGTCCAACCATCCACCCAACACCACCATTCCTACTAAACCATATCCTGAAGTGCCATGTCTACACGTTTTTTTAAACACCTCCAGGGACGGGGACTCCACCGCCTCCTTGGGCAGCCTGTTCCAATTCATTAATGTGTAACAAATTAAATAACCGCCATGAAAAATAAACAGTGAAGTAAGTCGCTAAGCATACAGGCAGTGGGACAGAAGTTTGTGTTCCCCCCTCTTTTTTTTTTTTTTGCTATTAATATTTGTGTATGATGTCAAATGTCCGTGATTTTCCAGATCCCCTTTAAACTGGGCCTCACAGTACAGCCAAAAAAGATTGTACCCGTGCACGCTACTGAGCTGGAAAGACCTCTCATTCCTCAGCCAGCCTTGGGTTCCTCTTCTTGCTTGTGCCGTGGGCGATGCTGGACTGGCACCAGCACACACGTGAAGAGGCCTGGCGGGGCGTGTGGCAGCTCCCCGTCACCTTGCATCTCCACACATCTCCTTCACGTAATTACAGCATGCCAAGAGCAGGTAATGTGGAAGAACGTGTTGCTTCTTGCTGCTGTCCCCTTTGGTGGCTTGCTCCTAGCTTATTAAAGCTGACCTCTGCATTGCTAGTTCTCTCTCTCATCATTTCTACATCAATATGACATTTCTTGCTTATTTGTCACTGCTACTCAAATCCTCCAGTTCCCTTCCCAGCTCTCCCCAAGTCACAGAATCACAGAATCACAGAATAGTAGGGGTTGGAAGGGACCTCTGTGGGTCATCTAGTCCAACCCCCCTGCCGAAGCAGGGTCACCTACAGTAGGCTGCACAGGACCCCGTCCAGGCGGGTCTTGAATATCTCCAGAGAAGGAGACTCCACAACCTCCCTGGGCAGCCTGTTCCAGTGCTCCGTCACCCTCAGAGGGAAGAAGTTCTTCCTCATGTTCAGACGGAACTTCCTGTGCCTCAGTTTGTGCCCATTGCCCCTTGTCCTGTCACTGGGCACCACTGGAAAGAGCTTGCCCCATCCTCCTGACACCCACCCTTCAGATATTTGTAGGCATTTATAAGGTCCCCTCGCAGCCTTCTCTTCTTCAGGCTGAACAAGCCCAGTTCCCTCAACCTCTCCTCGTAGGAGAGATGCTCCAGTCCCCTCACCATCCTCGTAGCCCTCCGCTGGACTCTCTCCAGTAGCTCTTCATCTTTCTTGAACTGGGGAGCCCAGAACTGGACACAGTACTCCAGATGAGGCCTCACCAGGGCAGTGTAGAGGGGAAGGAGAACCTCCCTCGTCCTGCTGGCCACACTCTTCTTGATGCACCCCAGGATCCCATTGGCTTTCTTGGCAGCCAGGGCACACTGCTGGCTCATGGTCAACCTGTCGTCCACCAGGACACCCAGGTCCCTCTCCACAGAGCTGCTCTCCAGCAGGTCCACCCCAAGCCTGTACTGGTGCATGAGGTTGTTCCTCCCCAGGCGCAGGACCCTGCACTTGCCCTTGTTGAACCTCATCAGGTTCCTCTCTGCCCAGCTTTCCAGCCTATCCAGGTCACGCTGAATGGCAGCACAGCCTTCTGGTGTATCTACCACACCTCCCAGCTTGGTGTCGTCAGCAAACTTGCTGAGGGTACATGCTAACTCTTCATCCAGGTCGTTGATGAAGAAGTTAAACAAGACTGGGCCCAATACTGACCCCTGGGGGACACCACTAGTTACAGGCCTCCAACTAGACTCAGCGCCGCTGATGACAACCCTCTGAGTTCTGCCATTCAGCCAGTTCTCTATCCACTTCACCGACCACTCATCCAGCCCACACTTCCTCAGCTTCCCTAGGAGAACATCATGGGAGACTGTGTCGAAAGCCTTGCTGAAGTCAAGGTAGACAACGTCCACGGCTCTCCCTTCGTCTACCCAGCCAGTCATGTCATCGTAGAAAGCTATCAGATTGGTCAGGCATGATTTCCCCTTGGTGAATCCATGCTGACTACTCCTGATAACCTTCTTTTCTTCCACTTGCTTCATGATGGCCTCCAGGATAAGCTGCTCCATCACCTTTCCCAGGATGGAGGTGAGGCTGACCGGCCTGTAGTTCCCTGGGTCCTCCTTCTTGCCCTTTTTGAAGATTGGAGTGACATTGGCCTTTCTCCAGTCCTCGGGCACCTCTCCTGTCCTCCAGGACCTCTCAAAGATGATGGAGAGTGGCTCAGCAATGACATCCGCCAGCTCCCTCAGCACTCGTGGGTGCATTCCATCGGGGCCCATGGATTTGTGGACATCCAGATCACTTAAGCGATCCCTCACACAGTCCTCCTCGACCAAGGGAAAGTCGTCCTCTCTGTAGGCTTCTTCTCTTACCTCCGGGGCCTGGGATTCCTGAGGGCCAGTCTTAGCACTGAAGACTGAAGCAAAGAAGGCATTCATTAGCTCTGCCTTCTCCGCATCCTCCGTCACCAGGACACCCGCCTCATTCAGCAGCGGCCCCACGTTGTCCCTAGCCTTCCTTTTGCTGCTGATGTAGTTGAAGAAGCCCTTCTTGTTGTTTTTGACATCCCTTGCGAGCTTCAATTCCAGGTGAGCCTTGGCCTTCCTCATCGCATCCCTGCATGCTCTCACCACGTTTCTGTACCCTTCCCAAGTGGCCTGTCCCTCTTTCCACATTCCATGGACCTTTCTCTTCTGCCTGATCTCCGCTAGAAGCTCCTTGTTTAACCTTGCAGGTCTCCTGCCTCCTTTGCTAAATTTCTTTCTCAGGGGGATGCATTGCTCCTGTGCATGGAAGAAGTGTTGTTTAAAGAGCGACCAGCACTCATGGACCCCCCTGCCTTCGAGAGCCCTGGCCCACGGGATTCCTCCCAGTAGCTCCTTGAAGAGGGCAAAGTCAGCCCTCCTGAGGTCCAGGGTTTTGATCCTGCTTATCGCCCTGCCTCCCCCTTTCCATTCTGCTCTCGCTTGGCCACTGACAAATATGAACATCCAAAACCACTCCTGTCCCTCCCACAGGCCTCTCTCAACTCGTGCCCTGTATTGCGTTTGAATTTAACGCTCCTTTTGGTGCCATTACACACACATGAACAAACGGCTCATATCCTCCTCAGTGCCCCAGGAGCCCAATGCCCCGCATTTTACCTAAGTCCCAACTACTTTCCTTTTACAAATGTAAATATGGCATCTACCTGCCCTGAACTCCTGTTATGCAAAATTAGCAATCTCTCTGTCCCAGGCTCCTTCATCAACCACCTTGTTCCTGCATATTCTCCATTCCTGATCAACACCTGACTCTCTGCTGCATGTTCTTCAATTCTTCCTCTCCAAAGATCTATGGACTCTACCATCTCATGATGCTCCTGTCCAAGTTGCTCTCCTCCCTTGCCTTCCTCCCTGCCTGACACCAAGACATAACTCCTCTTCTCCTTTTTTTTCCTGTCACAAGAGCAGTCTTTATCCAGGCAGCTACCAGGGATTCTTTTTGTCATTTTCTCATAACAAAGAGCAGACACAAAAAAACGGTGTCAGGGGCAGTACAGTTACCAAATGGAGGTGAGTATGGTTTCCCACACTCTTGCTGTACAAGTGAGGTCACGTGCAAAGCTCTTTCCTAACTTAAGGGAATACTTTGCTCAGTACAGACTTGGTGACACCAAGCATGTCACATAGGTGTCTTTTGCAAGACACGACTGGCCACAAGAAGCAGCCACTGACATGAAAATCTATAGAGAAATAACACTTAAAGCAAAGTCTGCAATACAAGAAGAGTAAGAGTTCATGCTACAGCTCACCACGGTTAATTGCACTAGATATAGAACTGCGTAAAATGTTATGAGTCATTGACATTATAGACAACAGTGTTGGTTTACTTACTCCTCGATATTATTTATTATATCACCCAGCACTGGGAGATAAGATGTACAAGAAAACCTAGAGTTCCTGCTAATACCCAAGTACAGCTGGACTAAAGTGCTTCTATCTCAAATGTCTAACTGCAAATAAAATCTAACCGGCACAGATACAGTCCTACTCTGTGAGCATAAGAAGTCCAAAAATGCCATGTGGTAATGGCTTCTTCCGTTTGTCAATACTAAAGTGGGCTGTCAAACAAGAAAATAATATTTAAACTACACCTGCTTCTGTTCCAGACCACGCTCCGTGAATTAGTTTAAAGTCACATCGCAGCAGTAATAGCAGTTTTTGTCTACTTTGACTTCAAGTGTGGCATTTCAGCAATGAAGAATAACAGCTGTGCAAGTAAGCACCATTTTCACTTTAGTTTTTGAGAACAAGAAGATGAACTATGTAATGGTTCATCTTTGCAGTGGATGTGCTTTCTGAAGCATGCACTTATCAAGAAACTCTACCGGTAAGCTGAATTTAGTACAAAGATCATGTGGAGATAGATTTAAATCTACACAAAAAAGAATTTAAAACAAGCCTCTGTGTACTGCTGATAATGTAAAATAAAGTGCCAAAGATGTACACTGCAAAATCAAATAAGAAAATAAAAAATTATCTAGCTGGAATTCAGCGTTCTTGATGCTGATCTAGATTAGACTTATAAAACATATTCTGTTTTTTTTATAGGTCTGAATAGGTGAGAGATACTAATAACAATGAGTTCTGCAACAGAAACATGCACTCGTTAGGAAAGCTGAAGTTAAAATTGGAGCTTGCAAATCAGCTCTGCTTCTCCTCATCCATTGCTACGTAATCACGCACCATCTAAGCCTGTAGACAACACAATTACCAGATGGCGAACTGGACTTTAAATAAATATGAGAAGTTGAGAGCACAGTTGAATAAATAATTAACACAGCTTAAACTATCATAAAGTTCTCTTCTGAAAGACAACCTATTTGGGCATTCATCCATTCAATCGGCCTTCCAGGAAAAATCTTAAAAGTAAACACAGTGAAGGCATAGTGTAAGAACGTGTAAGGAAACAAACTCTGCAGCCGGAACAATGCCAGAGTCATACTCCGGTACCTTGCATACTGCAGTAATCAACGCTGGCTGTTTCAAAAAGGTACCCACCCAAACATATCCTGCTGTACAGAAAAAACAGATTGTATTCTATCCTCTAACTGGTTATTAAACCACAAAGGCACCTTGCCTTGGGTGAGACAGATTGGTTAGGACTTTAAAATTGGAGGAAGCTGCAAAGGAGATACTGAAGGAAACTGCTGGAATTGATGCTGTTTAGCATATTTGTAAGTTGTCCAAAATGGGAGATTACTAGGAAATGGGCAAATTTTGCTGATTATACTCAATTATATGCGATATCCAACAGGAAACTTTCAACAGCTGCCAAAGGGTTTCTCACTACACTGAGCGGAATTCACCAGATCTTTTGCCATCTGAGAAACAGCTCAGTTGCCTGGGCAGCAAAGGCAGGCAGCTGGACTCACCAGCAAGCGAGACGTCCTACCAAGGAGAGGTGAGCATGGCCTGACGAATAGTGTCTGCTGGTGCCCATCTCTCTCTAAGCTATGGAGGAAAAAAACCCACTGGCTGACCAGATCAGAACAGATATTTTAACCTTCCAACAGCTCAGTGAATCAGATTCATCCCATTTTAATTGGCAAATAATGCTCAGCTGCCAATAAACGAGAAGAATCACAGGAAATGAGAACCCCAAAATACAGCAGCCATCTCTAAACCAGTTACGGGCATTTGGGAAAAAAGACACGAGTCGCTCCCCGACAGTGCCAGCTCAAGGCTCAGCTGGGCTCAGAGAAATGAGGAGAACGTTACGAATCCACACAAAAGGAACCGACACCAAGACAGAAAGCACCTTCAGCCCTCTGCCTAATGCCACGGCATGTTCACGTCCTGAACACCACATGCAGTGCTGGAGAGGAGTAACAATACTGGAAATGCTGTGGAGATGGGTACTAGCATGCTCACAGAAAAATCAGACCAGGACTCCCAGCTTAGAAAATACATGAGTGATGAAAACACAGCACAGATCTATAGAGATACAAAAATAAAAATGGGAAGGGGGAAGTATTTTTCATGATGTCTGTCAACACAAGAAGACAGAATCCAGTGAAGCTTCTACATCAAGTGTTCATTAAAAAGTACTTTTTCCATGCACTGTGTAATTACATTGCAGAAGTCATTTCACAGGTTCAGTAGAACTAACAGTGCAACAAGAAACTGGGCAACACACAGAGGTGAGGACCGTGAGGGGCTACAGCCGCAGTGTGAGCACAGCTTCCAGGCTGGGAAATCCATACGCTTCTGCCACCAGCTACGGAAAGCTTGGCCCGTGCTTGCTGTACTGCCTATACCTCTGTTCTCAGCATCCCCTGCCGGCTACAGCCAAAGTGAGGACAACGAGCTCCGTGGATTTTTGACTGTGCAGAGCCGTTCCAAAAACATAATAGACTTCTGAGTTAAAAGCAATTGTCTTTTTAATTATTTCAATCAAAAAGACTGTTCATACTTTTAATGAGCACAGTATTACTGACCCTTAACAAAACACAGATTGCTTGCCCTGCTGAACTAGGCCTCGCTGGTATACTATGAACAGCCTGGGTCCCAAGTGCACAAGAACAGATTTGAGAAATTATATACACAGGTGGGGCCACCCACAGGTCCCTCACCATTTGAAAAACGTGAGCTGCTGCAGTCTCCAGAAAGCAGGCTGGCTCAGGATCCACACTGGCCGCAACACCGCAAGAACCACAGCACAACCACTCGTCAGCGGAGACACTTCTGCCAGTATTTTGTGCTGGCAGAGTGAGAAGCCCAGGGTGCATAAAAAGAAAAATAGAAATCTGCCACCAGCCACATCTGCCTTTTCTAACACATTACATTTAATGAAAGGTTAAACAAAATGCAGTATGGCACAGCTGCCTTACCAAATGCAAATATTGTCTCATTTCTAAACCAAATAAAACATAATTTTGTTATGAAGTAGAAAAGATCTGATAAAAATCTGAAGTATGCCATGTGACTTCATCATCCTCTAGCACAAGACAGCCAGCCTTCTGATGTAACAAAAGCCTCAAAGAGACAGACAGAGACCCTAAAAGAACAAATTCTACCAAACCAGCAAGAACTGGGCTTTGGAGAAGTGCAGAATATGATTCTTCCAAGAATGCAGCACAAGCAAGCTGGAAGACAGCAGACTGATGGCCTCCCTACTTCAGAAGCTCACGTGTGGACCAAAGTTCTAGTTCTTAGTGGTAGTCTGAGGTTACAGAAACTCTGATGTTTTCTGACCACACAGCCTTTCAGCTTTGATTGCCCAGGTTAACAGAGACAGCAAAATGTTTCTATTGTTTGGGAAATTCTGAGTAGGATCATTGCAATTTTCTGTAACTCAGCAGCCAACGGCTGGCAGTCCAGCTTTCACCTGCACCAATATTTTAAAGACCCAAAGCATCGCAGATAATCCGTGCCGACATTTTGAACCCACTCCAAAGCATACAAAAACAGAAAATATGCAGAAAGGACACACCTGAACATATGGTGTTTACAAAGCAGCTTCAGTTGAGCAGGTCTCACAAGCTCTAACCCACTCCAAAATGACTCTTGCACAGCACGACTATCCAGCCACATTCTCAAACGTACCTGCGCTTCGGTATCTTAGAACCTGAGGTTAGAAGCTGGGATTCGTTTTCAAAATACTGATTAGCATTCCCCTACTTACTTAGCCAAGATGCCCACACTCAAGAACAACTTGATAACTTCAGTGATGCACACAGCCGTCGTTGAAAAGTACAGTTCTGTCTCCACTGTCCTTGTGTACCGCAACGCGACCGTGTACGTTGCAGTAACCAGGGTCATCACCGTCAGACAGTACAACTTGAACAGTAAGCTGACATTTTCTGAAACACAACAAAACAAAAAAACACACAAAGATGATGACACAGCATGCCCTTCCTTTTAATTTAAGAACTGAAACAGGGTGTTCTCCAGCTGGAGGACTGTGCCAAATACTACGGTGGCAGCACACAATAACTACAATGTTGTGAAGCACTTCTTATAAAAAGTCTGTTAAATTTTAAAGTCTATTCTAGAAGAATATTGTATAGAAACACCAGGTGTTTGAAAATAAGATGTCCTCTTGCCCTCACCCTTTGTTCTAGAAAAACTAATCATAGACTAATATTTATCAAATAGTAATTGAAAAGTCTGTGCTTTCCTGTTCTTTAGCTGACGGTAAGTGCTCGCCCTGAAATGGCAGCTGATCCTCTCCATGTAGCATGTAGCAGACTCGTAAAAGCAAAGACAGAGGAAAAGTTCAGTATCAGCAAAGAAGGGACTCAGTCTAGCAATCGTTAATAAATAAGGCAGCATCTCCTTCAGCCTTATTTTCCACCTAAATTAGTAAGAGAAGAGAGTTTTGCTCGGAACAATGATGGGACTTCAGACAAAGGGCTTTCTTGAAAAATTATTACTGTAGAAAACACTAAGGTTACAGGTATTCAAGTACATTAAACCATACAAGGACTATGTATCATCTGTGTTACTCCCTCCATCTTCCCCGCTGCTGTACTCCTACAACAGCAGCAATTCTCCTACCAGTTCTGCCCCGGACCAACGACTGCCCTGTGCAGCTTGAGAGTTTGCTTGTTCCATGTCTGCTGGAGCAAGACAGCTTTCCATCCAGCCACCCTCCTCTCAGGCCTGGGAGTTTCACCTTGTGGACGCGGCCAGACCACGGCAGTTCGCTCCCGTGTCAGAGAATGGCTCAGACTGCGTCCGTACCAGTAAAGAGAGCAGTGCCTGAGTCCAAACAGGACTTCTCTGCCTGAAGGCACGACCCACAACATGAGACATCAGCAGATGTGGGGTGTCTACAGAACCATTTTTCAAACTGGTAAACTATTCTTTGTTACATCTGGCATCTGATGGGTGGATGTTGGTCATTCAGCACCATCTTTCACGCCATTATCTCTTGTGTTCTGAATATCCTAAAGAAATGTACTTTAATTGGTATAAGTTTATGTTCCTCTGCTGATTAGGGAATGAGCTAACAGATAAGCTCCGGGCAGATTTGTAATAACTTTGTTCATTTAATATGGGAATGAATTGCTGAATCCAGTGCAACCGATGTTCTGGTTCATTTTTCTTTCAAGCCAGCGATGTCTTCTGTTGCACAACATTTCTGCAAGGTACAGTTAATACCTCATGCTGCTGCAATCATTTAAATTAGTTACTTCCTTACAGATAAAAATCTCACCCACGTCAGTAACCACTTTTAAAAGGTAAAGCCAATTAGTTTTTGGACTAACAATGCTTAAAAGAGACTTACAAGCTGTAATCCATTTTTAAATTAAGTTTGGATTGCGGGGAGGGTGGGGGGGGGCAGTGGGAATCCAAGGGCGTAACATCCAGGAAATAAAATTAACCCAGTCCAGTTTTACACAAATGTATTTCCCAATACCCTTTCTGTCATCACTAAAATATCATTAACAATGTGTTTTTGCACATTAAGATTTTAAGTCCACACGCTACCAAGTTAAAACGAAATTTAACACTTGCCTCTGTTAACAACTCTTAAAAAAAATAAATCAGTGCCCCAATCCGGCAACAGTTTGCAAACCTGGGTAAACCTAATGCAGCAGGATGAGATAATGAATCTAGTAACTCTGCTAGATAGTCCTAGTGTTACATTCAAAGCTGTTTCTAACTCATTTTCAGCCAGAACATTTCTCCAGCCTGGCTCAGGCATCGGCACCAGTTCCAGCGCAGCACTGGGGGCAGAAGGAAAGCACGGCTGGGGCGCCTGGGTCTTCTGCTGCTAAGCCCAAATTTGCACTAGCTTAAAAAAGGAAACAGCTGAAAGAATCTGTTGTTTCTCTCGCTGGCTTCGGTAAACGAAACGACTTCCAGCACAAGGAATCGGACAGCCCCAAAGCCCCAGGGCACAAGCGCGGGGCTCCCGCGCCTCCCACCCCCACAGCTCGCCCAGCCGCCCCGCCTTCGGGCCCTTCCCCTCCCGGGGCTCCCCCTTCCCGTCCCCGCCGAGCCGGCTGCCGGCAGCTGAGGCGCCAGAAACCCGCGGGCGGGCTCAGGGCGCCGGGGGGTGCCCGTCTGGGCCTCACGGCCTCGGGCCAAGCCCCGACGGCGCTGCGCCACGCTCAGACGCTCCCAGGGCGGGAACCGGCGATGGAGGCGCCGCCGCTACGGGAAGGGCTGCGGCTGAGGGTGGTCCTAACAGCGGGGGAGCGGCGAGCCCCGGCCCGGGCCGCCCACCGCCCTGAGGGACGGCAGCGGGACGGTCACGGTCCGTCCTGAGGAACGGTCACGGAGGGCGGGAAGGCAGCTCTCCCGCGCGCCCCCTCACAGCCGCCTCCCCCCGCGCCCGCGGTGGTGGCGCCCGGCGCCGCAGCCCCCCGCGGGGAGGGCGGTTCCACTCCCTCTGCGGCGGGGGAGTCGCCGTCTTTTCTGGGGGGGGGGGGGAGAGGGATAGCCCCCCTTCTCCGGCCGCACCTCCCTCCGCGAGGCACGGCACCCCCCTAACGAACGCGCCCTCACCTTTGGGAGCCGACATCGTGCCCGCGGAAGGCGCCAGCGCCGCCGGGCCGGAGCCGCCCGCCGGCACCCGCCGCTCCTCCCATCGCACCATAGAGAGCGGCGCGGCCGCCTAGAGCGCCCCCCGCCTCCCTCCTTTCACCATCGAGTCGGAGGCGCGTCTCGCCCGGCCCTGCTCTCTGCCCCGGCGCGGGAGGCGGCGGCGGGGCGCGGCGGCAGGGTGCCCCCTGGCGGGCTCGCCGGGTGCCCGGCCTCGCCGCCCGGTGCCCGTTACTCCCGGCGTTTACCGCTATTGAGCCGTAAATCAGAAAACAGGGGCGGCCTCACCCCGGAGACAGCGGCTCTCCTGCTGCCGGCCCGTCCGCCTGCCCGGCGCTCCTCCAGCGGCGGCGCCGGCGGAGGAGAGACCCCCGCCCCCCCCCACCCCCCGACCCGGCTGGCTGTTGGCGCGGGGGCTGCGGGCCGCCCTCCGCCCCGCCTGAGGGGGCCCCGAGGCGACGGAGGTGCCGCAAGGCCGCCATCCAAATGAAGGAAAACGCCAGTTCAAACGGGCGGCCGCTGAGCGTCGTCTCCCCCTCCGCGTGAATGGGGACATTTTGAAAAGTAACCTCGCCTTGGTTGTTTTCCCTGAGCTATTTCGCTGGTAGTAACCGCCCGGGAATCTCACACCCGAATTCCTGGCTGCCAGGAGTGAGCTCCGAGGCACTGCCGCGGCTCTGCCGTGCCAAAACCGAGCCGTACGTCGCAGTTGTGTTCCCCAGTGTGTTACAGCGCTGCAGTGGCTGCTCCAAATGGAAAAGAGCAAGTGGAACAAAAGGGATTGTTGCTCATCAGGATTGTCACTCAACAGCTTTCTTCTAAATAAATGTATTTATGGGTTCTTAAAACACCACTTTGTCAGTTCAGAGTAAGAGCTGTAACAAAAGGTTCAAAGCGAAGGATGGTAAGAACACCTGGAGATGACAGCAACAAAAAGTGTTTCGTTAAGCAGCAACAGGGTGTTTTCTCAGAATAGAAACACTGCGGCTGGTAACAGCGTTCAGGTTTTTATTAACAACTCTAAAAAGCAACGCCAGCTCACCGCTGAAAAACATGGAGGGCCAGCACATCTGGCTGCTACTGATTAGTTCTTCTCAAAAGAATAAATCACCTAGGGGAAGCTACTTTAACTTTCTTTGTGCTCCTCTCCTGGTCACCTTCTTTGTGTAATGCTTTGTGGATTTGTCCCAGTTGTGTAACTTTAAAAAGCGAGGCCTTGGAGACAGCTAAATGAGAAAAGAATGCCACCCTGCACGATGCCATGGAAAAATGACCCAGCAGCTTGAATCTTCGAGGTTGATTATCACAAGGTTTTGTAGCAATGACCCAGGAAAGCACAATGCACCGTGCTGCACCTGACCAAAAAAGAGACCGAGAAACCTGAGCGCACCCTGTGCAGTCACAGCTGCGCACCCGGACATTCTGCAGACACTAACTTGGGGAGCTCTCTTCTGTTGCTGTAAAAAGCACCTCTGTTTTAAAGCACCCCCTACTTCCATTTGAGAAGATGACTCATCTTAAAGCTCAAATGGTTCGGGTTTTCACAAACAGAAATACTAGCTGGGCTGTAATTTCTATCGCTTAATGCCAGTCAGCAGCCCCAACAGATATGGTAAACGAACTAAACCGACTGCTCCTGGAATCGACAGACACAGTAAAACATCTTGTATCTTAATTCAGATCTATGCAGAGATTTTTATGTGTACATTCAATATGTATCTTCAGGTTTCTCATTTTCACCTAGGTTTCATCTACTGCTCTTGTTAAGTCCACTTTGACCATATGAGTAGCAGGAGATGATCCTCCTCGGAGACCTTCCAGGAAAATCTGTGGTCTGGGTACGTTGCTTGAGCTGTCACGCTTCGTCTGGGTGCTGACATCTCTTGGCAAGTACACCTGGGTGGAGCTCTCTCTTCTCATATGGCTGAGATCAGTCTGCATGGCATGAGTTAATCTGCGGCGCAAATTGGCCTAAAGACACACAAAGAACCAGATTAAGCAAATTTTTGTTTGAACATTTTAACACTAGTGCGTGCATAGATGCGTTTGTGTATTTTAGATCTATGGGCTTTACAGACCTGGACCACGGCCCACGTCACCCTGCTGTCAACAAACAGTCGCTGCTGGGATTGGGTAACTCCTGCGCTAACAGGATCTGTGAACAGCACTGGAAGTAGCCCACACGGTTTTAAGTCAGCTTCTTACTGCTTTCGTATTTTCCTTTGGCCATTGTGCTTCAACTCTTTGTTCAACGCTGAAACCTTTGTTTTGTGAGAACAAAATGTTGTTTTTACGGTAAGCTCTTCCACTGCTTCCAATTAATTTCAATCGGCCTGACAGCACACTGAACGGGATGGCAGGCTTGGATAAATCTCTTTGGGCAACCTAAAACCAGTTTGACGATCCTCAATCTTGCAGATAACTCAGCTACAAGATCAAGTCTTTGCCTGGTTTCTACCAAATGTGACAAGGTTTGGGGGCTGGTGTCACAAAGTGTCAGTTAAAAGGGAAAAAATGCCTTCTTTTGAGACTTTGCTCATTAACCCCTTGGCAAGGGGCAAAAGTTGACGTAATTTATGATTAAAGCTCTGTTTAATCACAGAAACAACAAAACCACTTCTCGCAAAGTGTTGATATTACAAAGTCAGCACTCGAAACAACAAAACGTTCCTTATTCCACTGAGCCTTCTGTGTCAGCAATGATGTAAAACACTGGAAATCACATGACATAATGTTGTCATCGAAATATGCAAAATCCAGTCTCGTGGTGGGATCCAGACCCCCACATTTAAGTGAGAAGGTCCCTGGAGTCCAGTCCAGTCAGCAGAGGCGGGAGTCAGTGGAAGCTGGGGAGTGATTAAGTTGGCCAAACTGGGTGCTTGTTTGTACCAGGGTGAGCCAAAACGCTCTCCAGACTCCCCTAGTGAGGTCTCTCTCAGCTGGAACAGAAGTTGAAGCACCTATATGTAGACACATTTTGGTATCTTAATCTACAACTGAATGTTATGCACAGTGTCATTGTGGAAAACACAGAAAAGAACAATAAGGAATTTACAGAAGAGGTGGCATGGAAGGAAAGACTGTATTTTAGGGTGTTGCTGACAATTAAAACCAGAGCAGGCATGAGGTACTGTTTCTTTGTTAAGTTTATCCCTCTTGAGAACTGAACGAATGCTATTGCAAGGAACTATGCTTGCACTGCGAAACAAATGTGAGCCAAAAATTTTACTTCTAACATCAAACAAGTATTCTATCAAAATCATATTTTAACACTTCATATCAATGCAAGTTTTCTGGCTAAGTATGAACAACAGAAAAAAACCCCAAGGCATCTGAGCTCATCCTATAACAAAACCCGCAAGTATGTCCAATGCTCCCCTAAAGTATCAAACTCACAGATGCATTGGTAAGTTATTTCTGTTATTTTAGCACTTTGATTTCTAAATGTTGTATCACCTCCATATTACAAATTCAGCATAGTCACTGCAGACAAAACACTTTTGCATGCTTCTGCAATTTTTTGTTTCAACTCAGCACCGCTAATATCCCACATGGACAGCTGAGGCTAAAACACTCTTAGTACTTTAAAGTACTTCCTTGAAATATTTCAAACTAACGAGCTACAAATTTGCTTGTGAATGGTCTTCATGCTCAGCTATTGGAAAACATCCACGTTTGCTTATGCTAAAGCTAAACCACTGACCGCATCTTACCTTTATTTATGTACTTTTGTCCATTACAGATGCAAAAGAGGCTTTTAGCTAGGCGTGTTGTAAACCTAATTGGCTTCTTTATAGACCTCAGTAACAACTATTACTTAGAATCCTTTATAAGCCTGTTAACACTGGCAAGACTTCTCAGTCCAAAGTTTTGGGTTCCTTTTATAACGTTGGAGATTTCATGGCAAAAAGAACAAGAGAAAGGAAACAGGCTGCACAGCAGACCACAGGCCTCCACACTGCGTCTGTTCACAGAAAAAAATAATCAGCCCTGCAGGACTCTGTGTGCAGCTGATACTGGTAACTTCAATATTCCCTGTACTCAAAAGTTCGTTTTGACTGAATTGCGAAAATCAGGTGCTATACCTTGACTACTGCGTGTGCTGGCAAACCCTAGAAAGAAGCTTTTAACATATATGCTCTTACTTTGAAAGTTGTATGTGGACAGCCTTCTGTGGACAGGCTGTGATTTCCAATCCATCAGAATATGATTGTGATCTATCAACATGACAATGTAACAAACATTTCCTTTGGGTTATACACACAACGCAACACCTACTTGCTCTGTTTCTTTCCTCTCCGGATTGGTCCTACATGAAAGAGGGATTATTTTTTTCCCAAATAAAAGCAGAATTGGTTTTAGGAAACTTGAAGAATCAGGATAAAATGAAAAGTATTTCATTATGTCAAAAAAAAACAAAAGAAAAAAAGAAATATAAAGCCTCATGCTTTGCTGCCTTTCAAGGATGGGTAAGTTAGTTCAAAGCAAGCTTCTGCAGGGTCAGACACGTCCAAAGGTATTCCTAACCATTCTGTCTGCCAGTTAGTACATTTTTCCTCCTCTTACTTGATGGTGATGAATATTAATATAAATTCCTCAATTTGAAATAAAGTTTTGCCTGACCCAAACCTTCCTGCAACCCTTGCTTCCTTTTTACATAGATAAACATATAGCAATACCTTCAACCTATTAAATTTATTTGAGTGTAGAGAAATAACTTTAAAATTCAGTGCCAATCAACAAATGTATTACTTAAAGAAGGCCACTGAAAAATTTGGACTGAATAGAGTTAGCAGTGGAAGCACTGCTCAGAAACCTGGGGAGAAATATGGAAAAAGAGGGAGAATAAGAAAGTCTAGAAAAAATTAGAGAAAATACCTGGAAAAAAAATATTGAGGCAGTTGTAATGGAAGTGTGCATCTTCGAATAAGGTGAAATTTATGTTGCAAGGAACTAAAGTTTGCCATAATTTATTCTGAACTTTGTTGTCCAACAACGAAAATTTGGTAATAACAATACAAACCAATTTTATAGCTTTTCTTCTCAGTTCCCATTCATTCCATTCATAGGATGTCACAATAGTTGGAGGCAAGATATGAGTATCAGTCTGAGCACTGCTGTCACATTTTGTGGTTGGTTTCGTCAAACATTTGTCTGCCTTTCTGGCCTGAATGAAAAAAACCCACCAAAATCAAGCAAGGCATTAATGAGAAGCATACAGACATCTAAGAAAAATAGCATATGGATATGCTGCTTTTTAAAAGCAAATAGAAACCTGCAAACCACAAGTGGATAATGATTTTTACATTCATGTTATTTTTGTTCCCTCTGCCCCCACTAAAAAGAAGAAACCATTACGTACTTGATGGATTTAATTTCTGACAGAAAACCCTTTAGGCAGAGGCCACAGGTGAATTTCAGACTCCCACATCCCGAGTGAGAGCTTAATCATTGGATTTTGGTAAAAAGAGGTGTCTCCCCGCAATATTTTATGAAGCAGGCACCTCAGTTTGTCTTTATGAATGGACTAAAAATCACAAATCACAATTAAGACAAGTGCTTACATCTCTGCCAGAGCTGGGATATGAACTATACCTTTCTCACCAAGGGCCAGTTCAAGACTGCATTCTTTCCATTGCTAGGCACCTAGAATTCACAATGGATCACAGAGAATGTCTGTGAACCCAAATCAAGCCTTTGGATTTCACATAGTAGCACTGTTGCGTTCATTATGAATGTCCCCTTTTATTTTGTAATATATTCCGTACCTCCTGTCCCCAGGTATCACTACACCCTCGTCCAGCACATACTGATGAACTGCTAAGCTAACGCTCCAGTTAATACGATATCTGGCTTATCTTCTATTGCATTTATTTACTGTTCCTCTAAGCTACTTTTGCAAAAATGAGGAAAAGAAACATCTGACACAACCCAAACCATCCTATGATCCTATGATCTTCCTAGGCTAAGGACAAACAGCTTTTATCGCTGCCACAATCCTTTGGCTCTACAGATACTCCTGTGAAGAGGTAAGGTGAGAACAACATTAAGGGAAAATGTTTCTTACGAACACCCTGAAGACCTGGACAAGATGGACCTTCAGACATTCTGTATGATAGGCAGATGATTATACTTCTTGCCTAAAGATGGGTATCATCTGTTCTCTTTACGTCCTAGAAAGGGCAGATCGACCAGTGACCCAACAGCTGTTGGTGCAAGACACATGGGCAATGTGTACCTGTGCACACGAATCAAGGTATTCAAACTGATGACGAAGCTCAAGCAGCTGAATTAGCTCTGCATGCTCTTTTGCTTTTTCTACATTCAGCTGAATGAACTTTTCTGGATCTTGAGCAAAGATGTATGCCGCTTCTCTGGAACTGAAAACATAACATCTCTCCTTGTGCTTCAAAATGCCAATAGCAGGATTTCCTAAAAAAAAAAAAAAAAACAAAGCCAAAACAAACCCCACAAAATAAAATCATGAACAGTATGATACTGAAACAAAAAAAAATTTGTAATCAAGGTTCTGTGTTTCCCTCAAGTCAGTTTCACTTCCTTTTTTACTGAAAAAGGAAAATCTGAAATTTTTTCTGAAATCAGAAGAAATCCCTGAAAGTAAGCTTTGTTAAATACAAGAAAGTCTATTTTGTTAGGTCAGTACAGCTGCTTTTGATCAGTTCACACCCAGCATGCCTCAGTGCATGTCTGTCAGAAAAACGACAGATAAAACACCCTTAGCAAAGGCGTAAGAAAACAGCCCATACCCACAAATGTTTCCCCTGTAATCCCCAGCAAATATTTGACTGCGGATCAGCAGTCATTTATACCAAAGGGCGTAACACTGACATTAACTGAAGAAGCAGATGAAGCAGCTGAGAAGCTGGACAATAACTTGACAGAGAAAATGAAATGTCAGTAAAGGCCAAATAACTTATAGAGGAAAGCACGACGACAGTGGCAGGCTCTGCTTTAGCTGTCATTGCCCAGGAAAGACCTAGAATCATCATAGGCAGTGCCTTGAAAATACTAAATGGCGCTACTCAGTGGCAATCAAAAAAGCAAAAAGAATGTCAGGAATTATTAGGATGCAAGCAGAAAGGGAGAAGAAAAAAAGCATTATAACAACCTATATGCTACATTTGTAATACTACATTTTGTTCCAACATGACAGAATAAGAAGAAGTAAAATGAAGGGAGTTGGGACTGATCAGAAGCTTGGAATACCTTTCGCAGAAGGAGGGGTTAAAGAAAGAGGCCTTTTCAGCATTAAAAAGAAGCAACTGAAAAGAAATAATATGATACGGGGTTATAAAACCATGAATTGTGCGCAATATAAAATTACTATTTGCTAATTTTCCTAATAGGAAGATTATCAGGTCTTTGATGAAATTATCAAGCCAGAGTTTAAAACCATCTCAAAAAGGGATACCTTTTCATACGATATATAATTATAATTGTGGGAGTCTTGACAATAAGAATATCCTGTGGCAAACTCTAAACGGAATCAAAAAGCAATTAGACAAATGAAAAACCTCTGTCAAGGATTATTCAACAGAAGTTTACAGACTCAGCATTTATCTGAGGAAATCCCATAACCACTAACTGGTAGAACAGGTAAGGATATAATTAAGGAAAGATCATTCCTACTTGATTTCTCATAATCTTGAAGTGTTCATGACTGTCCACGTCCAGAAATCAGATACAGGGCTAGAGTGACCTTCAGCCCAACCCAGGACAGTTGTTCTCATATGCAATACTAAGTAATTTACACTGCCATTACAATATCTATTTTTTGATACTGCCAAGTAATGGCAATATTTTTCCCAGTCTCCTGTAGGTTTAAAAAAATTCTGTATGGATAGGTTCTATGAAGGATAGGGAAACAGAAAGCATGAACTGATGGGGTAGCTGAAATAAGGCTTGCTTTCAAGACACACAACCCTAGAAGAAACCAAAAAATTTCCTATGATTAGTTGACTTAATCAAGTGCACTTTTGCATCCTTTTCAGAGAAGATTTTTAGTGCTTTGTAACAACTATTTAAAAACCCATATGATGTAGGCATGAATGGGTATGTTTGCAACACACAGTTACACAGAATAGAAGGAATGACCGTTTTCCTGTGGCTGTGTTACAACACATTAACAACGGTAAACAAACCTGCTTTCAGCTGCAGTGTAGGTTATACAGAGACACACACAGCAGGAAGAAACATTTATCCATCCCATCGCATTTCTGCCTCTGCTTGCTCTGGCCTGCTTTGTCTTGAAGCCCTCCTACCTTCTATTTAGGGCAGTTTATTTGCGTATTTTTAAAAGAAAATTACTTCAACAGGGGAAACAAGTTATCTGGGGTGAAAATTACAAACATGAAATTACAGCACTCCAGCTTTGACATAAGAGGATGCATTCAGAACACGTCTGTACATTTTCCCTAGTACTTGTGCACATGTAAATTATGGAAAAGACCGAACTCCAAAGCATACCTGGGAGGGTGAGGCCTTTCACACCAATTGCATGTGCACAGAAACCATGGTACTGGATTAGCAATTGATCAAAATTATCAGTAGTCTCTGGAAAAAGCCATTCTTGGTTCTTGAAATCAGAAACATTCACTCTGGTTCCTAAGAAAAGGTTTAACAAAGGAAGGACTTCAGTAACAAAAACATTTCAGATGTTTAAAATACAATAATGTTACAGCATGACCGGATTACTCTGGTCTTCACAGGACGAGCTGCAGTGCCAAGATCCCAAAAGCCAAACTTTAGCCCTGTGGTAAGTGAGATACTACTGCAAAATCAGTCCTGCAGGAGCCTTCTTTAGTAGCATTAGTTTTCTTTGGGAACAGGGGACAACAACAGGAAGGTGATATCTTATTCTTCTATTTTGTTTTCACCCACTCAAGCATTGCAAATCCCCTGGAGTATAAGTTGGTTACTAGGGATACCATCTTACAAACAAATACTTCTGGTGACCAAAGCCCTGTTAAATTAGCTTTTTTATTCCCCCCTCCATTTCAGAAATTCTGAAAGGTACAAAAAGACACAAAGAAATTTAAGAAATTTAAAAAAAAAAAAAAAGAAATATGCTTCCCTGGTCATTCTGCCATTTTTATAAGGTATGTTTGTATCTAGTAGCTGTATTTTAATTTGACATATGAAAATAAAAGCCCAAACTACATTACATGCAAAATAAATCCACACACTACAAGACTCATTTTAATTTACTGTGCAAATTCTGATTATTAAAAAATCAATGTGTGGCACCTTCTGTAAAGAAAATTCAAACTAAAAAATCTTGGAAAATGAAGGAAGACGAAAAAGTAACAACTTTCAGTACCCATGGTTTCTCTTAACCTTTCCTCATCACTTTTCACGGCCACTCCTTCCAGAAGAGATGTTAGCACTTCCTCAGGAAAAAGCTGTGATTGGATTTCCGAGAACTGTTGTAGATTGTTCGTCATATTTGTGAGGAAGCTTAGCAGCAGTATCTCATCCTGAAAGCTGGTCCAGAGGTTAGAAAGTGCAACAAAGAGAGGCTAGAAAATAAAGAAAAGTATCTGAAATCCAGATTTGTTTTATGCCTGCAGTGTAACCCCAGTGCTGTGCACAATGATCCCTGCTATCAACAAAGCCGGGCTGATCTCCAAGGCCTCCAGCATCCCGAAATTCCAGGGGAACTCCAGGGTGTTGTAAGAGGAGCTCTCATCACGTATGCCCAAAGCACGTACATCCAGCATGTGGGCCCACAGGCCAGAACGGTGCTTTTCTGCGTTTTGCTCCAAAGTCTTTCCCAAATATGTTACTCTGAAACCATGCTTGGAATTGAGTGCTTCACTGGCAATACAGTTTTATAACTGAAAATAAGGTGTACAGGAATAAGAAGGACCAGAAGAAATGCACCTGGGTCAACTACTAAATGAAGTACAACCACACCTACATGTACAAACTATCAAGTTTTGTTATTTTGCCTGCCCTGCTTCCAGAGTGACGTGGTACCACAGCCCCCAGGCCACCACGTGTGTCAAATTAGTGGGGCACAAGCGTCTCTGGTACAGAGTTCAGGACAAAACTGGAAGCTGCCACTCCCAGCAGCGATGCTGACACACAGGTGTACGCACATACCGAAGAGGCCTACGAGCTTTGAGTATAAATGCTGATTTCAACGACAGTGACATAAAATGCACCTTGTCGCATCTAAACACACAGAGCATTTATGGGAACAGATTCAACAAATCCGCAATGCCCACTAACAACGTTCTCTTTTATGCACGTTAACAACATTATTACAAGAGCAGCCAGCAGAGTCAGCTATGGAATTCATCAGCATCACTAACGCTGTGGAAATGTTACAGTAATAAAAATGGAAGAAAACAAAGGAAGGGCAGCAAGACCAAAATCATTCTTACTAGAATAAACAAAGAATATTAAAGAAATCTACTATGTTTCCTAAAACAAACATCTACTGCAAATACAGCCTTAATCCTACGCTTTTTAAAAGGCAGAATGCCCTGCTTCTCTACATTTGTAGAGGATTCAGCTTCTCAGCCACTAGATGAAGACAAGAAGAACTGTTTATGTGGTATGTTAATAGAGAAATCTTTACCTACAAAAGACCTGAAATCAAAAGACATTACATATTCTGTCTTCAGCAAGAAGAAAAAACAACTAACCAACGTGAAGAGAGAAGAAAATCTGGGAAGGGAGCAGACAACAGCAGACAGGTCTAAGGAAAAGGGTAGCATGTGTATCAGTCACTTAAGCCCCATGAAGATATAGAAGACCAGAAAAAACTGCTTTGAGCAGCTGGACAAGAGGGGAAAATGTTCTCCAAACGAGAACATCTGGCTTATAAAATCACAAGCACATATAAACTGAAGCATCAGCTCACATCTGAGATGTACTTCAGTTAAAGTGCCGTTCCCATGAGCTTCCAGCTCAGATACCCTTATGAGAAGTCTAAAAAATACCCTGAGTAGGTCGGGGGGGCATGATGTTCCTTCCTCTCTCCTCCACAGTAGACTTTATTTTGCTTTCTAATTATTTGTTTAGAAGGATGAGATATAACCTATGTATGAACTGCATGCTAGTTCAACAGCTAACTACAAGGAGTTAAAATGACAGACATACCACACAAAATAATGAGCTCTTCCATGAAAAGCACATTAAATGAAGCTGGTTTCTGACATATTTCTCTCCCATCTCCTTCACACCATGCCATCATAACAATCCCAGGTTTTCACAGGGTCACTGAGCACCCTCCTTCACAATACCTGCAGTTCGCATCACTCTTCCCTCTTCCTCCAGCACCTCCCTCCCACGTCCTGCAGCTCCCAACGAAGGGTGAAGCAGGACAGAACATCTGCGGCGCAGAGGGACATGGCTGCTCACTGGCCAGAGCGCACACAAACGAGCAGGTCATTGTGGCACTCCCGTTTCGGGCTTGGTCTTAGGAGGGCTCTAAGTCTATCCCTCTAGTTACTTGTTTTTCACAAAAGTTGAAAAAAATGACACGTTTTGAGGTCTCCGGACTGACAAATTGGACTGAAACCGGCCAACAGGTTCAGCAGCTACTGGGAGGGGTAAGAGGCTGAAACCCCCATCACAGAAACCTGATTTCTTCAGAAAAATGATCTCAAGGAGTCATACTGTAATTACAGGAACTGCTATCTGAAAGGACTTTAAGAGAATCACACTCTGATGTGCTGTTTTCTGTCATCATTGTGTTCTTACTATTTCTGCAAGGAACAGGAGAATGTTTACACAAACCAGGAAAATATCACTGCAAATCTACAAATACCAACAAAGGACTCAAGACACCTAGAATAAAATACCACTTAATTTTTTCTGCCCCTCTTTGTACCTTGCTTCACTTTTACCTGGAGATAAAGTCTTCTAGTTTAGTTGCCCCTTCAAAAATCACAGATGCTGTTATAATAGAAAACAATGTAGCCTCTTTCTTAACAAAAACTATACAAAAATATACACAAAGTATTTTGCAATATTCTAGTTATTTCTTATAATTAAGAAGAAATAGGTTTTCCATTCAAAATACTTACAAAAACTTCTTTGGTATCTATGGAAACCTTATTCTGCACTGTGTTTTTCAGCTGCTCCATTGTTGCTACAAACTGCACATTCGTCTTTTCAACTTCTTGAGCACTTGTAATTGCATCAGACTGGAAAGAGAAATTACTTCAGACAGTAAGAACAGAACTCAGACATAAGAAGTATGACAGCCAAAAAATCAAGTGTTTAGTAATAAGTATTTACTCGGATCTCTTTATTCAACTATTTTCAGACAACTGTTTTATGGAGCTTTCTACAAAATACATTTGTCCTTAAGTGGTCAGGTGTAAAACCAGGTGCTTCTCTCAAACTTACACTTGGAATCTTTACAGAAAACCTCTACATTTTTATAATGAAAAGAACAGGAAAAAAAATGAAAAGACAAATATTTTTCCAAGCTTTACAGGAAAAACTCATAAAACTGTGCAGTTTCTCAAAAGACAAATTAAAAGATCTTCATAAACAAAACAAGTTTCAAGAATTTAAAGTTGTATGAAGTTGTATGTTCAAAGACTTCTGATGACTCCATGTGTGTTGGGGATGTCTGCAGACTAAAGCTGAGGTGATTTCTGCATTGAACAAGAAGATTTTTTCCCTCATGCCTTTTGGGGCAGAGTGACTATCAATATGCAAACAGGAAAAAAGTCCTACTTTTTCAGGCCTTTGCTAATGAAATTAAACCAAAAAAAAAAGGAAACCTCCAGAAATTAAATGGAAGCACAGTCACACTGCAGCAAACAAAGCCTACAAAGAGGACGACTTTCCCTTGGTCGAGGAGGACTGTGTGAGGGATCGCTTAAGCAATCTGGACGTCCACAAATCCATGGGCCCCGATGGAATGCACCCACGAGTGCTGAGGGAGCTGGCGGATGTCATTGCTGAGCCACTCTCCATCATCTTTGAGAGGTCCTGGAGGACAGGAGAGGTGTCCGAGGACTGGAGAAAGGCCAATGTCACTCCAATCTTCAAAAAGGGCAAGAAGGAGGACCCAGGGAACTACAGGCCGGTCAGCCTCACCTCCATCCCGGGAAAGGTGATGGAGCAGCTTATCCTGGAGGCCATCATGAAGCAAGTGGAAGAAAAGAAGGTTATCAGGAGTAATCAGCATGGATTCACCAAAGGGAAATCATGCCTGACCAATCTGATAGCTTTCTACGATGACATGACTGGCTGGGTAGACGAAGGGAGAGCCGTGGATGTTGTCTACCTAGACTTCAGCAAGGCTTTCGACACAGTCTCCCATGATATCCTCCTAGGGAAGCTCAGGAAGTGTGGGCGGGATGAGTGGTCGGTGAAGTGGATAGAGAACTGGCTGAATGGCAGAACTCAGAGGGTTGTCATCAGCGGCGCTGAGTCTAGTTGGAGGCTGGTGACAAGTGGTGTCCCTCAGGGGTCAGTACTGGGCCCAGTCTTGTTTAACTTCTTCATCAACGACCTGGATGAAGAGTTAGCATGTACCCTCAGCAAGTTTGCTGACGACACCAAACTGGGAGGTGTGGTAGATACACCAGAAGGCTGTGCTGCCATTCAGGGTGACCTGGATAGGCTGGAAAGCTGGGCAGAGAGGAACCTGATGAGGTTCAACAAGGGCAAGTGCAGGGTCCTGCACCTGGGGAGGAACAACCTCATGCACCAGTACAGGCTTGGGGTGGACCTGCTGGAGAGCAGCTCTGCGGAGAGGGACCTGGGTGTCCTGGTGGACGACAGGTTAACCATGAGCCAGCAGTGTGCCCTGGCTGCCAAGAAAGCCAATGGGATCCTGGGGTGCATCAAGAAGAGTGTGGCTAGCAGGAGGAGGGAGGTTCTCCTTCCCCTCTACACTGCCCTGGTGAGGCCTCATCTGGAGTACTGTGTCCAGTTCTGGGCTCCCCAGTTCAAGAAAGATGAAGAGCTACTGGAGAGAGTCCAGCGGAGGGCTACGAGAATGGTGAGGGGACTGGAGCATCTCTCCTACGAGGAGAGGTTGAGGGAACTGGGCTTGTTCAGCCTGAAGAAGAGAAGGCTGCGAGGGGACCTTATAAATGCCTACAAATATCTGAAGGGTGGGTGTCAGGAGGATGGGGCCAAGCTCTTTTCAGTGGTGCCCAGTGACAGGACAAGGGGCAATGGGCACAAACTGAGGCACAGGAAGTTCCGTCTGAACATGAGGAAGAACTTCTTCCCTCTGAGGGTGACGGAGCCCTGGAACAGGCTGCCCAGGGAGGTTGTGGAGTCTCCTTCTCTGGAGATATTCAAGACCCGCCTGGACGGGGTCCTGTGCGGCCTGCTGTAGGTGACCCTGCTTCGGCAGGGGGGTTGGACTAGATGACCCACAGAGGTCCCTTCCAACCCCTACTATTCTGTGATTCTGTGATTCTGTGATTTAAGTAATTTTGTGTTTTGCTTGACAGTAGCCAAACTCAGCAAGTTACGTACTAAGTTCAGCATGACAAATGATGTAGGTTCTCATATATTAAGATAAATTTTATTTATTTCTGAATCATTTTTCTTATATTCCTGTCCTGTACAAATAGGCAACTTGAACACATTCCATGTGCAATAAAAACCCACAGGATACAACATGATGGTGTCTCACCAGAAGGATGCAAAGGAAGGCCTCATATTGTCTCACATTGAACAGTGCTTCTTTTAATTTAAAAGAACTAAGCTGTGTATATCTGTGTTGGTCCTCCTGCATGGCTTCCAACAGAGCTGTGTACTGGTGGGCTAGCATATGGCAAGTGTTAAGACCTTCATCGACAGCCCGTGTAGCTGACGGAATAGTTTCACTGAGAATGGCTGGCACTGTTTATACAGAATAAATATGAGATACATATAAAAAAAATTATTTAAATCATCAGCAAAAGATTATGGTGCAGTATTTGAGCAAAGCAGACCTCCAAGAAAATTTCAGAACTTTGTCCTTATGTTCATGCATTTGCAAATGCTCGCATACAAGATTCAACCACTGTATCTTACTAGCCAAGTAGTCCCAAATAGTCAGAATTACGAGTGTGGAAATATCACAGTCAAGCCAAGGACTGTGAGAAAACTTGCTTTATAGTAGATGCAGTTCAGTTGATACTACTGACATGGGCTTCCTGAGAGACTTCAGGCAATCTGCACAATTTTCAATTCTCAGTTTCCTCTGAAACTGGGCTGCAGACCTGTCTTACAAAGAAGTCTCCACACTGAGCTACAGGAATACACGCATATTCACAAAAAAATTTCCACTGATGAGGATTCAAAATGCAAAAGATTTCTGAGAACATGCTAAGAATCTGAAGAGGTTATTCTAAGTTCCCAGAATACAGATAATGTCCCAGCAGCTTTTATCACTTCTCATTACACATATGCAACTGAAAATTGTAATTGGACTGACAGTGTCCTTTCAAGATTTTCATTAAGTGCTTTTAAAGGCAAACATTACATATTTAATTCACTTAATGGCAAGGGATCAGGGAAAAGTTATCATGAGCTAAATTAGCGCAAGAAGTTAATACGTAGAATCCTTCCACATCAACCGCATAGGATTCCCTCGTAGCTAAATAGTAGCCTACATGGAAACCTGTAATTAAATGCCAAATATGTACTTTTCGTTCAGGTTTACAGACTCTGAGTCAAAGCTGTTTGTCTAGAGAGATGTGATATTACTGGAGCCGCTTCAGTGAAGAAGGCCAGGGAGAATTAATCAGGAATACGCAGCCCAAACGCAGTTGTCTACTCACAGTCATCAATGCTGCTTCCTCCTTTCCTGCATTCCTTGTTGTACAGCCGAATTCCTGTGACTAGCATGGCAAGATTTTTCAGTTGTTGCTCTTTGTTCTTCTTACTGAGTGAGATGAAAGTAATCATCTCTGTCTGGGGGAATACACTCTGCAGGGCAGCTAGAAGCATTACAAAGGGTGAGAAAACCCTCAATATGAGGGAACAGAAAAGAAAATCATTAAACAAGAAAAAATGCCCTCTCCTGAACAACGGCAAAAAGTAGGAACTCCACGGCAAATTTAGACTTCAAGGCTGAGCAGTGACAGTTTGGGTAGTAAGCATTCATCACAGCTTACCGCATCTATATTGAAAGATCATCAAAGAGAAGGTGAAATTTTATTTTTCAGTACGAAAAGCTGAATTTCACAGCTGGGAGTTTACTGACCTGTTACCTCCCTGACAACCTCAATATCCGTTGGGGATCCCAGGCCAGAGCTCAGCAGCACGTAGCTAATGATCTTTCGATACACGTTCTCCATTTCTTCTTGCACACGAGGACGACTATCTGTGATATCTCTGACTACAGGAGCCAGCCTTCCCTCCAGAACACGGTGCTGCTCACTGACTAATTCGGCTAGGAAAGCAGGATTGTTAGAAAGTGTTGTCTAAAATTATTTGGCTTACGCAGAGTGTGCAATAATTTTCCACAGTCAGAGCACCAACTTAAGCTTTCTAAAGCACTTTCTGAAGTTATCTGATATGTGGAAGAGCTGTTCAAGCTACCATACCACGCATACACACACACACACACACATTTCATACACACCTGAAGTTACACGACTAAATCTGAGCAATACTCAGGATCTCAGAATCTTATTGGACTTACTGAGCTTACTGAGTCCAGAACACTTTGGAGCAGCTTTCTAGTTTTGCTAATTTTTTGTTTTAATTCATGCTAACAAGAAAACATTTGCATGACATGACCTCCCCGCACAGAAATGTTTATTTTTTGTCTGCTCTCCTCATGTGTCTTCTGTGTCCCAGCCAGCCCTCACTGTCCCATTGAGATCTGAAGTTACAGTGACAGCAGAGACATTCTCCCCCATGTCATTTTTCTTCTACGTTCCCATTCTCAGACCAAAGGAAGTTACCACCGACAAGACCAAAACATATTTAGTTAAATATGTTAAATATGTTAAATATGTTAAATATGTTAAATATGTAACTGATTGTTCAAGATTGCGCATCTCAATTAGGGATACTGATAAAACATCAAGCTTTCTTTCAGATACAAGCGTGCAGTTCTGGGTACTGGCTGTCTTTCAGATACACAGGTGCAGTGCAAGCTTTTCCCGCTGAAGGCAGCTAGCCACTGCACCCGAAAGCGTAATTGTTCTCAAGCGGTCTAATACATTACATTCAGTAAATCTCTCAGACAGGATGAGATGAGTGTACTCTCAAATCTAATATGCATTTTTTTCCTATTATAACCATACTGAAACACCATACTTCTACACAGCACATTGCTCCAGGGGTTTTTATTTTGCTTTATTGCCAGCAGTCATTTAACAGGAATCATTATTAGCCCTACAGAGAGAAATATTAAATGCTAAACTCAGAATCAACAACCTCATCGAAAACATTTATTTATATTGAAATTACCTCGGTTTGCATAGTTCATATCAAAGTAAACTTGCATCTTAATTGTGCTCAGGGATGGGTTTGTTGTGTCAAGCAGCCTGGCAACACAGAGCTAAGAAGAGAGACGGGGAAGTGAGTTCTTTCCCATCACAGGGAAAACGTCTGAACTGATGGTGACTGCACTACAGGTTTCACATCAGCAGCAGAGTATCCCCCCCCCATCATTTGCTCAACAGACTACAAACACTATGAAGTGTAAGGCATTTGTTAACACCAGGGAACACATAATCCAGTCTTTAGCTACAGAACTGTGGGAATAAAGTAGCATTAAAAATCTGAAAGTGTTTGTATCAAAATAAAATTTTAATTACAAGAACAGATAGCAAATAATGCTAGAGTCTTAGCTAAGTACTGACTCCCAACATCATGTCAGAATTACCTGGATAAGATTTTGCACATCTTTTTTCGCAAGGATTTGATCCACATTAAAGTCATTTCTTGGATCTAAAACAACAGTTTTCACCTAGAAATTGCCAAAAGAAAGCTATTAATTCGTATCTCAACATACGCTGTTTGCAACCAACTGTTTATTTTCTGAAAAATCTCAGATGCAGTCAATACTTCTTCACTATTCTTTTTTCCCATTCAATCTTCAATACTGAAACAAAGTTACTTCATTTCATACATTGCCAGTTTCAATCTCAGTTCTCAGACATTAGTGAAAAAAAAGATCTATTTGTGATGCAAACTTTGTAGAGAAGTACTTAATTAGAGCTGCTTTAAAAATCTCCTGGAAAAATATTTTTCTAAGTAATATCTTATAAAAATCCATCATGGCTGTTTATAGACTTCTCGGATGGCGTTTTATGCATCAGTATAAATGTTAACCGTTTGGATAAAAAACTCATAGTGTTCTGCATAGAGAGAAATATGTGTGTGTTTGCAACTGGTATCTTGCCAGCCATACGCGGAAGTTTTTTGCCCCTGAAAATTTTCATGCTTAATTGATTAATGCTGCTTTTGAGCCCATTTTATTTTTTTATTTTTTAAAGCCACGGTGTCACCTTTAGGAAAAAAAAAGGCAGACTAACAGTACTGCTGTGAACCATTTACATTCATATACAAGTTTATCAAGAGCTGATTCTGTTCTTATACCATCAATAAAGAAAGAACCTAGCTCCATCTCTCTGCAGACACAGATTTGCAGATCACAGCATCACACAGAATCACAGAATGTTCAGGGTTAGAAGAGACTGCTGTGGGTCATCTCGTCCAACCCCCATCGGACTACATTCTGCAGCAGTGCTGTGTCTCCTAAGAGGAGATGCCAGAGTGTATAATGTTTCTTAGGATACTTATAGTTGTTTACCAAGGACAACACTGAGATTGATTCAATTTAGTTTTTAGCTTAAGTAGGATTCAAGCCCGCTCATTCAGATATTCAGCCCATCTATACTACCTGGCCCTGCCTAAACAGAGAAACAAATAAAAGGATTCATCACAACAGAGGGAAGAGGTAAATGTCGAAGAATAAATATAGCTGCTGCAATAAACATTCACCTATGCGTCACGCCTTTTTGTTGATTTATGAGAGAGTGGGAAGAAAGGCTATTAAAACTTGGGAACGCTTCTCATTTTCGCTTTAGAAGGAAAAAAATGGTTTGTCTGCCTGCAGAAAAAAACTAAGGGAGAACTCTCCTTCAGAGATCAGAGTTCCCAGGACCTTCTCAGGGCCTTATACTCACACAGATAGCAATCAGAGGAATGAAATACTGTTTTGGGTTTCTAGGACCACGCACTGAATACCACTGAATGCCCCTTTAAAGCTTCCCAGTGCGGGCTGTCAGTAACCAAGATGTTTCAAAGTTCAAGTCACCCCTGAAAGCCTCGGCTGCCGCCATGGAGCTGCTGTTGGAAGTCTGTTGACTTTTAAGACTTTGGTTTACGTCCTCGCTTTGCATCATTCAGTCCAAGCAGTGCCAGCCAGTGGCTTTGGGGGAACTTTTCATCGTATGTAAAATTAAGCCCCTGACTCACGAAAGCCTTAAAACTGGTTTGAACTGCCAAGCGATGGGCACCTGGGTTCGAAACTTCTGATCTATACGCTATCAATGCGTATTTATCTTAATATTTTACAGATCACAACAGAATTTGAACGTGATTAGAACATGATAACAATAACACGCTAGGCATTTAATTTGCGCTTACCATGAAGGCCACCAAGGTTTCAGGAACGGTTTGTCCCCGGGCGGCGCATTCTTCTCCGATTTCGCGGACGATTTTCTTGATGACGCCCTGGGCCTGGTCGGAGGACATGCCGGACCCGCACACGCATCAACGGGGTTAACGCTGACTGAGGACTTCGGGTGCGCCTTCCAACGCCTCTCCTCAGGCGGCTGAGGGTCTCCCCTCGGCCCCGCTGCTCCCGCCGCCCGCGGAACCTCCCTCCCTCACCTGCCCGCCCCGCCAGGCCGCGGGCCCGGCCGGCGGCGGAGGGCGGGGGCGGCCCGCAGGCGGGCGCGCGGCGGCCGTTGCCATGGGGACGCGGCCCGGCCCGGCCCGGCCCGGCGCGCCGCAGGGCCCGCCGCGGGGAGCGGGGTGGGAGCGGGTGGGTGCAGGAGGTATGTGCCTGTGCACAGGCGAAACGTAGATGTGTGTGTGTGTGTGTAAACAGGCATACACACCGCACATAGGTACACGTACCTGGGTATACACTCATGTCTCTGTATCTGAATGGGCAAAACGCATATATGGGTGTAAGCAAAACATATATACCGAAATATGTGAGTATACATATACACAAATAAACGTGTATATGCATATACAAAACAAAGAAGTGTATGTATATGTGCACATTTATATATGTGCTCGCAGCCCAGAAGGCTGACTTTGGTTGCACCAGAAATACCCTGGGCTGCATCAAAAGCAGCGTGGCCGGCAGGGTGAGGGAGGGGATTCTTCCCCTCTGCTCTGCTCTGGTGAGACCTCACCTGGAGTCCTCCATCCAGCTCTGGAGCCCTCAGCACAGGACAGACATGGAGCTGTTGGAGCGGGTCCAGAGGAAGGCAACCAAAATGATCAGAGGGCTGGAACACCGCTCCTGTGAGGAAAGGCTGAGAGAGTTGGGGCTGTTCAGCCTGGAGAAGAGAAGGCTGCAGGGAGATCTTGTAGCAGTCTTCCAGTACTTGAAGGGGCCTACAAGAAAGCTGTGGAGGGACTTTTTAGCAGGGCCTGGAGTGATAGGATGAGGGTAATGGTTTTAAACTAAAAGAAGGTAGATTTAGACTGGATGTAAGACATTTTTTACAGTGAGGGTGGTGAAACCCTGGCACAGGTTGCCCAGAGAGGTGGTGGATGCCCCATCCCTTGAAACATTCAAGGTCAGGTTGGACAAGGCCCTGAGCAACCTGGTCTAGTGGAAGGTGAACCTGCCCATGGCAGGGGGGTTGGATAAAATGACCTCTAAAGGTCCCTTCCAACCCACAGCATTCTGTGAGTCTATGATTCTCCTTCGCGCCCTGGAGGAGCTGCCTGCAGAGGCTGTGGGCCATGGCCCCCCTCCTGCTCTCCCTGCTGATGGGATGGTCCCTCGTGAGGGACCCCAGCCGCCGCGCTTCCCGGCCCTCCAGAGCCAGGCCTCTGGCCCCCATGTCCCAGCACTGGAGCAGCCAGGCAGCAAGCGGCTCACCCAGCTGGCAGGTGAAGTCCTTCACACCTCTCACACCTTGCCAGGGAAGAGGCAACACGCGCCTTCCACCTCCCGCCTGCCTCCTGACACCCCCCAGGGCTGCTTCAGTCCCTCCTCCTCCTCCCTCACCGACAGGGTGGACCTCTGCTTCTGCTGCTTCTCCTTGGAGGTAGCCAGCAGCCGGACCTTGGTGGCAGCCGCCATGCCTATTTGCAGGTACCTGGTCGCAGAGGCCCTGTGAGGCTGCTGGGAGAGGGCCTGGTAGGTGCAATCCAGGCCCAGCACAGCCCCAGGAGCTGCTGTCGTTTCTCGGCATAGCTGAGACACCTGGCCTTCAGGTGCCCCACCACCTTGGCCAGCCTCTGTCTGCTGGGACTGCTGCACTGGGGGTCTGAGCCGGTGGCAGGGGACAGTGGGCAGCGGGGGGCCTTGGGGACTCTGTCATTACCCTCACCAGCAGCAGCCAGCTTCCAGGCTGGCAGCACGCAGCAGCACGAGTATTCCCATGGCACAGACATGCTCGAGAAGCCGGGAGTCTGTTGCAGCGTGGCCAGGAAGACCTGTCCCCTGGGGAGAGGAGGAGGAAGGTGCGAGCAAGATTGCCTCCATGAGATGGTCCCTGGGGCGGTGGGACGGCAGCGCTGCAGGGGCCAAATGCCAGGGTCAAGGACACTTTTACCATAGGTCCTCCTGGGCAAAACACAGCAAACAGCGGAGGCTGAATGCAGCCATTAGTAATCTCAGCCAAGTAACTGCCACACAGCTATAAATTCAGTCTAGCACGCTTCGATCGAATCCATTGTTATCTCAACCCCCTCCTCAAGCCCCATGTTGGGCGCCAAAAAGGACAGTGGTGGGTTGACCCCGGCCACCAGCAAAGCACCCATACAGTTGCTTGCTCACTCCCAACCCCTGCAGTGGGGCTGGGGAGAAGATAGGAAGACCAAAAGCAAGAAAACATGTGAGTTGAGATATAGACAGTTTAAAAGGTAAAGGAAAGAGGGAAAAAGCCCCAACCAATTCAAAGGCAATCACTCACCAGCTCCCACAAGCAGACAGATGCCCAGACTCCGAGCAATGGCCACCTTTGAAGACAAAACCCCCAAAGACAAATCCCTGCCTCCTCTTACTCTACCTCAATTTTTGTAGCTGAGCTAATGATGAGCATGATGTAGCTGAGCAACAAATCCAAAGCACAGCATCACAGGGGCTGCTGTGAGGAAAGTTAACTCCATCCCAGCCACACCCGGTACAAATAAATATATGTATACACCTACAAATGCATACAATACATAGATATATGCACATACATATATATATATATGCACAAAACGTGTGTGTGTGGTACACAGCAAGTGCTGGGCGCTGAGGCAGCACAGATGAGACAGCTTCCCTCTGCGATGCAAGCAAGAGAGCTAAGCTTGCCTTCAGGTCTCACGCTTGCTGCTGGAGGTGGCAGCTCCTCGAGGTGTAGCAAGGCTACAGCCCCAAGCAGCAGCCCAGTGAGCCCCAAGTTCATCCTCAGCTCTTGCACACACCAGTGAGCACACCGTTAGGATGACAGCAATGCCTTGTTGTAACTAGTTCAGTTAGTCAATACTCTATTAATGTGAGCTTTTCCATGTCAGATAGAGGAAAGAGTAATAGCACATTAATTAAATCTACAGCCATGTCCCTAAAAGGCAATCAAGTAAGCTCAAAAGGCACAGGAAATGCAGGGATAAGAGCTGACAATCTACACCAGTTTTCAACTGGTTTAATTTTTTTCCCTTCAGTTTCAGGTCTCAGACAGAGAGTACTCTGCTGAGAATCACGATGAGATCGAGACTGTAATTTTTTTCTTCTGCGGCCTCAGACAAGTCACTCTTGTCAGTAAAATTAAGATGATACTGTGCTACCTGGCAAGTAGCTGCAGGATTGCATCTGTGTTCTCAGTGTGTATACAAAGGTACAGTGCAATGAGTCCCAGCATTACCTGTGGGAAAAGCTTTGGGAAGGTCTGTGGAACTGGCATCAAAATAATCCTGCAAAGGACACTGTAAAGTCTCAGGTTTCATTCTAGTAGCACAGCTAACGGGGCTTCTTAATACATCTTCTGCACTCCTATTTTAGAAAATCAATACCCATAAGATCAGTAATTATAGCAGGACGTTTATCAATAGAACAAAAATCTACAGGAACACTTTTTCCACAAATTGCAGGAGGACCAGCTTTCACGGCCCTTCCCAGAGCAGAATTGTGTCGCTGTTAGTGAGCTTAACAGTCAGAGAAATTCCGCTCTGCGCTTCCCAATAAATTGCACAAAATACATCTCTTCTGCAGTTGCAGGTGGGGAGGAGCAAGGGGAGGAGATGACTGTAGTTCTGGGGATTAAAAAAAAAAAAAAAAGATGGTGCCACTATCAGGTTTCTTCCTACAAAAGCAAACTTCAAAACTCAATGATAAATCTTGGTGCTCAAAGCAGTGACAGTAACACTTTCTCTTGAAAAGATTGTCAGCTAAAGGTGGACAGTTTTACAGAGTTTAACCAAATATTATCTGCAGTCAAGATGGTGGTAGAATTTGCAACTGCACAGCCAGAGAAAGCCCGTTCCCACCCCATCAGGGTCAGAGGCTATGGCTAACACATTTCCAGGCTTACACAAATACCTTCAGAGAGAGCAGAAGCCACAGGTACGATTTGTCCGGGTTTTTAGTACATATGCAGAGCCTGTATAATTGTGCAGTTTTTGATTGACAGTTTAAAGATTTTTTAAAGACAATTTAAAGACTATTTCAATAAATACACTTTCCTTTTGGTATCTGTGGCCACGTCTACATCTGCAAGTAGCGCAGCCTCTGCAGAGCAAAGCAGTCGGTGCTGAGGACGGAATGGCCACACCAGACGTGCTTCAGTGGTTGTTACTCAGACTAGCTTTAGTCTGGTCCCGGTGACTGGTGGTGCATTTGGGGCTGGAGTGCACTGGGGGAACTCCTGGAGAACACCTTCAAGTTTAATTTAACTAAAAAGAAACTCGGTTTGCATGCTCAAAGCCTGCTTGAAGCACAGCAGGTGAGGACTATCAAGAGATTCCCTCCATAAACACACACTTGATCCTAAATAAAAAAACCCCACACACCCTGACACACACTGACGCACATAGTCCCTCTGAGTTAGCAATATTTGCAGTCATGTTAATTGCTTGAATATTTCCTGGAGGAATAATAAGATATAAGAACATCTTATGTCAGTTGAAATAACTGACATTCTTTTATAAACCCAGTTTTGCTGTTGTCAGTAGGATGCCTGCAAGCCAAAAAGCATTCGATTCAGAAGAGAAAACACTGGGAATAAATATTATGAGTGACTATATTGCAGTGTTTCTGCATTCCTTTTGCAGAAGCTAACATATGGAACTTCTGCAAAGCCATCAACAGTGCTAGCCCACACCCATAAATCCCAGTAGGATATATATCCAACTGCCTTATACACTCCTAGGCTAGAGGCTGGAAGCAAAGAACAATGTATTTGCAGCTCAGCTTACTGATATTTTAAATTCTGTTATTGTTTTAAACCTTTCAGTAGTATTAACCTGTATTTCAGATAGTACCAGAATTGAAAAGTTACAGACTGCCAACGGAGGGAGGGAGGGAGGGAGGCAGGAAGGAAGGCAGGAAGGAAGGCAGGAAGGAAGGAAGGAAGGAAGGAAGGAAGGAAGGAAGGAAGGAAGGAAGGAAGGAAGGAAGGAAGGAAGGAAGGCAGGCAGGCCAGTTATATATTTTAAGAACATCATAGTTTCAGGGGAGGCTTGCATTTAATTTGTTGGTAAGCTACTGAAGACTTCAGGTCGCAGAACACTATTTTATGATGAAAGGAGTTGAATTTCTCCCCTGGAATTAGTATGAATTTTAAGTTTTAAATGCAGTTTCTGGAAATGGAGGACTAGTTTGTGCAGTAGTGGTGTTGTTGTCACAAAAATGCGAGTTCGTTCTCGGTGTGCAATGACCAATCTCACACACTGAGACAAGAGATTGTTTATTACAGAGTTGCGCAAGTTTGGATGCCAGGTGAAACCAGCACACCTGACTCACAAAAGGCATCAGTTCTTTATTCACTCTCTTCTCAAGCAGTTTCAGCCCACAGGGCAGTCCCAGGCTGCTGACGGGTTACATCATTTATGTAGCACTCGGTCAGCACTTTCACACTGCGCGTATTCTGTGAGGAAGGGTCCAGAGGTCTCTCTCCTAGGGGGTGTGATTTTTAGTGTTACAATGTATTATAATGAAGGACAGGTTCCTCTCGGATATCGCTTCTTCGCCAAAAACCAGCTAAAACCAGCCAGGTGCTAACTAGCATGCTTCTCGGAGTGTTCTTATCTCCTCCAAGGACAGCTCCCTGATTTAGAGGTCCCTTTTGTTCATCATTTTGGCAGCTTAGAGATAGAGGTTTTGAAACACATTCCTAACTCTTCTTCTAAGTAAAACAAGAGAAATCTATTATTCTGACTATATGAAGGCCTTTATGAAAACATTGTAAAGGCCCCTGGAAACTTGTTAGTGTAGAGCCTCTCAGAGCCAGCCGGGTACGAACTCTAAGGACAGATAAACTGTTCCCCCCAGTGGTGTGCCTCAGCCATTGACTGCCAGCAAAACCGGGAGAGTAAGAAGATTGTTGGCTTTGTGAAACAAGGATTTTAAATGTTATTTTGAAGAGCCATTAAAAACGACATAGCAGTTTTTGAATTGCTGTCAAGGTTGACACCCTAGCGCTTGCTTCAAGGGAAAGCATATCACCTATTTGATGAGTCTGCTGTGGCATTAGACTGGCGATCACATTGAGAAAGTCACCTCTTTCTCCAGCTATATCCAGGATTTACTCGACAGGCCACTCAAGCCTGAGCACATCCCCTCATTTTGCCAGTGTGGGGACAAACTTGCAGCTGGGTGCTCTTACACCACGGATCTGAAGGTCAAACAACCCAGAACCAGCGACGTGACTCTGTGGGTGAATTTAGGGCACAGTATGAGCTCTTGGCAGTCACACGAGACAAATGGAGAGCCTGCATGCCAGGCGACACGACTGCCAGGACAGCAAGAAGCATTGCCCTGTGAAGCTTCACCCATTGCACCAACCCGTGGCCTTGTGCCCTTTGGAGAGGCTAGGCTGAGGAAGAGCCTGTCTGAGCTCCTCGCAGACAGTCATGTGCACCAAGGGATTCTGCAACAACTGCTCCTCCAGTCATTCTCACTCATCGCTCATCTGAAAGAGACACTAATCAAGTTAACCTTACAGCTCAGTTAGCCTCTCCCTGTGCTCTGGCCTCCTCTGACAGAGTGGCCTGCTGGTGAGCAAGCATCGTCCCTCTGGCCTGAAGGTCTTCTGCTGTCAGAAGCAATGCAAGGCACCAGTTAAAGCTCTTTGAAGGTAATACACTTAAGTGCAGGGATTTACAGCTGACAATGCAGGATCCAAGCAGAGGTTGAGTTACTGTCATTTTCTTCATCTCTGAAGTTAAAACACAAGCTGTGTGGTGCAGATTTTTGTTTGCTACTTTTCAGGGTCCTGAAACTACCTTGTACCTTGACGCAGAGATTAATGTTCACTTGATGACACTTGATTCTTCCCAAGGAGCAGTGCAAGGAAAGCCTGTATTCACACAAGAATGAAGCACCAGTCTCTTTCGAGAAGGAAATACACTCATTCGGTCTGGCTTTTGTTATTTCCAAAGAGTCACACAGAAGTCTCACAGTCAGAAATCTATCTTGTGAGGGCAGACATGTCATGGCACCTTCTTCAGTTTGTCTGTTGGTTCACAATAAAACCAATTTCCGAAGCTAGGACTGTTTTGGTGTCCTCCTGTGCAAGATTTTTTTATTCTCTCTTCTTCCTGAAACCTGCACATCAGCAACCGGAGGCCTGTGTCCTCATGCTGCCTTGCTTGGAGCAACATACAGTGCTGGCAGTCAGTGCTGACCAGCTCATCTTTAAGGACACATTCACACGAGAGCGTGCAGCCCTATTTTAAGTTTCCAGGACTCTCCTGGAAAGCTATGTAAGTGGTATGTATATATCCATTTCAGGCTTATTGGGGCACAGTGCAGACTAATAGTTCACATGTAAAGGAATCCCAGATGACATCTATAGCAATTAATTAAGGTATCGTTAAGGGTTTGAGCCTCCCTTTTATAGGATATTGTAAAGAATGTTAGACTGCTCTTCTGTGTTCTTCTCCCAGCTCTATCATTTTGCTGAAGTAAAGAAGAGATGTCTGCGTATGTTACCACTGTGTCTCCCCCTAATTCCCACTATGTCAGAATTTCACTACAATATGAGAGTACCTAGCAGGGAGCTTAGGCTTACTCATTGTACAGGGAACTCAGACCAGGGAAGCTGACAGTTGTCCCCAGGATGAAAGTGTCACCAAGGCAGCAAGATTTTGCTGGACTAAGAAGTCCAATTTGGCTTTTAACTTAGAAATAAAAAAATTCATTTGCAGATAACGTGGCACAAAATGTTTACCTTTCATTTGAGCATTTCTTGAAAAAAACCCAGAAGCATAGAAACTCAGTTAACAAATGCACTATTGTTAGCCTGGATCCCTTAGCAAGCACAATGGATGCACTGTATTTGCCAGGTTACAGAAAAGGGTGTGGAGCAAAATTATTTGTCCTTCAAACCTTGAGAGCTCTGGCATTCGCTGTGCAGAGGGAGGGGAGATTCCAGACATACCATCATCGAGCGCCTCAACTGGAAACTCCTGCAAAAGATGCGTTGTTCATCTGTATTCAGCCAGAAGCACCCTGGGCCACATCCAAAGCAGTGTGGCCAGCAGGGCGAGGGAGGGGATTCTTCCCCTCTGCTCTGCTCTGGTGAGACCTCACCTGGAGTCCTGCATCCAGCTCTGGAGCCCTCAGCACAGGAAAGACATGGACCTGTTGGAGTGGGGCCAGAAGAGGGCCACAAAAATGGTCAGCAGGATGAAACACCTCTCCTGTGAGAAAAGGCTCAGTGAGCTGGGGCTATTCAGTCTGCAGAAGAGAAGGCTGCGGGGAGACCTTACAGCAGCCTTTCAGTACCTGAAGGGGGCCTACAACAAAGCTGTGGACAGATTTTTTAGCAGGACCTGTTGCAATAGGACAAGAGGTAATGGATTTAAACTAAAAGAGGGTAGATTTAGATCAGACATAAGAAAGAAATCCTTTACGGCAAGGGTGGTGAAACACTGGAATATGTTGCCCAGAGAGGTGGTATATGCCCCCTCCCTGGAAGGGTTCAATGCCAGGCTGGACAGGGCTCTGAGCAACCTGGTCTAGTGAAAGGTGTCCCTGCCCATGGCAGGGGGGTTGGAACTAGATGACCTATAAGGTCCCTTACAACCCAAACCAATTCTATGATTCTGTGAATCAGTACCTAAGGCTCCTAAACAATATTAACATTACATTAACATTTCAGTCAAAGGCATCAATAAAAATAGCACAGAATAAGAGTTTTTTCCATTAATCATCCCTCTAAAAAAATCTGCTGAAAATTAGACCCAGGACTTATCATCTGCTACTGATACAGATCGAGTAGTTCCCATATATTCCTGCTGATTTGTGTTTGAAAAGAGCTGCAGTTTGGCCAGAAGCACACATTGCTATTTCATGGGTTAGGTAGATAATAACTAGTCCTTATGTCTGTTCAGATGATAATTCAGAAATGTTAATTTTTTTTTACAGAAGACCACCTTCTTGTGCAATGCTAAGATGAGTCATTGCAACAGCCCAAAATCCCACCAATATGCAAAAAAAACCCCACAAACAAGCGATGCAGTAATTATTTTCCCACAAGCTGAACAAGTGTCAGAAACAACTGCTGGGCAGCACCCCACATTGATGGGATCCATCAAGAGATCCAGGACTCAGGACTTTCTTCTCAGTTCAGGCTACAGGAGCTTCTTCCAAATTTATGGAAACACAACTATCCAGTACGCAGATAAAGGAAAGAATCTTACAGGAAATATGTTGCTATGGCTCTGACTCTGTTAGTAGAGAAGAAAAAGTGCACTAATAACGGGAATGTGTTTATTCCAATTTGTAAGTTAACTTCTCACTCAGCTCACTTTTATCGAGCTACAGACTTCTCACTGATGTACCAAGATGCTCTTCATTCATCTGTTGCAAAGGAAGGGGATGATCAGTGAATCAGACAAGGGAGCAAAGAAGATTATTATCCACACTACTACAGAGCCGTCTCTGAAGTGTTTTCCCCATGTCAAGAAATGAGATGGGAACCAAATGGATGCCCTTGCAGTTACGTACAAATTTGCAAATCGTTCTCCAAAATTCTGAATTTTCTTGCCCAAAAGCAATTCTATTCCCAGTGCAGCTTCTCTCCCCTAAAGCAGCTATTAAAGCTTAAGATCCTGTCAATTTGTCCTGAATACTTGGCAGAATAATGCTTTAGAGACCTGTGCCCGTTTGTAGTGATCTTCAAAAGCAGTACTAAGGAGTGGAAAAAAAGGGTATTTTAACATCATGGGATGCCTGGTAACTCTTGGAAAACCAGAAGGATTGCTGAATTAGCACTTCTTCTTACCTTTTAGCTCAGAAATGAATTCTAAGATATGCAGCACTGGCCAGCTGTGACTGCTTTCTCAGTTTGGCATGTCAGCTAATCTTGATAATAGAAATGAAATCGATATTGAGATGGAAAATACCCTGAGGAGACAGGAAACCAATTTGTGAAATTACAAGTACAGAAAACATGTGATGTAGAAGTAACTATTTAACCATAGACGTAAAATGTGACTGAAAAGGACTTGGTGATGGTCATTAAGTGCATCTTGCTGAAACAAGGACAGGTGTACTGTTCCTTGGCATACACAAACATTTGAGAAAGATAGACAGTTTTGCTTTGAATAAAAGGCATGTCTTGTAAGAAATTTTGAAAGTCCTTTGCTAGGACAGTTTACCATGCTGACTCCCTCTGACCTCCCATTCAACTCCTTCCCATGACAAGGAGACAAGTGAAATGAAACTGGAGTTTTCTCCAAGTGTTTATCAAGGTGTGTGCTGGAGGCTTAATGCTCGCTCTTCAACCAAGTTTCTTTATGCTATTCTTTGTGGTTAGTTCTAGCTTCATACATGTGCAACTTCACACTATTTCAATTTTAAGCCCCCCCAATAATATGGGCAGAGGATACTTGTTCTTGGAAATAGTTAAGCTGGGTCATCTGAGTGACCATCTGAGTATGACAAGCTTTGTAGGACAGACAAGGAAGTTCTTGTTTTGCTTTTCGTCTGTGGCTTTAGTTAGTTTTCTGTGGGCTTTATCTTTAGTCTGGCTGTGTTAATCTTTTTGAACTTCATTTAATTCCCTCCACTTGTATGTCAGCATATTACTGATGTTTAAGCAGCGATGAACTTGAAATGCTGCTCCTAGCTCAGTTTCATGAAGTCTCTCTGTTCTTAAGTGAGTGTAGTTCCTTTAGTCTATCAATTATCAACTTAGTCTGATTGTAAAATTTTGTTTTATAGTATTTGAAGGACTGAGTCATTTGTATTAATAAAAGACACATCACGTTAGCTGTCTTCAAGATTGCATACACCAGGCTGAGAACTTCCAGATATTTTACTGCAGCTTCAGTGGAAGCTATAACCTAAAGACAATTTAGGATTTAAGTGTAACTGTGCAACTTCAGGTTTCCCAACCTCTTTTCAAAGTTCAGTTTGGGATAGCATTAATTAAAAATGTAAGTGTCCTCCTGGCTGAGGTTTAAAAGACAACACACAGTAAGCATTGACACTGTATTTCACAAAGACAGAACTCAGGATTGAGCTTTGACCTACACTATCAAAGTAGTAACTTCAGATTTGTAAAAATGGATACTTTGAGCAAAGCAAGGATTTTCATGCCAGTTCCAAGCCTGGTGGCTGCACCTGATGTTTTTTTTACTTCAGAAGACCTTCAACCCCTTTGGTCAGCTCTACTGCTCTTGAAAAGGACTTTTACTTCACATTGAAGAATATCCCTTTTCTCCTAGAATAAGAGTTTATGAAGGAACCCCACACTGGCATTAAAGGTAGCTTATTTCTAAACTTCATGGACAACCGTGAATGCACAAACTGCTCTCAAAAGTACCTATGAAACTCTGGAGGGATGTTTTGCTGAAACACCACTGATCCTTTCTTTGGACTCTTGATTACGCTTGGAGGCTTCACAGCATTGTAGATAATGGACATCTAAAAGGGTAAATAAATATAGAATATCAAAAGAAAGTACGTGGTTACAGCCTGTTAAGATCTGTACCCTCTCTGTATCAGACATCTGGAAGTGCCTGAAGAACACCCACAATGTAAAACTTCCCCAAAATCTTGAGTTAATAACTACATATCAATGGGCATATCTGGCAGTAAACCTGTTTATGTCCCAATCAAGTAGCACCTGCCCAAGCCACACCTTAAAATGTGAGCAGCAGATCAAACATTTATATGATACCAGACTGGAATATTATTGCGTTCAGGGCAGACATGAAATAGCCTCTTGCTTTGTTCCTGCATTGCATCCCATACGTCTAATGAAGACAGATATTCGTAGCACCCGCATCTGTGGTGATCTGGGGGATGAGGCAGTCATCAAACTACTTTGCTTGTAAAAAATTCCCTACCCTGGTAACTCAGAGCAGCCTTGCAATGAGCTGCAGAAGGGGCTTCTGACCAGCATGTGGAGCAAAAAGCTTTTCCTATGTCCCATGGAAGACTTGGGGCTAGCTAGAGGCCTGCAGCTGAGGGAAAGATGTTTCCCTCTTACCTGTGCTGACAGTAGCAGAGTGAACATTTCCACCATTTGGGGCCAAGAAGAGAAGAAGAAAATACAACAGGTAAGAAAAACAGACCATGTATATAGCTTGGGGGGAGCGTGTGAGGGTGAAATAAAGCTAAGAGATGACTGTATATGCATATTGTAATTCCTCAAAGACGTTTGTTTGCCACTGTTCACACCACTCTGTGCTGGTTCTGGCTTCCTTGACCCTGACTCCAGTACATTAATCAAAACCATTGAAATACTTGTAAAAAAATGTTGTGGTGTCTCCCCTTTGCATACATACTGTGTGTGCATGTACAGCGACACTGCATGATGGTCACTTCCAGGGAGAGGGAGAAAGAAACTGCTGCAAAATATCCTTCAAGAAGTTCCTGCCTGCAGCATACATTCAAGAAGGTGGCTCTGAAACTGTTGTCAATCCTTTTGACAGTCTCAGCAGACTCACCACTTCCCTGGTCTACACACATTAGATTCATTAAGATAGCTTGCAAGGAAAGGGGAAAGGTGAAGAGTTTTGCCAGCCTCAGTAAAAAGTCACACTGATACCAGCTGATATCCAGCTTTCCCAGCACATTATGGTTAGTATCATGCCTGCAAAACTTTTTACAGGAAGGATAATTCCAGCTTTCAAAAGATAGAGCATTAGCGCCGAGAGTTGTGGAAGGAGATCTACAGCAGTGCTGGGAGCCTTGCTCACAGTGACAAATCCGCACAGCATGTTTCAACTCAGACACTCTTAATGACATAAATTTGATTTACCAAAACACTTGGTGTCCAAGAGGAAAGAGGCCTGACAGAAACATAGTGCGAGCCAAGAACAAGCCACCACCTAACACCAGCTGCCATTCTCCCTGTGGGGTCGTAATGGTTCTCGTTATTCCCCTGGGCTTTGGACCATAATGTACCTCTCAGGTTTTCCAGCCTGCTTCCTGTGCAAGCATTCGGTTGAGAACAGATCAGTAAATTGCAGAAGCACAGATTTTTTTTATCCTAAGTAAGGCTGCAAGGCAATTATAATTAAGATGTATATTGATTTTATGTTTAGGATTACAGTATCCAAAAGCCATTTTTTCTTCTAGAGGAAAAGAAAGATATGCAGTTTCAGTATTCTCACAGGAAAAATAATTCTAGTAAAAAAAAAAAAAGCAAGCAAGCAGCAAGGGCTTTAGAAACTTACTGAGCTTATAGAGTTGAACCCATATTATTCACTTCCAAATGAGCTTAGTTCTTTCAAGCAGTCTTTCAACATCATGAATGTCCTTTTCCACTATCAGACTTTCAAGATCCACTCCAGGTCACTCAACATATTGGTGCTTAGATAGAACCAAGCACAGGAACGGATAAAACTAAGATTTTTGGGCTTTTACAGTATTAGAAGCTTTTCGTTCAGGAGGATCTTTGAACAATGTACATTCCAACATCTTAACCTTGGATTTAAAGCTAAAACGACTGGGGGCACATACTGAAAGAGCTCGGCTGGTGTGGTGTGCATAGAGAGTCCCAGGTTATTTTCATTCTGAATGGAATAAAAGAAAGTTTTGCTGTCTTTTTGGCAGCTTCCCAGGAATTCTCTGGCAAGATCATAGTGGTCCCGCATCATACTATGAAAGGAATCCAACTCCTCATTGTCCTCAGTGAAAGCCCTGCAGAGGATGGTCTCTGTGGTGCTCAGTTCAGAATTGGCAAGCCTGCAGGAGCATGTGTCAGCTTGCACAGCACAGACACAGATCAAGGGCTCAGTCACACGGGTGCATCTCTAATTGACCAGTAATAATGTCAGTGAATTACAGTTCATGTCCCATATGCAGCGCACTGGGTGGCTGGTGGTTTCTGTCACATTGCAATGTTTCCAGCAAAGTCAGCCAGAAACTCTCTAGTACCCTGCCAATGCAGCCCCTTTTGGCAGCAGAATTAAAAGCATAAGAACTTTTCCTTGGCAGTAAAGTTAGTCATTCCAAGCTTTCACTTACAAAGCTCAGCTTACTGAACTGAGTATTACAGCTTTATCCAAGTCATGCTTTGAAATACAGATTCTTTCACAGGGTTTGTGAGATGGCATGGGAAGTTTTTGCTCTTGACTACAGCAGTCAGTTTCACCTAATGTAGTTTGTAACTGAAGAAAGGAGCAGTCCAGTTTGTGATGGAGATCATATTTCTCTCATTAACAAAGAAAGCATTCCAAACCATTTAGGAGTTTTTATCCAGGAGAGGTCAGCAAGTCTTTTATAGAACACTATCTGTTTAATAACCAAGAGATGAGTATTATTTAATGTATATATATTCTGAATGTTACCTAGTTTCCATTCTCAGTTATCCAAAGATAAATTACTATTTATATTTAATCAGTCTCTAAATAGAATGGGTAAATAGTGTAAGGTGGTTACAAGAATAATGGTTTAGCAGCTATTTCCCAATACTGATTAAACACATTAAGAAATGGGAGAGGCATCTATTTTTTATTTCCTTGAACTGCCTCCACTTCCTCATTACAGTGATGGTGTCTGTTTTCTTTGCTTTCTGGTTCTTCTTCATTAGCACAAGGATGCAATGTTTGGGTTAAATATATTTATAGATGAAAGTCAGAAGTCAAACACATTTACAGTTTGGGTTTTTTTCTGTTGTGGAATTCAAGAGCTGCCCTGTGAAGAAACACACCTCAGGTAGTTAACTTTAAACCTAGACTCGTCCAAGTTACTGCTCACAAGTGATCACTAATACGACTTTTAGTTTCTGCTGGAACAACAAGTTTTGTAAAAAAAAACATCAAAAAACAACATAAAGCAAAACAGAGTCAGTCTTAGAGGAGAAAGAGATTAGGAAAAGCTTAACACAAATGTTACAGCAGTGGCCAGCTCTTATTCTGTATTCCCCACGTGACTGATGATTATGCATTAAACATGCCAGCAAGCATTTACCTTGTTCTCTATTGACAAAAAGCAAAGGTCCTGTTTTAGGACCTACGTACCATTTCAGGTTCTACATATATCTGTCCTGCCTATACTCTCAACTCTCCCCTTTTAAAGAGGAATCAGGTCCCTGATCCAGTTCGCAGCACCACAGCAAAAACGGTTGGGCCAGAATAGAAGAAGAGGGCAGGGAGGACAATACTTTAATACAATTTTACTATGGGACACTTAATTCTGTGAAAATGTGGCCTTACTTGGAGGTAATGCTAATGCTTCTTTAGCAAGGCGAGGGTACTTTAATTACCTGATTCTGAAAGTGAAGGGGCGCAATCTGTTTTCAACATGTAGCTCCAAGTCCAGAGTAACTTTCCAGTTTCAATGAGGAAACCCTCCTTTTGTATAAATGGGGAGAGGCTGTACGAAGAGTTGTCCCCAAAGGATCCTATATTCAATGCTGCCTTGTAGCCTTGCAGTACCTTGAGGAACACTGACACTTCAGCGTCAGTGCTGACCCAGCTGGCATGGAGATACTAGCCTTGCCAATGCTGGAAATGTTTCAAGCCTGGTTCAGTGCTTTGACGTACCTGAGACACATGTGCCCTGGCTCTTTTGGGTTAGAGAGTTTGTTTTCTGACACTTTCCTGAAGTGTTTGCCAGCAACTCTTCATAAAGATCCTCTTCATAAGTGCCATAAGCTACACTTTCCTGTTTCTAGGACTGCCCATCTTCAGATGACTTGCATGCACGTTCAACCATGGCGGCTCCTACTATAACTTGGCAAGAGCCTTCACAAGTTTCTGCTATGTATTTTTCATAATTTTTCTGCTAAAGTACCAGGTGAGCTGTATAAATGATTCATTTCTAACTCATTATCTTGCACCCACGCATGTACTATAAAGATTGTAAAGCAACCTTAGCCATAAAGTGCTTTAAATACTGTGAGCTGGTGGCCAAAAGAAAAAGCGCTCTCTTTTTTATCTAGCTAAACAAGAATTGAGAGAACATTGGCTTTGAGGGTGCAGTTACTCAAAACCTTCTGTGTTGGTTCTACTTAACAACAAACTAATGAAAAGACTTAAGGAAGCATTATGAATTCCCTTTGCAGTACCTTTTCAGTGTTACACCTTCCTCTTCTTCAAACACAACGGGCTCTTTTCTTGCATATTACATTTCACGGGCAAATTTGATTTAAAACAAAATTGGTTTCATTCACATTCCCATAACCATGCACTTATAAGCAAGAATATGCTTGTATCCAGGTGTTCTGGCCAGGACTCACTGCAGTGACACAGAGGACAAAGGAACATACCTATCACGTTCTCACCGTATCTCCTGGTTTAGAAGCAGATTAAAGAGAATGGGGCACGAGCACAGCAGTAATGCATTTACTTGCACACACATTACTTGCACTATCTAAGAACATTTCTGTTTGAATTCACTTTTTATGAGAACCTGTCGAACATCCCTGAATTAAGCTCTGAATCTAGAAAGTGTGGTAGTGAGACCTCCTGGCTAGCTCACTTTAGTTAACAAGTGCTGGCATCTTGATTCCTCCATCCTTGCAGCCAGTTAAAAGTCACAAGCCAGAAAGAGCAAGTATTTGGCAGTCAGAAGATGTTAGGCCTTAGAGGAAGAGGTTTGGGACCTTCAAGAGCCACTTTCAAGGCTATTTAAAGCTATGTCTGTAAACAACAGCTTGTGTAGATCGTTTATCAAGTCAGGCTGGAAATGTAAGAGAATGTGTATCCCGCTTAATAGTATTATGAGAGTTAACTCCTCAGTTCTAGTCCAGGTAGGTAACCTTTCTAAGAATTCATCTCCTCTTCTTACAATGACTTTTAGTTCAAAAGTCTCCAAATGTCTTTCCTATATACAAAGAAAGTGTTTATAATACAACAGTATACAGAAAGCCATTTTCCTCAAAAGGATACATTCAGTTACAGATTATTATTGCTATTAGAAACGTCCTTTGTAACTGAGAAATGAGATGCAACACCTGAAAAATCACCAAATGTGAATAGTGAGGTTGTTCAGCTAGAAGCAGGAGAGCAGAAAATGGGCTTTATTGATGAGATGGAAGCTTCTAGTCAGCTGACCCAGAAATAAGCATTTCTTGCAGACAGATGGATTTAGTATTTCAAAGAGAGTGTCACAGAAGGGCTTCAGGTGTTAACTAGAACAGCTAAGTATCTCAGCAACAGATTGCTACCAATATAATTAAATTATAAGATTCTTCAAGGTGAAGTTTAAGGCTGAAGGCCCAGGTCACTGCCTTTTAAATCCACATTAAAAATCAGAACTGGATATAAATCAGGCTTATAAACCTCATACTAAAGAGGGACTATCAGACACACATCAAAGATGGTTAACACCTTAGATTAGAGTCAAAGTAGCTCAGGCGCTAGCCTCAGAGTTAACTACTCTTTTCCAAAACCTAATACTTGCAGTTCTTGGCAGGTAAGGAAAAAACAAAACCCCCACAACAATCAGGAATCATTGTGGCATGCCATAGGCAGCACAGGCAAGGGAATGCACCTTTTGTGGCTGGCAGCAGTAGTACCCAGAGTCCTGCAATTAATCTGGCATCAGCAGTATAAGTTTGCAGGAAGCTGCAAGAGAAGACAGAATGAAGTGGAGCTCAAGTTCGGCCAGCAATATTCCATTTATAGTGAGGCTTAAGTTTTCAAATAAGCAAACTGGAAGTGCCTGTGCCTTTTGGAAAGTTCATTAGAGGAAGGAAGAATGCAATCCTATGAGAAAGATAATGGAAATATATGGTGCTCAGACACCTTGTCGCATAGTATTTCTCTCCAGCCACTCAAGCTTTGGGACAAGCATAACAGAGGACTGCAGCTGTATATTGGAAAAATCTGAGTATGGAAAAGAAAGGCAAAATCCAGTACTAAGAGCAAAACAGCCATACTCTTAGAAGAAGCCAGAACAAAGTGCTAGAGACTGTTTTAATAAAGAACAAGACAAACTGTTAATGATCAGCTAGCAAAAGAGCCAGGATTTGGGCAGGCCACATCATAGTTAGGGTACAGAGGTTTTATTTATCCTTCTGCTTGGAGTTAGTTTACTAGCTATTGTTAGTCAAGCTGTTTGTGTAACTCTTGGCTTGCTCACTGGCCCAAAGAAAGCTAAGGTGACATGTTAACTGCTAGTCCCAGTAAACTGCAACGAAGGAGGTATATTTCCTCACTCCCCAGGATGTTTCTGTCCTTGCTTTTGGCTCATTTTTCCTTCTGGAATTTGTCTTTCCCTCTGGTCACCACTGACACATCCCCAGGCAGAATTCTCTCCTAGATATCCCCAAAACATCCATGTACTGTACCAACTAGTCAATATTAACGCCAGTTGTTCTAGCATCCGCATCTCCCACCAGTCACTTGATGCATTGTGCAATGAGTCACTCGTATTCCTTTACTCAATCTGTATTTTAGCTAGCAGCAAACATTAACGCTGAGTGGTTGATAATTAAGCCCAGCGAAGGAAATCAAATCAGTAACTTAAATCACAATTACTTGGTTTATATCTGTGTGGGTACACTACATCCATGCATAGACAGAGCGTATTCATTCTGTGGTCTGTTGCCTGTGAGGTGCTGTTGTTCCTTAATTGCCTCACATGCACAGACAGCGTGCGCTCACACTCCAAATGCTACCAGCATCATTAGTTCCTTTCACACTTCATTCCCCCATGCCAGGCATTCAGAGATTTCACAATCTGCATATCCCCCTTTTACGACATCACAGATCTCTTCTGCGGACCTTTGAGGGACTAACGAGCAAGATGTCACTAGTTTATTAATTAGCTGCTTATCAGCTGTACCGAACAGCTCCCTACTAGCTCAGCTGCTCAGCTACAGCAATTAGACAACCCACTTTTCAGTCTTTTATAGCACTGCCTTAGACAGAAAGTTTCACTGTTCCTGAGACTATGGTACTTTGGTGATTTTAGACATCTCCTGAATGACTAATAGAGAAATCCTGCTTTCTATATTATTCATTGCAGCATTACAGCTCCCCGTTCTAGGTTTTGTCTCATGTACTCCACCATCAATATGTGGCATCACTGGCACCCCAGCATCCAGATGTTATCCGAAAGCTTCTTTATTTGCATCATTCAGAAGAACAGTCAAAAAGCATGTATTCACGCTCTCTGTGATTCAGAGTGCAAGTAAAGTGGGTAGTGTTACTTTTCACACTGCAATCCTTCTCAAATGAGAACAAAATCAAGCCAACAAACATATGATGTCTCTGCTTTATGCAATGAAAGGCTTGCTTGTATGTCTGAACTCCCGCTTTTTATTAGCTACCAGTAGCTCATGTACTCACAGATTTCATCAATTAAGTATTTGACATGCAGAAACTTACAGGATACGAAAAACGGCATTTTTTTCAGCTTGACAATCAACCACAATTCATACTGTGCAGGAAGTACAACTAAAAGGGGGAAAAAAATCTCTTAAATCAGGCTTAGTTAGATACTTTACTTTCTAAAATATTTCTGTGAAATACCAAATGCATCTATGGCAAATGGCTCTCCAGGTCCCATAGCAAATCTACTGCTTGCTATCCTGTCTATCTATTGATACTGCAGAGCTATTCACTCAGGTCAAGATGTGGCTCCTTTCATCTCCACACAACCAAGCGCACAGACGTCAGAGAACATGCTGTTTTAAGCAGAGCCAACACAACTTCACCTTGACATTTGAAAGCAGTAAAACAAAATGTTTTTCCTTTCCCAAAAGGCAATGAGAAGCAACACAAGTGTCTAACAGACAGTTACATGCTGTACATGCTATGCAGACACTGGTGAGTCAGTCCTGAGCTTGCCTGCAGTATATGTATGTACAGACCCAGCTGACCAGATCCTGAGCCCCTGCTGCCTGTCTCCAAACATGCCTCCACAGCTGTAGGTCAGGAGAGGCCTGGGATGTGCACTTACGGGGGCCCTTGGTCTTGTCTGGATGACTCAAGTACCCAGGACTAAGGTCCACCACAGAGAACACTTACACCTGCAGACACTCATGGTCTGTATCAGTCACTGCCACTGTATCCCAAATAAAAAGTGAGCTAACCCTGTAAGACAGGGTACCTTTTTTTTGAAACAAATGCTAACAGTAAGTCATTGCAGAAGTATATGATGATTATGTTATATCCTTCCCTGTAGAGTAGAACAAAAAAATCTACTTATCGATCACCGTAAGAGAACTCAAACTGTGTGTTCAAAGGGGAGTTGAAGAACTTCTTCATCTTGGTTTTCTGACATGCAAGGTGCAGAATTGTCCCTCATGTTGCCTCATGCACAGACACATGCGTGCAAACCATATCTCTGGTAGCTGGTCCAGACTTATGACCCCACCAGCAGCCAGCCCTCAGACCTCACAGCCTCTCCAGTCACTGGCTTTGACCATCTGGTCCGTCAAGTAGCCAAACCTTAGATGTTCTGGTCTCTCCAGTATCTTAGATTTACGGCCACTCCATCACTTGGCTCCCATACCTCTTACCCTATTTGTCGGATAGCCTGTCTTGATTTTCGCTGGTGATTACACACTGATGTGCACACCCACATAATATGCACTCCAGTCTCTCCAGTCGCTGGCACCCTGAGCCCACGGCCCCTGTCATCTGTTGTCCTACTCCAGCTGCCAGCACGTAGACCTCCATGCTTACGTACATACACAGAGAAAGCCCTGCACCCAGGAAGAGTTAGAAATGGAGTTCAATGAGAAGACAGGACAAAGTGCACCAGTCAGGCACAGGGCATGGTCAGCCCCTGTTTACAGGTAACCAGCCTCTTTTATCCACTGATCCCTCCCTTTTCCCACTCATTTGCTTCCCCAGCCCACCTTGATCCCCCTTTCCCTGCCTTTGGTTCCTTCCCTAAACATCCCTTGATAAGCCTTTTTACAATCCCTGTACAATCCCAAGACGCTTTTCCCTGCACCCCATAAGAAGTCCCATACCTCCAGGCTGTATCCACCCTCAGTCTGCAAGGTGCTCCAGAAAGCCTCTCCAGTAGACTCACAGTGATGGATCTCACTCCCAGTCCACGTGGCTGATGCCCTCCTGGGATGCCCCAGGAGGGGCTGGATTGGAGGCTCGTTGCTCTGACTGGGTTGTTGGGGTTCCCCCAGCTGCCGCTGTGCCTCTTGGCTCCACGATGTGTGCTGAGGTGAGCCTTTAATCAGCTAACCCAACACAGAGCATTCATCAGCTTTAGGTATTTCACAATGCAGCTGCTAGTACTTTAGTTCCAGTATGTTACTCCTATAGTTTCAAAAGACTTTTGTGCTTAATGCACATGTAAATATTTTCTTTAGAAAACAGTTTATAGGGCTTATGGAGTATTTCAGACTGCTGAAGAACTTTTAAGATGTAAATACAAGTTTTATCTTGAGCTCGGTGCAGTTTTTTGCATTTGATTAGACAACAGTGAACACGAAGTTTGGATTCTTTTCATTGGGAGCAATGAAGAGGGGAAAGGAACCAAGAGCATCAGCTCTCAACAGGAAGAGCTTCCACAATTCAGTGAATTAAGGTTTTACAGGCATTTACGTCAGAAATGGTGCCAGAGCGTGCCAAATATCTGTTCAAAGTATTTCATGTGAATTAAACTGTTCCACAAGAAACCAGTGACTTTACTTGTCTTCACTTTGTAGTTTGGTAGAGTGATGGATATCTGTGAGGTTATTCTGCTTTTTTGTTTTCTGGGGTTGATTTTGAGCATGAGGAAAAGAAGGCTGCATAGATCATTCTCTTAAAAATTCCCTTATGCAAGATGTCTGCTGTTGTGGTTTAACTCCAGCTGGCAACTAAGCACCACGTAGCCATTTGCTCACCCCCTGTGGTGGGATGGGAGAGAGAATCAGAAGGGCAAAAGTGAGAAAACTCTTGTGCGTTGAGATAAAAAAGTTAAACAGGTAAAGCAAAAGCCGAGTACACAAGCAAAGCAAAAGAAGGAATTCATTCACAGCTTCCCATCGGCAGGCAGGTGTTCAGCTGTCTCCAGGAAAGCAGGGCTCCATCACGCGTAACGGTTACTTGGGAAGACAAATGCCATCACTCTGAACGTCTCCCCCTTCCTTCTTCTTCCCCCAGCTTTGTGCTGAGCGTGACATCACATGGTATGGAATATCCCTTTGGTCAGTCGGGGTCAGATGTCCCGGCTGTGTCCCCTCCCGGCTTCGTGTGCACCCCCAGCCTGCTTGCTGGTGGGGCGGTGCGAGAAGCAGAAAAGGCCTTGACGCTGCTTAAGCACTGCTCAGGAATAACAAAAACATCCCTGTGTTATCAACACTCTTTTCAGCACAAAGCCAAAACATAGCCCCGTACCAGGTACTGTGAAGATTAACTCTAAGCCAAAACCAGCACACCTATGGACAGTTTCCTTCACCATATTATACTTTCTAACACCTGCAGTAAAGGCCAGCCTTTGCACACTCCTCAGCTCACGCTCAAGGTGCTATACAGTGTTTTCAGATTAATGGGTATCAAATGAGATAGACACAAAGCTTTAGTGAATATTAAGCAAATGCTGTGAGAAGTCTTATTACACAGTGAAGACGAATCAGATGTTTAGGCAGGCTGCATCTCAGACCCAATCAATGTATTGGGGCTGGTCTAAAGCTGCACAGGCTTCAGGCACGTATGAATAGATAAACTTTTCTTTCTAAACATTTTTCCCCACAGAAAAGTTATTTTGCGTGCCTACTGGCACACACGTCCTGCTCAAAAGCTGTCTCTCAAGCCAGGTGAGTTTTCAGAGCATGTAACCACTCACTTGCAAGTACTCTACATAGACATACAGTTACATAGAATAACAGCCCTGTAAATCTCAGATCTCTAGCTGCAGGTATTTAAAGCTTCTGTGTCTTATTCCACACCCAAGTATTCAGGAGCAGAGCCAACAGTCCTCACAGTCCAAGCACTGATGCTTAACTAAGTGACAGACTTTCTGATAGATTTTCAGATTTTTTCCTTCTCAGGAAGGACTTGGTGGGAAGCTCCTCAAGTGCTGCATGTTCCAACCTCTGTCCTAGCATTTGCAAAACAAAAATTAATGCATAATTTCCAAGCGTGGCTCATCACTTTGTTATTTAATATAGTGGTGGTTATTTTTCTCTGTATCGTTCAAACTGCACTCATGTAATTCAGTGAACAGAGATTAATTTATTTTTCAGCATCACCTATTTGTAGTTCTTTTCACCCATGGCAGTGAATCTCACTAGTTCTCTAATATTCCTTGTCACCGTCCTCTGCTTCTTCTGGGGTGTCCTTCTGCTCAAATGCTTTTCTGAATGGCAGAATAAAATCTGCTTGTCCAGGGGACAGGTCAGGAAATGTGGCATCAATATACTTTTGAAAAGCTTTTCTTGTTGCTTGTATTTCAGTTTCCAGGTGGTCCTTCCAATCTGTCATCTTTTCCAGTTTTTGCGTGAGAGTCTTTACCTGTTCTTCTGCTGCTTTCAGCATAACCATTACTTTTTCCAGCTCATCATGGTATAGTGTCTCTGCTTCTCTGAGCTGTTTTTCAATCTGAGTCTGATTCTCTTCTTGTGCGATAGTCATGGCAATATTAATCTCATGACATTTTTCTTTGTTTAATTGCTCTATATTCTTACGGTACAGTTCCTCAGCTAATATACTTTCTTCTTTGAGTTGCTCTAAGTGCTTGCTATTTAAAAAAAGAAAAAGAAGAAAAGATTTGTAGAGAACACCTGTTATTCAAGATTATTTAGAAAACTATTTGAATTATTAAAGATTATTTATAAAACATTTTAAGTCTATTCAGGTTCTTGTAAAATCTCTCTTATTCAAATATAAATATACATGAAATCAGAACTTGATGGAGGACCTCTGAAACAAAGTAGGGTCAAAGAAGGCCACTGATGATGCAGAGAAAGGCAGCTGCAGAAGATTCAATTTCTGCATATGTTGCATCCAGTGATAATTTAATGATGATTGCTTTCAAATGAAAAATATAAAAGATTTCTATTTCACTCTTCATTTAGGTCTCTCTTTGAGCTAGCACTTCAGTACACACTGGTTTTCAAATAGACTTTGAACAATTCTGCCCCCAAGTAAAAACACTGTCTTGAAGTGAAATGTAAGAACTGGTTTCTAGACTACAAATTCACCTGTGATTTTGTTTAAGTGGTACTAAGAACATCTTTGTGCTAGCATATCAGTAATAAAACATATAATTTATGTTATATAGTCAAAACATTATGGGTGCTATTCACCACAGCTGGCTCAGGGACACTTAAATAATAGCGCACCAGGCATCCATTAAGGTTACCAAGGCAAAGACTTCAACGCAGAAAAAACAATTTCTGCCCTCTCTTATTGCTTCCTCCACTTTGCTGGAGATATTTTTGCAGAACTCTGCTAACACGAGAAGTTAAGGAGACCAGCTAAGTTTATGCGGAATGTGATTTATCGTTGTGAGAAAGGGCATGTTTTAAAAGTGAAAATGAAAGTATTAAATAATGAATCAAAACTTCAGTGTGACTCTGTTCAGGAAAAAAAAAAAAAGCATGTTACAAAGGAACACACCTGAACTGATCTTTTCTTTGTGAAAGTGTAGTGTTATTCTCTTGTCCATGCTGTCAAAAAGTGAAATGTATTCTACTCTTAAGTGAGAGGGGTATGTTATTATTTTGACATCAAACCTGTTTAATTCACTGTGCTTAATCTATACAGGTAGAATCTCCTGCACCCTGTAGATCTCCATATGAACACATCTTTTTCGGTTTTGCATAGATGCCATTAACGGCACAACAGGCCCCCAAGATCTTTATTTCTGATAACTCCAAATCAGCCATAAAAAGCAAAACTTTCAGATCCTTGGTTAGATTTGTGATACTTGCTTTTAGGAACAAAATATGTTTTATTTCTACATGGACTATCCACAAGAGAGAGTGAGCCTGCAGCTCTTGCTGGTCACTTAACATTTCCAAATACGTTTTTTAATAAAGGGTCTACCGATCTTTTCCTAAGACCCGCACCTGAGCAACGGTAATGCAATTCTGCTCATTTTCTTTCGCAGAGCACGTTTGCCAGCCAAGTCAGGGGAAACAGAATCACAGAATCACACTAAGAGCACCTGTGCTGCCTGGCTGCTTCCTCCAGGGCTGCCTCCCTCTCCTGTTTCCTGGCTTCGGACACCGCTTGCGTCTTCTCCTGGGCACACTCCATGAGGACATGCTGAAGTCTGTGGGCCATGTGCTGCTCTGCAGCTTCAGCCTCTCTCTTCCGCTCATCCTCCATGTACCGCTGCATCTCTGCCTTCGCCTTCCTCACCTCTTCCTTAAGCAAAGTTACAAGTAGATGTAAGTAGCGACAACAACTTACTGTTCAGTTGTCTAATTTAAACAGACCCCAGCAAAGCCCAGCAGAACGGACTTCAGGAAAATATTACAGGGCAATTACAGTGACTTACTGTGGCATCATTCCACATCATCTATGTTTTCTATGTAATGTACAAAAAGTTCCCTGATACATTTTCTTCACAAGCCCACATGGCCAGTGGCATGTGAGATGGAGAAGAACCCTGGTCCTTGGTATGCTTGTCAGCAAGATATTGCTCAGGCTGATAAATAAAGGTATGACAACACTAATATTAGGTGGTCTGGATGGACATAGATATATCTGGAATCTCAGACAACTCAATACATACCAATATACCTCTTGTTACCATTATAGGCCATGCCAAACTTGTACCAAGCCTGACCATCCACGAAAGCAATCCAACCCACTTAACACGCTGCCCAGTGATCTGTGCTGCTTTGCCACTGTTAACGTTTTTTTCCAAGACTCTTGACAAGTGCATCATCTGTGGCAGTGGCAAGAAAATCTTGAGGAAAGCTCTGGCTGCTTAAATCTTGGTGGGCTTTCTAATGCAGGATGAGCAGTTACATGAGGTTTATCCTAAACCTTTCGCACACCCAACTATAAGGTCTGTATGTGGTAGATTTTCGTCGATACTGGTTGCTTGTCTACCGCTGATGAGTGGAGTGAGAAATAATAGGACCTGCCTACAAGCAGCCTAACTAAAGCCATTTGACCATTACTGGTGGTGGAACAGCCTCGTCACCATTGCTGTAAAACGCCATTCCTGAGGCTGCCAGCTAAAAGCAGTTGTCTTTGGCCTATCCCACACATAAGAACAGTTCAATCACTTCTATTCAGTGAGACATCTCATTGGCTGCCACCGTTTGCTTAGACAGACACTGAGTAAATTTTCTTCCACCACTTCTCCAATCTAGCTGCCAGTGAGCAGTTAGCTGACTGTTAAGACACCTCTTACAATGAACTGCAAGAAACACAAACCACTAAATCTAAACTATCTTGCAATTACTTTAGTTACATCCACCCAAGAGCGCTGAGTGATGGGGAGCTGGCCAAGCCACTCTCCATCATCTATCAACAGTCCTGGCTAACAGGAGAGGTCCCAGATGACTGGTGATTCGCCAATGTAACACCCATCTACAAGAAGGGCCGGAAGGAGGATCCTGGGAACTACAGGCCTGTCAGCCTGACATTGGTGCTGGGCAAGATTACGGTGCAGCTCATCCTGAGTGCGCTCACTGGGCATGTGAAGGACCACCAGGGGATCAGGCGCAGCCAGCATGGGTTCATGAAAGGCAGGTCCTGCTTGACCAACCTGATCTCCTTCTGTGACCAGGTGACCCAACTAGTGGATGAGGGAAAGGCTGTGTATGTTATCTACCTGGACTTCAGTAAGGCCTTTGACACTGTTGCCCACAGCATCCTTCTGGAGAAACTAGCTGCCCATGGTTTGGGTGGGTGTACTCTTCACTGGATAAAGAACTGGCTGAATGGCCAAGCCCAGAGAGTGGTGGTGAAAGGAGTTAAATCCAGCTGGTGGCCGGTCACAAGTGCTGTTCCCCAGGGCTCAGTTTTGGGTCCGGCCTTGTTTAACATCTTTATCAATGATCTGGATGAGGGGATCGAGTGCTCCCTCAGGAATTTTGCAGATGACACCAAGCTGGGTGGGAGTGTCAATCTGCTTGAGAGTAAGAAGGCTCTGCAGAGGGATCTGGACAGACTGGATTGATGGGCTAAGGCCAACTGTATGAGGTTCAACAAGGCCAAATCCTGGGTCCTGCACTTGGGTCACAACAACCCCATGCAACACTACAGGCTTGAGGAGGAGTGGCTGGAAAGCTGCCTGGCAGAAAAGGACCTTGGAGTGTTGGTTGACAGCCAGCTGGACATGAGCCAGCAGTGTGCCCAGGTGGCCAAGAAGGCCAACGGCATGCTGGCTTGTATCAGGAATGGTGTGGCCAGCAGGAGTAGGGAGGTTGATCGTGCCCCTGTACTCGGCACTGGTGAGGCTGCACCTGGAGTACTGTGTTCAGTTTTGGGCCCCTCACTACAAGAAGGACATTGAGGTGCTGGAGCGTGTGCAGAGAAGGGCAACGAGGCTGGTGAGATGTCCAGAGAACAAGTCCTATGAGGAGCAGCTGAGGGAGCTGGGGCTGTTTAGTCTGGAGAAGAGGAGGCTGAGGGGGGACCTTATTGCTCTCTACAACTACCTGAAAGGAGGTTGTAGTGAGGTGGGTGTTGGTCTCTTCTCCCAGGTAACTAGCGATAGGACGAGAGGCAATGGCCTCAAGTTGCATCAGGGGAGGTTTAGATTGGATATTAGGAAAAATTTCTTTACTGAGAGAGTGGTCAGGCATTGGAACAGGCTGCCCAGGGAGGTGGTGGAGTCCCCATCCTTGGAGGTGTTCAAAAAAGGTGTAGCTGTGGCACTTCGGGATATGGTTTAGTAGGAATGGTAGTGTTCGGTGGATGGTTGGCCTTGATGATCTTAGAGGTCTTTTCCAAGCTATGATTCTCTGATTCTATACATCTGCCTCTTCTTTTGTTTCAGCTGCAGAATTCTGTACCTGCTGCCTAGTCCTTGTTCACTGAAGCCAATGTTATCAGGACAAATCGTACATGTTCAAAGCCTGAGCACTCAGGTCTAACAAAGCTATGTAATAGTCTTATGGCAAGTAATTGAGTGGTTAGACATGAGGCACTAAGCTTCTGCCAACTATTGTTGGCAGATGCTATGACAGCAAAAGACAGAGCTCACTTGGAAAATGGCTCCAAAAAATGGATTTAATTCATCCAGAAACTTAAGACCACTGTAAACCTCCTTGCGTTTGCTCCTGCAATGCCAAGCACATTGCTTTGACTGCTTGCAGTATAAACAGATAGCTATTTAGAAACTTGTATAAAATAAAATACCAAAGCAAAACACTCCAGCAATTCTCTGTGTGCCTTTCATCTGCCAGTGGGAGGCTGCAAGACTAAGGATGACAGGTGTTAGACAGACTGCGTAGTGCCTGACTGAGAAGTGCTTGGATGCTCTAGCGGTAAAAAGCCCTGTGAAGCGGTCCAGAAGGCAGGAAGGCTCAGATCCAGCAAGCAGTTGCCTTCCTTTCCCTTAGCATATCTCTCTGTCTTTTCTCAGATATCCAAACAGTCACATACAGTATGTGCTAAGCATATATAGAAATTCAAAGCTACAGTTGGTGTGTTTCATTTAGGAATATACATATGCTGGCAGTTTTCCTTCTCCTCCACCCCGGTTAGGTTCAGTAAATCAGTTAAATACTTTTCTAGCTTTGATGGTCATAAAACTTCAGGACAGATTTAAAGTTAAGCCTGTATTTAACTGCTCTTAAGAAATGCACCTAATCAGGTTCAGTGGTTGGCTGAATCAAGGCCTGACAAGGAACTTTCAACAAAGTCCCCAAACTTAATTCAACAACAACAACAACAACAAAAGTTAAATGTGCTGAAAGTGAATTAAAAGTCCAGCTAGCTCAAGCTCACATCTCATCTAGCACAAAGCCAGTCATCTTTCAGGCCAAGTACTTCTGGCACTAGAGTTAAAATCTCAGATGAATGAAGGTCCTGGTTATGGCAAGTACTTAAAAAAAAAACCAATTTGGTTTTTACATAGAATAACATTCTTGGTTGCCAAACACATGGTTCTATCATTCTGGCTATTTCCACAGTAATGAAAGCAAACTGGTTCATACCTTTAATTCTGTTTGAAGTTTTTGTTTAAGGTCTTCTACAAATGCACGATGGTTAGCATCTGCCTCTTTGAGAGCTTTATCCACTGCATCTTCCCTGAGCATTTCAGCCTTTAAAACAAGTTATTATTTAAGTATAGCAGCTCACATTCTATTAATACCCTATTAAGATGAAGCAGAGGTTACATAATCAATAGATCTGTATTTTCTATTTAAGAAATCAGAGCAGGTTAAGTTTAAAACTAGATGGCAAAATACATTTTGGCCTGTTTGGCAATGTTATTGCAGTGATTCCTGTTAAAATGTGGCCACACAATAGCACTGAGCCACCCTGGTGTAACCACTGTAATACGTGTAACATAAAGGGCAGTTTCAGAATCTTACATAGCACTATGGGGAACTGCTTTAACAACTGATAACTTCTGTATGCTTTAGAGGACACTTTCAGACCAGATGTAAAGTTTGTTATTAATTCCAAGTATGCCATGTTGTGACCAGAACTGGAGAAATACATGCACACAGAGATCTGTAAACAAAGGATGAGCTGAAATTAATAACAGCTCTATAGCAGTGACCTCAAAGTTCTTTATTAACTGTCTTAATGCTATAGCAATTATTCCAAAGAATAACCATCGTTTAAATGACAGGAGCGTAATTTAATTTACCTGAGACCAAAGTTCAGCTTTCATTTTTTCAATGCGCTCTTGTGTCTCTGCCTCCTTCTTTTTATGTTGTTCTTGTTGAATGTCTGCTCCGATCTCTGCACAATCAACACAAGCAGTTCACGCACAGCAAACAACCATAGTGCAGAAACCTGTACCCCTGTCCTGATGCCTTTCCTTGGCTCCACAGCTGAATTAAAAATCAAAAGGCTAAAAACCACGCACCCTCATTTCATATACAGGAAAATACAATCATTATTGCTTGTGCAGTTCCGTGAATGTAATAGGAAGGTGCTGAACGCAACTCTCACCTTGTAGGCAAGGCTGCACAACAGGAGAGCATCATGGGTGGCCCTCCTGACTCCGTATCGTGATGGTCATCCACACAGCACCAGCAGTAGGTCAGTCCTCAGCTTTCTTGGGAATGATTTACCTGGTTCTGGCTGTGATCAGACCTCGTGGCAGCACGGGAAATGGCTTTGCTCTCTGTAGACACCACTGGCGAGACAGTGCCCTCTGTGGCTCCCTGTGCCCTCATGGTCTTCCAAGGCTTTCAGTGAGGTCTCTTGCCGAGACACTCTCAGATGCCTTCATGTCACTTTAGGGGCACACAATAAATATTCTCAGGAGAGCAGGATATGGCAGAAAATCCCCCCTGTTTGGAACAGAGCATGCGTATACAGAGCAATCCCCCTGTCTGTAGGGCTGCTGCGTCTGCCCTGGGCCCAAGGAAGGCCAAGCGCAGTGCTGCAGGAGCACAGCTCACCCCTCCTAGCAAGGGGGAGCGAAGCAGCGTGGAGGTGAGCCACCCCGCTTCACGGGGCCTAGGCCAGGGTCGTTGCCTTTAGCAACGTGGATGGGGTCCAAGTAAAATGCGAGCATCACCATCTCCTCCTGTGGACATGCTGTGAAAAAAAATAGGTAACCCTGCTAACTCATCTGAGACACTGGTCTTCAGCACCAAGGATTGCCCAGAAGGAGAGAAGCCAATGCAGAGGTAGGTGGATAAAGATGTCTTTCTGCAACTCAAAACTCCCCCCTGCCCCATGCAAAAGTGAGATTTCAGATCCTCCTCCTCCACCTTTCCTACTCAGTACCAAGCCTGGACGTTGCTTTGGATCCCATTCTCCCTGCTCAGCAGGGCCAAAAAGTCACATTTTGCTAGGTTGTTAGGAAAATGAAAAAGGAATAGAGCTACAGGAGATCTAGCTTTCACACAGTCACTGGAGGATTAAGTCTCCGTCTTTCACTCCAGACGTCTTCCCCACTCCACATGGGTGGGCAGTCCTCTCATGGGGCTAACACTGAGTACATGGAAAACAGTGGCAGGATGGGACGAAGGGGTCAACTGACCTAAATCAGCAAAACAGAAGTCCAACAGTGCACAAATCTTAGCAACAACCATGTTGTGCTCTGACTGCATAGCTTCTCCCCAGTCCATTATATTAAGCAGTAAAGAGAAAATAATTTTAAGAGACTTTCTGTGGCCTTCTGGATCTGCTTTACGCTGTGTGTGTCAATGCAGGGCTGAAACCTCGTGTTCTGAGACACACATGGCACTCACCCTGCTGCCAGGGCTCTCAGTACACTGATAATCCCAAGCACACTCCTCTTCACATTCCAAGTTATTTAAAGTGCACAACATGATTTCCACAAAACTTTACACAGCTGATCAGAAACCCCTATGACAATTAGGAGTAGCACATAGAGATACTTCAGATTCTTGCTAGATCCTCAAACATATGAGTGCTACCACACACTTTCCTTCATCGTTGAGGCTATGGCTGTGGTATGTCAAAAAAAATCAGACCTCGAGAGGCTCTATAGAGCCTCAGTCTGAGGTCAGCAGCCAGAACCAGGTATAAGAAGGTAGGATTCAGGATAAAACATCCCAGCTGTGTCCTGTTGAAGGATGAGGGGATGATCTTTGCAAATGTTAAATCAGGCACAGTTACTCCCAAACTACTTGAGCCTTAGAAAACATTTGCTAACGGTCTTGCAGCCAATTCTTCTTTGCACTTCATTATGCCCAAATCTGAATGCCTTCATGCACCTCAGGATGGCTGACCCTGTGTTGCCCCCACCCTGCCCCCCCTCCTCCCAAATTTGGTGGATTTATTATATTCAGAAAGTAAATGCAGTTCTTTCTTACCAACATGTGAATTGCCTTCATGACCGTCAAGATCAGATGGATACAACAGCTCTTGGAGCTTTCCTAAATCTCAGATTGCGAGGAAATGATTTCAGAAACAAACTTACCCAGTATATCGCGATGCGTGTAATACCGCGTTCTGAAAGGCTTGTACTCCCGAATCTGATCAAAAGTAGCGTTGGAAGGTGGTGGTGGTATTATTTTTGAACACACAGCACAATAAACAAAGGAGTCTAAATCTGGACTTCTGATCATTGTGGTACACTAGTATTTTCCTGTAATAGTTACCAAAATGTCAGAACTCTATTCCTGATGGATCTCTTGCTCACAGGCAGAACGCTTGTTGCTGCTACAGAAAACACGCAAGCTGGTGAAGAGAGAAGAATCATTGACCATTACTTTTTACCACATTAGCCTTCAGATTAGGATTCACGCATGCTGACAACTCAGCAGCAGCTGCAGGCAGATGATGAGGGAGGGTGGTAGGAAGCAACCCGTCCAGCCTTCATACAGTTCCCTACATAGCAACTGTTACCAGGCAGGGCTGGCTTTGCTCACAAAAACTAACTTTCCCTGGTAACGGTTAAGAGGTCTCACAGCAGGCTTTGCCTTTTTAATGCCTTTTTTCGTTGTTGAATGTCAACAATTCCTACTCAAACCACGTAGTCTAAGGAGATTTTAGGAGCAGTACAATAGCTACTGTTTCAGATATTTGAATCATAGCATTTTGCTACTGTTCTTGGTAAAGATGTAAAAGTCTGGCGAAAACCTGAACAAGCCCTGGAAATCATTCTGACTTACGTTTCCTGTCAAGCCAGCTATCATCCCTTGTAGATAATTATTACTATATTGAAGATGAGATTCAGAAAAATGGAACAAAAGAAATTGTATTGCTGCTGTTTGCTCTCCCTCCAGATGCATAAGGGGAGCGGTCCTTTCAGAGCTGAGCGAACAAATTTTGTTACCGATGTTGTGTTTGGGTGGGGTTTTTTTCCCTTTAATCTGTATACACACATCGTTTTTATGTCTGTAAATCAGATACTTAAACCAGCAAATGCCAGTATTGATACTATAACACCTATTAATTTACTACATTCTTCTCTGTATTTACAATGTTCTATCTCCTTTTTTATATATAATTTTTGTAGCATTAAAAGAGTTACCTGCACAGCAGCTACCACAAATAAACACAGAGAAGCTCCTTAAAAATAAAGACAAGTCCAAATACTCGTTCTTCCTTCAGCCTGGGCAGTTCTAAACTAACCTGGTTAACAGGACTTTACTCCATGCAACAGGCAAGAGGCCCCATCTCAGACTTTTCTATGAAGTGCGACTGGCATGTGCATCGCCCAGACCCCGCTCAGGTCAGTCCCACACCCTTATCTTACACCCCCCCCCACACACCCTGCTTCCTTTCCCCCCAGTAACTTCCAGATCCATACTCACTTCACGAAAGATAATTCAAGATTTTGAGAACCCAAATCCTGCATTACTTGAAAATGAGAGACTGGGCTTTCTCAGTTCAAATCACCTGCAGGCATAAGGATCAAAGTGTGTATTTTAAAAGCCTGCAGAAAAAGAGGATAAAATGTTTACTGTAGCACTGGTTTGGGAATAATTTAGTCAAATTCACGCAAACATACAAGACTCATGCATTTTAATGAACTGAAGAAAGCTAAAATCCTGAGTGACCCTTTTTAAAAGAAGAGATTAATTCTACAGGTCCATCACGCCCTATCAAACACAACATATTCCACAGGATATGCGCAGTATGTGACAGTTCTGAATATCTAATCAGTTCACTTGGAAATTCCTTCACTAATCAAAAGGCAAGTAGTTTCCTCATCTGCAAGATTTTGGATTGCTGTTTTGAGGCAGCTAGGCTCACAGAAGGGAATATGCTTTTAAAGGCTGTAAAAATGCTATTTTTTTATAGTTTCATCAAAGGTAGAGCTCACTTCACTTCTCAGGAAGGAGGTAACCAAAGCAACGCCCAGCTGAATTTAGGATACAGGTAACTACAAAACATGGATAGGAGGAAAATCACAGGTTCAAAATGAAGGGTTTAGAAGCAGATGCAGAGAAATCCCACCGAGCAAAGGCTGTCCAGCAAGGCAGTCCATCACCTTTTTTATCTTCCGTAACAAAATCTTCTGATAACCAAACCCAAAGCATTCCCAGAGCGGCAAAGTAGATGTCCTTCACATGTTCTTGCTTCTTTGGTCTGACAGAAGCCACCTTGGCCAGAAGGGAGTTAACAAAGAGGTCTCTCAGTTTCTTCGGAGCCCTTGATGGGGCTGCAGATATGAGGAGCGGAGTTCAAATGCCACCAGAACATTCATAAGGGCACGGCCTGGCATGCGCCCTCCCACCAGGTGTTCTGGAGTTTGGTTAATGGGATACCGCCTAGGAAATGACAGGCACACAGACGTAGCTGGAGACGCTCACAGGAGAAGGCCTCAGCGCTGGAACAGGGACGTACCCACCTGTACGGTTTGCTTGAGGTAAAGGCTCGCAGGCGACCAGCTCATGTGCTAAGGAAACGCCGCTACGCCCACCCGCCCTCCAGCCACACTCGCAGCGGCACCAACCAGCACCCTGCCGAGGGCCACCTCCAACCCACGCGCAGGGCTGCGCGGCAAGACCGGGCTTGTTCAGGTTGATGCGTTCTTTTTTCTGTAAGCTCCTGTTGATTTTAGACTTTCCATTCCTTATTTTGAGCTCAGTAACCTACAATAAATTAATGTTATGTAATGTACTTTGCAATACAGAGAAATTTAATTTTTGAATGCAGCTTAAATAATCTAGTCCTGCTGACTAATCAACAACAGCCCACAAGCTCTGGCTAACCTGGAGCGACTGGCAAGCTGATACTGGTATGTTCACTGATCCGCTGTCTCACGCCAAACAGGAGAAGCAAGGGCTGAGTTCTTCCTGCCTTTCTCCTGGGAGAAGCACTCGCTTCACCTTCTCCCCTATCTAGCTACTGATTTTTTGGTTTTTTTTCCATTTGTAAGGAAGAGTGTATTAGCATCCAAAGAATATTTTGGCCAGTATTTTAAAGTCCTTTATTAAATAAAACCCTTCAGTGACTACTTTATGAGATCTTTCTTGCCTTAAAATTATTTTACTTGCACCACTGTTATCAACTTTCAACAGACCAAGAGATCAACTTTTTCTTTTCACACACAACACATTATGACTTCCGTTTAAAAAAATAAGAGACAAACGTGTGTCTTCACTTAGTCAAAGCAAAGAGAGAAGTAAGCTGAACTGTCATTTAAATTTCTAAGGCTTGTACCAGTCTCAGCTGCATGTCCAAGTGAACTGTATATCTTCTGACATACTGTGGAGGTCGCAGACAACAATTCTTAAAATCACTTTTATGTTTGTATATAGCTTAATTGAAATTTCTTTGTACAGGCACAGCATTTTATAAAGCCGCTTAAATTGGATTAAATAGGAAGAGAGACATTTATCCATTACATTAACGGACAGGGAAAAAAATAGTAGTTGCCTTGAAAAGTTCTGCAACTGATTTGCTGATTTCCTTCCTTACGTTGTCAGTCCCACTTGGAAGTTTTCCTCCTCATGTACCTGGACCCCTCACTGTCGATTGCTTCATAAAGGTCTTTTTTATTCTCTACTGTTGCATGCAAATAACCAAGGTAGGCCACACAGAGGCTAATTGCTATGAGTCCAAATGCCATCACAGGTTTGTTCTGAACAAAAAAAAAAAAAAGAAAACTGTACACATTTTTAGTCAAAATATTTTTCATTCATCACAGTTACATTCTTCAACCTTACCTTAGAAAGCAAACAGTAAACTATGGTGATATTTACAAAAATCACCACTGCCTTCTTGCAGACTGATCCAAATAACTTTAATAGGCAGCAAGATGGGAGACCTGATTTTCTGATAGCAAAAGGAATTCCCTATGAAAATGACCACTCTCATCGCATTGCCCAATGCTCTGTGTTTTGCTGCTCACAAATGCTGCTCAAGCATGAATAAACAGACCAAAATCAACTGCTAAAGGTAACTAATATAAACTTCTAACGGAATTTATCTGGATATACTACTGGGACTACATACCCTGCTCTTGCCAAGCAACCGTGATCATATTCCTCTAAAACAGACCATGTATTATCATCACAACATCTACTTCTATTGTATGCACAAAATCTCATCCAGTCTTGCTGGGTTCTCCTGGTGTAAATAAAACCTGAGTATCATCAACTTAATTACAAAAGCAAGAAAAAGAAAAATCAATAATACTGAACAGGTATCAAAAATCCACTCCTTTCACATCAAAAAGCTTGCATTTTATGACTTGTTCCCTTTTAAATACTAAAAAGAACTCCTATTACTTGACCTGTCAAATTACATTGGTAATACGCCTGTAAACAGTCTTTCTGAAAGCAGCTTCGCTAGGTACAGAAGAATCAGAAAATCTAACAGTGAAATAAAAGCTGAAATAAAAAATGTTGCGTTCCTGGCTCTTAAAAATCAAGAGCGGAAAAAAGGTAAAAATATTTTTAGTTACATTACCAAGTGGTTCGCATAACAAGAGGTGGTCATATCATGCACACAGAATTGAGATGATTATGTTAAAGCAACTGTGTCTCTCCAAGCATATTTAGTTTCTCTCAGAATGAGCCTCTTACAGGTTTAATGAAAAGCTCTGGGTTCACAGCTCGGAAGAGCGTAGTTGTTCGAACACTCCTCAGTCCTGGTTTTCTCTCTTTGGGTGTTTCATTTTCATTTGGATGCTTGGTAGAAGACATTTTAATTAACGTTGAATACTTCCTAAAAACAGAATGAAAAATAAATGTCGTTTTTACAAAAATCTGAAAGAACTACATTCACTGAATAGTTCACACTCAGCTGATCTTCTCACAGCTTGATTTTTAGTTTGTGTACATATTAACGACTGCCTTTGGCGTTACCTAACATTCCCAGCTTAACCACACTGATTTTCAATCCTGTCAATTCTGTGCATGCCAAATTGTGGAGATGCACATCTTTATATAGCAAAGATAAGCCTCCTCGTAACGGGCTTGGGTTTTTTTACTGGCCCTTGGCTAATGCTTTAGCTACCTGTGGATCAAGTAGCAGTCTTCAGACCACTGGCTAAAAAGGCCAAGCCAGGACATTTTATTTCTTTTCCCTAACCTTACAGGTGACAGGACTGCCCACACCCCACTGCAGTGCGGTGGCTCCATCCACCTGCCCCAGCAGCCCTAGGACTCAGGTCTCACTTCTACACGCAAGGGGCAGGTCACCTGCAAGATGCCACCTGAGGAAGGTGAACACAACACACCCTCGGGTAACCCTGCTCACTGAGGGGCAGGGGAGACATGGTGCTGAGGACCCCCCTGCCCCGCAGCTTACACAAGCGGAGCCCGTGGGCACGATTCACAAACTCAACCCAGCCGCGGCCCCGGGGCCGCCTCCCGCAGGGCCCCAGGCACAGCGGGAAGGTCAGGGCGGCGGGGAGGCCGCCTAAAAGCGGCCACACGGGCACAGGGCGGCACAGCGCCGGTCCGTACGTGAGGCGCTACCCCCGCACCTGCTCCCGAGCACCACAAACCGCGAGGGCAAGGCCAGAAACCTCCGCCCGGGCGGTGAGGGGGCTCCGGACGACACTGCCGGCTTTGGGCCGGGGACGAAGGGGGCAGTTCCCCAGAGGAAAAGCCCCGGACGTAACGAGCACGGCCGGGCCGCCGCCACCATGCTCCAACAGCGCCTCAGCGAGCAGACGGCGACCATTACCGCCGCGCACACCCCCTCACACCAATCGCCCCCCTCCCCCGCCGCTACTCACCCCGCGCCGCCAACGGGGCCTCCCCGAGACGGAAAGGGGACGGGGCGCAGCAACGCCTGAGCGCTTGCGCCCCCTCCTGGGCGGAGGCCGCCGGCACGGGCGGGAGGAGAGCGGCCGGGCCCCGCCCCACCCGTCCACTCAGGCCGCCGGCGGAGCGGAGCCGGGATGGGCGTGTGCGGTGTGCGTCCTCCTCGCGCGGGGTTCTGGGTTTGCCTCCCCGAGCACAGCTGCAGATAATGAGCGGGAGGTGGGGGAAGAAGCTGGCCGGGTCGGAGGAGGAGCACTTCAGCGCTGAGCCGCCCCTCAGCGCCTGGGAGCGGGCGTCGGCCGGCGGGCGTTGGCCCCGATAACGGCCGGGTCCCGGTAATTCCCTGCAAAGATCCCCAGAGCTGCACGAGACTCGTCCGGTCGGTGCAAATCTTGGTGCTCAGGCTAACAGCAATTACATTTTCGACGCAGGAGATGGAAAAAGAGGAGCGGTGAGATTCCCCTGCCTGCGGATCCCGAGGGCCGGGGTCGGGAAGGGGTGTTTCAGGCAGAGATGCCCCTCTGGAAGCGCAGTTGTGTGGGCACAAGAATACGCTGCCATTCAAGCATCCAGTTTCTGGTATTTACACGTGGACTCAAGATTTCAGGCGTCTGGAAACTCCTTGTTACGTAAATGCAGCTTTGAGGCGGTGTTTTGTTTTCTATTATTTGTAAACAGTAAAATTAATAAAATTACCCGGAGTCCCAAGGAGACAAAGCCCATGGCAACGGCATCTGCCTGCTTGTGCCTCCTTTGCTGCTGCTGCTGACTTCGATGCCATTTCAGCCGTGTTAGAAAGAAGGGTAGAAACTTCAAACCCGTTAAAAGCAATACCTGGGGGGTAGGGAGAGACCCAGACCAGTGCTCCCCTAGGTAGCAGGCGGGCAGAACTGAGATGTGATGGATAATCTTACAGAGATTTAGCTGCAGCCAGCACGTACGTAGTTCTGGACTGGCCAGCCCCAGCTCACGCTTCCCCGCATCTGGAGGCTGTGTGAGTGGATTTCAGTTACTGAGCATCTGGTTATTGCAGCCGTGGAGGCAGAGGGGGACAAACATACGTGTAGCAGTATCCAGGCTCTCAGAACCACTTGCTCCATGTTTTATTTTGCTATAATAAAACTGCATGATTTTTTTTTTTTTTTTAAAGACGGCAGAGTAATAGGGTATTGCAGGTTAACTTGTCTCTTCCAAATTCAGGAGTATCTAAAGAATTTTTTTTTGCTGTGTGTAAATATCATGAGGTGAGAAAAAACAGGGAAATAAGTTTTGGTGTCAAGAGAGGACTGAGTGGTATGTCTGGGTTTTGTGTCAACATTTAATTCACAACATACCATCTGGTAATGTGGTACTTATTGTTTTGGTAGCAGATGCCACACAGATGATTTTGTTTGGAAACCATTGAGTAGAAAGTCAGGTTTGAGTGAAGGTTGCTGCTCTTGTTTGTTTTCATGTTTGTGTAACTGAAAGAAGCTGATAGAAGTCTTTTTTTCCATGAGCCTTCATTTTTGGGAAGGTAGCTTGGTTTTCTTGAGGGAAGGGGGAGTTTTTGCTGTACTGTAGGAGACATTCCACATACAGCTCCCAAGTAACTGACACATTGTATATGGGAATGCAAAACTTTACACCAGCACTCGGAGAAGTGCACTCGCCTGTCAGCACGTGCATGCCTTCCCAGCAGTTACTGTCATTAATTGACCCCATCCACGCAGATAAAAATTCTGACCCAAAGTCAGCCAGCGTCATGATGGTATTTTCCTGGTCGTGGTAGGATGGGTTTATGCCAGAACGTAGGTTTGTGCCTGATAATGGTGGTTAGGATTGTTAGACCGCTGCTAGTTCTCTAGCCTCTTTCCTACAAAGGACAGGCGAGTCGCAGACATCATTGATGGAGGAAGAAATCTTACACCGTACAAAGAACACTGTCGGCTGGAGAGAAAATATTCTCTGTATGGAGAGTTGTGGGATAAGGCTTTATGCACAGAAAGAGAAGCAGCAGAGAGGGACGCAGAAATCGGGTTGGGTGAGTGCTGGTACTCAGCCTACATTGAGCAGGTGCCAACTATCTAGATTAAGTCTGCAACAGAAAAAGCTGGGACTGCTTGCCATTTCTAGTTTTGATTTATGACTGTGGGAACATGCCTTGTTTGATCCTTAATGTGAATATTATGTTGCTATCATCTGACCCAACAGGATGTTGAAATGCTCAATCCATCAAGGCTTCTGAAGTTGTCTGGCATCTTTTTATAGAAAAGACTCTATAAAGGGTAGAACTGTAAACATCTGTGGTATTTCTGAGTCACCCATCCTCTTAATATCTGAGTATCTCTCACAAAAAGTAACCATGCAAAAAACCCCCTTCCTTTACAAAACCTGAGGCTGCTGCTGAGATTTATTTCCCCTTTAAATAAATTCCTTTGGGGTTCCACATTCGGTGTTGTGCTGTAGTCGTAGCCATTCAGAACTTCATCACAGTTTCTGCTTTCCTTGAGGCTGGCACCCCCTTCTCGTTCGGGCTGCAGCAGAGCCTCTGCGGGGAGCAGAGCGGGTCGGACGCTGTGTCCCGCAGCCGTCGTTAGCGTGCGATAGCCAGCCCGATGCGGGCCGGGGAGCAGCCGCGTGCCTCCCCGCCTTTGCTGGTTCACCTCGCAGATCCTGCTTGTTTCAAGTACCGAGCAAGAACAGAGCTTCACACTGTCTTCAAAATGAAGATAGGATGCCCCAAGCTACTGATAAGCTTCTCCCTGCTTTAGAGACACACAGTTACAGAGCTAATGGCGAGGGGAACAATTACGTTCACCGAGGCATGTGAAACAGCACTGCCAGATTAGGGACAGAAACGCAGCAGAAGAAACAAGCAGATCTGCAGCTCGACAATGGTGACATGGAGAGCTTTCTGTGTGGTTGTTGCTCAGCTTGTGTCTGTCTCAAGAGCCCTTATGCTGCTTTTCAGCTGCTATTGCTCGTTTGTATCGTTCCCGTTGAAAGAATGCAGTGTTTTCAGACAGCAGCATGCAGAGGTTGGGACCTGACCACTCACCATCCGAAACAGTTTTAAGGCAATATGCATTTTAATAACAAAAATCTGCTAGAGTGAATCTTCTGTCTTTCATAACATTACGTGTATGTCTTCTGTAACACTTGTTAGCCGGCTGCGTCTCTGAGAGACAGAGACAAACAAATCACCCAGCCGTGCTTTCCAGCGAAGATTAAAGCAATTGTTACTCTTCAAATACTGAGCAAGCTTATAAATCTTTTTAACTGAGTTCGGTATGGAAGGGGAAAGGCACTCTGAGTCTGCTTTCATTAATGAGTAGGCAAATTGTTTCTGACTGGGAACAGAATGGTAAAACCGAAAGCACCCCCTCTGGAAAGAAAAGGCTAGTTTCTACCGAAAAGGAAGAGCAGAGAAATATGTGCAGCACTGAATTTGCTCACTGCAACAATACACAGGCAGATACCTCAGAGTGGGGTTTAAAGACAAACTTGACCTAATCTCCGACTGTACCTCCAAAAAAGGAGGGGCCAAGGGGAGACCTGTTTCCGCTTGTGTTTGCTGTGGCTTTCCTTGCATGAGGACTCAGAATTGCTCAGCCTTGGAGTACGCCAGTTTTGCTCCCTGGTCCAGCTGAAAACGGACATTGCCAGAAAAGAAAAAATGAAGAACAAAGTTTATTTTTCATTTGGGTGGGTGAGTCAGTCTGCTGTAAGCAGGGCAGTGCAGCTGGGAAGGCAGCTGGAAGTGGGGGCACGGACCAGGACGAACCTCTGCCTGCAACACCAGCGTTCCCAATTAGCTAAGCTGTGAGAAGCTGAAATTCTTCAGCTACTGCCCTCTCTGATCTAGGCACCCTTCAGATCTCCGGCAGGGAACACAGCTCCTAGGCAGACTCCAGAGGGTAGGAGTTTCACAGGTTTAATGGAGTCAACTCCGTAGTAAGGGTCTCTGACATTCTGTAATCTGATTTTCTGCACCTTACAGTTGTCTTTTGATACATAAATACCACCACATAATGAAATACAGTAGAGACTGGCAGTGACTAACATTTACATACTAGATACGATGGGGATATAGCTGTGGGTGTCATAAAGACGCTTAAACAGCTTTGACATTTCAGTGACGAGATTGTAACCACACAGTTCCAATTAATAAAAAATGGTCTGTTGGGGCTTTTTTCTTTTCCGTCTCTGTAGGACAGTTACAATTGTTCAGATGCCTTTAATGCCGTAATAAAGTTTAGATTTAAAGTTAAATTTTTGCTTTCTCAGTACTACTGAGAATCACAATATTCCTACAGTGATTTTGGCTTTTGGATTACTGATGTGAACTGAACCTTGTTCGGCTGGCCGTGGCTTTTGCCAGGCACCGAGCGGCAGAACTGGGAGGAAGGCTCTGCGCTGCCTGCAGTCCAGCTCCAAGCTCCGGCACCTTCAACCACCCTCTGGAGGCATCGGCTTCTCTGGGGACAGTACCAAGGTCCTGATTCAGGCACATGTGTTATGCTGTGTGGTACCCTCCTCGCCGTAAAACTACTGAACATTCACATATGATTCCCAGATAAAAGCCACAGTAAGTTTAAGCCAAGTAAATTAATTATACTGTGAATAAATTATACCATGAAGAATTCAGCTAAGAGGCAAAGAGTTCAGTCTTTCTGATTTTTTTGTAATGTTACTCAGCGGTATAGCAACATCCCAGGAAAAAATGACCGCCAAAGCACTGATGCTTGATAAGATGCATAAGGCAGGACATAAACACTCCGTTGCTTAGTTATTAAAGTTAAAGTTATGGGCTTTCAGGTAGGGAGTGGCTCAGCTGCCTAGTCCAGTGTGGGAACTGATTAGCATGTACAGTAACCAAACACATTTTAATAACAAAAACCAGGCTTCAGTGCTTAGGAAAACCACTGTGATTTAAAATTTTGATAGAAACATCCGTCTGAACATTAGTGTATTTTTAGGAGTAATGTGTGCCTAAGAGAATATTTACCAGACAATTCACTTGCCCAAGAGAACCTGAAATACAAATCTGACATAAAATGTCAAAGAGCATGCAGGGTAGGAGGTAAGGCTCTTAGGTCAGTTATATGACTTCAGAAAGTTACTGTAATTCCATAGAGAGGTCTCAAGTTCTTCACATGGACAAAGTTCTTCTGAAAAAAATTCATAGCCATACTATGAAGGGGTACTAAGAGTCAAGAAGTATTTCATGAAGGCCTTTCTTGCTCTTTCCATATTGCAGCAAAGTTAATATCGAAGAGAGAGCATAAGATGGAAGAGATGAAAGTTAGTAATAAAGCAGCATCTGAAATGGGGAGCCAGCCGGATCCTCCAGGTCATCCCTGTCGGAATGGCGTATGGAAGGCAGGCTCTTCGCAGGGAGTCTCCTGCGTGTGTTCATGCAATGTTGACTTGGTCAAGTGACGTCTTGGCCACAAGTGCACAGGCTACACGTGTCTCACGGGCTGCCACTGATCACTGCCCGCTGCTTTGGACGGCCCAGTGCGCGTGTCTTCAGGTTGTGCTGTCGCTAACGTGAAAGCACGAAGCCTGCAGCATCAGAGCAGCTGCCGACAAACACTCAAAAGATGCAGATGAGGCCTGCGGCTTTAAACAAACGCCGTAGTTTCCTGGTATCTTTCTGATGATAGGACACACATTATGGTTCTGGTTTGAACACTGTGCCAGGAGAGGTGATCAGGTTTCACTCGTTTAGTTTATATTACCTAGGAGACGAGCAGTTTCCATTTTGAAGGCTTAAAGCAGTAACTCCCTTGCTTGGAAATGAATCACTGATTGTTAATGCCGCTAGAAAGCTGGGGTCCAGCTGCAATCATTCACTGTGACGCAGGTAAGTTAGAATTACTTGTTATAAAATATAGTTATAAAATGTAGTTTTACCAAATCAAACAGGCTTGATAATAGCCTCGTGAAAGTGTCCCATCAGTCAGCATAAAGTACAGGTATAATCCTCTTTTCATTGCGCTATTGCAGTACTTTATAATGACTGAAGAGTTACAAACTGTAGTGTGGCCATTGACCATCGCTTGTTCAAGTGGAAATCTTTTGACTTTGTCAATTCATATTTTTTGGCAGTTGACTAAAGCATTACAACAGTAGCGTGAATGAGGCAGTGACATTTATTAATGTTGAAGGCACTTTGTTGCAGAGGGACTTTTTGTTTACAGCAGGAGAGCATGGGAGAGATGGGTTATGTTTGGCACAAAGGTGATGAGAAATGCAGTAGCAGTTGTGTAGGCAAAATACAGACATCACAACTTCAAAAAAATGAAGTCATTTGGGCTACTTCTGAGCTTAATTTTTTTTAATTACACAGTTTACCAAAGTAACAAAGACAACAATGAACTGTGTCTGCCCTCTCTCAAAACCCATTCATTGCTGCAGAGGGGAGACCACAGCAATTAGCAGCTGGCAAAGCATCACACTCAGCAGCCGCTGGGTTATTAAGTGGTGTTTCCGGTTTCCCTAAACACAAAACAATACGCGATTTTGCCACCACTGGCTGTAAAGCAGAATGCCAAGCGTGCTTAAGGTTACGAAGCCTACTGAAGATGTAGTTTAGAAGTGATGTTTTCAGAGAAGTGAATGTTTGGCAGCTAAGATCCTGAAGCCCAGAAAGGAAGGAGATTTGTCCCAAGCCATTGCAGAAGCCTGTGCGAAAGTCAGGTGCAAAAGCCAAACCAACCAGCTCCGGTCTAGTGATAAATGACCAACTGAGTCCTCTTCCATCTGGTCTTGTCTTTTCCTTCCTGTAGTTGGTTGGCAAATAAACACCTAGGCTGATGTTTTCACACACCACATGCGTATTTTAAGCACTATTTGTTTGTGGAGTTCTACTTTTAATATCACAGTACCCAGAGGTTTATCTCCCAATGTACCAAAGGGCTTATTTCTTGCTCTGAGGAGTTAAAAGTTAATAACAGGCATGAAACAGTGAGAGGTTAGAATCAGTGAGCTAGGGAAGGTGAAAGCGAAGGACAGGGCTACAAAAGACCATGGCTCTTTTCTTAGCTCTGCCTCTGATGTGCTGACTGATGCTGGATAAACCACATCACCTTACTGGTGGACATCTCCTTCTCCACAGCACGTTTCCTCTGTCTAGATTGTTGATGTTTTGAGGAAAGGACTCCATTTCTTACTACGTGTTAATGAAGGGTTTATACCAGTGAAGTTCAGTGTAAAGTATCTATAGATTACTTCTTGTCAATCTGTGAGAGAAGAGCAAGCTATCGCCAGTACGTGTACATCTGCCACCACTTCCACTGGAAGCGTCTGAAGGATGAAATAGGTGGGAAGCCCTTGGCTCACGTCAGCCTGAGAAGCATGGACTCTGCTGCACTACCACCAGCAGCGGTCGTGGCAGAAGCAAAGAACTCAGCCAGCACGCAGACCAGGAGGGTTGTGTTTGTCCATGGGTTGTCAAGCCTCACCTGGCTTGTTTCTGAAGAGCCTTAAAAAGCAATGAGTATCAACACGATATTAATGTTACAGCTTTACTTATTTGATGATGAGAGACGGGTTGTCTGAACAAGACAAAGTTAATTTTTATGACCTGTTTTCTCTCATTGGCTCTTTTATAAGGACCTGGAAATCATCTTACATTGGGACTCTCACCATTGAACAAGAAACTAAGGCGCTGCAAGGTTAGTGACTCGTAGCAATAGTTTTTCAGCTCCTATCGCAGATGTGCAACAGTTTGAATAGCTGATGCACACGCAGTTTAGTAGGGTGATTTTGAATGGAGTTACACTGTACCTTGGTGTTCCCAAGAGGTTTCCTGCTCCCTCTTCTTCTGTAGCGGAGCAGTGGAATAGGTGCACCATGCTGGGGTGGGGGGGCTAGTTGAGCTTCCATCAGTTTAAGAGCAGACTGAACAAACATCTGTCGGGAACAGTATATGCACAACAAAGCCTTCTTAGGGCCAGAGAATGAAGCCAGTCAGTGTTCCTCAGCCTGTGGACCTTACACCTCTGACAGTCAGTTAAGGAAGCAGTGGGTAGTCCATGAAACAAGCACAAAGACTCAGCAACCGTAAAACAGATGCACACTTCCTTATATCAGCAAACAAAGAAAATAAGGGGAAAATGCAGTTACTAAATGAATATCTGAAGTTAAGCTTCATTATTTGTTTGGTCATTTATGGAAAGCATTGTGCCAACACTTTTTTCTTCTTCTCCTCATAAAACTGAGATGATCCTTGGTGTTTAAAAAAGAAGCACTGCGATGATGTTTTGGTTAAATTGTAAAAGAAATGGAGAGGATGAACTCTCAAGATTGTTACCGACTCTGCTTTTTATGATTCTCTGCTTCTGCTCTCTGCTTTATCATGTTTGCCACTACTTACAGTTCTCTTTCTTCCTGTCAAAAAACAAAAGGTAAGTTGTACGTGCAGCAAAATACTCCCATTAAAATTTTATATCAGAAAGTGTTTTTCCATCTCTCAGCTTGTGAGAATAATTCAGCTTGCTTGTACAGCATTCATAGATCCACCGTTCCCAGACTTGTGTTCTTTCTGTTATTTCTCACTGTTCCATCTCCATTTCCCGCAATACTGCGCCTTCTTCCTGTAATTTGCCTGCTCGCTGAGCTCCCAGCTGCCTGCCCTCTTTATGCCCCTAACACTTTGGATGCTTTCCTCACTTCCTCTCTACTTAGTTTGTTCTTGAATTTTCTTACTTTCTTCCCCCACTTTCCTCTGCATAAAGATACCTTTTCTGCTTTTAAAGTAATTAAATTAGCAGAGCTGATTGAAATCTAGGTGAACTAATTCTCTGAGCATTACGCTTTTCAATGGGTGCGTTACTCAATGCACATTACCCAACCTTCTGTAGACCTCACTGAACAACAGAAATGATTACTTGATGAATACATTCAACAACAATAGCATTATTCAAACACTTCACTCAATAAATTACCTTCAGCACACCCAGAAGTTAATGGTGCGTTCATGTTGCCCTGTTTGCTCAGCAGAGCACGTGTGCAGCCTTAAGGGGGGAAACCAAGTCTCTGGTACCTCTGAGGGAAGCAGGGGGTGCGGACGCTTTTCTGGTCATTTCTGTCTCTAGTGAGCAGGACACGATGCGTGTGCGGTGGTGGGTGTTTAAGTCACATCTAGGGAATTAAATATATGTGAGGAGGAGAGAGATTACCTGCTCCATTTCCTGACTGGCAGTAGAAGAAGCCCAGGCACGTGTTTTCATGCTCATCCCTGGTACTTCAGCTAGAAATCAGTACAACAAATCAACGTATCTCTAATCTTCAGCTTTTGTCCAAGTTGGGGTGTGCGTGTGTGGATGTGTATGGAGCAGCAGGTTGAAGTAAATCTAACCTCAGATCCCTGCTCATCACTTCTTGCTCCATTCAACTTTTCTTGAGCGCTTGGAGCAAATAATCTTTCTTTTACTGTTTAAGACTCTCTAGTCGCTCCTTTGTAATTTCCAGTAGAGGCTAAGTCTTTTCCTTGTCTTTATTTCCACAGTGCTAAACAGATCCCCCTTTGACCCTTTTGTTGCTTTTTTAAACCTTTGAGTCATTTCATTGTTAGCCTCAATGCTGGACGTTACCTTGATGCAAAATGATGTCATCTACATTTTCTACCCAATTTCTTTAGCCAGTTTCCCTTCTTGACTCCCTTTGATTCATTCTGCACAAAATGAACCTCCCCCAAATGCTACAGTTGAAATCTCTCTTCTACTGCTCAGTTGTGTGCTTACTTGAAGATTCCTTTTTTTTGAATCCTCACCTTTCTCTGAATTTCATACAGCCCATATAATGTCTTTGTCTTCTCTAGCCTCAGCTGACTTCACCTCTCATCAGTCTGTGCCTGTGTTGTCCCATGAAGTCAACTATCTCTTGTTCACCTGCTAACTCCTTATCTTTGAAGGCCATTTTATTTTTTCCGTTCCATATGTTCTTTGCAATGCTTCAGTGAATTAATTGTATTTTCAAAGGATACAAAGGCAGCAGTTAACATCCACAATCTTCTGTAGCAACAGTGGTGCAAAAAGCAAACATAACCTTTAAAGGCACATTTGCAGCTCTTTTGAATAGAGGAGCTGTGCTGGTTACAATCCAAAGAATATGTACTGGGTCTGCATGGCAAGGTTTTGGTAGTAGGGGGGCTACAGGGGTGGCTTATGTGAGAAGCTGTCAGAATCTTCCCCAATGTCCGATAGAGCCAGTGCCACCGGCTCCAAGACAGACCTGCTGCTGGCCAAGGCCGAGCCCATCAGTGACAGTGGTAGCACCTCTGTGATAACAGATTTAAGAAGGGGAAAAAGCTGCTGCGCAACAGCAGCTGCAGGCAGAGAGAGGAATGAGAATATGTGAAACAGCCCTGTGGACACCGAGGTCAGTGAAGAAAGAGGGGGAGGAGGTGCTCTAGGTGCTGGAGCAGAGATTCCCCTGCAGCTCGTGATGAAGACAATGGTGAGGCAGGCTGTGCCCCTGTAGTGCATGGAGGTCCATGGTGGAGCAGATCTCCACCTGCAGCCCATGGAAGGGTCCCCACGCCAGAGCAAGTGGATGCCTGAAGTAGGCTGTGACCCCATGGAGAGCCTGCGCTGGAGCAGACTCCTGCCAGGACCTGTGGCCCCATGGAGAGAGGAGCCCGCAGCAGGTTTGCTGGCAGGGCTTGTGACCCCGCGGGGGACCCATGCTGGAGCAGCCTGTTCCTGAAGGACTGCACCCCGTGGGAGGGACCCGCACTGGAGCAGTTCATGAAGAACTGCAGCCCATGGGAAGGACCCACGTTGCAGCAGTTCGTGGAAGACTGTCTCCCATGGGAGGGACCCCTTGCTGGAGCAGAGTGTGAGGAGTCCTCCCCCTGAGGAGGAAGGAGCAGCAGAGACAGGGTGCGATGAACTGACCGTAACCCCCATTCCCCGTCCCCCTTCACCGCTCGTGGGGAGGAGGGAGAGAAATGGGAGTGAAATTGAGCCCGGGAAGAAGGGATGGGTGGGGGGAAGGAGTTTTAAGATTTAGGTTTTATTTCTCACTATCCTGGTCTGATTTGATTGGTAATAAATGAAATTAATTTTTCCTGAGTCGAGTCTGTTTTGCCTGTGATGGTAATTGCTGAGCCATCTCCCTGTCCTCATCTCAACCCAGGAGCCTTTCATTGTATTTTCTCTCTGCTGCCCTCCAGCTGAGGAGAGGAGTGACCGAGTGGCTTTAGTGGGCACCTGGCATCCAGCCAGGGTCAACCCACCACACAACAGGCTCTGTGGCCCTTTAGGCTTGTGGCTGAAGGTTGTCCTATACAACCATTTCTCAACATCAAGTGGAGGCTGCAAGTGGGAAAATATAACCAAGGCTCTGCAGACTTCTGGCTGCAGAAGCACCAGCGGCTACAAGACCTGTCCTGCAGTCTTTAAAAAAATTTCAGTTTCTCATCAACAGAGCCCATAGACCAGGAGCCATCTTCACTGCTGTGAAATCCCTGCTGCCTCACTGCCAGACTTCTAGGTATGAGAATGTGTCGCTGTCTTTCAAAATAGCTTTGCGGGAATTTCATCCATCTGATCTTCTGGCTGGCTAGAATTTGCCCATTGCTCAGGATCTGCTGGAGATTTTAGTCAAATCCTTCATCCCCATTTTCTCTGGGCAGGACTTTCTTCTCCCATTCACATAGTTCTGCTCAATGTGGGATTGGCAAAAGCAGGTATAAACATTGCTCTTTTCTAAATCCTCTTGCTACTCAGGTAAGGAAGTAGCAGCTCAGCCTTGGGAAAAGAGACCTCAAGGTAAATTTCTCAGTCTGTGTTTAGGTATCTCCATGGCCTGATTTCCACCAGTGCTGGTTTCCACTGATTTTAGTACCTTGCTGGTGACCCAACACATCTTTCATTTCTGTCCCAATTTGTTCAGCTGGAGGCTCAGAACTAGTGTAACTCCAGTCATGGATTGATAGGTGACATTAGAAAGGGATGGTGCAGTTCTTATGGCCATTAGCAAAAGCCCACTCACAGCCATATTAATTTTCCATGGAGTAACAAAATTCAGTCTTCCCTTGTGTAGTGCTTGCACACATCTTAGAATCCTAGGATCATCTGGTCCAAACCCCCTGCCGAAGCAGGGTCTCCTATAGCAGGCTGCACAGGACCTTGTCCAGGCAGGTTTTGAATATCTCCAGAGAAGGAGACTCCACAACCTCCCTGGGCAACCTGTTCCAGTGCTCCGTCACCCTCAGAGGGAAGTTCTTCCTCATGTTCAGATGGAACTTTCTGTGCTTCAGTTTGTGCCCATTGCACCTTGTCCTGTCGTTAACATTCATGCTGCTTATGTCAATGGTTTCCTTCCTTGCCTGTGCTTTATTACATAGTAGTATCTTCACGCTTTACTATTCAGCTCCTTTGAGACTGATGTTGTACTGACTGTGTATTACTTCTCTAGAAAGCATTAAAGCCCTAGTGCTGATGTCTTGAAGAGCTTAATTTAAACTTCTGCTTGAGCTCTAATTGCAGACATGGAGGATAGAAATAGCTCTTTAATGACAAAGTCACTACCCTGCATATTTAAAAGCATATAAGCATATGTCTGATAGGATATAAGCCAATTGATATTCCCATTATTCTTTTTTATCTGCAGCATAAAGGAGTAGCTTGGTAACCATTCTTCGTGAGAACATCTTTTTCCAGCATCCTTCCCGGTATAAATCAGCAATATATCCATTTCTGCAGCTGTCCCTCAGCTCCTCAAGTAAGTCACCAGCTCACCAGCTGTAATGGTAGCAGTGCAGGAATACCCAAATAGGCCAATAACCTTGTTTTCCAGGAGAAGTCTGCCCATAGGTAGAGGTCATGATGAGCTGCAAAATCAGGGGACAGCAAAAGAAGTACTGAGCTTTCCGTCTGGGATGAGTTTTGTGAGATGCTGTGGCCCGATTACTACTCGTACTCAAACTTGACAGCTGATGAACTTGCTCATGCATCAGTACTAGCTGCAGCTACGGCAGTGGCGGCGGGATTTGCACGTGCCACTGCAGCCACAGAGGGGTACGCTTTCTCTCCTGCTAGGCAAAGCTTGCAGGAGTAGGAGATGGGATGAGGACAGTACATGATAGAACACACAGCTCTGGAAACTTCTCAGATGTCCCTCCTCACACCTCCCAGCCATTCTGTGTCCTGGGAACACATTTACTTTTTGCTCTTGCAAAACAAAGGAGCTTGGTATCCTCACAGATCCGCGCAGACCTCGGAGCTGGGGCCTGGTGGGAAGGTGACCATATGCTCTTGGTGGTTATCTCAGGTCTTATTTTGAGTTTGAGGAGAGTCTGGCTGCCCATGGCTCCTTAGGCAGGTCTTCCAAAAGAAGCATTTGAGACTAAGAGAGGGGAAGACTAGTGCGGAAAAGAAACTATAAAATAAAAACATTTTTGGAGTAAAGTTTAGTGCATTTCTTACATGATGAGTAACACAACAAATAAAATCTAGTGAAGCAGGACAGGATTTAAAATATTGCACAAGTTTCCCAAGTTAGAAAAGACAAAAGGAAAACAATTTGCATTTTGGTAGTCAACTTATTATGGGACACTTGGCTCCTATACACAAAGTGAAATCTGATTTGACTTTGCTTAGTATTTGTGTAACTGACAGTGTTAATTTGAGTGTACCTCAGAGGTTGAGTGCTAGCCTGAACTCGACGGAGAAAGCTCTGCCTGATGCTCAGGAGATCCTGGGGAAGAACAGGCACATTTACTTGCAGAGGGCAGTCTAGCAGAATGATTAGGTTTCCGTCTAATTGACAAAATTCACTTTAACAGCAAATAAATTTTATAAAGTAGCCTCAGAAGATACAAAATATCAGAACTAAAAGCAGTTTGTTGTTGTTTTCCTTTTTAAATGCTTAATAATTTCAAATTACTTCAGCTACTGGTTATGTTTCACCTTGAATGAACTTCTCATTTCTCTTCACCCAAGAAAAAGCATCTCTCTGATCTTGTCTTTCCTTGATACAGCATTTCCTTCCTTCCTTGAGGAGAAAAATGAGTTGGGCATGCCTATGTGATCTGATGAGTGGAGTCAATAAATATTCAACAGGAATTGGAAGAATTTGGATAGCAGTTGTGTTCATATTCCGCTTATTGCTTTACATTGTGGCTGCAGAAAGCATCTGGAAATACGAACATGATGAATTTGAATGCAACATCAGGCAGCCTGGTTGTGAAAACGTCTGCTTTGACCATTTTTTCCCTGTCTCACACATCAGACTTTGGGATTTGCAATTAATTATGGTCTCCACCCCTTCACTCTTGGTTGTTTTTCATGTTGCTTACCGAGAGAACAGAGAGAAACACCACAACCAGAAACTTTATAGAAGTTCAGGGGAGCCAGATGGTGGATTGCTGTGCACTTACCTTGTCAGCCTTATTTTAAAAACAGGATTTGAAATAGTTTTCCTTGTTCTGTTTTATAAATTGTACAATGGTTTCAAAGTACCACGTCTTGTGAAATGTGACATAAGACCCTGTCCCAATACTGTAGACTGCTATATTTCCAGACCCACAGAGAAGACGATTTTCCTCTATTTTCTGGTGGCAACTTCATGCCTGTGCATTGTATTAAATCTAAGTGAACTGAGTTATCTCATTTTCAAATACTCCATAAAATGTTATCTGAAGAGATACATCAAGAAACGTCATGGCTCAAAAAGTGATTGCCACAAATCAGAACTCATCAGTCAGAACAGACCAGCAGCTCCCCGTCCTTGCCCTCTGAATATACAAGATGAATGTGAAAAATGTTCCCTGTTGACTTGAGAGAAAGTTAGAGATCACCTTCCCTACAGGGGAAGCTGGGTTTGACGAACTGCTTCTTCAATCAGTGCTTTACAGAACTGAAAGGATAGTTACGTAGGAAATACTTTTTCTCTATTAATTCTCCCTTACTTAAGCAGATAAATTCAGTCACATTATGTATAGGATATATAGAATTATATAGATCTTTTAATGTTGAAACAAGAGGTGTAGAAGTCTGAAAATTCCATGAAGTTTTAATATAAATACAGATGCTTATGATAAGTCATGCTGAAACAATTGCTCAAACAGTTGTGTTTTGAATATTACACAGAATTGCTTTGGTACAAGCAGAAAGAGGCTTTTTATATGCAGAGTTCAAGAACATGGGATTGATTTAAGACGCTGAACAGTAAGGGGGTGTACAGCCTTTGTCAGGTGAGTGGATACGGTAACTGTTGAAATAGCAATCGGAAAGCGCTGGCGTACAGTGGCTGCTGGTGTTTTGAAGTGAGCTGGATGGTCATAAGCCCACTCCACTGGACTACCGTAAAACATCTCGAAAAAAGAAAAAAATAAGATGAGGTAGACACATCTAGTTTAGCCCATGGTGATAAAGACAGACCTGGTTATTTAGCTATTTATTGAGCACCTCCTTCTGGAGGTATCTGAGCCCTTTACAGTTTTAGGGTCTTCATCATCAGAACCCATCCTGTAAGCAAAGGTACTGGCCCAAGTTTGTGCAGGCAGCATACGCCAGAGCAGAGAGTTAATGCCTGGTCACCTGCACCGGGCTGCTCCCGAGTCATTAGACTTTGCTTCTGTTCTGTGGTTGTGGCATTTAAGGGAAAAGATCATTCCCAGTTTTCTAGTATCCAAGTAGAGCAATGTCAACCGCACAGCATGGCAAAACAGTAGCCAGTAGTCCTAGCATTCAGTAGCTTGGAACCAGGTCCCTTTAGTAAGGCTGAGAATACTGCTCCTCCTTCAGTAGATTTCTCTGCCGTAGAAGAACATGGGAAATCTAAAAATACGAAAAGCTTCCAGCAGAGGCAAAGTGAAAAAGAGTCACCTATTCCCTCCCTGCACAGTTCAGAATATTAAACACCACACACCTCTGCTCTTTGCTATGGGTGTCTCTCAGGCTGACAGGAAAGGGATGGAAATCAGCTACGATGTGTCTTCTGTTGAACCTAGACTCCCAAGATGATAGAAATTAGTGCCTAAAATGACTTATTTCAGGGTAGCTTTGTTCTCTTTCCATTGCTGGGATGAAAGACCTTTGGACATATATCAGTACTGAGCCTGATCAAAATACACTCTTCAGAGAAAAACACCGCCTGCAATAAGGGGAGCTGCCTGACTGTTGAGCTGATTTTATTGTTCACGCCAGGATGAAGAGGAGGAAACAGTAGCAAAAACATGTGAACTATTATAGCTGCCTGAATGTTGAACCAATTTTATTGTTTGTGCCAAGACAAAGAGTAGGAAACCATAGCAAAAGCATGTTAACTGTTTTTTCACTCAAAAAAAACCCCCAGCTTCGGTTACAAAGCATTACTTTTATGAGTCCTGGGGTAGCAGTTACGGAATTAAGAACTAATGAATAAACTATGTGCTTTTGTCTGTGATTTTCAAGCTTTTTTCCTAAAACAAACCTGCTTTTATAAAAGGTGAAAATATATTTGCTGCTGAACTTAGAGCGACAGCAATCCCTCAGATATTAGCCACAGCTTGTGGCCAGTTAAAGTCTTACATCTTGAGTAATGCTGCATCCGCATACGTCGAGGCAACACACTTCACACAGTTGGGAACATTTTCTGTTAAACCTCTACATGCACAGAATGCGGCTTGTGACAGAAATGCAGTCAGAAATTCTTTTGCTGCTACTGGACAAAACCCACCAAGAAGCCCATGAAGCAAAACGACTGCCCGCCAGCCCTGTGTAACTCTGACGGCCACAGTTTGAGTGACCGAGAGCAAAACCCCAAATTATCCTGGCTCTTTTGTACCCTAATGTATCATTTTTTAAGACAAGGGCAACTCTATCAAAATAAGAAATGCTTCCAAAATTACTGTTTTTTAATTATTGAGGACAGATTTTAAGACAGCACATTAATGAAAAAGTATTTGTTTTTTTAAAGTAAGGTTTATTTGAGAGAAAACAAAGAGAAGCAAACACAGTTTAGCCAACACAGGTTTCTGATTAAATTTGTGCCTTAGCTGCTCTCTAATAAAAAAAGTGTATTAAGTCAGGGCTTGAAGGGTTTTAGAGCATCCGCTGAAGATCTGCGGCTGGTCAGAGCTTCCCGCTTAGACCGAAAATTCTCCTGTGAAACAGTAACTTTAATTCTTTGGAAAGTATATTCAAGGTTTTATTTCCAATTCCTATCTTCAACAGCCATGAAATGATAAACAAATTCCAAAGTCAACAGGTTTCAAGTCTCGGAGGACACTTCAGTTTTGACAAAGCCAGTACCTTACATGAGAAATATTCTGAAAAATTATTACGGACCAACTCTGTGTAACCCCCTACTCACTCGTAGCAAACCGACAAGTGGCTTTTACACCATGTGCTGCAGAACTAGAAGAGCGTTTGACAGAGCCACTATTGAAAAGGAAGTGAACATCACACAAGGAAGCTCTGTCAGATTTTACTTAACCTGAGAGAACAGAAACAACCTCACCCACTTTCTAAACCCTTGCTCTTCGCAAGCATTTGGTTTTTCACTGGCTCCTTCCCTTCCACAGCCCTTTCCCCGCCTTTATACTCCTTTGTGCTCTGGTTTAAGTTTCACTCATCCATCCATCCCTGAAGTCGTTTGCTTTTACATTTTTGGTTCAAATGAGCTTGTAGTCTCAGTCCCTAAACTAAAGGTTTAAGGGCTTTTTTGTGTATTCAACTTCCACGTCACTCAAACAGACAAAATAAAAAAAAAGATTCAAGTGCTATGTTTTTTTCCTTTTTGAAGCGTAAAACTACAGTCTCCTCAAGCACATAGCAATTGGTAGGAAGCTGACCTGAGCCCATACTGTAATGAAGAAGTAGCAAGACCACTCCGTGCACATTCATACAAAACTATTTACCTTATATTTCAAAACGTGTCTGCAAACACTAAAAGATCCAAAACCTACATAGATCCTAATTTTCTTTAAAACTTAGGTAATCTCCTTGCCTTCTGACACATGATGTTTGGGGAAAAAAAAAGGGGTCACAGAAAAAAATATTTCCCTATTTGCTGATAGTTTCCTCCTTCTACTGCCATCCCCAGTACCCCCGGCCCTTCTTCCCACCTCTCCAACAGGACCATCTTCTTCACACCCGAGGCTCCAGCCAGGGGCAAGCACAGTAGGAGCAGGAGCTCCTCCAGCCTGGGGGGCCTAAACCTCGGGGTAGTGTGGCCCTGCCTGCGCAGCTGGGAGCCCCAACCAACTAATTCTTTGGCACAGAAACTAATTGCAAGAATCCTGCTTTTTCTCACCTGAACCAATGACTGTTTTTCTGTCTCAGTTCCACAAGCATCGCTCCCTCGCTATCCAACAGCCACAGACGGGACATCCCAGCAGAATGCTCTAGGACCGACTGTCCCCCTACCCTGCTGAGAACGGCCACCCCAAAACATGTGAGGACAAACCCAGTAGTACTCTTATTCACACTGAATTAGGGCTCAGACAACAGTTAACCCTAAGAGAGGCTGACTGTCAGCTTAAAGATGTCTTTCAATCACAAACCAGCCCGTACTCTGCATCCAGACTGATTTAGCTGCTTCCCCATCAGTGACAACTGCTGCTTTACTCAGCACATTCCTGATGGTGACGAGGAGTGTAAAAGCAAGCATCTTGGCTCAAACGCACCACAGTGCATGCGTGACATGTCTGGAGGACAGAGACACAGGGGAGGAAAGAGAAGGGAGAGGAGATGGCCCCAGGTGCCGGGGCAGCCACCAGGCTGAGGTGCTGCTGGTGGAGCTGGGCTCAGCCACCCTGGAGCCCCTGTCCCGCCGGCAGCCCCAGGGGCACGGCTCCAGACTCCAGAGGAACTGTCAGCTCAGGCAGGCTGGCACAGCTACAGCAGGAGCTATTATACATCACTCCAGTTAAAATATCTAAATGCAAATACCAGATTTACTTCCTCGGGCACTTTTGTAAGTGGCTTTGCCAAACCACAGTGCCCTCTGCAGTCCATGACATCTTAAATCAGACCCTGCTTTCGGTCCCCCCTTTAAGTTTAAAATACTTTTTTTAAAAAGGAAAAAAACCCCCAACCATATTAGGTTACCTGTTGACCCCATACTAGGTTACCTGTTGGACAGGCTGTCAATACCCACGTAAAAGGGAGCGTGCCATGGAAGGCACTGACTATATTGGTACAGCACCCACTTTAATTGCATTAGTTGGGACAAGAATGAGACAATATCAAAAATCTCATTTCTCAGAAATTTAAATCCTATATTCAGATCCAAACCAGAAATTATTTCCTAGACACTTGTGACATTGGATTTTTTTTTTTGTTTTAAAATAGCGTTCTAGTATAGCCCTGTGTAGCTAAATAGTTGCATGCTATTCTCAGTCTAAAAACTGCAAATGATGCAGTGTCTATTATTGGGAATGTCTGTGTTGAAACTATTTAACTTACACCACATAAAATTCTTCTAAAAACTAACAGTTGTGAGGTCTGTCGACAGTGACTGCAGTGGTTAGGTACATCTGAAAACAAAGTATTTCAGGCAAGCTTTGTGGATCCTCACCAGAGGAGGTTCTCCGCCCTCTCCTCCCCTGCAGCAGATCTCCTCTGCAGTCCCTGCGGCTGGCATCCAACAGCAGCTCCGTCCAGGGAGACCGTGCAGCCTCTGGTAGGTAGAATGTGGCATCGTACGCTTATAATGATCTCTCCTGGAGTTAAAACGCAAGGATTTGCTTTGGTTTTGTCATTCTCAGACCGCACCTTTGACTTACTAACTTGGCAGAAATATCAGGTTAGTCACTCAGGAGGGATCGAAAGCGAGAGGAGCAAACGGGCTCCATTCAAATGGAAGCACGGGCTTTCTGAGAAGGTATGCAATGTAGCACCAGATAGCAAACCAAGGGCTATGCCCAAGTTGAAATGCTGTTGCCTTTCCACTTTTTCACATATAATCCTCGCTCTAATAACAAGTCACTTCATTTGGTTGTAGGAATGTGCCCTCTGCATTGATATTCAAGTAAACTGTCAAAGATTCCAGGTGAATAGCTTAAGAGCAATCAAGTGTAGCATTTAATGCAAAGCTTTACATGGCAAGACAAGTTTATAGAAAAGATCAAGCCAATCTCTCCCAAGATAAAGACTATTTTATATTACTGAAGGTAGGTCACATCCAGTAATGAGAATAATCCAGGAAAAATTTTTGGTACTGCACAATCCAGCTGGCTTGTCCCATCCGAGTTAAGCATGACCACGCATGAAAACCAACACTGGAGACTCCTGGGCACTGACAGCTCCCACCAAGGCATTCACGCTTCTGGTTACTCAACAAACTGGACACCTGTCGTTTCGGTTAGCAGCATACAGAGGAATTGCTCCAGTCCCGGGCACTACAAGCGGCACCGCTTCCGAGGCTCGTTCCAGTGTGGAAAAGAGAGAGGTGGCGAGAGTGCTGCCAGGCAGAGTCAGCAAGAGGCTGAAGAGCGCAGAGGGAGCCTGTGCCATCAATAGAGCACAACCACCGAGTTTATCTGTAAGATCACAATCTCACTTCCCTTTCAGAAAGTGCCTTGTTTATTCAGTTTTTAACGGTATGGCATAAGGACTCACGTATTTTATAGATAGATACCAAACTGGTATTATCAAAATAAACCATCTGTTTTATAAACCCACTATTTACAAAAACTGTTTCTGAAGTTTTTTTGTTTTGTTTGTTTTTTTAACAAAAATTAAACTATACACCAATCTAAGTTACAGAAACAAAAATAACCTTTATAAGATCACATGTATAAAACAAGAAATGAAATGTGATTTTATTTAAGGCAATACTGGGCTACTTCACAAATCACCACCTCAAATATATACACTGCTCCACACTACTAATTTTCTATCACATTCACAACGGATTCTTTAATACCAAATATTGTTTTAAGTCTTCAATGTAGCAAACTATTTTTATTCACATTTCCATTTTTATTATGGAATCATAAATGCTTTGTATCCAATTAAAAGCAATGAAAAATGTAGCTATAAGAAAACTATTATATTTATGAGTTAACTACATACGAATATCATCCATAGATACTGGATGTTAAAATTTACAAAAATGAGAGCGTGTCAGTACATTTAACCTATGAAATGTGATCTTATCCAGCTCCTCTCCTGTAAATAAATGCTTTATGCAAAATAAACTGGATATGGCAGACTTAGCTAATTTTAGTTCAAAAGTTCTTAATTTAAAATGATTAAAGGACAGTTTTAAAAACTTGCTCACTTAGTTACAAATTAAAATTCCGAATATAAATGTGTCATTTAATAGTTTAGACTTACAGACTGCTGGTGGCAGCAAATGATTTACAATAATAAATATATACAAAAAAAATGTATCTACAAATAAAGAGTACTGTTATACATGAGCAGTGACCTGGTGAAAGATACCAATCACAGACAACTCACAAAGATTTAGTTCATGGAAAGGACAATCTGATAGAAAGTTGAGGTTTTGATCAAGTATTTACAAAACTGAAGCAATTACTCTGTTCTTCAAGTCCCATAGGGATAAAAACAAATAAGAAATTTACATGACTTATGTCATGTTTTTTGCTAGATTAAATCACTTCAAAATAAAAGAACTCCACAGTTACTAGCATGCTTGATGGCTTCCTAGTCAAAATAAATTTTATTATAGGTCACGGCTAAACACATTGGGTTTTCAGTATTTTGACTCTCCTTCCTCGGTACTCAGGACAATTACTTTTGCAGCTGTAACCTCTGGATTATCCTCCCAACGTCCTTCGAGCTTTCTCAAACTGACGATAGGTTTCATTTCCTGAAGTTGCTTCAACACACGCTCAGTGCAGTCTTTGAGAGTCTTGTCTAAAACTATCTTTACATTATCACCACACAGAAGCCGTGATGGGTTGGCAAACGGTACCAGGGTTTCGGTTTCAGAACATGACCAAGTGACATTATTACTTGCTACAGAGGTCTTCTCGTTGGATTTTCGTGAGTTCGAATGGGATCCTTTTTTGGCTCCGTTGCTATGGTAGTCTCTTTCGGTATTTTTCTTTTGCTTCACAGCAGACTCTTCAAGGAACTTGAGGAATGACACTTCAAAACCCATTGGCTTAAACGAGCTCCAGTCGAAAGCCGCGGGTTGCTCTTCGGCTGTTTGAATGGCGACAGCAGTCTCTTCCTCCTTGTGCACACTACTCACGTCAATGGGCACTACTTCCTCAGTTTTTTCAGCTCTCCTCTTCTTATTCTGAGACAGATTTTTTTCTTTGTTTGCTCTTTTTAAGTTACCTTTTTGCTTTTCTGAGGGGCAGGAGGTGGTCTCCTGCAAGTCGCTATTTACACTGGAAGAGATTTTTGCTTGATTTTCAGCACTTGAACAATCCTCGTTAATCAGTTTAGTAATGAATAGTTCTGTCAGTTCGTCCACTTCATCTTTCTCACCTTTTTCAGTTTCCTTTTGTGGTAATGTAGATGTGCTTGAATCATTATTGCTCACTATCAAACTTGGTTCAGGCTCTTTCACATCACTTTTTTTATCAGTCTCCTCCTGCTCACAAGAGGCCTCCTTTACTTGTGGGATGGAGTGCTTTTTAGATACAATAAGAAGATTTCTGTGTTGGGAAGTAAATGCTTTGGACAGCTTGTGACATTTATAATGTCTTATTATGTTACTTTCGCTTGTAACTACGGATGAACATCCCTTTATCATACATGGATACTGAGTTATGAACCTGCTCGTACATTCCGACAAAGCATCGTTTCTAGCCTTTATTGAATACACGTTCTTGCCACGTTTCAGCGAATAAGCCTTATTTTCTTGAACTTGCATTCCTTTTGAGTTTTTGTTTTCCAAGTTCACATTTTTCTTTCGTTTTGTTTTCACCGACAGCCTGTTACCTTCTTTTCCTGATCTGTTTTTTAGCCCTCTCTGTTTGGACTTCAATGGTTTCTCCTGATTTGCTTTGCTTGAAATGTTTTCCTGACCTGGTGTCAGTCTCCTGGGTCTTATTAGATGATCTTTATGCTTGTCATTATGTTTATTAAAAATATGCCTCAAGAGGTTAGACCTAGTAGCATAAACACGGTCACAGCCTTCACAGTCACACTTGAATACGCCGTCATCTTCTACTTTGTTTGGCCTTATCTTAATACCGTGATCTGCCTCAAGATGTACAACGTAGTTAAGATATGCTGTAAACGAAGACTTACATTGAGACTGATCACAAGAAAACCTTCCCACTTCTGGAGGCGATTTCATGTTTCCAATTTGCTCTGGGGTCATGTCATGAAGCTTCATATAGTGTTGTATCAAGCTGGTAACTTCCTGGAAGATGCGAGAGCAGTCACTCACCTCACACCTGAATTCTCTGACAGTGGGTTTGGTTTCCACCTCATTGCGTTCCTCTTTGCCTGGCTCATTCTCCTCTTCCACTTCGGCAGAGAAGGCAGGGAGGTCCGATTTATGCACAGCTTGGTAATGAAGGATTAGGTTTTGTTGAATCGTAAACGCTGCGAAGCAGCCCTGATGGACGCACCGGTATGGTCTATAAGGGCTGTATCTGGTAGGAAACTCCAGAGATTTTGTTACAGGCTTCCTACGTTTTTTCTCCTCTTTTTCCTTCCTGTACTTCCTAACCTTGCGTACTATGGGTTGTGCCTGTGTACTACCAAGAGAGGCTGCATGATGCTGCTCCAGTGGAACAGAAACCACATGGGGAGGTTTTTCCAGTCTTTCGGGAATATTATTTTCTGGCAGAAGTTTTTCCAAGACTTTTACAGGCTCTACAACTTCCTTTATCTGAGCTTCTCTGACCAACGGAGCTGCAGCTTTGTTTTCTATTACTAGTGTCTGCAAAGTTTTTATTTCAACAGGTCGCGGGGCTGTGTTTACACTTTCATTTTGAGATCTTCTGCCGTAAGGCCTTTTAATTTTTAATTTTACCATCTCCTCTGTCGTAAAATGATGTACAAGCTGACAGTGTGCTCGGAGATTAGAGTTTCTTGTGAATGTTTTTGGACAGGTAGCTACAACACATTTGAATGGGGCATACTTCAGTTGATGTTTCTTTATTTCTAGTATCATTTCTGCAGTGTACTGATGAACCTTGCCGTAGTGTTTAAATAATGCGTCTTTTGTCATAGCACTATAATTGCAGCCTGGATTCTGACATACAAAAGGCTTATTAACTTTATCACTAAACTGAATGCTACTTGCCTCTGAAGATATCTGGATGATGGGTTTATTTTCACTTGATACCACAGGAACTACCGGTGCTAGCGTATCTGCTGGAGGACACTGGGAAACAGTCTCAGAGACTGGAATGGGTGAATCATTCTCTAGTTTCAGTTTTTGCAAGCCCTCCAGAATTTCCAATATTTGAGTATCATCCTTTTGAGATGTCTCAGACTGAGCAGAGCTACTCTTTGCAGTGGTGACATTCCCTGCATGCAAAACAAACTGTGCGGGAGTGGGTAGTTTTACACTATGTGCAGAATTTCCCACAGAAGCCTGTGCATTATTTACTTGCAAGTTCTGTCCTGAAACAGCAACTGTATCCTGAATTTCAGTTTTCACCTCAAGTATCTGTGAATTCATAGCAGTTTTAATTATTTCCAGGGTTTTTTCAAAGTTCTGCATAACACTGTCTTCTGAAATCTGTTCCTCTGAATTTGCCTGCACACAAGAATTTACAGCCACCATTTGGGAATCCCCGTTTTCAGTTTTTACTGTTAAGGAGGGTAATGTCGTATGAGCCTCAAGATTTGTTTTGAAGTTCTCTTTGATACTGGCCACGAATAACTGATTGTCAACATTATTGAGTTTCTGTGTGAGATCTTCCACCACCACTTGAGAGCCACAATTTGCCAGCAAGTTGGACTGAAAATTTTCTCCCTGTATTTGCATGTTTCCTTCAGTGCTTTTGGTTAGAAGTCCCATTGTCGTTGTATTATTTACTGCTACTTCTGGTGACGCATTGGGCGCAAGCAAGGGCGTAGATGCTTTTCTCTTCCTCTTTGAAGCACTCATTCCCTTCTTATTCAAGTTGCTTGATCCTGAATTCTTGGGACTACTTATAACTGAAACTCGTGGACTGTTCCCTGCAAAGTTTTGCGCTGCTGCAACAGTATTAGAAAACGAGCTAGGACATAAGCCATTTTCAACAGTCTTTAGCATTAAGTCCTCTGTTGCAAAAACAGGCAAACTCTTGCATTCATTCATTGGAGGAATTTTGGCATTGAGGGTGCTGTTTTGGTCTGTTAGCAGGGTACTGGGGTTACAGACTGTCTGCAGCAGAGGTGATGCAGCTGAGGTGGGGAGAACAGCTGCATTTATCTGAGTTGTACCAGTGACGCAACTTGTTGTAATTACGTGTGGAAGTACTTCTGTGTTATCGAAGGTACTCGGGATGCCTGCAGTTTCCAAGGCTTGTTTCATAATTTGATTTCCTTCCTCGTTCCCACCAGTATTAAAGTTAGTCACATTGGCCCGTGGAAATATAGTCTGCAGTAAGGCGGTGGAACGATTTTCAGCTGCAAGTAACTGGAGGAATGATGGATCTTTAAAACAAGTCTCTGGATTGAAGGCAGACTCCTGGGGTTGCTGCAAGTTTAATGAATTTGAGGAAAGAATCATACTGGCAAGCAAAGACTGTCCATTAGCCTGCAGAGCTTCTGCAGAAATTTCTGATCCTTCAAGAGGCTTACAGTAAGACCTCTTTGATAAGTGACCACCAAGTGATCTAGGATTAGTGAAAACTCTGAAACACCTGCTACAGATAAACTTGCCATCCCTAATTATTGCTGGCCACTTTGCCCGCTTGTTGTGTTTTGGCTTCCTTTCTTTCCCATTTGGGCCCCGGCCACGATCTTTTTTCACCTTTTCTGAAGCTGGATGCTGAGAACTAGTTTCATTGAAGTTACTTTCATTACTCAGTTGTGAGGGAAATATTTGATCATCAGTTTCCTCTTTCGGGAAAGCAGAACTAGTGTTTCCTTCTAGTTGCGATGAAAAGTTATTTGTGTTATTTTCCAGTTGTGAGAAGACTGAATTTGGAGGATTCTCTGCTGACGAAGGAAAGAGAGACATTGGACCATTTTCTGCAGGCAAAGGAAGGAAAGGATCTGAACCGCCGTCAATATTCAGAGGCATAACTGTTTTTGCCAGATCATCCAACTGGGAAGGTAAGGTTGCACCAGACAGATTTTCCATTTGTGAACATAAAACACTCTCAGGCTCACTTTTAATACGAGCAGACAAACTTGGATTTATGACACTTTCCACTACAGGCAACATAGGATTGGTCAGATTTTCTAGGTGGGTTGGGAAAAGCGTAGTTGAGCCATGTTGCACTTGACTGGAACAGGTGGCATTCAAATTAGGCTTGTGCTGTGCAGTAATAGCAGCACCACTGGGATTTCCCGCTTGCGATGGCGTAAGATACACAACCTTCCCATCGTTCGGCACATTTTGCAGATTACTGGATTTTCGTGGTTTCTTATTTTTACGCTGCATTTTAAAAGCTGCATACTGGTCAGGGTGTGCTGCCTTCATATGTTTGCCAATGCTCTGTGATGAGTTGTATGTTCGAGTACACCCCTCAACCTGACAATTAAATTTCTGAATTGGGGCTGCTGGCGACACGGCTGGAACTAAAGAGCTATTTATGTTAGGCTGTGAAGGAATAAACGTAATACTTTCTAAAGTTTTTAAAGGCAGGTTATATAGATTAGCTGCAGCCTTAATACTGTCTTCAATTTCAAGTTTGGAAATGGGTACACTGTTTCGATATCCTGCCTGATTCTGCATACTGAATGGATTTACAATGCTCACTTGTCTTTCTAAGCTTTTTGATTCAAGGGCTTCTGGTTTTAGTGTGTCTGAGGTCACAGAAATAATCTGAATATTCTGAGTCTGACTGAGACAGTCTTCTTCCTTTCTCTCTTGAAAAACTGGAAGACAGGAATCAACCGACGAGCACAACTGCTGGGCTCCAGTTTTAGTGGTATCTACTTTACTGGCAGCAGCAGCCAGTTTACCTCTTCTTACAAAGTTCTCTCGGATCTTCTGGCTAACAGTAGACACCTTAATGCTACTTGCTGGAACTGCCACTTCTGCCTTCACCAAACCTGCAGGAGACTGCTCTGAACCAGCATTAGGCAAGGAATCGCTTTGCCCCAGCACACTCGCCAATGCGTTTGCACTTTCATTCCCTACTGGTTCTGCTTTGATTTGATTCCAGACAATGTTTTCTCCTTTGGTAAAACTACTCTGGTTGTCAGCCAGAGGAGATGTCATTTCCTCTTTAACAGCAACTCCATCGGTATTTCCATTAGCTTTAGCAGGTTGACTAAGATCAGACTGATTAGTCTGGCTTTCAGGCTGTTGCACTTTTTCGGGCTGCTTGTTGTGATCCTCAACATGCTTTTCCAGTTCATTCTGAGAACGGTATACCTTTCCGCAGCCTACGACTTTGCAGGTGTAGGTATTATAGTGTTGTGCTTCGTGATCATAGAGTAAATAGGCTTCGGAAAACACTCTGCCACATTTAGGAAACATACACTTTGCTCTGAAGACCTGATGCTCTTTCCTATGCGTCAGCAGCTCAGCGTAACTGTTAAAACCAGCCTTACATTTCATCTGTATGCAGATATAAGGCTTGCTGCCACAGTGCATTTGTAAATGATCATTCAGGTGAGTAACACTTACGAAATGTCGTCTACAGTACTGGCAAATCACTTTTTTGCTTTGCATTTCAAGAAAACGTTTAGCTTCTTCGTTATCTTTATGCCCCTTTGCGTGTGCTATTAGATTTTTAAAATATTTAAAGCCTTTTTTACAAAACGTTACAGGACACGTGAATTCATTAACGGGGAGCGGCTTTTGAACTGGCACTATCTCTGGTATGTAAGGTTTATCTTTGTCATCGTTTTCATCATCCGAGCCATCATTATCATTAAACACAATGAAGTCTGTCGAATAGAGACTGTTCTTCTTAATGGGTCGCTGGTCCTGTTTGGATACAGCATCAGTTTTCTGATTCTCGTTGACAGTTGCTATTTTAGGAGGTCTTCCCAGTCTTCTCAGTGGTTTCATAGCAGCTAATCGCTCTTTGCTGGATTTTTTAACATGAAAAGTTACATGGGGAACAAAATTTTCTTTAGAATTAAAATTTTGGGCACAAATAGGGCAACTGTAAATTCCATCTTTATAATGTTTTTGTGCATGCCTAACTATTCTATGACCTAGGAATTCTTTGTCACATAACACGCAATACTGCATATAAGCTTGCCAGTTCCTAAATCTAGCTGATATGAACCCCCTCTCTCTGAGTTTTTTAATCTCTCTTTTTTTCTGCTTTTCATCTCCGATACCCTTAAGAAGGCCTGTAGCTTCATCAAAAGTGCCAGCAAGCCCATTCACAGAAGTTTCTTTAGTCTCTTCCTGGCAATCTTCAACCTTCTCATAAACTTCACTATCGTTTAGTTCGTCTATTGATGACACAATGGACGCCTCCTCTCCCATAAGTGCCAGACACTGACGCTTGAGAGTTTTCCAGTCCCAGAATTCTGGATCAAAAGGCCACTGAGTTTTCAGTACAAGTAAGAGCTCACAGCGCAAAGAATTTGGTATTGGAAGATTCTCTTCATCATACTTCTGGTCAGGCTGATTATACAGCATTTCAACAGCATAATATGCATCCACAGTGGGTTCAAGAAGAAATTCACTCAGCTGACAAGCACGTTTAACCTCCAAATCATCTGGAAGCAAGCAGGAAATAGTCTTGCAAATAGATATCTTGACATCTGTATTTTCACTGGATTCCAAGCGCAATGCTTTCACACACAGTTCAATGCAGGTTGCAAGTCCAGCACCATCGATCTGTAAAGCAAGACTAATTTTAGTAGTCAGATTATCATAACCCTTTCTATATTTGTAAATAAAAGATATCATTACTCAAGCCTAAGTGTCAGAAAAAATGCACCTGGAGTTATAACAATACTTTTTACTTTAAGAAACATAGTGGTTTGTCTTTAGATGCTATCTGTTCCTTACATTGCATAATCTGTCTTTATGCTACTAACAAAATGTGAAAGCATACAACTAAAACACAAATTACTTGTACGCTCTGTCTAGGTTGAGGACTTCAGGACTGAATATTAGAGGCATTCAGTTTCTATTAGAGCAATATTGAGCCTTTTCCATGAAATAAAGCCTGCCAGTTGTGTGACAGTTATTTGAGATGAGCTTCTATGGAGCATTAAGTTAACACTGGGTAGAATTCAAGTGGTAAGAATTGCTACAGCTAAAGTAAGAGAAGCACGTGATCTTCAAAAAGATCTCTACTTTGGAAATAACTTAAGGTATAAAGGTTTATTTTCATTTTTAATAATTATGCCACTTAAATTCAACTGACCTCAACCGAACACATGGCTTCATTCCAAGTGAAAGTAGTAAGTATAGTTAAATGTTCCATCATGTAAGTGTTCCAAAGGTCACGTGGTCTTTTCTCATTCATACCCCCAGGCAATGTAAATCACATTTATGTCCACTTTACAGTCCCTTTACACTGCCAAGGATGCACAGAGAGGCTGTGGTATACATGAGAATAAAGTCCAGCAAATTTATGAGTGCACAAGTCTACTACTCTCATGGTCTCCAATTTCTGCCATCAATGAAATGATCCACAGCTCACTAGAGAAAAATGAGTATGGCATGGTGCAGATAGAGCTCTTAATATCACGACTCTGTGAAAGTTATTTTCCTCCCCCTCCCTAACTCCAGTTTAGTTCAGATCATTGGAAAAAATAACCTTTAAGATTAGAAGCCCATGATTAGCCATACCAGAACACTGCAAAAGGAAAAAAGGAATTTTTTTTCTTACAATTAATACAGTGAATTACAGAAATCTCCCAACTAAAAGCTTTCAGAAGAGCTCAATTTAGCTATAAACATTAAACAGTGCAACTGCTAATGAGAGGAAACTGGGAAAATTAGATCAAAAGGTTAGCTGAGATGCTGAGATGAACAGAGTTTAATACAACATTGGATCTAAGTCCACAAAAGGCAAGTATTTCATTTATCAAAACAAACTGCATTCTTACATGGCAATTCAAAACAGTCTTGGGTTTTTTTGTTTGTTTTTTTGGGGGGGTGGGGTGGGGTGGGCAGGAGTGGTGTTTTGTTCTGTTTTTTAAACTTTCTGTAATTTTCTTATATATTAATATACAGGCTTCATTTCCTCTCCTCATAAGCTTTTCCTCTCCATTTTCTGTAATATTTGAAATACGGGAAATAATGAAGAGGAACGTTAGGATGTGCTAAGAGAAAATACCTCACTTAGAGGACATGGACAGTAGTAGAGGCTATAACCTCACCTTTAGTTTTTCCTTGCTCTCACTTGTGGCATCTAGCTCTTCTGTTTACTCCCCAATTTTTTTTTCCAAAGGAACAAAGACATTTTAATGATTCAAAATGAATCAACTTACAGTTTACCTGCAGAAGGAAGTTGCTACAGCCTTTCCTAAAATCAGTTAGAGTTGCCCCAAAGCTGATGCTACACAGAGAGACAGGATGTCTAAGCAGCTTTCTTAAGTTTTCCTCATTACACTTAAATTAAAAGTGCCAAAAATATTCTTTCAGGCGTATTCTTACCTCTGAATTAATTACTTTAATCAGGAAGAAAATGTGATAAACAGTCTTAGTTAATACAGAAAGTTGACGACATCTCTCTAGATACACTTGAATGGAAGGCTCTACCCTTTGCTGTAGTTTACTCCAGAAAAGAGTCAGTTCCCTAGAACAAGAGAACAATATTTCAGGGCCAGCAACACAACTGCTAATCTGATCACAAGAAATGCAAGTTTGAGAGCAGTTTCTATTTTGTCTTCAGGAAAGGAACAAATCTAAATTTATCCACAACTTATCTTACAGATAAAAGCTTTTATTAATATACCCACACTATTAATATGTAATTTTCAAAATTATTCCAATGACACAATTCCAGAAGGACAGATCAGAATAAAACCAGTATTACCACAATTTATGCTACATAATTACAGACTCATGATGTGGTCTTGAAAACAGTCTTGCAAAGTAGTTTACTCTTCACTTCACAGACTAGAATTTTACCCTTCTAAATTCTTAGTGTTACTAACAGCTATAGGAGGATGGCTTTCCTTTGTGGTAGATACATTTTTCTTGAGCTGCTCTGCTTTAAGAGCTGAATCTAACTGAGATTTAGTGAGGAGTTAGCCCCCAAAACCAAACAGTATTACTGTATCTACATTAACTCACTACTTAATTCCTCCTTAGGTGCAAACAACCAAGAGTATTTAGTGCCTTGTGGAATGGTGTAACCCCCAAAACTTTAGCAAAATCTGTTAAATCAAATCTTGCATTAGCAGATCTTCATCTGCTGCTGTACATAAGGAGGTGCACAAAGCAAATACTTCAGGAATTGTACAAGTTTGGAAGTACAACAAACTATTAGCAGTTGGAAATTCAGACCCTGACAGCTCAAATGTCTGCCAACAAAGACCAGTTATTTGTTCCCACATTTATGAAAGCAGGCCCTAAACAGTAAGTATCTTCATCTAGCTTATTATTTTGGTTATAGTAGCAAAGAGCTCCTTCTTTTCTAGAAGTTTTTAAGAGAAAGAAATACTGTGTTAAGAAATAAGGACGTATGCATTAAATGTTGACATAACGCTGACTAGCTGCCTGCAGATATTAAATTCCTTATTTTACAGCATAAGATTATTGTCAAGAAAAATTATTAACCAGCTACTGGTATTTGTAAATGCCTCATCACACATGCAGCCTTCAAATTCCCATAATGGAAGCTGATCTTGACAAATACTTTTTTCTTTACCTTTCTTCGTTAGCTTTCCAAGAGCCTATCTCCTTCCTGTTTAGCTCAGATTTTATCAGCTGAAGAAAGTTAACTTCTGGCTTATGTATCAGCTCTATCTCCCCAAAACTAATTTTTGTTCCACTAGATAGAAAACAATACTCAAACTCACCAGGCACAGTACATCTCTCCTTGCTGCAGCTGGCGAGATAAAAATGCTGCACATAAAATTAGAGCACTTTTTTCATCTCCATCAGATTCTAGGTTACAGATCATTTCTAGAGCATCTTTGCAATCTACTTCTGCAATCTAGAAGGGAGGAAAGAAAGCAAGACCAAGCAAGTGGTTTCATTCTCAGACATACAGTCATCTGATCCTTTGCAAAAAGGCAGTAATTTAGAACTTTGTGAATATTTAACTCTATCAGATAGAGATAAGCTTGAAAGCAAATCAGTGTTTCTAGATACAGTGTCAAAACTGATTAAGCCACCAGAAAAACTTTTCTACAGTGAATATAAACTTGTTTCTCAGACATAACTTATTTGCATCTACTATCCCAGTCACCTAAAGATTTTTAAGTACAATATGAATTATTCATATACATTACATATATGATAATTTTAATAAGCAGGTTTATAACTTTAAATTGCAGCCTAACATAAAAAGATTACTACCTGAAATTCTAAATCAGTTTACTAGTCACTGATGTTACTGCTGCTTTAATACAACAGTTGAGCGATTAATGAATATTCCAGTATTTTTAATAAATCAAAGATAAAAAGGGAAGCTGTACAGTAAGAAGCAGGTCAGCTGAATGCTCTTCTAAAAGAACATTACAGTCTCTGCAACGTAAATTGTTTGTTCAAGTAACAATGCAAGCAGTTCATTTTGTAGCAAAACAAAGGAAAAACCACAGTCACCCAGTAGTACTAGACAGTTCTATCAGTACTAAATCAGCGCACTTGTTATAACAACTACTGTCTAATGCAATTCTCAGCAGACTGGTCTGATTACATCAAGTAGCACATCTGGCAGTTGAAGAATAACTTGACCATTGCAACAGCACTACTGGAAGCCTCTCCTGAGAAATCGTAAGACCACCGAAGGCAAGAAACAGAAGCACCCACCCAAACACCCAGCTAGCTTGGTACTTTGGATAACGTGGCAGCACAGCTTGGCTGGGCACAATGGTGTTCAGCTATTGGTCCAGCAATCAAACTACAGTTTTCAAGAGTACAGCACCTCATCTTTTCCTCTAAATTGACGCTTTGTAAATATACTGATAACCCTTAATTGAACATCACTTGAGGTTCAATAACCTCAGTCATCTTCTAAAGAAAACTGCATTTCTCAAGACCTCAGAGAGAATGGATTACCATAACTGTAATATCAATTTAGACTGAAGGTCTGCTTTGCTCAGCACCCCATCTCGGAAAGGGACCATCAGTCAAAAGCTTAGGGAAGAATATGGGAAACTGAGCTTACAATAAAGGGAATTTTTTTCTGAAATGTTTTTCCAGCCTCTCAGAGTTCCTAAGGGACCCAAATTCCAGCAAAGGTCTGTTCAGATCCAGTCATCAAGTCTGTCAGTCTAGCATTTCACATACTGCAGATTTGAATTCTCACATTATTGAAACAAACTATTAGACCAATCCAAGCTGAAAATGACCTCAAGTGCTACTTTTCTGCCTGTTCGGAATGGGTATAAAAATTTCCATATTATTACAAAATGAGCTGTACTTCTTTACAGTTTAACCTTTTTTCCCATTTTCTTACTGTTCTCACGCTATGAAGCGACTATCCTTCTCAGTTCAGAAGCCCATCTTGGCACGTTAACAGCTGCCTTCTCTTGATAATACATGAACTTTCCAAAATGTTCACTAATACTGCAAACTGTGCTGAAGCTGAAGCTGCAAAGCTAAGCAACCCAAGCAAACCAAGATTTGGAAATACCCGAATGAGGTTCTCTGTGATAACCCAGTTTGAGCTTATCTGTATGTTATGGCATTCTAAGAAACCAGGCTACCTCACTCCTTTTGTCCACAGTTCATTCACCGACTGAGCCCACTCTGCTTTGGGAGCACAGCGGGGCTGAGTAACGAAGGAAGCATGTTTGCAGGGTCACAAATTACAAGTTCCATTGAGAGTCACCAGCAAACAAACCTGAGATTGCACAGCCCTGTCACAGCTCCTACTGAGCGTGTTCTGGCAGGACCTACAGCAGCCAGATCTGGGAGGGTAACAACCGATTCAATCCTACTGAGCATCAGAAGAACATGCCCAGTGAGAAGCTGTCATCTTAGAATTTAGTCTATATCTAGGGTAGGAAACTTTTCCAGCTCTAATCACTGCATAGTTTTAATCCCTTTAAGATCAATTTCAACATGCTTAATACTTGACAAAAACAGACGACAGAGACAAAAAGACAGCAGAGAGATGCAGACAGTCAAGAAAACTGACAGTTACAGTTAGTTTTCCTTTAAGTAGGAAAAAAGCTCAGCTAGAACTTTGGGGTGGGGTGAGAAATGAAGATGTCACCTGAAAGAACACAGAAGAGAAAACCTGTTATCGCTTCTTTGACTTATGCATTTAAATAAGAAGAATGTTATATTTCAAACCAGATCAAGTATCTGATTTCACCTTCAATTTCACCTGTGCATTTGGGTCAAAAAAGGTTACATTTATTCTCTGAACTGAAAGTACCATCTAAAAGGCCCCATTCTTCGTACTAGTTACTACACATAAAGCTATAGTTAACATAGTAAGAGTGGGAAAACCATTATCCTCACCTTACTAACAAGGTCTGAGGCAGGGTTTTAAAACACTTCAAGCAAAATCAAGCATAAAGTTGTGGCAGAGCTAGAAAATGCCTACTGGTGACTTAATATTACACTTCCATAAGTGTTTTAAACGAGTCACTACTGGTCAGTTTAGAAGTGACTTACATGAAAAAACAAAATAGCAAAAAATATTTTTTATCATATTTTAAAAGAAAAAATTCTTCTACAGAAAACCAGCCCACGATTAGTGACTTTGCTATATTAAAGTAATAAATCTAAAAAAAAGTTATTAATTTTTTACTTACTTCTTCCATTAGCTTTTCATTTGGTGATCCTGAGCAAAGGCAGACCAAGTAGGTTTGCTTGAAATTGCCTTTTGCACTGATTTCTGGATGGTCAGAGCACAGTTTTGCCAGGGCAGTAGCTTGAGTTAATTGCTTTGTTTTCATTAGGTGCTTAATACGCATATCCAGCAGCACGGGGCCTTCAAACACTAAAAATTCATTCACTTCAAAGAAAAAGAAGCCAAAATATTACATACACGTTTTACAGCAGGTTACAGAGTTAACAGATGGCATTTACTTATTCATGGTTAACCCCTAAAATTTATACAAATCAAAAAAAGGTACAAAAGGTGTGAAGCAGAGATGAGAAAAAGCATCTTTCAGAACTGTAGTTATCTATTGTAAGGATTCCCTGCCACAGGCCTTTTATCTGCTTGCAGATTTTAATTCATTCTAATTTCCTGGCATAATAGCTGCACACAAAACAGATTTAGAAAGCATATAAATACTAAAATATTTAGATACCATTTGATTATAGTTCTACAGAAAGACAAATAACACAAAGCAACTACTCTCACATCCTTCTTTATATATTTGTGCTACACCTTTGCTAATACTTGCCTTTTAAAGACCCTGCTATGAAAGGATAAATCTCACAAGTGTGGAAGTATCTGAAGTCCTTTCTATTGGTGTTAAATGCTTCATATTATGCATCCACAGAATGCAGTCAAACTCCTTTAAAAGTTTTTCAGCCAAATAAGTTCCCTATAAAAAGAGGTTTATCTTATATACATTTGACTCTGTATAGTTTATAACTCAAAGACACAGGAACAGCTGTATTTTATTTAACTACATTTCGTAAGCATGCTGCTACCAGAGTTAAAACTCTGTCTACACTAACTCTACATGCTTCAGTGAAAGGCATAAGAAGCCTACAGAAAAGGGGAGCAACAGGTTAATGTTCCTGCTCTTACACATACATCTCAGGTCTCATCCACATCTTCAGGATCAAAAGTGCTTCAGCTTTGAAGCATGAGGTTTAGTATGACCTCCAAAATATTTAAAGTCAGTTATTAAAACTAGATACAGAGACAACTGATTTTGTTTAATCATTTTGACATCAGCCCCTCCCTATGACAACTGTTTCCACAAGCTTGTTACACGCTGCATGAAAAATCTTTTTGGTTTTCAATTATCCACATCGTAATTTCATGACACATTCTCTCATCTTTTTAAAAACACAGAATTTTCTAATGTTTTTTGTTTCCATTCTTTCACGAAAACCAGCAGATTCACAATATACTTTCAGTGTTAGGGTAAAATCTTGATCTTTTCTAAATGAGATTTTTTTTTCCAGCCTTTAAGTACTTTCACCACCCCTCCCTGAAACCTTCCGGGCATTTGCAGTGCTCACTTTCTGACACATCTTGGTAGAAACATTTATTATATTCCCCTTAATTTACTCTCCTTGAATTTCACTTGAATCATGTTACCCATTTACCTGATTTATATTTCCTTGACTTTCAAAGTCCTGTTTGGTCTTGATGAAATCATTAAGTAATATCAGCATTCACAAAACTAATTACCTCTCTAGTATTTGGAGTATTAGTATAACAAACGTGAGTTTTACAGAAAGCAAAAAGGGAATCTCATTTTATTTTTTGCTTCCTCCCATTCTATTTAGTTTTTGATTCATGACTGTCTTTCATTTTCTCTCATGATTTCTCCTTTTCTAGCTACTTATGCAGGATATTACTAAAAGCCCATCCTGCAATTGAAATTAGGTCAACCGTTTTCTTTTTTTATCATTTTAGCACACAGAATTTTAGGGCAGAAAATACTGCCTTTTGCAGAAATCAGGCCTGTTAGACCCCATCATTATCTTTCACGCATTTTCAGATTTATGGTTGAGTTATCATTTCAACCAACTTGTTAGTTATTTGTTTAGGATCCCTGTGTACCATTACAAATGATCAGCCACGGCTCACTGATGTGTAAGAGTATTCAGCTGAGTTCTTTCTTCCTTTCTCCATGTCGTTGAAGACACGACCAGATTTTTATTCATGTAGGAACAAAGGAAAACTAGAGCGCACTAACAGACATGGTAACCATTTTTGTTTTTATTAGAGGATGTTTGCCTTTTAAGCAGCAGAATAAGTGTTCCTTTAAAGTCATTACCAGTGCCTTCTGAAAAACGTTCATACTCCAGTCAACCCACAAATGACCCAGTGATTAATTACATTCAACACTTTTAGCCTTGCTCTTCCTTCCACCAGGTACCAGTAATCCTTTCACCCACAGCATTTACTCCCAGCTGGTCTGCCTGGAGTAATATGGGAACATTTTACCTTATTTCTGTAACAAGATACAGGAAGACTGTAGACTTTAAGCTATATTGGTAACCCAAGATGTTTCACTCTGACTTATTATTATAATTACTGCATTTAATATTTTAGAGACTGTGTTCTATCTGTTAGTCCTCAGTAATCCCCCTCCTGTAGTGTTTACTGCCTCAGCCAGCCTACCTTGCATAAGCATCAGAACATTTTCTGTTCTCATCTCAACAAGACACAGGAAGACCTCAGGGTTAAAGCTACATATTAGCTCATAAGCCTTTACTCTAATCCCAGTGATTATAATCACTATAGTTCGCATTTCAAAGCTCATTCAAAACACAAGTTTTAACTATATTTATTTCATAACTGAACTATGTACGACATTTAAAACAAAACACAGTGCTGAGGTTGCAGAAGCAAGTCTATGGTGGAGAAGAATCTTAAGGATAAGATTTTGTTGTTTGTTTTTTTTTTTCATTTTATAAATACATTTTATAGTACAATGTTTATTTCGAAAGTTATTGTAGACAAATTGTTAGTTTACCATAGCATATAGAACTTCATAAAAATGCTTTGAGGCACACGTGCTCTGTCAGCAGAATTCAGTTAACCTCTCTGAGCACAAAACCTGAAGTATTTAATGAAAATCATCTACTCCATCAATAGCATGATTCTTGGAAAAAATTATTAAATGTCATTTTTGTGTAATGCTTCACCATTCATTAAAATTCACAGACTTCTGTTTGTGCAAGCCATGTGCCGAATTCATATAAAATTACAAAACTAAGATGAAAGAAGAGAAGACGAGCAGATGACATCTGACAGACAGTACTGTGATCTACTAACTTTGCAAATAAACTGGGAGATACTGGAATCTAACCTTTTAGACACAGTTTCCCCATTATTTCCTTAAATCCTGTAGCCGGAGTCTCATGTCATACTCCCAAGTGATTCCACGTCTAGCTCACAAGAACTACTATGAACTTTTATTACAGCTAATGCTAATACCACACATGAATTAAAAAAGAGAAAAGGTAATCCATAGATTAGTAGCACACAAGAGCACGAATAAGCCGCAAGCACAGTTCTGTAGCAGTAAGTTCTCTATGGTGGACAGTCCACATGTATGTCACATTTTGGCTGGCTGGAGGACTTGTAGAGCACGAGAAAATAATTTTTGCCTTACTTAAAAGCACTCATAATCCTACTAGTCTACCCTTCGCCAGTTCTTGGGTAGGTACAGATTAATCTACCACAGACCTTTATGTCTTCTCAACCTTGCTCTGGCCAAGGAGGATGAAGGCAGGAGGTGAATGTACATGTGGACTATCCATCTCAAAGAACTTCAGTTACTAGTCAGTAACCTCTTTAGTCATCTTCAAGTGTTAGTCCACATGTGCGTTCACACTGTGCGTGGCTGAACTGTACTCGACACTTTCATATTTACCTGAAGCTGGGTCTCAGAATCCTTCATGCAAACAACATCTCAGCACAATTCTGCTGAATGCAGCACCAATCCTGGATGCTTCTACGATGGCATACTGTCTGGTGAAAGGGTAAAAGAAGTTCCAGGTGGCTGCTTTGAATATACCCAGGATGCAAATACTTTTTTTTTTTCTTTTCTTTTTTAAAGTGGGGATGCTGGTATCATTCGACTTCTGGCAGTGGATGCTCTGATTACTGAAAATGGTCCCATCCTGCCTTCTTAAATTCTAACCTGCCTGTTATGCATCTTGATAATCTCTGAACAGTGATGGTTGTATCCTTGTACCTCTTTTTAGTGGGACATATTTCAGAAGTCTGCCTACTACATTTAAACTCACGAAAAATTCAAGAACTTTATCCTTAGAGATTTAAACCTGGATGCCAAGAATGAACAGAATCAGATAAAAAAAAAAGCAGCAGCAGCCTGTCTTTTTGTAGGGTTATCTCAGATCCTTTTCCTCTAGACAGTTCCTCCACTCATCCTCAGTACCAGCTGAGGAGATACCAATGACAGCCTTGAAGGTTTTCACCATTACTACAAGAAAATGACAACCTCAAGGATGGAAAAACAGGTTCATGCTGAAGAGCACAAGCCACACTGACAGAAACTGAGATGGAAGTGCAGTAGCAGAGTGTTTTAACATTGTATAGGCTATCACATAATCCAAAACACTTAGGCATACTTTAACTCACAGTTTTTTGTATGCTGAGCAATAAGGCCAAACAGATTAGCCACACAGCTTCAAGAAACACAAATTCTGGTTATCATGAATTCAAATCAGGTTCAATTCAAGATTAAAAGCAGTCCTGATCTCAAATTAAGCCATCTGGTAGGTCAGGAGGAGGCCAGTAAGACAAAAGACCCACTATCATGTGAAGAATGAAGACTATCTTACCCACGTTTCCTTCACTAACCAATTAATAAAGCAGTGAAACATGGAAAATTCCTCTCTCCAAATACAAGTGCTTCCTGTTCATCATATGCCATCTCAAGGAAAAAAGTAGTCATGCAGCTGAAACCTGTAGTAGCAGGTCCAGTCAACACTCAAATGCAATGCAATGTCTGATAGCAATATGAAAACAGCTTACGAGTGCTAAAGCAGGTGAACCATCTACTTTCAAACTAGTCAGTGATCATAGCTAATACTGCCTTCTTGAATTTAATGATGTGGACTCTTTTTATTTTCACATGTCTAGAACATCTTTGCACATTTCTTTCCCCTTTGGTACCGAGACTAGTTGTTCCCACTATTTGAGACTGAAGGAAACTGGGTGCTATCCTCATGACCCGATGTGATCATGTAACTTTGGGTGATGTCTCAAGTCTAAAATGTCCACGATGCTGCACAGACAAAATCCAAAATTTGACAGTCATTCTTCAAAGGCACAGGAGACAGGTTTAGGTGGAAAATGACGAAAATTCACATGAGCAAACAAGTAGTTTACAGCTCCCGAGCACGCTTTTGACATAATACTGTTGAGGAACCAGAATTTGAATCAAGAAGTTGGAGGCCTAGATCCATAATTGTTGTGCATCCTGTTGGGTAAAGACATAACAAGGGACACAAGCAAGAAACAAGATAAGCAGAACTGGGTGAAGGATCTTTCTTTTTGGCATGGAACTGCTCCGAGGGACTGGAATACTGCCTGGGCAGATTGGTCCATGACACCATACCAAACAGATTCAGGAAACTCAAAAGCAGTTTCTCTCAGCAAATCTCTCAGATGGCAGCCATGAGTAGTGCTATCAACTCTAGATGGCCATTTGGGTGTCATTTGTGGGCCCCCTAAAGACCTTGCTGACAGTTCAGTTTTTGCATATAAGTTCTCTCTGGAGTCATCAGTCAGGAATAAGAAAAAAATATATTCCTCAGCTCATTAGGAATCCAAATTTCTATTTCCAGGCTAATCCTCCATGCAAAACAGACTAACACTGTTGGAACAAGAACCCCCCCAAATGACAATGCTGATGTTCCAATTGCAGGTGGAAAGAGATTAATTCTCTTCAGAAACAACTCAAGTGGGATATCAGCACTACAACAGTTCCTAAAAGGAGATTCTCTTTTCAGGTTTTCCAACATTTGTGGTCAGAGATGGGCTAAAAATCCAGGGCAATGCCAATGTTTTTCCCCCAAGCAGGTGACAAATCAAGGGGCCAGAGAGTATTTCCAATGTGAAACCCTTTTATACGTGCACACAAACACAACTCTATCTACTGTATGCATGTCATTCCTGCAGTACAGTTCAAGACAGATTTTACTACTTTATATCATGGTACTGTACGAACATCTTATACTAATGCAGTAATACCCACCAGCAAATACATTGGCGACAGGCATGCTGTCAGGAGTAAGGCCATTACTTAATGACATGGGACTCTGAGAACAGTCTCCCTAACATCTTAGGAAGCGAGTACTACCCACTCATATTTAGGTGGAACCCATGCCACAGTCCATTCCCAAAACTAGCAGAGCAAGACAATAGTCCAGTTCAGACAAATCTGCATTTGCTTGACTGTAATCAGAACAAACCAGCTGTGCTGTGTGGTCAGAGAAAATGAACTTGTCTCTCACACTATGTACCCAGTTTGTACAATTTGAAAATAGAGGAACTCAAAAGGATCTGTCTCTGAGATGAAACAGACACCTAGCTGTGCTTTCTACAGGAGATGCAAAGAGGCAAACTGACCTTCAGGAGTCAACAACAGAAGCCTTCAAGAACAGATAATCTGACCTAAAGTTCAGCAGATATCCAGTTATGTCAAAGATTCTGAATAGGTTATAATTATTCTGAGTAGGTCATAATTGAGACTACCCAGACTGAAATAAAACAAAAAAACCCATGAAGAAACAACTGAAACAAATACAGGCAACAGAAGCTTAAGAGGATATTAGGAAAAACATCTCCGGTCTCAACTAGTTGTTTCGTCTCCAACAGATAAACGTTTACAGTAACCATTACTCAAAGACCGAGCTGATCAAATCTGCCAAATGATACCATTCCTGTGTAACAAGCTGACTGCTTAAATACTTGGGAACTTCTGAAATAGCAAATAGTAAATGCAGTATTAAGAACAAAACCAAAATCCTGTAAGCTAAGTTTACAAATATTCCAAAGACTGTTATACTAGAGTTAAGGTTGAAGACCGCTGAGACAGTTTAGTGGTAGCAAGTAGGAGCGCTGGATTACAGACAAGAAAGCCAGTTCTCTGGGTAATGGAGTTTTGGTATTACTGAAAAATCCTTCAAATTAGCAAGAAGATGACACAAAACAATGCAGTATTACAGAGGATGACAACAGCTTGAGAACAGCTTGTCAACTGAGCAACAAAAATACGGATATGTAGTATGCCAATCTTGCCACTGATACAAGTAACAACTGTAACAGCAGTCAGCCAAGTCCAAAGCAGAAGCATCCTTGAGCAAACAACATGCAGGAGCAAAACCAGTCCTGAAATACTTGTTAAAAACTTTGCAGGAAAATACTGATAAGACAAACAGTTATCAAAACCAGATTCATGAGGGAGTTCTTAAAAATCCTCAAATGTAAGGCAAGTAAAATGCTAATTAAACCTCTTTCTTATAAGTACCTTACTGTTAAGAAGACTAGAAGATGGTTGATATGAAGCTAGTAAGAGAGTACTCTGGGGGAATCTGAAACCTGAATACCAATCCAAAATCTGTGTTAGAAGCATAAAAAATTAGTAATAGAAGTGGCAAAACGCAAATCTTGTGGAAGAGCAAGCATGACTTTTATAAAAAAAAAATCATAAAACACATTATACATTTACTGGACTCGTCGAAGGCAGTTTTGAAAATATGAATAAAGGAGATCCAATTAATTTTCTAAAGGCTTCAAAAGAAGTTCCTCAAAATCCCTAAAGGTACCAATCTTTACTATCTTGGTAGTAAAAAGAAGATCCTTATATAGATAAATTATCAGTTAAAAGAAAAAAGGAAAAAAGAAAACAAACTCTCCGTGGCTTCCCTGAGGGTCTGTACCAGGACCTCTGCTATCCAGGATTTTTATAAATATTTGGCCAAGAGGGTAGAGAAGAAGGTGACAAAACATGCCCATAAAAGCAGGGTAGTAAAAACATGCCAAAAGTAAAAGACTGAAGAGGACTGCACTCCATAATGTGGCATAACAGACAAAATTAAAATGTTGATAATACCCCAAAAGTGATTTTCATGGTGAAACAATGCAATCCTAATTGTACATACAGAAAAACACGCTGTCTGTTAGGGGAAAATCTTAACACTGAAATAGGTACTACACCTCAAGCAAGAAACACACTAAACCAGACAGTTCTAAGAAAACACCGGTTCAATGCTCAGTCAAGAAGCATGTCTAATATTAGGAAATGTTACAAAAGGAATGCAGAATGAAGCAGAAAAATCACTACATCTACATGTTGACTGCTGAATAAACCTTCGGTCCCTCATATGAGGAATGGGACAGTAAAGCCAGAAGATAGTATGGAATAGACACTACAGAAGAGAGAAGGTGGGAGATGACAGCAGCCTAAGAATCATGTTTTACAATGCATTCATTGAAAGATGTGAGAATAGTTTACCTTTTAATCAATAGAGTGTCTAACACACAACAAGCAGCCATCAGACCAAAAGGAGGCAGACAGTAAGAGGAACTACTTAACTTGATGCGAGAACTGCGTAACTGTCACAGACGCATAGGTGTGACGGTTCATACAGATTCTAAAACCAATTGGGCAAAGAATCAGAACAACAGCTAAGACTTCTTAACACAAGCATACCACTTCTGAATCGCAAATCATTAACAATGGAAATAACACATCAGGTAAATACTGTTGTAAGCCTCTGCTGATCACAGACTCTTCCCTATGCAACTGCTATTAGCCATTCTCAGAACTCTGGTCTAAATGAGTCTTTGGTAGTGGTCCTCTCTGCATTTCACAACTCAGTAAATGCCATTCTCATTAAAAAAAATGTATTTATTATTTTTTGGTTTATGTCAAATAATTTTTGTATACCAGTACTGAACTGACTCCATTGTAAAATAGCCTGTATGTAATCTCCCTTCACACAGCTTACAAAGAAACTGGCAAGACATCATCAGGTATGATTACGTTTTATGCAAAATACCAACATTAAATTCTTTGTATATTTCTCGAAACATAATGTCTTAATAATTCAGACAATGCTACACGTATATTTATCTATACAGCTTACAAATTGTCACTTTAACTGTATCCAACAAAAGACTTCCATGTATCCTAGTATTATTCCATTGTACTATAAAAATGAGGCATATTTTATCCCAATCATCATTATAAATTTTACCTTTATCTGGATCCAACTGTTCCTGGGAAAGAATACCACACAACACTGGGTTCTTCCACACTCCCTTCTCTTGTGTAAGTGTAGTTAAAATGTGCAGCTCACGGCTGCCATTTTCCATCAAGTTTTTATGAGCCACCTGAAGAAAATATTTTACAAAACAAATTACTGTCAAATAAAAATATTAAGAATATGTCTTTTATACTCTTTTATACTCTATGTAAGAAAAAAAACCCCTTACCATATAAAGAGTTAAATGTATAACAAGATCTTAACTCAGCTTATATAGGTTTACTTCTGCCTCACCCAACATTCAGGCTGAGAAACCAAAACGATTTAGTGCTCCAAACTTGCCTTCAGATTTATTAACAGGGCTACTTCTTAAATTTCTGAAACTAATTTTTGAAACAGGCCTCTCTCTTAAAAATGGATGAGCAAATTCTCCAGTCCACATATAGGTCTTGCACCAGCTGCCTAAACTCTTATTTTTTTCAAACTCTTCAACAGCTCAATTTTTATGCACTGGAGACACTGAAAAAAATATTTTTGTAAAGGTGGAAGTCTTAAGCTGCAAGACCTCCCTGCATGGTGCTATGCAAATACGATGAAGGCATGCTGGAGTCTTAAAATCAATTAAAATAGCTTCTATTGCATTTAGATACTAGAATAAATTCCGTGAGATGTCTGCTTGGGAGCAAACTAAATACCTGCAAAAGTCTGTGGCTTAAGTAGCAACGCATAACTAATACTGGTCCTTAAAAAAAGAAGAGGTTCCTCTCTTTCTCGATTTTTTACTTTCCCACCTGCTCTGAAGGCTGTAGAACCTCCCAGCACCAAACACACCTCTTCAGAGCTGATTTACATCAGGCAGTTGCTAGTCATAATTCACTCTGAAAGTCAGCCTTGCATCTTCCTATCTTATTCAGGCTGAGAATCCTGAGGTAACTGTATCTGGTCTTTTTCACTATTATTCCTTCCCTCTCCCTAACTCTTCCCCCCCCCATTCCCCCCCCCCCCCCTTTTTTTTTTTAACTGTCGGCAGGACCTCCCACTACGTATTTCTGATAAATACTGAGGAACAGAACTTGTTTCAATACCCTCCTTTAAAGCAAAGCTCTAATCCTTAACCAGCTAGTGCGCTGTGGGAGATCTAACAATACTGCAGCATCGACATATCTTTCATAAGTCTCAAATGTACAACCATAAATAGTAAAGAATGACTTATACGATGTTATTTCACTTCTAACAGTGTTAACAGACAAATATATTTTAAAACATGAGTTTTCTTTCAAGTATCTGCAAATATTTTTTTTTCTCCACAGCTGCTACATGAACTATGACAGACAAATGATGACTGACAGCAATTACTGCACAGAACACAGGATTCCAAGCTGAAGGCCTTGATCTTTATCAGCCACCAGGAAACAAGTCTTCAGACATGCTACATACTTAATATCCCTAGGTTTCCAAACCATTCTTCATTTCATAAATCAAGCTCACCTGTACGAAAGCCTGAAATTCTTCCCATTTATTTTCAGGTAAATCAAGAGGCAGACACAGCAGAAGTTCAATACAGCTTCTGGAAGTCAAATGGGAATATTATTCAAGTAAATTTTTGGCTTTTAAAATGTATAATCAACAATTCTTTATTCTAGTATCCAAACAGTTCTTTGTTTAATGCCAAAGTCACAAAACAGTTTGCTTGCTCTGACCATATAAAGAAAAGGTGGTTGTGGACACTCTTACAGAAACTGTAAAAGCAAAGCAAAACCTCTAAAAGACACTGATTTAAAAGGAAAAAAAAAAAGGATTTACCATTGAAGTCCAGCCCTTTAAGAGCCCGTATAAACTGATGCACTTTCAGACTGCATGCAGATCAATAGTAGCAAAGTGTTTCAAGCCAGGGATACGTTGTGAACCAGACTGGGAAAGTATTTAGGCAGTGAAAAGTTAGTACCACACAGCTTGGTTTTAGCAACTGAAAAACATACTCACAGTGCTAAACGTTCAAGCACAAAGGCTACATTTTCACACTCGGAGGTAAGATAAGGTCGTGCTTTAACATAACTTCGTATAGCCACCGTATACACCTCCAACAGGGGCAGAGGGTCTTCCGATGTTTTCCACTTTTCTGCATATTCCAGCAAAGTCTGTTTAGGAAAAGGAAAAAAACCACTCAAAATTCAGGGAAAAAATGTAATTTTTTTTAGTTTTATACTCCTCACTAATAGACTATCCTTCTTAATGATTACAACTATCTCCTTAATATGAATTATATGTTCTCAAAGCATGCATTTTTTCCTTAAAATTTATTGTTTCATTAACCACTGGAGCATAAAACTCCATATACAACCATTCTCTGATCATATAAAAATGTTATGACTGTCACTCCCCTCTACGGTATCACCACACGATTAATTTAACATTCATATTTTCCAAATATAGAAGCCTGAAGAGCATATCTCGGAACATACACGTTACTTTTCTTTCAGAAATTCTTAATTCAGGGACCGAAAACTAATTTTTTAGACATTCACCTCTACAGTTCAGCTTCTAAAGCAAGTAAATTTGAAAGTATTAGCCTTTAACTTCTCTACTTTCAGGAACAGTTTTACACTTTCTTTCTCTTGCCACCTTGCCAATACGGGTATATTCAGGATACCACTTTTTACATGGTCCTGAAAGGAATATGAACTATACATTTAAAGACACCATTTATATACCAACTACTCACGACCCAAAAAGTTGTTTTCCTACTTGCCTCATGAATACCTACAGACAGTGATTTCAAAATAAAACTCATGAAAGTGATGGAACAACCACCACCTGCCAAAGTACAGAAGGCTTCCGTTCATTTCAGTCAGATCCAGGGGACCCACACTCATTCAGGTGGAGTAGCTAGTAAAGTTCTCATGTCAACATCCAAACCACATCCCCCTTGGATCTCCGCTCTCAAGCTTGGGGTAGTTTAATGGATTATAAACTAATTCCTACACTACATCAGGTTGCAGCCTATCATATCAAGGTGATCAATTTTGCTGTTTGCTTCTTCATGGGCATAAGAGGCAGAAAGCTCATAGTAACAGACAGCAATTTTGATTATCTGACACCCTGCTCAAAGCAGAGCCATTAGAAAGAGTTGTTTGGAGAAGTGTCCGAAGGAGCTGTGAGTATCCTGAAGGACAGAGAGTCCACAACCTCTGTAGGAAACCCGAGTCTGGATTTTCCCCCACCAGTACCTAGATGAAGTCCCACAGGTTCTCGATAAAGACATTAATCTCCCTCAACCTGTTGGCCACACTCTTGCTCGCACAGCTATGGGTATAGCTGAACAGCTGGCTGGCTGTTCAGCAGCGCAGCTGGGTCAGGGTCCACAGAGCTGCTCCCCAGCCCTCAGCCTCTACCAGCGCCTGGGGTACTACCCCTCCACACAGGGCTTTGTACTCCCCTTAGCTGAACTACGTGTCAGCCCATTCCTCCAGGCTGCTGAGGTCCGCCTCATCAATTGCCCTGACCTCCCCTGTACGGACTGCTCCCACCAATTTGTTGTTACTTGCAAACATGCCGAGGATACACCCTGTCCCCTCATTCAGTTCACTCATAAAGAAGGTAAAGAGTATTGGCTCCAGTGTCAAGCCTTGAGCGGATGCCACAAGCAGCCAACTGACATCTGGACTTCGTACTACTAAGCACGAGCTTTTGAGGCCCACAGTTAAGCTACCTTCTTATACTGCCTGGATAAGAAGACTATTTCATGGATTCATTCATAAGGACACTATGGGAAGTCCAAGGCCTCGCTGATATGAGGCAGAAAACCATCTGTTGCTATCCCCTCATCTGCAGACCCAGCTGTTTCATCACAGAATGAAACCATGTTTGCCAGTGTGAAAGCATTTTACATAGCTCATACTGTCAAGGCCATTTAGCAAAAGTCACGGTTCCCCTTTTTATTAACATCAGCTGTAACTAAAACAATTTTGACAGTATCGGTTCAATTCTGACAAGGTTTGCTCCAGTAAGGAAAATCAGAGCCCTCTGGACAATAAAGCTCTTCTGCTATAGAATCCCCCACATACCTGGATAAAAAACAGAATAAAGCAGTTCAAGTCATTTAAACATGCAAACACTAAAATTTTGCTTTAATTTTTTATATGCAAAGGTAAAAATCTTAATGAACTTGCTATATCTGGGATATAATGCAACTCAAATAATAAAAATCGGACTTTGAGCAAGTTGTCTCTGGCTTTATGTATTAGTACAAAAACTGAACATTAATTCTTCAGGAAAGGCAAGTCAGTCACATTAAGGGACAAGGCAACAAAACTAGGTTTAACCCTCTCTTCAGTGTAAGTTACATTCAGCACTGCCCTGTCTATGCTAGGTATCTGTACTGAGTTAGCTAGTGATACTATTAAGAACACACTTAAAAATCTCGTATTTGGCAGTGTCCAAAATCAACCCTCTCAATAACAAAATGTCAGCGTTAAACTGAATCAGAAAACTGTTTAATGTGGTTATTCACAGTCACAATACCACTGCCAGGTTATAGCACTGACAAAACACAGACCAAAGGTACCCAGTCAAAGACATAACAGACAAGAAATATGCAATTTTTGTAACCTGTTGCATTAAAACCTATTTTGGTTTTAAAGGCAGTCTCAATACATCAGTACCTTAAAATAAGTTACATACTCTACTTTCCTGCTGCAGCAGAAGATGCTTCTGCAGTGTCTAGTGCTCCTGCAGCATCTAGTGCTCCCTACTGCAACCTTGAACTCAGCTGGAATATTGTCTTTTTTACTGTAATACCCAACATGACACTCTCCTAACAGCAGCAAAAAAAGCACCACAGATCATGGCAGAGAAATCAAGGAAGTGTGAACTACAGCAGAAGCATGAAAGAAGCACAGTACCATTTGGCAATTTTGATGAATGCACTAGAAATAATCAGATCAGAACAAAGGAGTCTGCTTCAAAGAATCTTGAAATAAACCAGTACAAAGTCTCCCTCTGCCCAAATACTCATGTAACCAGTCGTACCATGATTTCAGTTATTGATTTGTCATAGATGACATGCTTAAGGATGCTAGCAGTAATACAGCAAAGCCAAAGATAAAACCAGCCTAAACAAACCAAAAAACCTAAGTGGTAGTTAATTTATCTGACCAGGGCAGTAATAAGTCATATAAACTGCCATTCAGTTTTATCCAGCTGCTTGTCCAAATTTCGTAGAGCTGGCCTCGCCATCATGAACCTGCCAAACAGCTTCTGCCAGTAAGGTAAGTTTATATTTAGGGAATTCCTGTACGAAGTCATAAATCCTGTTTAATACTAGAAACACTAGGTTTACCTGTTAAAAACTTGATGTGAATCTCATTTTGGATGTGGCCTATCTACTTTTACTAGCGTCCTCTTCAGGAGACCGCAGCAAGCAACAAGATTAATGCAAGTTTTGGCAAGTGAAGGACATTTCAAAGTTAGCTACCAAGCCAGGACAACATATCCTGAAAGTCTCAAAGTGTTAAGTTGAACAGAAGAGGGAAGAAGAAAGTGGTGAGGAAGGAGAAGTAAGCGGAGAGATGTAACTAAGCAATTGGTCATCTGAGAAGCATGACTCAAGAATTATCAACAGGACTCTCACCAGCTGTTCTTCTAATGAAGAAACCAACAGCCTCAGAAGAGAGACACTGATTCATAAAGCAAGCCATGACAAGTGACCATGGAGACCTGTAACAACCAGATCAGAAGATCTCAAGTTTCATTGGGCAGGAAAGACAGGCCTTATAGGTAGTCAGCATGCTAAAAAGCCTCCATCTGGGCAGTATCACCATCCGATCCGCACAAGTGAGGGTACTGAAGACCACAGGCCCATTATGATGGAACCTGGCTGGAATTCTCCCACATAATTAGGAACTTCACAGAAATACTATGTAGTCCTTAATACCAGAAAATTGGATTGAGGAAGAACTATAAAAGCACTTGCAGAACCTAAGCAAGCCCAACCAACACCACTTCAATTCATGTCCAGATCAATAAGGACAAACTGAAGCAAGCAAAATTTAATTTTGAAAATATGAGGTTCAGTAGTAGTTAAACAAAACAAAAATAAATTAGATATAATCAACACATTGGCAAATTCTCAAAATCCACCACCTAACAAAAAAATATTTGGTATTTTGGTAAACTGTTACTACCAAGACTGTGCTTTAAGAGTGGCATGTACGGATGCAAACACATCGCATAAAACCAGCAGAGAAGTTTGCACTATAACATAGTGGCACTAATTTCAGCATTAAATAGTACTATTTTTATCTGGTATATATAGCTCAGCCACTTCCAAGCCATAATATGAACTATATTAAGCACTTATGTCTACCACGCCCTTCAAAAGTATTTGTCAGTATGACAGATTTCCTTGTCTGGATGTCTCCAGACTATACAGCACTGCCACTGTACAAAGAAAATCAAATTCATTCTGCTTTGCTTAATGAATAATTGTTGTGCTCTGCTTACAACCATAAAAAGAAAGAATTTTACCCCCAGCCCTGGGCCTCGTTAAGTTATTTATCTCCCTAGTCAGGACATGCTTGTTAATCAAGTCAAGTACTGTATTCAGAGCACAGCAGCAAAGTTTTGCTTCTCTGTGAGACTGAAACAGCATTTTACTTCAGCAGCAGCTTACACAGTCAAGAATGCTCCAAAAAACGGAATCACCTCAATTTGTACAGTAAAAATCAGTAAGTATTATACCTGTGATTTAAGCTGTGGAAAATATGTAGCCATGGGTAATATTCAGACAATACATTCTATCCTTTTCAATCTTTACCAGAACCCTTACGTGAATATTGCAGTAGCAATGCACCCACTGGAGGATGCTTTTCTACTTTCAAAAGTGATACTGAGCAACCTTCTTTGCTAAAACTAGCCCTACAATATCAAAGTCATGTTAAAATATGTTTCATACTGAAAGAAGGCATTCTTTACTATTAATTGGGATTTCACGTGTACCGTCCACATCTACATGTTTCTCCAGCTCTTCATATCAGATTCTCACCCCTGTAAGTATCTGGATAAGGGCAAGTTTACTTAAACACATTGGAATGTGCCTGGGACTGCCATTTCCATTCCTTGCTCGGCTCAAGGGACTAAGAGGCAGGGAAAGTGACAGAGTGGTCACACAGGTAAGCTGCACCTCCCAAACTACTCCAGTAACTAGCAAAACCTCTATTTGAGTGACTTTCCTCAAACACATCCACACAAGAGAAGAGTTCAAGCAACAACCTTGATACACTCCAGCTGTCTGGAGATGAGCCTTTAGGAGCTGCACACAAGACAGGCTGCAAGGATGCCCTCCACAAAGTCAACTTCTGCAGCAGCAGAGGCAGCTTGAGTGATGACCGTGCTCCATCTGAACAGCCAGGTTCAGGAGCGACAACACTTCTCAGTGAAATCACTCTACCACTTTAAGTTCACGTGGAGCACATTCCCACACAGACAGGGCTCCCCTTTGGTTGGCATAACCCCACTACCCACTCCTCCAGTACCTGGCAATAACCAACTGATCTAGCAGAGCAGCTGTTTTCACAGGAACCATCAAAGGGTCTGATTCAAGAAAACAGGGCAAAACTTTATTCAAAGGTGGTAATGGATGGCTACAGTTCTGTTAGCACCAACTGAAATTTCAAAAGAAAGGGAAGGCTACAGTCAAGAAAAGGGATGACATCAGAAAATCAGTGAAGGAGGTCTTCCATGTCAACTATGCACATGATGTAAGAATCCTTTCCTTGGCTTAAGATTCTCCCCAGTGAAGAAGGCAGGTATGCGCTAACAACCAGAGCCATTCACAGCTTGAATAATTAGATGGATCACAAGCGAATGAAAATAAATTGGGGATCTTCCATTTGGTATCATCATATATGGGAAGATACAGAGAGATGCCGTACTCTCTAACAAGCCTGACACTGTAACTACTTATTCAAACTAGGTTCCACTGACTTCTCTGGACTGGTTTAGAGTTGGATGCTTGAGATTAAATGGACTGAAGGGAAGACATATACCACAACTAATCTTGTGCTGAAGATGACATGAACATCCTCCTGTACATATACATGCATATACACAAAAACAGATGTCAAACCAGGTCCCAGTACACTGATCCAGCCCAGAAAATTGACCCTGGAGTCTAATCCACAGACCTTTAGCCCACAGAAGTCTCGGCTGTCATTTAAAAGAAAAGCATTTCTAGCTCTTGAGGTTTTTTTCTGGTGTTAGCTGATGATCAGATATTCAGCTCTTCAAATGGCATACAACCCACCCTTCCTCTCAAAACAACAGTTCTGACTCAGATCCTTCAGGTAGTACTACGAATTCAATGACTCCACTGCCTCTCTCTTGCTCTCAGGTGGCACCATGATTTCAAAACAGAAAGCCTGAGAAGTAGCTGGCAAAAACAGCACAGTATATAGATAATTTAAATCCATAATTCTAGTTTCTTGAATAGGCAGACATCACAACCTCTTTATTGCTTACAGTTTCCATCACTCTGGGGAAAAAAACCACAAGACAACTGCCAGTTCCCAGAACAGACCCAGATACACAGGCTAGAGGTGAATCCAACTCACTGCCCTGTCTTTCTGTCTCCTCCAGTTTAAGGGTATGGTAATTTCTTCATTGTTTTATTGTTCCACATGCAACTCCATGGTGGAAAGAACAGCTTTGCACAGATTTACACAAACCCAGAAGTAACAGCTTTTTCAATCTCTCTCTACAGTGCAAGTTTTTTAACATACTTTAAAGAACAAGAACCAGAAGCTAAAAAGGATTTTACCCAGTGCTTCCAGTGAGGAAAATAGCTTATACCATTCCCATGGGTTGCAGTAGTCCAAAACACTGAATTACACCTTCATCAATAAAAAAAGTCTAAAACAAACTCCCATAAAGATTGCAGTATTTCCTTCCTTTTTTTCAGCATTATTGATGGTAGTGACAGTTTTAAGAAGCTTCACTTGTACTCTGCACAGCTGTTTTCCTAATGTTTGCTCTTTATCATCCTGTAACTAACATTTAAGGAGTAAGGGCAGTTAGGGCTTTGAGAAAATCCTTGACCAGAGCTAATCCTTAATCAGCAAGAAAAAAGTTTTAATTCCTACCAGCTCCCCAAATATGTTCAGTGTGTAGACTCAGGTGCTTGTGCCAGCACAAAACAACGAAAGCAGAATTATTTCTTTTCAGGAAAATGTTGTCTTAAGACTCCTAAACTACTGCATCAAATCAGTAGAACAACATGAGCAGATTTATCTGATTTCTTCTTTGAACAAAACTAATAGCAACTAACAAGCAGTGACTTTCATGATAATTGCCCTGCAGGACATGTGCACTGCTTCCATGTTCCCTAGTTTTATCTCCTGTATGCTAATACTTGTAAAACATGCAACTCGGATCGACAATGATTAATGCATTTTTTTGAAATAAGCAACTGGAATTTCCTCTAAAACAGCACGAAAATTAAGAACTGGCCACAGATGTTTCATATACATCCAATTCATAATTTATGAACCGAATATGACTAGTAATTACACTACCAAGAAATTCACCAGTCGTAAAGCCAAAATTCTGCCCTTTGCTTTCTTAAAAGCCTTCAGAGTTAACCCTCTAATTCACTTCAGTATTCTTCCATAACCTCAGTATGTAACTAACCAGCTCAGCTGAAGACAAGCGACAGTTACTTGTTCTCTTGCAGAAACTGCACCCTACCCGGTACAACTCATTTGGGCATCACTTGCAAAGCAATAAGACTAGATGCAAGCCTCAAACAGTTACTCTCCTCGCACTAGACAGGCCCCTTCTCTGGTTTTGTATAGTCTCTACCTGCTTTACTTCTCAATTTTCAAATCAATCTTGTACAAATACTGTTACATTCAAACAGTTCTGAAAAATTTTCATTATTCTCAATTTAGTAAGATAATACATAAAATTGATCTGTGGTATTTTCTCCCTCCCTAGAAGATTACAACCTAGGCAAGAGCAACTAAAAAGCACGGGAAGAGATACATCCATGATTTCTTTCTCTATCTGAATGTCTAAAATTTGTCTAAGACTTCAAGTTAACTAGACTGCTACGGGAAAAATCTCAGATAACTATTCTTGCCAAAGAGTTAGTGCAAAAACATGAACTGCCAAAATCTTTATTCCTTTTCTAAAAAGTACATGAAAAGATGTTTCTTGCCAAAATCCTATGTAACTTTTCAGACACTGGGAAAAGCAGACAATTCTCTTAATTTATTTGGAATGCCAGAGATACACACATCACACAGAAGTAAATAGTCAGTATCCTGAAAGACAGGGGTTTTTCTTGATTTGAAGGAATAAATCACCTTATTGTGGCAATACTATTATCTGACAAGAAGGCAAGGAGAGTGAGACACACAAATTGATATGATATAAACAGATGTTCTTTGGAAACTGCTGTCTTCTCTATTTTCTTGTTATAAACTCAGATCCATTGCCAGACACTGCCTTTTACAAACACACAACAAAAGTGAAAGGGAGTAGAATGTGTAGTACCATGAACTGTTTGCTCCACATAAGTACCACTCAAATGCTACTCTAATGCTTCTCATCACCTCTGTAGTTTTCTTTTTCCATGCAAACTGAAGAAACACAAGACTGTATATATTTATTTCCTGCAGGTCATGAAGTATATTGCCTGTGGTCAGCTAATGAATGGCACAAAAGGAGTGCAGTAACTTTAATACTCTGACCTTTAAAAGCTTCGTGTTACTACCTACTTGCAATTATTTCAGCTCTCACTTCCTCAAATTTCTTGTGTACTACTCCAGATGAGCATGAACTACTTTTCAAATATATACAACTGTATTTTAAGAATGCAATGCACAATAGTAAGCTAAGGTACCTCCTGTCTGTCAATGTCCAAGCTACTAAAGCATGCAGTGATGAGCCAAGTGAACATAGCAAAGCCAGACACGGCAGCTGTAAGGATAAGAAAATGCTTATCGTGCCTACTTGGAGTGTCCTCCTGTGCTAACTGATTGCTGCTGAATGTGAAGAACACTGACAATGCAGTCATACTGACCTGGGAAGAAAACAGAAAAGAACAGACGATGCCTCCCAATTTTGTATTACCAGCACAATTCCGCTCTTTAGCATCACAAAACTAAAATGTAGTCCTGAAAGTAAGCTGTAAGATGCTTACCAAAACTTCAATGGAAACTGAAACACAAAACATCAGCCACTGTATCCCCATATCCAGTATTCTATGCTCTTCCTCATTCTTGAACTGCCATCTTTCTGCTTTTGACACTTCAAAAGTCATTTGACTGAAGCTCAGACAAGTGAGATCTACTGTATCTCTTTCAAAAAATATTTTTCCTCTTCATGAATCTGTATTTAATTTTGTTGCCTTTTTCATTTATCTCCATACCTTGCAGATAATCACTAATTGAACATAAGGATTCAAAATCTGACTAGTAGGCCTAGATCATTTCTTTCTGCTGTTTTCCTTCTCCAATAAAGGAGCTATTTACTATTCAGTTACAAAAACAGCATAATCAGAAAAACTAAAGACTCCTCCAATACTAACTCCAAGGGTTTGTAATCTTCAGTCAGTTTTCACTTTCAAAACTGAAACCTTACTGTTTGAGGGAGAAGCAGATTTGTCCATGTATATACTTCAGATTGTTGACTTCTTAGGTATGGTAGTCATGAGCTGCAACTAATTGCTTGTGTTTAAATATCACAAGAAAACAGAACAACATTTGAAACTGCTGTTAGCTTTCTTTTCCCAGGGGAGTTAAGAGCACCAAGAAATATTTGTTCCAACAGCAAATTTCTTGCAGTATCCATGGTTCTGCAAGACACAGACACAACTCTAAGCTCAAACTTGAAAAGTCTCCACCAGTTACATCTAGACCATAAATATGCTCATTGAAAGCTCTTGAATTCAGGATCAGTACCTTAAAGGAGAGATACTGAGGCATCTCAGATACGCAGCACCCCAAGACATAAGCATGCAAGGCAAAAAGCACAGTTCTCCTAGACACATTCACACTAAAGGGCATGCACCCATCCTGATACTAGGGACACCAAAAATATTTTGAGATCTGGGTATAATTATGGCAGCTAGGCCATCAGATATAGAAGCTTAAAAAATAGTCTCATGAATATACAGGTTTATACACTTGCTTTGTGGTACCTGAGGTGAACACATTCATTTAAAAAACAAATACACTGGTGCTCTCTAATACTGACAAAATCACTTGTGAAAGATCTACAGGAGATCCACAAAAACCAGAAGTATTTTACAGATCAGTGGGTTAGACTATTTCAAACTCTATATGGTGTGTGAACTGCAATATGAAAATAAAGCTATTATACATAAATCAATTCCTCAGATCAGGGACAGACCAGTACAGTGAGAAAGAAAATGTCTTTATCGAAGGAGTCAAAAAAATGCTGAATGTCCACTGTATGCAAGCCTCTGCTTTCCAGGAATAAATACACCAGGATGAAATGCTCTCTATTCTTTTCAGGATAGGCAAGAAGGATTTTCTCAACTCGCATGCAGCGGTGACAAGCCCCTAAGCAGCAACAGAGCATGGGTACTGGAGGGTAATCCAGCGCCACAAATTGCAAGACAGCATAGTTCATGGCAGAGCCCCTGAATCCTAAGAGACAGAATCACAGAATCACAGAATAGTAGGGGTTGGAAGGGACCTCTGTGGGTCATCTAGTCCAACCGTCCTGCCGAAGCAGGGTCACCTACAGTAGGCTGCACAGGACCTTGTCCAGGCGGGTCTTGAATATCTCCAGAGAAGGAGAATCCACAACCTCCCTGGGCAGCCTGTTCCAGGGCTCCGTCACCCTCAGAGAGAAGAAGTTCCTCCTCATGTTCAGACGGAACTTCCTGTGCCTCAGTTTGTGCCCATTGCCCCTTGTCCTGTCACTGGGCACCACTGAAAAGAGCTTGGCCCCATCCTCCTGACACCCACCCTTCAGATATTTGTAGGCATTTATAAGGTCCCCTCGCAGCCTTCTCTTCTTCAGGCTGAACAAGCCCAGTTCCCTCAACCTCTCCTCGTAGTGGAGATGCTCCAGTCCCCTCACCATCCTTGTAGCCCTCCGCTGGACTCTCTCCAGTAGCTCTTCATCCTTCTTGAACTGAGGAGCCCAGAACTGGACACAGTACTCCAGATGAGGCCTCACCAGGGCAGTGTAGAGGGGAAGGAGAACCTCCCTTGTCCTGCTGGCCACACTCTTCTTGATGCACCCCAGGATCCCATTGGCTTTCTTGGCAGCCAGGGCACACTGCTGGCTCATAGTTAACCTGTCGTCCACCAGGACACCCAGGTCCCTCTCCACAAAGCTGCTCTCCAGCAGGTCCACCCCAAGCCTGTACTGGTGCATGAGGTTGTTCCTCCCCAGGTGCAGGACCCTGCACTTGCCCTTGTTGAACCTCATCAGGTTCCTCTCTGCCCAGCTTTCCAGCCTATCCAGGTCACGCTGAACGGCAGCACAGCCTTCCGGTGTATCTACCACACCTCCCAGTTTGGTGTCGTCAGCAAACTTGCTGAGGGTACATTCTAACTCTTCATCCAGGTCGTTGATGAAGAAGTTAAACAAGACTGGGCCCAGTACTGACCCCTGAGGGACACCACTTGTCACCAGCCTCCAACTAGACTCAGCGCCGCTGATGACAACCCTCTGAGTTCTGCCATTCAGCCAGTTCTCTATCCACTTCACCGACCACTCATCCAGCCCACACTTCCTCAGCTTCCCCAGGAGGATATCATGGGAGACTGTGTCGAAAGCCTTGCTGAAGTCAAGGTAGATAACATCCACAGCTCTCCCTTCGTCTACCCAGCCAGTCATGTCATCATAGAAAGCTATCAGATTGGTCAGGCATGATTTCCCCTTGGTGAATCCATGCTGACTACTCCTGATAACCTTCTTTTCTTCCACTTGCTTGATGATGGCCTCCAGGATAAGCTGCTCCATCACCTTTCCCGGGATGGAGGTGAGGCTGACCGGCCTGTAGTTCCCTGGGTCCTCCTTCTTGCCCTTTTTGAAGATTGGAGTGACATTGGCCTTTCTCCAGTCCTCGGGCACCTCTCCTGTCCTCCAGGACCTCTCAAAGATGATGGAGAGTGGCTCAGCAATGACATCCGCCAGCTCCCTCAGCACTCGTGGGTGCATTCCATATGAATGAGAACATGAGGAACAAGATGGCTAGATCAAATTTATCTGTATTCTGATCTAGGAGCTTGGTACAGAGTTGTGGTGTTGATGATTGTTCTGGTTTTGGCTGCCGCCGGCAACAAAAGCACCATGTGGCCGCCCCTCCCCCCGTCGGGGTGCGGAGGAGAATGGAAAGAAACAGGCAGAAACTGGTGGGTCGGGATAAGGGCAGTTTAACAGAACAGCAAACAGAGGGAACAGGAACAACAATGATACAGAAAAGGGGAATACACAAAACAAACCAGCAGAACAGAACCACTCTCTCGGACTGCACCGCCGCTGTGCCCTCCAGAGCTGCGAGAGAGCTCCCACCACGCCACCTTCCCCCACCGGAACCCAGCGTGACGGCACATGGTATGGAATACCAGGCTCTGTTTGGCCAGGTTGGGGTTGGGTCAGCCCACCTGGCTGTGCCCCTTCCTGGATTCTGGTGAAAATTAACCCTGTCCTGGCCAAACCCAGGACATTATCCACCCCTTATTCCATACCATCTACGTCGTGCCCAGGTCCCCCATGGTCCAGCTGATCACCACCACTTCTCCTGTCTCCAGATATCATTCCCTTAGTCTATGGATCATCACTCTAAAGTGTCCACTGAGTTCATTTAATCCATGACTTCAGGCTCCATCTGTCGTAATGGTCTTCTGTGGCAGGAGAGGTAATGTGTGGTGATGGGCGGTCACTTGCTGCATCCGGAGCTCACGGTTGATATATCTGGTGCGGCCCGTGCCCACAGTCTGCAGGTTGGAGACGTCGATCTCGATGAAGTTGCTGGGTGCCAGTTGTTGAAAACCAGGTCCAGTTCCATCATCACTGTGCTCTGCTAGGTTTTCATCAAAAAGTCCATCCTTCTTTAAACTGGATGATTCTTACTACGATACTACTGGTACAACACATAACAATTATAACAGTGATAACAGACAGTGACAGGGTTATTTAACAATTAACTTTATACAATTTATTTATGGACTATTCTCGCCCAAAATTAAATCCCCATGAGGTACACATCGGACTTCCCCATCCTTCCGCATCACCCACCAGGTACACCCAGGTCCTTGAGCAAAAGCAATCCCCCGGACGGGCTTGCCTTTGCCCGAGGCAGGACTAACCCAAACTGTCTTCCCTAACATGTTCCGCATGTGCACTACAGGGACTTTAGACCCTTCTACGGGGCGCTGAGGTTTTGACTGAGCAGGACCAGCCCGGTTGGTGGATCCCCTGGTGTTAACCAACCAGGTGGCCTTTGCTAAATGAGTATCCCAGTTTTTGAAAGTTCCACCCCCCATTGCCCTCAAAGTGGTTTTTAGCAGCCCATTGTACCGCTCGATCTTTCCAGAGGCTGGTGCATGGTAGGGGATGTGATACACCCACTCAATACCATGTTCTTTGGCCCAGGTGTCTATGAGGCTGTTATGAAAGTGAGTCCCGTTGTCCGACTCGATTCTTTCCGGAGTGCCATGTCACCACAGGACTTGTTTTTCCAGGCCCAGGATGGTATTCCGGGCGGTGGCATGGGGCACAGGGTAGGTTTCCAGCCATCCGGTGGTGGCCTCCACCATTGTGAGCACATCGCACTTGCCTTGGCGGGTTTGTGGCAGTGTGATGTAGTCAATCTGCCAAGCCTCCCCATATTTATATTTTAGCCATCGTCCTCCATACCACTGAGGCTTTACCCGCTTGGCTTGCTTGATTGCAGCGCATGTTTCACATTCATGGATAACCTGTGCGATGGTGTCCATGGTCAAGTCCACCCCTCGGTCACGAGCCCATCTGTATGTCGCGTCTCTTCCTTGGTGGCCCGAGGTGTCATGGGCCCACCGAGCTATAAACAGTTCACCCTTATGTTGCCAGTCCAGATCCACCTGAGCCACTTCAATCTTAGCAGCCTGATCTACCTGGTGGTTGTTTTGATGTTCTTCAGTGGCCCGACTCCTAGGGACGTGGGCATCCACGTGACGGACTTTTACAACCAACTGCTCCAGCCGGGCAGCAATATCTCGCCACAATGGGGCAGCCCAGATAGGTTTGCCTCTGCGCTGCCAGTTGTTCTTCTTCCATTGCTGCAGCCACCCCCACAAGGCATTGGCAACCATCCAAGAGTCGGTGTAAAGATAGAGCACTGGCCACTTCTCTCGACTGGCAATGACTAAAGCCAGCTGGATGGCTTTCACCTCTGCAAACTGGCTGGACTCACCTTCTCCTTTGGCAGTTTCCGCGACTTGTCGTGTAGGGCTCCATACAGCAGCCTTCCACCTCCGCTGCTTCCCCACAATGCGACAGGACCCATCCGTGAACAGGGCATACTGTTTCTTATCTTCTGGCAGCTGGTTATATACAGTGGGGCCTCTTCAGCACGTGTCACCTCCTCCTCTGGCGACGCTCCAAAATCTTTGCCTTCTGGCCAGTCCATGATGACCTCCAGAATTCCTGGGCGACTGGGGTTTCCCATTCGGGCATGCTGGGTGATCAGAGTGACCCACTTACTCCACATAGCATCGGTGGCTTGATGCGTAGAGGGGACCCTCTCTTTGAACATCCAGCCCAGGACCGGCAATCGTGGAGCTAGGAGGAGCTGTGCTTCAGTGCTGACCACTTCTGAAGCAGCTCGAACGCCTTCATATGCTGCCAGAATCTCTTTTTCAGTGGGAGTATAGTGGGCCTCGGATCCTTTGTATCCCTGGCTCCAAAACCCCAGGGGTCGACCTCGAGTCTCCCCTGGTGCTTTCTGCCAGAGACTCCAGGTTCGGCCATTCTCCCCGGCCGCGGTGTAGAGAACGTTTTTAACATCTTGCCCTGACCGGACTGGACCAAGGGCTACGGCATAGAATCACAGAAAGTTTTGGGTTGGAAGGGACCCCTAGAGGTCATCTAGTCCAACCCCACTGCAGCGAGCAGGGACACCACTAACTAGATCAGGTTGCTCAGAGCCCTATCCAACCTGGTCTTGAATGTTTCCAGGGATGGGGCCTGCTTCTACCTCTCTGGGCAACCCGTTCCAGTGTTTCACCACCCTCATTGTAAAGAATTTCTTCCTTATATCTAGCCTAAACCTACCCTGTTTTAGTTTAAAACCATTACCCCTCATCCTGTCACTGTTGTCTCTACTAAAAAGATTGTCCCCATCTCTCCTATAGGCTCCCTTTAAGTACTGAAAGGCTGCAATCAGGTCTCCCCGCAGCCTTCTCTTCTCCAGGCTGAACAAGCCCAACTCTCTCAGCCTGTCCTCATAGGAGAGGTGCTCCAGCCCTCGGATCATTTTTGCAGCCCTCCTTTGGACCCGCTCCAACAGTTCCATGTCCTTCTTGTGCTGAGGGCTCCAGAGCTGAACTCAGGACTCCAGGTGAGGTCTCACCAGAGCAGAGTAGAGGGGCAGAATCACCTCTCTCGACCTGCTGGCCATGCTTCTCTTGATGCAGCCCAGGACACGGTTGGCCCTCTGAGCTGCCAGCGCACATTGCCGGCTCATGTCCAGCCTTTCGTCTGTCAGTACCCCCAAGTCCCTCTCAGCAGGGCTGCTCTCGATCCTTTCATCCCCCAGCCTGTATTGATACCGGGGATTACCCCGACCCAGGTGTAGGACCTTGCACTTGGCCTTGTTGAACCTCATGAGGTTCACACAGGCTCACTTCTCCAGCTTGTCCAGGTCCCTCTGGATGGCATCCCGTCCTTCTGGTGTCTCGACCGTACCACTCAGCTTGGTGTCATCTGCAAACTTGCTGAGGGTACACTCGATGTCGCAGTCCATGTCATTGATAAATATATTGGACAACACCGGTCCCAGTACGGACCCCTGAGGGACTCCACTCGTCACTGGTCTCCATCCGGACATTGAGCCGTTGACCACTACCCTTTGGCTGCGACCATCCAACCAATTCCTTATCCACCGAACGGTCCACCCATCAAATCCATGGCTCTCCAATTTAGAGAGAAGGATGTTGTGGGGGACCGTGTCAAAGGCTTTACAAAAATCCAGATAGATGACATCCATTGGTTTTCCCTTGTCCACCCTTGTTGTTACACCATCATAGAAAGCCACTAGGTTGGTGAGGCAGGACTTGCCCTTGGTGAAGCCATGCTGGCTGTCTCGAATTACCTCCCTGGCCTCCATGTGCATTAGCATATCTTCTAGGAGGATCTGTTCCATGATCTTCCCAGGCACAGAGGTGAGGCTGACAGGTCGGTAGTTCCCAGGGTCTTCCTTTCTACCCTTTTTGAAAAGGGGCACAATGTTTCCCTTTTTCCAGTCACTGGGGACTTCCCCTGACTGCCATGACTTTTCAAATATCATGGAGAGTGGCTTGGCAACTACATCAGCCAGTTCCCTCAGGACTCTGGGATGCATCTCATCAGGTCCCATGGACTTCTGTACATTTAGGTTCTTCAGGAGGTCCCGAACCTGGTCTTCACTTACAGCTGGAGGGATTTTACCCTCCTGGTCTCCTTCATGCCATTCATCGACTCGGGAGGGGTGAGGAGAGAGGTTGCCAGTGAAGACTGAGGCAAAAAAGTTGTTGAGTACCTCAGCTTTCTCCTCATCTGCTGTTGCCAGTTCGCCAGTTCCTCTCATGAGCGGGGGTACGCTTTCTTTGACCATCTTTTTCCGGCTGACATACCTGTAGAAGCCCTTCTTGTTATTTTTCACATCCCTTGCCAAGTTCAGCTCCAGCTGTGCCTTGGCCTTCCTGACCCCATCCTTACACAACCGGGCAGCTTTCCTATACTCTTCCCAGGAAGCCAGTCCCTGCTTCCACTGCCTGTGCAGTTCCCTCTTCTTCCTTAGTTTGACAAGCATCTCTTGCCTCAGCCATGCCGGTCTCTTCCCTTCTCTGCCCGACTTCTTACACTTGGGGATCGAGAGCTCTTGCGCTCTGTGGAATACATCCTTAAAAGACCTGCCAGCTCTGTTCTGTTCCCCTGTCCCTGAGGACCGTTTCCCAGGGAGTCCTTCTGACTATCTCCTTGAAGAGCTGGAAGTTTGCCCTCCTAAAATTTAGGGTCCTGACTATGCTCTTCGTTATTCCCATTTCCCTCCGTAGCGTTAGTTCCACCAGTGCATGGTCACTGCAGCCCAGGCTACCTCCGATCTTGACATGCCCAACGAGCTCACTCGCATTGGTGACTACCAGGTCTAGTATCACATCCCCTCGGGTAGGGGTGCTTATTACCTGGCTTAAGAAGTTGTCTTCAATGCATTCTAGGAACCTGCTGGATTGCCTACAGCTTGCCGTGTTGCTTTTCCAGCAGATGTTGGGGTGGTTGAAGTCCCCCAGTAGGACGAGAGCCTGCCAGCGCGAAGCCTCCTGGAGTTGGAGGAAGAACGCTTCGTCTATCAGCTCCTCTTGATCTGGCGGCCTGTAGTAGACACCAACCACTAGGTTCCCTTTGTTGCCTCTCTCTCCGATTCTTACCCATAAGCTTTTGACCTGCTCGTGGCTATTCTTCAGGGACAGCTCTTCACTCTGTAGTGTTTTCTTGATGTAAAGGGCAACGCCCCCGCCCCTCCTTCCTTGCCTGTCCCTTCTGAACAGCCTGTAGCCATCAAGAGCCACATTCCAGTCGTGGGATTCATCCCACCAAGTTTCCGTGATGGCAATCAGGTCGTAGCTTTCCAGCAGCACGACTGCTTCCAACTCCTCCTGTTTGTTTCCCATGCTGCGTGCATTTGTATAGAGGCATTTCATCTGAGCTGTCGGCCTCGTTACCTTCATAGCAGAGCACTCCTTTTTTCCCTTGAGATGTTTCATGGGTATTTTCTTGTTGGCACCTGATACCTCAGGCGCCTCCAGCTCCCCTCGGCAAGACTTCCACATTGCTGCAGTGTCCCTCACTTGCTGCTGGGCAACAGGTTGAGGGCTCCTACTAGCCCCCCATCCCTCTAACCATTGTGTATCCTCCCCTAGCCTGTCGCTGGCAAGCCTGATAGGTTCCCCTTCCCCCTTCACCTCTAGTTTAAAGCCCTGTCAATGAGCCCCGCAAGCTTTTGGGCAAAGATCCTCTTCCCCCTCCCGTTTAATTTGTTCAAATGCCTGTCGTTGCTCAGGGCCCCATTCAAAATCATTTTTCTTCCGGGTCACGTGGTACAGAGGACTCACAATCTGGCTATAATTTGGGATGTGCATCCGCCAAAACCCCACAACACCCAGGAAGGCCTGTGCTTCCTTTTTGCTGGTTGGTGGAGACATAGCTGCTATTTTGTTGATGACATCCACTGGGATTTGATGGCACCCATCCTGCCATTTTATTCCCAAAAACTGGATCTCTTGCGCAGGTCCCTTGACTTTACTTCGCTTAATGGCGAAACTGGCTTTCAGAAGGATCTGAACTATTTTCTCCCCTTTCTCAAAAACTTCCTCCGCGGTGTCACCCCATACAATGATGTCATCGATGTACTGCAGATGTTCTGGAGCTTCACCCTTTTCCAGTGCAGTCTGGATTAGTCCATGGCAAATGGTGGGACTGTGTTTCCACCCCTGGGACAGTCGATTCCAGGTGTACTGGACGTCCCTCCAGGTGAAAGCAAACTGTGGCCTGCACTCTGCTGCCAAAGGGATGGAGAAGAATGCATTAGCGATGTCAATTGTAGCGTACCACTTGGCTGCCTTTGACTCCAGCTGATATTGAAGTTCTAGCATGTCTGGCACAGCAGCAGTCAGTGGTGGTGTGACTTCATTCAGGCCACGGTAGTCTATTGTCAGTCTCCACTCTCCAGTAGATTTTCTCACTGGCCATATGGGACTATTAAAGGGTGAGCGAGTTTTGCTGATCACTCCTTGACTCTCCAGCTGGCGGATCAGCTGCTGTATGGGGAGAAGGAAGTCTCGGTTGGTACGACACTGTCACCGGTGCACCGTTGTGGTTGCGATGGGTACCTGTTGTTCTTCAACCCTCAGCAACCCCACAACGGAAGGATCCTCCGAGAGACCAGGCAAAATGGACAGCTGTTTAATTTCTTCCATCTCCACCGCAGCTATGCCAAAAGCCCACCGATACCCCTTTGGGTCCTTGAAATAGCCTCTCCTAAGATAGTCTATTCCCAAGGATGCACGGAGCCTCGGGGCCAGTTACAATGGGGTGCTTCTGCCACTCCTGCCCAGTGAGGCTCACTTCAGCCTCCAATACACTCAGCTCTTGGGACCCCCCTGTCACTCCAGAAATGCAAATGGACTCTGACCCTTTGAAATCTGATGGCATTAAAGTACACTGTGCACCAGTGTCCACTAGAGCTTTACACTCTTGTGGATCTGACGTGCCAGGCCACCGAATCCACACCGTCCAATAAAAGCAGTTGCCCCTTTCCTCCACCTGGCTGGAGGCAGGGCCCCTCTAATCCTGGTCAGAGAATTTGCTGCTCACCTGCTGTAAAAATGACTTGGAGGTCCCCTCCAGAGGATCAGAATCAAAATCAAACTGTCTACCTGGTCTGGAGAGCTGGCTGCTGGAAACTGGAGCAGCATTTTTCCTAAGAGAATCCCCTTTTGTGATTGTTTTACCTCGCAACTCACACACTCGTGCCTCTAGACTTGAGATGGGTTTTCCATCCCACTTCCTCGTGTCCTCTCCGTGGTCACGCAGGTAGAACCACAGGGTGCCCCGGGGTGTATAGCCTCTGTATTCCCTCTCCTGAGCAGAGAAACGCTTGCCCCTAATAGCTGAGACACTGGCCCGTACAGGTGGGGAGTAGGACCTACTCTCTTTCATTTGCCAGACCTCCCGAGCCAGTTTCTCCACAGCTGAGACAAGGGAGGAAGAGAGACTTTCCTCATATTGCCACAGTCCGACAGCCACCTCATCCACTGTTGGTGCCTCTTTACCTTTCCAGTTTACAACTGCCAGTGAGTTGGCATATGAGGATGGTGCGCTCCACACAAAATTCCTCCACATAGACGCTGTGCACTGGACTTCATCTGGGTCTGTGGGTACCTGCTCATCGTCTGTGTCACAGTAAACCAGTTCCCGCACAGCTAATTCCCTCAGGTACTGAATACCCCTTTCCATATTTGTCCACATGCCAGGATAACATACAAAATCATCACTGAAGGGGTACCTCTCCCTCACGCCTCACAGAAGTCTCCTCCAGAGGCTGAGGACTTGTTCCTTTTTCCCAATGGCCTTGTCAATGCCCCCATCCCTGGCCAGGGATCTCAGCTGCTTGGCTTCCTTGCCCTCTAATTCCAAGCTGCTGGCCCCGTTATCCCAGCACCGCAGCAGCCAGGTGGCAATGTGCTCGCTAGGGGGGCAGCTGAAATCTTTCCGCATGTCTCGCAGCTCACCCAGGGACAGGGACCGGGTGATGATCTCTGTCTCTTATCTCCCGCGATGACCCCCTGGCTCATCGTCATCCCTCCCAGAGCGATCTGCTCTCTTTGCGTCTTTCTTTAGTTTTACGGGGGCGACTGCTACTGGCACAGGTTGGTCATGGGGCTCAGCCACGATGGCTGCAGCTGGAGCTGGGGCTGGAGCAGCTGCCGTGCCCGCCGGGGAAGCCGGGACAACGCCAGTGGCTGCAACAGCCGTGGTGCCGGTCGGGGGGGCTGTGACTGCCTGCTGGGCTGGAGGGGCTGCAAGGCCGGCTGGGGGGCGCAGCGCCAGTCGCAGTGCCTGCTGCTTCGTTCCCCTCCCCTTTCCCTTTAGAGCACTGAATCAGGTTGAACAGGGCTTGGTAGGCGTGGGCCAGACCCCAGCACATTGCGGTGATTTGTGTCTCTCTGGAGTTCCCAGGGTGGCAGCACACTTTTTGCAGATATTTTACTAGTTTGTCCGGATTCTGCACCTGTTCAGGGGTGAGTTTCAAAGACACCGGAGGTGCCCACTGCTCTAGACACCTGCCCATGCTGTCCCACACACCCAGCCACTCAGAGATATCCTGCCCCGGGGCAGGTCTCTGCACGAGGTTCCTAACGACTTGTTTAACCCTAAACAAAACCTGCAACCCATTCAGGAAGCATAACAATAGAAACACAGCGGCCTGAGCATCCCACAGGTACTCGAAATTCTCAAAAGCCCTTAGGACCAGCCTGAGGGAGAGAGGGGGGGCGAGAGAGTGGAGGGAAGGTATCCCCTTCGGTTTTCCCCACAGGCTGGGTTCGATTATTAACAAATTCTAAGACATAGGATCTGAGGTATGGAAATGACCGCAGTGCCGCATGCAAATACAAGCCTAATTTCATGCACAGTGATGTTATCATGTCATAAGTCGATATCATACAGTACAGTAAAATCGTCATCCTGTTCTTTTTCCCCGAGGTAATAAACAGCATGGCAACAAACACATAAAGCAAATACGGGTTTAAATACCAGAGACATTTGATCAAAGCCAAAAACATTTTTGCCGGCAACTATTTAACTAACACAGTAAATGCATACAATAAATTTTAACAAAATTTAAGAAAGCTGTTTTAACACCCTCTGCTCAGCCCTGCTGTTATCCCCACCCCACGCTTGGGCGCCAATTTTATGTTCTGGTTTTGGCTGCTGCCAACAACAAAAGCGCCACGTGGCTGCCCCTCCCCCCATCGGGGTGCGGAGGAGAATGGAAAGAAACAGGCAGAAACTGGTGGGTTGGGATAAGGGCAGTTTAACAGAACAGCAAACAGAGGGAACAGAAACAACAATGATACAGAAAAGGGGAATACACAAAACAAACCAGCAGAACAGAACCACTCTCTTGGACTGCACCGCCGCTGTGCCCTCCAGAGCTGCGAGAGAGCTCCCGCCGCGCCGCCCCCCCCCACCGGAACCCAGCGTGACGGCACATGGTATGGAATACCAGGCTCTGTTTGGCCAGGTTGGGGTTGGGTCAGCCCACCTGGCTGTGCCCCTTCCTGGATTCTGGTGAAAATTAACCCTGTCCTGGCCGAACCCAGGACAATGATGTCTTTTGACATAACAACAGTGGAATTAAAAAGTTTGGGATTTTTTTCTGCAAAACACAGTTAGTATCTTATTGCTGATTTTTGGGCTGGAGCTAGACATTCATCTTATTCAAATGAAATTCATTTTTGAGGGCTGTGTTTTTCAGAGTAAAACTGTGGGAGTCTGAAGAATAATCTCACTGGCTGCTGCAACTATTAAAGAACTCAGCATGTGACGAAAATTGTTCAAATTCCTGGAAAGCCGATAACAGTCTGCTTTTAATGTACGATTTATGATAGTTTACAAACTAAGCTGGACTTCTGGCATCAACTCTTCTCTGCAACTCCAGCCCTATGCCTGTATCATTACAGAATCAAATGGAAATTCAGTCATGAAACTGAACTGGTAAAACAAAAACATAAACCTGTAGGTAAAGGAACAGATGTCTCCTTTCAAAGTAGAGCATCAGTCCTGGTTTGTGATGCTGAAATTGCAAACTGCAAAACTCCTGCCCCAAGAACCTACTGTAAATTAGAATATGACTAGGATGATAGCAGGCACAACCAATGAGCAGAAGATGCACTGCACAGTCATGTCCTCAAAGCCCCACACCATCTAAAAAGGACTTGGTCCAAGAACCATTTCCAGACCATCAGAACTTGATTAAGTGAATGAAGCAACATTGCCTGTGATGCCTCTCTTCTGCACCACGAAGAAAATGGACTGACTGGTTGAAAATAGTCTTATAATGATTTATTTTTAATGAAGTAGTTGGGATACTAAAGATATAATTAGATAACCCAGTTTAGACATCTCTGGAGTCAAGAGGCTTTCGCACCAATGCATCAGTAACCAGGCAATCTCTTTGTGAAGTCTCACAGCTAAGTTACATCCTAAAGTGACATCAAAACAATTTTTACAAGTGTTGAAATACCATTATCCTCAGCCTCGATGATCTACAGCTCCTAGAGCCGAAGACCAGCTTTTCTGAGGGGGGATCTGCTTTCTCTCCTCCTTGTTGTTCAACATTTTACCAGAAGATGGAGAACAACCCTTTAATCACATAAAAAGCAGAAGTCTTCTGACAAGTGCCATAACTTTTTTTTTTTAAAAAAGTTCTTACGTTAAGGTTCCCACAGAAGGCCCTTTAACTGGAGTTCACAGCTACAAGGAGGAGGCTAGAGGCAGCTAAGGAATAGCTAGGATGCAACCAGCATTTATGTCCACATTGTATGAGGACAGACTACTCACCTAAGATGTCAAACTGAAAAGAATATTCAGGTAAAAACTTGAATAGCTCTTGAACCAGTTCAATACATTTAAAAAAAAAAATCTTACTAACACAATGTCTAATTTAAACCAAGTCTATCTCAGATATCCCATTAGATGTCACTAATTAAGACATCAGAAACAAATACAACAACAGATGATTTTTTTTTTTAAAGCATTTAAAAGAGTAAGCTACTTGTTCACATACAGTATGAACCCCATCATACCTCCTGCCCATTTTAAAAAACACGCTGGGGGAGGGGATGGGACGAGTATCTACTCCTTTCTCTGCAGTATGACAGCCCTCCGATCCAGACACTTCTCCCTTTCACCATAATCATAACCCATTGTTATTTCCCTTTCACCTTTGCCTCCAAGAAAGAAGCTCAAACATAAATGACCTGTTTCCATTTTGTTTTTTTCAGTTGGGATGCTCTAGAGGCAAACTGATATTCAGGCTTGAACAAAACTTCCATCGAAAAGCATGGATATTTCAAATCCGTTCACTGCAAGCATCAGGCAGAACAGCACCACTTGAAATACTGCTGTCCTCACAGATATGCCAAAATGAAGAACCAGGTCATATCAATATAAGTCAACAAAATCAGTTTTTATCTATTTAGATCTGTGCATGGAGAGGTCGTTTTACAAGTCAGCACATCATTATACTTCTAGTTCATTCCCAAAGCAGTTTAACTAGGCAAGTTAAAAAACTGGTACTAGTTAACTGCTTCAGTATTTGTTTTCCAATGCTTAGCACTGTTATCTTGATTTTGTAATCAGACAAGTGCTGCAAGAGTATTAGCTCTCACATGTTTATTATAACAACACAATCCAGAATTGAACAGTAAAACGTCGGCAGGTACAGAACATGAGACTGCATTTACAAAACTAAGGATGGATAATCACATACAACTATCCTTTCTAGTGTACGAGTATTATTTAAATTACAGTTACGATGAAAGAACATCAATCCCAATTTTTATTCCATTTTAGTTTTCAAAACCTTTCAAGATTTTAAGTTGTTCATGTGTTATTTTTACTCTGAATGCGCCTTCTGAATTGTTTCACAATAAAGTTGTTAAGCAAAGGATGGCTCTAGAAAGCCAAGATGTCTTTGGCTGAAGAGTCAGCTGATGTTGCTTTAATTCTAATAGTGATAATGACTTGCACCCAGAAGAGAGAATTGAAGCCAGTCCCTTCATTCCATCACTTACTATAAGATTGTATTTAACCAATTGTTTTCATTCTCAATTTCTGCAGGTATGGCACAAAGCTATCCAATTTTTTTTCCCCATTACTACTCCTCTTCTCCACGGCAGTTCCAAACTTCTTCACTGATTTCTCCTTTTCCTTGAAACAGAAAACTTCAACTGCTTTTACACTTTACACCCCCATCCTAACACCACTGGCTTCTTTATCCTGCAGTTGAAAGCAAAGGAAAGTCAAGATCAGTGAGTATTGAATTTGTATTTCTTGGACTCATTAAGTCAAGACAGACTCATTCAGAGATGAAGTTCAAAACCAAAACTGGAGTTTGCAATTAAGTGCCAGTCAGCAAAAAAGTCACAACTTTATAGTCATGACTATAGCACTTCAGTGCAATGCATTGTAGAAGCAGTGGATACACACAGCAAAAAAGCTGGTGCTGAGAACCCAAGTCTCCGTTGTATCCATCACAAGAGATCTTATTTCAGACTACCTTTCAACTGGTGCCATTAACTGGATACCTTGTAGTGGCTAAAGCAGACTGCCTGCAATTACTTCTGAAGCACAGCTCATGGTTTAGTTTTACCCAAAATACATTCCATTTCCATACTGCAAAGGCACTCTAACAATGTGAAACAAAGTGTGGTAAGCAGGAATGACCAGAAGATCAATTTCAAAGTTAACTTCTGGTCTGACCCAAAGTGCTAATGTATAGGCACCTACTATTTTGGATCACATATAACTCCTATGGATATGTTACCTTATCTGAAAACTGTTCTTTCAGCGATTTACTTTCTCATTCATCTACTGAAGACAGATGCTCAGAACAATTAAAATAGTTTTATTAAAGTGTATGAGCCTGTATGTTTTTACACTTTTGTCTCTATGACAGTGTTTCTCCTTCCACAGCAAAAAAACCCCCACGGTCTGTTCTGTACTCAGTGTGAAGTATCACAGAATCATAGAATGTGCTGGGTTGGATGGGTGATTAAAGATCATCTAGTTCCAGCCCCCCTGCCATGGGCAGGGACACCTTGCTCAAAGCCCTGTCCAACCCAGCCTTGAACACTTCCAGGGAGGGGGCATACACAACTTTCTGGGCAACCTGTTCCAGTGCTTCACCACCTGCAGAGTAAAGAATTTCCTTATATCTAATTTAGATCTATTCTCTCTCAGCTTGAAGCCATTACCTCTTGTCCTATCACTACAAGCCCCTGTGAAAACTCCCTCTCCAGTTTTCTTGTAAGCCCCTTCAGGTACTGGAAGGCTGCTCTGAGGGCCTTCTCTTCCCCAGACTGAACAGCCCCAACTCTCTCAGCCTTTCCTCATCGGAGAGATGTTCCAGTGCTTGGATCATTTTTGTGGCCCTCCTCTGGACCCACTCCAACAGCTCCATGTCTTTCCTATGCTGAGGGCTCCAGAGCTGGATGCAGGACTCCAGGTGGGGTCTCACCAGAGCAGAGCAGAGGGGCAGAACCACCTCCCTTGACCTGCTGGCCATGCTTGTCTTGATGCAGCCCAGGATGCAGTTGGCCTTCTGGGCTGCAAGCACACATTGCCACATCATGCTGAGCTTCTCCTCAATCAAAATCCCCAAGTCCTTCTCCGCAGGGCTACTCTCAATCCATTCTCTGCCCAGCCCGTATTTGTGCTTGCAATTGCCCGGACCCATGTGCAGGACCTTGCACTTGGCCTTGTTGAACCTCATGAGGTTTGCACATGCCCACCTCTCAAGCCTGTCAAAGTCTCTCTGGATGGCATCCCTTCCCTCCAGTGTGTCAACTGCACCACACAGCTTGGTGTCATTGGCAAACTTGTTGCGGGTGCACTCGATCCCACTGTCCATGCTGCTGAGAAAGATGATAAACGGTGCCAGTCCCAAAACCAACCCCTGAGTAACACCACTTGTCACTGCTCTCCACTTGGACATCAAGCCATCGACTGCTTTGCTTTGAGTGCAACCATCCAGCCAATTCCTTATCCACTGAGTGGATCCATCCATCAAATCCATGTCTCTCCAGTTTAGAGACGAGGGGATCGTGCCAGACAGTGTCACATGTTTTGCTCAAGTTCAGGTAGATGACATTAGTTGCTCTTCCCTTATCACCAAGGCAGTTACCCCGTCATAGAAGGCCACCAAATTTGTCAGGCACAATTTGCCCTCAGTGAAGCCATGCTGGCTGTCACGAATCACCTCCTTATCTTCCATGTGCCTTAGCACAGCTTCCAGGAGGATCTGCTCCATGATCTTGCTAGGCACAGAGGTGAGACTGACTGGCCTGTAGCTCCCCAAGTCTTCCTTTTTTCCCTTTTTACAAATGGGGGTTATGTGTGGGTCATCTAGTCCAATGCTCCTGCCGAAGCAGGGTCACCTACAGCAGGCTGTACAGGAACGCGTCCAGGAGGGTCTTGAATATCTCCAGAGAAGGAGACTCCACAACCTCCCTGGGCAGCCTGTTCCAGGGCTCCGTCACCCTCAGAGGGAAGAAGTTCTTCCTCATGTTCAGACGGAACTTCCTATGCTTCAGTTTGTGCACATTGCCCCTTGTCCTGTCACTGGGCACCACTGAAAAGTTTGGCCCCATCCTCCTGACACCCACCCTTCAGATATTTGTAAGTATATATTAGGTCCCCTCGCAGCCTTCTCTTCTTCAGGCTGAACAAGCCCAGCTCCCTCAGCCTCTCCTCGTAGGACAGATGTTCCAGTCCCCTCACCATCCTTGTAGCCCTCCGCTGGACCCTCTCCAGTAGCTCCTCATCTTTCTTGAACTGGGGAGCCCAGAACTGGACAGAGTACTCCAGATGAGGCCTCACTAGGGCAGTGTAGAGGGGAAGGAAAATCTCCCTCGACCTGCTGGCCACACTCCTCCTAATGCACCCCAGGATGCCATTGGCTTTCTTGGCAGCCAGGGCACACTGCTGGCTCATGGTTAACCTGTCATCCACCAGGACACTCAGGTCCCTCTCCACAGAGCTGCTCTCCAGCAGGTCCGCCCCAAGCCTGTACTGATGCATGGGGTTCTTCCTCCCCAGGTGCAGGACCCTGCATTTGCCTTTGTTGAACCTCATCAGGTTCCTCTCTGGCCAACTTTCCAGCCTATCCAGGTCACGCTGAATGGCAGCACAGCCTTCCGGTGTATGTACCACACCTCCCAGCTTGGTGTCATCAGCAAACTTGCTGAGGGTACATTCTAACTCTTCATCCAGGTCGTTGATGAAGAAGTTGAACAAGGCTGGGCCCAGTACTGACCCCTGGGGGACACCACTTGTTACCAGCGTCCAACTAGACTCAGCACCACTGATGACAGCCCTCTGAGTTCTACCATTCAGCCAGTTCTCAGTCCACTTCACCGACCACTCATCTAGCCCATACTTCCTGAGCTTCCCTAGGAGGATATTATGGGAGACTGTGTTGAAAGCCTTGCTGAAGTCTAGGTAGACAACATCCACGGCTCTCCCCTCATCTACCCAGCCAGTCATGTCATCGTAGAAAGCTATCAGATTGGTCAGGCATGATTTCCCCTTGGTGAATCCATGCTGACTACTCCTGATAACCTTCTTTTCCTCCACTTGCTTGTTTCCCGTTTTCCAACCAGTGGGAACTTCACCGGACTGCCATGGCTTCTCAAATATGATGGACAGTGGCTTAGCAACTTTATATGTCATTTCCCTCAGGACCTATGGATGTATCTCCTCAGGTCCCATGGACTTGTGGACATTCAGATCCCTTAGACAGCACTGATTTTTAATATTGGTATCTTCAGTACCCAGATACATAGGTATGCACTCTCTGGTATAGATAACCATTGTTTATTAAGAACTAACATGTCAAAGTGTTATCTAAACAAAACCACACTAGCACAAATACATTTCAAGTACTAGTTTCCTGAACAGTTTTAAAGGTAATCTGCAAAGCAGTATTGCAAAATCCTACCCATCTACAAGCTTCAGGCATTCTTTACAATAAACATTCTCCTCACCATCCTCTTCACTTTTTTAATCCAGTATGAGTTTTCAGAACAACCGTGTAAAGCTGAAATGTTGTCTATCAAATCAGAACAAAAAGAATAAACTGAATTACAACTGCACAACTTCCTTGGGGGTGAAAAGGAAAAAAAAACAACATCAAAAAACAGATCCGAGTTTTATGCTCAAGACTCACCAGAAAGGGAAAACAAGATGCATGGAATCAGCAAGAAAATAAGCCTTGTACATTTGTCTTGCAGTAACTGATGCATATATCCATACTGAAAGAAAGCTATCCTCCTGCAGATTTTTCAGAAACAATAGTAAATAAGTTCAGAGAAGTACACACACTCCCCAAAAAAGTAACTGCTAAAGAACTGCTACTAACTTCTACTTAATTTTAACAGAATTAGAATACACTTTAAATCCAGTAAAGGTGATCCACTACCCAGCAATGATTCATTTACCCATTCTGTTCAATCCCTACGCATTCGTACATCTACGTGGCAGCTTATATAATGCCTATATATATTATATATAGTAGTTTATTCTGCAAAATAAGTTTCTTGACTCTCATTCCACAAAAAATACAAAACATATAAGTTGAGGAAAAAAGATATAAAGTTAATAAGAACTATCATTAGTTACTTTTTGACTCTTGCCTAAAAAGATTCTCCCCAAATAACCACATCTACTCAGGTCTCCTTCACGGATTTTTTTTTTTTTTAATAAATCTCACCACAGCTCTAGTTACCATGAATATGTAACAACTGAACAAATTTAAATGTTCCTGAAGATGCAAGAGTGCACTGATTACCTGAACTCCCCCCCTCCTTTCCCTACACTTACCTATATCGCCCAAGGCGTTAATGACCTTGATTGTCCTTTACAACTGCTTGCTTTTAAGCAAGGTTAAGGTTGCATATCTCTGGCAACAAGTCAAGACTAACTGCAGGGAGAATCCATGTAATGATGAACTGATGAACGGCAACATAAAGAAACTCACCCTCAAGATTAACTTCTTGAAGATTTTCTATTTATCATTACAGTCCAATTTGTAAGGACATTAGTGCCCTGAGTCTTCAACACGCAAGCACAAAAAGTTAACCATGCATCCTATCCAACTATTTCTACTTCACTAGGCAGATAAAGTAACAACAGCAGCAACAAAAATCCAGAAGCGTCCTCTAATGCATGTAAATTTGAACAGCAGGGAAGTAACACTGCCCCTGGTTTACAGATAAAAAAATCAAGACAGATGTAAGTATGCCATCCAAAAACACATTTACTTTTCTAAGGGAGAGCCTACACTGGAGGAAGGCTTGAAAAAAACAGCACCTCAGCAGATATGAAAGCAGAAACAGAATAAAGACTTGTAGGGCTCCAGGCTGCTACAACTCTCAGAACAGTAATTATGTCATCCACCATCACTTAGAAAATATCACAAAAAAAAAAACACCAAAGAAGAGAGATGACTAACTCTGGAAAGTTAATTGCCAAACGTAGAACCTTCTGTTAACTGACAGTGAGATGTTTCTCTCCCCAAACGTAAGTCCAAAGGAGCAAACAATTTGTATGTTTTTCACCTGGGCAGGCTGAGTATATCGCATGAGCTCAGACTGCTAGCTAAAGGAGGCAAAACAAAAGAGAAATCACCTTGGTGCTATTCCTCCAGTTATTCTTTAGTCACTATTTTGCTTAAGATTCAAAATCCAGCCAGCTTTAGAAAAAGAACTAGAAAAAACTAGAAAATGGACAGTCTCTGTTTACATTCATAAAATGTTCTCAAACAAGTAAATTCTTTAAAATACCAGGTAATAACTTCATTAAGCCTCATGCTGTGTCATATACAGTAGTAGAAATTATCCTTCTTTAGGCTTGCCTTTAATCTTTCAACATTTCGCATTCACCATGCTCTTTCTGATCTTGTCAGCAGTATCCGATTTCTCTCTTGCATCCTTATGTAAGAAGCGAACTTATCACAGTCCTCGGCTTCATTCCTCTCTATTCAGGCTTTCTTTCAGGTCTCCATCTAATGTTGTCAGCCCAACGCTCATGTTTTAGTCTGTCTAGTTAAAAACAATATTCAGCAGTTGGCTATTAAACAGGCATTTCAAGAATGTGGTGGGATGTTCATTAGAGTAAACTTCTACCCACTGCCAGGAAATCTAATTTACCTATTCTTTTAATTATCAGACAGGCATATGGACAGATTAAAAAAAGGAAGACAGCCAGAAATAGCTGTGTCTAATCTGAAAATATGTTCACTTCCTGCAATATAGGTGACTTGACCCTGCTCTCTCAGTCAGGTGAAATAAGACATTAAAAATATTTCTGTAGTTCATCTGCGTTACATTTTCATGAGCTGTCTTTATCCACTGAACGTGACTTCTCCCAATGCTACTTCAAACCTTTTTCATTCTGATGAGAACTTAATTGATCATCTTCTTCCTTAGTAGAAAGGTTACTTAATTACCATTTTAAGCTTGTCTATTCAGCACAGTCAAATTGGCATCCCAAAAGATGCTTCCATCTGATCTACATTTCCCGTAAAAGAAAAAGGCAACATCTACCTGATTCACACAGAATCTAATAACCAAGTGTGTGCTTCTACCCGCGTCAAGGTACTGCCACCGTGTCCACGTGTGAGGAAGGACAGGAGGCAAGATTATACTTTCTCCTGAATATCTTAGCATCCCTGAGCTCCTGCCATCACACTGATGTGGTTCATGAAGTCTGGCTAGGTATCAAAAAGCAGGGTTCAACTGCCATGCCAGTTTCAACTACAACATTATGCAAGTTCCAGGTCTGTAGAATTGGGATATGTAAGTTTCATCATCTTCATTATTACGGATTCATAATCAGAAGTTACTTTTTATCCCAGCTGTTCTCTTCATAAGAGCTACTCTCCAATGACTAAAGTAAAAATGAAGTTCAGATTATGTCTTTTGTGATTCTGAACATCTAATCTCTACTTGTCCTCGTCCTTGCGTTCCTTCTGTTATAAAACAGTGTATTATCACCAGCTCCTACAACAAGTAGGAATCACAAGACTGAGGAACTCCTTGCTCGTAATTTAATGTCTGATCACTGAATGTACTTTACTGATTCATCAAAATAGTATTCAGTGTATTAGATACATAAATACCAAACAGGATTTATCTCTTCGCCAGAACCAATTCTCTCCATCGTTTTGAGTAACAGAAGACAAAAGGTGTCCTACCAAATTCTGCTCTTTATGATATACAGGAGACTGAGAAAGCAACACCATATTCGCTATCAGCTCAAATAAAACCCGCTATATTCAACCCAAAAGACAACAAAGAGTAACAAAATAAAGACTGGTCTTTATCTTAAAGAATTTTACTCCAGGGAGTTAAGTCTCTCAAAGCAACAAATGCATCTGTCCAGCAGTTAGGAGAGAATGAACACTAACAGTCAGTATCTGAAGCCAGACTGAGCTTTGGCAGAAGTTGTCCATGTTACATGAGTCCCTATAAGGACACAGAAATGTGTTACTAGCTCAGAATAATTAACAAAATAATCAAGAACTACATTAGTTAGCACAGGATTTTTCTGATTCTCTGACAAAAGATTAATTTACTTTAGCTTCATACAATCACGAAGACAGAAATTTTACACATCAGAAGACTGTACAGCAGTTACAGAAGAGAAGACAGAGAAGAAATTTGATCAAACTCTTCTTACCAAAATCTACAGGCCCACATTTTCGCAAGTTTAATCCAATTTCCTATTGGATCAGGTCTGTTTTCAGAGAATAATTTTATAAAGCTCCATTGCCTTTTTGATGTTACATATACCTTCTTTCTGAATGTCTTTGTACTGCCAAGTGCTAGGTGTTATTAGACTAACTCTTCCCAAATGAAAGCAGTGCAGTTCATCCTTAGAGATGAAAGATCCCAGAAATAATACCATGGAGTGGTCTTTAATCCGTATTTGGAAAGACAAATAGAAAAAAAAAATACTCCACACCTAAAAAAAAAGCAACCACCTGCACACTTCTTAAAACATGAGACATTAAGTTCTTAACATATGCAAAAGCACAGACCTAATAAAATGGGGAATACTATTTCAAAAGACAAGTCATATTGTTTACCTGTTATTTAAAATTAAATTTGCAAGTTGTCATACATCATAATTTTAGAGAAGCTGTTGGCATAAGAATGTCGTAGTAGTTTCCCTCATGAAAACTAAAGAATTATACACACTCTACTGTAACTACTCAAGGATTTATATGCAAGCCTTTAAAAACAATGTTAACAAAAAATTTTTGACAGATATAAATCAATGCCTAGAGCACTATTTTTTGAAGATATGCTCCATACATACATGAATTTGAAATAGTTTATTTGGCTTGTGTGTCAGTTTAGGTAATACATCACACTGAAGAAACAATATGGTGATGTGTCCCAACAGTTCCAGTTTGATCCCTGATTCAGGAAAGTCTTATGCAGAAACCACTTACAATATATAGTATGTCTGCACAAATTCTAGAGTAAAAAAATACTATGACATTTAAATGGCAGAGTAAATGGAAAAGGCCAGGTGAAATTCCCTAGTTCTTAGTCACACTGGAAGCAAGGATTCCTCAGAAAAGCACTTTTATTTTTGCTGTCTTCCCTCAAGATCTGTGGTTTATGAGGTATTCATTCTCTACAAAAACAATAAAAAAATAAAAAAATTGAGAGAGAGAGAGAGAGAAAACAGACTGAACATTCAAATAGATATCTAACTTCCTTATCAAGAAACTGAGAGACACAACGTGGATATTTTAATGAAATGAGATGCCTTACTGAACATTACAGAATCACAGAATGGTAGGGGTTGGAAGGGACCTCTGTGGGTCATGTAGTCCAACCCTCCTGCCGAAGCAGGGTTACCTACAGAAGGCTGCACAGGACCTTGTCCAGGAGGGTCTTAAATACCTCCAGAGAAGGAGACTCCACAACCTCCCTGGGCAGCCTGTTCCAGGGCTCCGTCACCCTCAGAGGGAAGAAGTTCTTTCTCATGTTCAGACGGAACTTCCTGTGCTTCGGTTTGTGCACATTGCCCCTTGTCCTGTCACTGGGCACCACTGAAAAGAGTTTGGCCCCATCCTCCTGACACCCACCCTTCAGATATTTGTAAGTATGTATTAGGTCCCCTCGCAGCCTTCTCTTCTTCAGGCTGAACAAGCCCAGCTCCCTCAGCCTCTCCTCGTAGGACAGATGTTCCAGTCCCCTCACCGTCCTCGTAGCCCTCCGCTGGACCCTCTCCAGTAGCTCTTCACCTTTCTTGAACTGGGGAGCCCAGAACTGGACACAGTACTCTAGATGAGGCCTCACTAGGGCAGTGTAGAAGGGAAGGAAAATCTCCCTCGACCTGCTGGCCACACTCCTCCTAATGCACCCCAGGATGCCATTGGCTTTCTTGGCAGCCAGGGCACACTGCTGGCTCATGGTCAACCTGTCGTCCACCAGGACACTCAGGTCCCTCTCCACAGAGCTGCTCTCCAGCAGGTCCGCCCCAAGCCTGTACTGATGCATGGGGTTGTTCCTCCCCAGGTGCAGTACCCTGCATTTGCCTTTGTTGAACCTCATCAGGTTCCTCTCTGCCCAACTTTCCAGCCTGTCCAGGTCACTAATATTAACAAATATATATCCTCTGTAAAGCCCTGCACAATAAGGAAGATGTTTTCCATAATCAAGATTCCATGTTTTTTAAACAGTGAATCTTCAATAACTGTAGTTTTAGAAAGCAACCCAGACTTTATTGATATACTTTATTCAAACGTGGGGAATAAAGTTTGGATTTGTGAGAAAAGGTAAAAGCAGGAATATACGCGTCAGTACAGAAAGCACCTAATACGTTTAGTTACGCTAGCATAGATATGCAGCTATTGTTTAGAGCCAACTACTATGGGGAAATTGAAGTCCACTGTAAGGTCTTCAGATTTTTTTTTTTAAACCACTGAAGGACTGGATAAAGCACAATGCCTCTCAGTCTTTGAATGGGCAGTAAGAATCAAAGATACTACGGAGGAAAACTAACTGTAACCACACTTCATACCCTGCAAGTATTAACTCTTGGCTAAAAGTATTTCTTGGAGGAGAGTTTGCTGATAGGAGGGGTTTTCTTAATAACTTCAGTAAAAGCATCAAGTAACTTTGACCCAGCAAAAATTGTGCATCAGGGTAAATATGAAATTCAGTATCTATTTGCCAAACTGAAAGGTTTTTTTCTTTCCCACAGTAACTAAATGGAATGCTTGATTTAAGTATCGTATGCAGCACCTTACACAGAAAGGTGAGCTTCTGTAAAGATTCTGGAGTTTCGCGAATTTTAATCCCTTCATGCATATCTTGGCATCTTCTTAACTACCTTAATTTGTTACGCTTCAGAGAGCTATCGCTCTTCTCAGGACTACTTGTACTCAGAAAGATAAATACTACGTTTTACAGGAAAGGAACTTAAAACCTAAGTCTTAGAAGGGCTGTCACCTTCTTACCAAATTCTTACAAGATTGTTACCTTCCCTGCAGGTAAGTACTTCGAAACCACACAGAGTTCAAGGCTATAGTAACAAAGCAAAAAGGAAAGTGAAAAAAAAAAAATTTAAAATCAAGGACTGTAAACCCTGTTCATAAAAGTGAAAACTGGAGAAAGACTGAAAACAGTCTTGCAAATCTAAGAGGTGCTTCCAACAGAAAAGCAATATGCTATTATTTCCACATCTACATGGGATAGGACAAATCACAGCAGTCTTCAATTGCAACAAGGGATTAGAGATCAAGTTAGACTGCAAGGGGGGGTGAAAAAACTTTTAAAGACAAAGATAACTGAACTAAAATGTATTATCCAAGGAGTTTTTTTGAATCTTTCTTAGTATAAATTTTTGAGAACAGGTTAAACACGCATTTGTAGCTACGGCTTACCAATAATCAACCCTGCTTTGGAATCATGGTCTAGCTGACTGAGATCTCTTCCAGATGCACGTTCCATACAGGGAAAGTACTGCCAAACCCAGTTAGCTCAAAAGGGAAGTTTTCAAAACTAAAATGCAGTGTTTTTGACTGTTCTTTCCTAACCATCTACCTGTATTTAAGGAGTTTTTAACAGAGAAGAAACAACTTCTTCAAAAATCAAGAATACAAATGATTCCTTTTAACATTGACAGCAATTTACAAACAAGAAAAGACTTAATTTGTATTACAGCAGATCTTTATCTCAAAACTGTCACCAAAATGAGTTTAAGATTCCCCTCATATGGCCAGCAATAATATTAAAAGGCTGTTATTAAAGATTCATTTTTTTTCATAAGCAGATTACAAAGAAAACACACATATAAAACTAATTGCACCAGTTCTGGTTGTCCAAGTAACCTAATATGTAACTAGGAAACAAATCAAATATAAAATGTAGCTTTCTGTAGTTTAAGATCATTACAACTGGTAAAACACAACCTAAACACATGCTGAACTAAACTTGCTGTCTGAACACGTTTGCGACCTCTCACAGGAAAAAATAAAAATGCATGTGTTTCACATCTTGGTACTTTTTATGCTCAAACATTTTTGACTAAAATTATCATGACAAAAAAAAAAAAAAGGACTGATAGCATGGCAGAAAGCTTAGACATCAGTATGACTGGAAAAGCAAATCAATGAGATTCTGATTTTCAGAAAGATATGCAGGTAGAAAAAAATAAACTATTTCAATCACATCCACTTACTTTGATACAAGAAAAATTGTGTTAATAAAAACTTGTAGTACAGAGCTCAGAAGTTCTAATGAAGACCAGCTCCAATCTGGCACTATGCTGAGGCTTTAGTAAGTAATGATGCCATTACTGAGGGCAAGGACTAAAACAATTATGTTCATTGGTAACACTTATGCTTGTTGGCTAGACTCACCCTAAACAGTTGGGGTGTTTTTTTCTAAATACGTACACATTGTATCCAGATACGTACACATAACATTTTATTTGAAAGCAAGATAGTTTCCCTGACTCCCCGTAGTTTAAGTCAAAAAATCGGGGGGTGTCATTTCTGCCCCACCAACTCAATAAGATAAGACGACTGTTTGACTTGACAGGTCTTATAGTGATGAAGGAGCATAAAAATGCCTGAGGCAGCTCATAGTTTGCATGAGATGACACAGTGATGACAGTTGTTTTTCTTCATGCACTTGGGAATCTGTGTGGTGTACTACAGTTTAGCGGATTCCTTGTGATTTCTGGCAGCTGTACATCTCTCCCTGAATAGCAGACCATCTGGAGGTCACAGGTACAACAGAAAAACGGAAAAGTATTAGAAGTTATGATGGAAATCTTACACTTGTGGTAACGTACATAGAAAAAACTAGCAACTGTGAGACCAAGATGAAACACAGTGTGGTAGAGACAAGTGTGCAAAGACAGAAACATCAAAACAGAAGCTTTTGAGAGTTAGCTCAGCGTAGAAATCACTCACTAGACTCAAAAGAAAATACTTCTTACTTAAAGAAGTAGAAGTTGTAGAATTTGTGCATACTCAAAAGAAGAGACAGAGACCTGGTTATCAAGAAAATCATTAAACTGAAATCTCAAAAAATAGCTACCATACCAGCATTCACATTCCAGCAGTCTGTGACTATTACTTAAAGATCACTATTAGCTGTTGAGCCAAACAAAATCAAGGGTGGATGACCACCTACACACTCAATGAAGAGTTTGACGAATGCTGTCTGGACTAAGAAATCAGGTGTGATATCAAGAAAACAGGAAATGTCTTCTACTTGTATTAAAAGGGCACCTAACATTTTGCTGACGGTATTTTTCACAGTCACTGAATACCAATCTTATGGTCACATCAGGAGGAAGGACATCACAACTGCAGGTGCTTGATGGAACAGCACATAAGCCCTTTAAAGACTGTTGAGGTCTTTATCTACCGAATGACTCTTGGCAAGGCATCATACTCTAACTCCTACAGGAAAAAATAAAGCAGCCTACTGAAACACTTCTTTGTCACTGGATTACGACAGACTGGGTCTGGATAAATCCAGAAGTCGTAGCTAAAAAGTTTAAAAGAGGCTTTATTTCAAAATCTATGGACAGAACTGGAGACTTATTTTGTCATCTTGAGTCTGAAGAGGAAGCTGAGAATAGAGACTAAAAGGGAAGAAGATGACAACAGTGAAGGTGATGGCACCAGAATGCTGTGAAGTCTGTGAGGTGTAAAAACTGAAAGCCAATTGTAGTAAGGTATAAGACAAGAAAATAAGACTTACCTCCAATAGAAACAAATCATTAGTGAAAACTTTTAAACTTTATTATATACTGATTACAGGTATGTAATAAAAAAAGCTTTTCAAGTAGAGCTATGTTTGTTAGCTTTTAGGAGGGACATCTTATATTCAAATTAGTACAGCATATATTCCCCAACATTACCAAAATCTACTCTCACATGTCAGTACACGGGGGGGAGGGGGAAGGCGGGGAAGGGTAGGACCTTAAGGTCCTAATACTTCACCAGTACCTCAACACACTATAAAAATCAGTTTAACACAGTAGGAACAAACTCTATGTAGTCACATCAGTTAAAACCAAGCTTTTTATAAAAGAAGTTTTGGTATCTCTTTTGAAGTAGCTAAAAACCTTTGCATCCCTCCCCCATTTTTCCACCAGCATTACACTTTTGCTGCTAGTGTTAAGAATATCCTAGGTTACTATTGAGTAAACTGTCCACACTAGAAGGATCTTAACGTGTCTACTAATGGCTAAGCACACTTACTAATGTATTTTAATACAACATTTTTCTCATAAGAGGCAGACATGACAGGACAACCAACAGATGAGACAAGCAGTACTGGTAAAGGACTCCACAACAGTCCAAATATTTTCTTATGTATCTGATACAGGTCACTAAGTTGACAACTTGTACATCAGTACAATAAACCTCATCGCCTTACAGTTTTGGAGAATTTGTACCACAAAGTACAGCAAGACAGAAAAAAAAATAAAAGAATAAATCTCAGCAGCAGACTCAGAAGAGAGATGAAAAGTCAAAAACAACAAGGGAGGGAAGACAAAGAAGCTCAAAGATGAAACATGTCAACTACAGAAAAACAGTCAGGATAAGTAGAGGTACCACAAAGATTTCACAACTAGTGACAGAAGAAAATTTGTTACCAGCCTGCAGCTTGGTATTTAAGAAAATAAAGGCTACACTGGGTAACAATCAATTGGAAGGGAACACAGCCCATAGTGAAGAGCTCTTATATACCCATCAGCATCACATTCACCTAACTCCTAAGGAAAAAACGCAAACATTTTGGTCTTCTCCAACTGAAAAAATCAATAGATCACTTTTAAGAGCAAAGTTTGAAAATAATCTGATCATCCACCACATGGTGACAAGAACCGCAATCTTCCTTTAGACCATTCTGAATTCTTGCAAAATTCACACTTTCAATTTTTAGTCACTACAGCTGAAGACACTTGTTTTGTCTGCCCCAGCCTGCACACATATTGTTTGTGACAACATAACTGTTTGTCACGGATTTGCTAATTACCAAACTGCAACAGAAAAGCATGAATCACAACTAAAAAGTCATTTTATATATATCTGTACAAACTTGAACTTCACTTGATAACAATTAAAAATAATGCTCTCTATTGCATGCTGACAATGGAGAACACAACTACATTCACAAAGATATGGTACAGAATTAAGGTCTAGCCCATAATCCCCTTAAAGTTTAAGAATAATTGTATCATTCCAGAGCACAGTGAGCAGCAAAATACAAAAACATTTATAGATAACAAAATGCTGCATATAAAACGCATCCAAGTAAACCTTATTCTTACAAGAAAACAGTTCTGTAATATTGCTTTCCGTCAAGGTACATGGGGTCTTGTTTTTCTGTGTTTGTAACAGTTGTTCTTACACTGTTGGGTTATAAACACTGAAATAGTTCAAACTGAGATTTTTCAAAACCAGATAAAGGGTTTGGCTGTACAACTCCCCTTCATTTAATGAGAGTACTTAAATCCCTTATGTGCCTTTGAACCTAAGGATCTTTCGATGCTCTACTGCACATTCTTTAGCTTCCTTCAGTATTAAAATACGTTTATTTCTCGAACATTATGCTACTCCACTGAAAAAAAAAAAATTAAGAAGTTGATTTATGGCAACAAGCAACGTGGTCACTGAGCTCCAGTCACTACCTGGCCAAATAAAATAAGGACACAAGACTTTCCTAGTTCTGTGTAATTATTTCATGCCTAGAAACTAAGCGCACAAAAAAAGAGAGGCAGGTGAACTCATACCGACATAAACACTAGAATATTTCTTCAGCACTGCACTTCCAGACTTAAGATATAAATAAGACTCTATGACCAGTCAAATTATTCTTTCATGCATATATATTCAAAGACTTTATTCTAGAAATCATGGCAGATGTCTTTAAACTGTTATTTAAAAGAGATTTCTGAGATGGCTTTCACTATTACATGAATTTCCTACAATGTCTGCCATGCATTGCAAGCTAAGTAGCCAAGCCTACTATTTGAACCATGAATTTTGTGTTAGGCCCAATAAAGGATTAAACCTCTAGAAGAGGCTGAATAAGCATTTTGGCATCACCAGCACAGGTGAACAGATTTAAAAACTCTGTTGAACCAGTATAAAAAAATATTTGCCCAACAACACCACAATTTAATACACTAAGCATCTGTTTAGACCTCAGTTTAAAATTTGAAAAGCAGAATTTTCCAATAGTGAACATCATGTCTCAAGTCTCAGTGTAACACATCAGTCATCAGCCTGCAAAATCAGATACAGCCTTCCTATAAATCTTGGTATAGAAGGGACAGTAAATAAATTCAAAACAGCATGAGTTTTTTTTTCCTAAGTCAGTTTCTACATAACTGTTTTGTTCAATGAGACTTGTTTTTAAAAGGTGTACATTCAAGAAAATTAGTAAACTAGGGCCTTACAATGGACTTTTGCAACAGCCATTAAAACAGTAACAATAAAATTAATTTTTGTTAAACTTTAAATCAATCAACTACCGAAGCCACTCACTAAGCACACACAACCATACTTTCAGCGATAAATCTGCTTTAGGCACCAGTACTCTACTCTGTACATGTCAAGGATGGTGTCTTCATTCCCACCTACCCAACTATTTCAGTTCAATGAACAGCTCATTCACAAGCTAGAAGTCGAGCCGGAGCCACGAAAGCCAGATTTCCACCTCCCAGTGTATGAATTTAAGCAAGCATGCTCAAAGATTAAACAGACTGAGAACACAGTGATCTAAACCAACATAAACCAATCTTGTTTCTGTGCATCCACACGGACATTCTAGCCAAATATAGTATGATAAATTTTGACCGGACAAAAAGAATCTGAAATGCGACTCCTGTATATATGAAATAAAACACAAGAAAGGAGTATGCTTAACATATTTACTACAGAATCTCCATCATTAGCAAAAAGTAGAGCCCAGTTTAATCCAGAAGTGACAGACATCTAAATTAGCATGCTACAATGGCTACCACCAAGAGTCAACTGTTCAAGAAGAGAGATACAAAATCACAAAGGAAACACAATTCAAACCGACCATGTAAATTCTCTCTTATCCACTCCTCCTCTTGACAATTTGCCTATGTTCTGTGAATGGGCGACAGTAATGCTTAAACAAACATTACCACTTTTATCCGACAGGCTACTAAAGCCCTAGTAAAGCTACACAAGTAGCTGTTTCTGTGAATTTCTGTGGCCTAAAATATCTAAGAACTTGGTTTATACATCGTGTCATACCCAACGCTACCTGAGAAAGGACATCTAAGACAAATCAGGGCAGTGTACAGACACATAGGTGACTAAAATGGAGCAGTTTAACCAGCACCACAACGCTTGTGCAGAGCTAGAACCACAAAGTTTGTTTAGAAAGGGACACTCCGCAGGGTCACCAGTTCGGGAGAAAAAACACCTGCGAACACCCCTGCTTCAGGACCAGCCCGAGCCAGGGGGAAGCAGGCCTCTTCCCCACGGCAGTGGCAGCCGGAATAGCCACACACAATGGTGCTTCGAGCAGCGCCGGCTGAGGAGCCCTCTCCCGAGGGGGGACCGCGCTCCCCTGACAGGGCGAGGAAGCGGAGGGCAGCGTCGCAGACCTACAGACTCGCCACCATCGCACCGGCGCCTCGGCTCAGCCGCCACCGCTTCGCTGCCTTTTCCTTCCCAGGATGGCAAGAACTCCGCTACCCCTCCGGGGTACGAGATAGGGAAGGGCCGGGGTAGGAGGGGGACGGCCGGGCACGGAGCAGAGGGGACCCGGGACGGACTCCCAGCTCCTCCCCGGCGGAGGAGCGGAGCCTCCCCATCTCCCGGGCTGCCGCCGCCCCCCCCGTCGCCTCCAGGGGAGGAGGGGGACCGGAGGGAAGGGGACGGGGAGGGGGGGGGAGCCCTGGGTCCGCCACCACCAGGAACAAAGGGCCCTTCGATAAGCCGAGCCGCCGAGCACAACAAAGGGGCCTAGAGACCGCGAGAACCGGGGCGGCCGCCGGGGAGCGGGGGAAGGAGAGGCGGGGGAAGGGGATTACAGGCCCGGCCGGAGCGGCTCCCGGCGCGGAGCGAGGCGGGGGGGGCGGGACGGGACGGGACGGGCTGCTTCATCGCAGCCCACAACGAGCGGCGGCGTCAACCGCCCCGCGGCTCCCGGCCCGGCCCGGCGCACGAACTCCCAGCCCGCTTCCCCCCCCACTCCCCGGGCCAACCGCCGCACCGGGCCGTTGGCTGCGGCTCCCCCCGCCCGGAGCCCCGGCGGGGGCGGCGCTGCTCCCGCCCGGCCCCCCGCGCTCCCTCTCACCGGGGCACAGGCACACACACCCCGCGGGGGAGGGGAGAGCGCGGGCGGGGGCAGGGAAGGGAAGGAAGGGAAGGGAAGAGGCGGCCTGACCTGGCAGAGCTGCTTGCAGTACTCGGTAGCCGCCTGCACCGCCGGCTCGGGGCTCTCCCGCAGCCCCGTCTCTAGCTCCACCAGCCGCTCCCGCAGGCGCCGCAGCTCCAGGAGGTCGCCACCTAGGCTACCGCTCTCCTGCTCGGCCTCCTCGTCCGCCATCTTCGCACCCCGCTCCGTCGCGTACGCAGCCCCCCCACCCCACCCCCCCCCCGCGCTCCGTGCCTGCCTCGGCCTCCCGGCCCCCCCTCGCCCCGTTTCCAGGTCACGTGATTACACAATGCCACGTTCCGGGGAGGGGTCACGTGCCGGAGAGAACGGCGGGGGGGGGGGGGGGGGGAGGGAGAGAGAACGAACGAGCGCGCGCGCGCGGCGCGCGCCCTCCGTCCCCCGCGGCGCAGGATCGGGACGGGGAGGGGCGAGAGCGGCAAGGGGGCGTGCCTCCGCGCGTCACGTGACGCGACGCCACGCGCCCCGCCGGCCGCATGACGGGCCCTCCCCGTCCTCCCGCCGACGGGTTTTGGCGGCAAACGGCAGCAAATGGCGGCGGGCGCTGCCCTCGCCGCCGTGCCCCGAGGGCGGCGGCCGGCTACGGGTGGCCTGGCTGTGCCGCAGCTGCGCCCTCCTCGCCCGATGTCGCTGCGTGGGGCGAGGCCGCGGCTGCCCCCGGGGGCCCGAACGCGTTGTGTGACCTCCCCACTCCCGCCTGCGAGAGCTGCCTGGCACCAGCCGACGCCGCAGCAGCCCTGGCCGACGCCGCTGGGGTTTTGTTGGGCATTGCGGCCCTTCCTCCGTAGGAAGCAGCAGGGCCTGTTAGCCCAAGGTGCCACTGGGTCGTCGTCTTCATAGCTGCGTCGCCTGGTTTTTATTATGCTTGGAAGTGAGAAGTATGGCTTTGGCCTTCGAGTGAAGCGATTGAGATCTGGAGGTTCTGGGAGGCTTCGCTGCCTGTGCAGTCCTGGTGCTCGGCTGAACTCTCCCTCCACACCGGTAATGTCCTCAGAAGCTCCAGCAACAGGCGTTGACCTCCCATGCATCTGCCTGAGAAGCTGAGGAGACTTTTTCACCTGTCACAAGTACTGGAAATACTGGAGATTGGCACGAGGCATTGAATCTCGTGAGGAGGAAAAGATGGTCCTGGTGGGCACTGAAATGGCATGGATACATGTTTTGCGGCCTTCTAGGCTGTATAGGTTTGACACAGGTGGACAGCTTCATGGTCTTTGTGTTGCCAGTGTTCATCAAGGAACTGAGGAGGAAATGTGTTACTGCAGCCAAAGCACTGTCCATTGGGACTGGATGATTTCTCTTAGCCAGCGGTGAGAGAAGGTGCGCTGTGTTAAGCTGGGCATTTCACAGCATCTGGAAAACAAGGACTGCTCTGGTGTTTGTCACTAACTTAAATCAGGTGTAACTTTTTTTTGTTGGCTGGAAGAGACTGTAGCTGCAGACTCCCCAGTATGTCAATCAGTCTTGCTCGGACCCAGGTTTAATACAACATCCTGCACACACTAATTGATCTTGTATGACCATTAGACCAATTGGATGATAATATTCTCTTTCTTTGTCACAAAGGAAACGTGACGCTACCTATTTCTTGTATACTGTTGAAAGCTGAGGCATATGATGGCATGAACACAGAATTTGAGCTGGAAAAAGAGAAGGAAAAGAGGTTCTTCCACAATTGCAGAAACGTTAGTCTGCAAGTGTAGACATTCACAGTGGCAGAATTGAATATGCAACATTTTGGAGACAGGTCTGAGGATCTGGTCCAAAAATGGCCACATTTCGGGTCATAGCAGTAAACCCAAAGCGGTATGTTTCTGTTTTGCCATACAAGTAACCAAGTAAATACCTTGTTTGCCACTGTAAGCCAGAAACCTTTTAAGTTTCTGATTTTTACTGTACATGAAACCCATTCTGTTCCAAGCAGGAGAAAACTTTCAGCTTTCCCATTTAAGGCTTAGTGTAGTACCAGCAAAATCTAACTCGTTTGCAATGTATTCCTCACCACCAAACTGCCTATAACACCAGTACTAATGAGTGATGCAAGTAGTAGAAACAAGACCTATTTATTCTTTCTCAATCACTTAATTTATCTGCAGGAGCTACAATATTCTCATCTGGATAGGTCTTGCAGTCCTATATTGCACTATTTGTAATTCTTTTTACTTAAGGGTAAACCACAATAGCCAAATTCATACTCATAGTCTGTCCTTGTTTTAGCTTGCTGCCTTGTTGCCTCCTTGCCTGGAGGGTTTTCTGAATTGAGCCCAGGCCAGGAAGGAAGGAGAAACGTGGAACGTGAGTTTCTTGCTCATGCAAAAGGTTAGCACTCAGGGATGGCAGAGTAAGGGTTTGTTTTGTTCTCATCAGAATCTACTGGAAAGGAGCCTGTCCTTAAGTTGTCCTACCCTGAAGAGGACTTGCACTTAGGCCTCCAGGGGGCCTTGTGCAAGGGAGGATTCCTGTCTTTAATCACAGTTCACAGGCAGTTTACACCTAAGAGACCAAGGAAGGCATTAGTAAGTAGAAGGAACAACCACAAACAGCAGTGAATAAGGGAGGAGTTATTTTTTCTTGTTTGACAACAGAATATTTCATGACGGCTACTGAGGTGAGCATGGCGGTGGCCTGAGGATGAGGAAACAAATGCTGGGTGCAACCAGATACAAAGCTGTGATCCTTGTCCTGTGATTGAATCCTGACAGAAATTACACTGTGGTAGATAGAGCTCATGGAAGAGAAGAACTGGTGCCTGACAGTGTCAGGAGAGAAAGAGATTGCACAGAGAAGACAGGCTTTTCAGATACCTGTTTTCTGCATGGACTTGTGGGGCAGACTATCCGACAGTGAAAGAGAGAGGAAGCTGACTATTGCAGGGGCAATATAGTCAAGGAACATATTTGCTGTACTGGAAAATACGGAGAAGAAGGAAGCAGATGAGGAAGATGTATGTATGTGGAAGGCAATGGATCCCATGAAAATGAAAAAAATCCCCAAACCCAATCAAAACAATCCAAGGAATAAAAAGAGGGTGGAGACTGTGAGAAAGAAAGAACAGAAAAAGGATGGATGACTGGAAGGGGAAGGACCTGAGTTTTACACCAGTTCAAAGATGGAATTTCTTGTTAAGAGGAATTGACAGGCTTATTACTAGGATGTGCTAGAAATAAAGGTTTAGGATAAGGGCTTGTGGCAGTAAAGATTCCTCATAATCAAAAATTCCTTTAGGATTTAGATACACTCTTCTCCTCTCTCTTAATCTTGCCACTTCCATGACTGACTCAGTATTTCCACAGAGTGGTGGTTTCTTAGATCCACACTTTGACTCTCATGTCTCAAATAAAGCTGTCATTAAGAGGAGGCATATCCTATGGCTCTTCAGATACTCTGGTTGTATGTTTTGGGATGCTGGGCCTGGCTAGAAATGCATAAGAGAAAAAGGAGTCTTCACGATCTAAGCTCCCCTATATGTGTGGGTTATTTACTTACCAATTGTTTGAAATAGGTTTCAAAAAAGAAAGAAGTTATGTAATGTCCCACTACTGGTTTTAAGATTCTGTAAGAGGAAAATCAAGTGAATGGCAAAGAGGAGTACCAGAGGTTAGGATGACAGACAGCAAGGAGAAATTGTTGCAATAGTAATGAGTGTTGCCTGCATGTGGCTGATAGTTGGAAGGAGGAGTATTAACTCTTCCAGGGAGAATGTCGTGTTAGCAAGAAACAACTGTGATGTTTATGTATCACTGGAGCCCTGGCAACAAAACTAGATCTTTTAGGGATAACAGAAGATACAACAGAACAGAAATCATGACAGGAACACACAAATATTAAAACAGTCATGGTGTTTGGAAGGCAAAAAGGATTGATGAAGGGTTAGAATTTGCAGTGTGATAGATATTAAAGAAGCAAACAGCAATAGGAAAGATCAAGTAGAACTTGTTTGAGTCAATGTTGAAATGCGGCAAAGAGCTGCTGTTAGAGAGCATGAAGACGTACTAGAGATGTTTGGGTTCAAGTCTGGAGATAAACACTTTTTGTAAGATCATTAGGAACAAAACTGCTTGGAGCAAAAGTTAGTTGATAACTAAGGTTCTTAATTTCAAAGGGTAAATTCTGAAAAATTAAGGGAATGAGTGATGACAGCTGCATCTGGATTGTTGAGGACTTGCATGTGGAGAAGGCTTGGCATCTGTCAAGTCTCTCTGCAAAGAAGTATCTGGAATTCGTGTCTCAAAGAAGGACAGTCAGTCCCAGCTGGATAAATAGCCACTTCAAAAGGGTTATTGGGAACAATCAAGAGCTTGCAAGGAATGGAGCAAAATGATTGCCTGAAAAATATTAAGAAGGGTAAGAATAAAGTGAGAATTGTCAGAAGCCCAGCTGAGTTTCCTTACAAAGGAAATTAAAGCAGGGACTAATGAGAAAGAAGATATGAAAATGAATGTTTCCACATTTGAGATGAAAGCAAAATCCTATCGCATACCCATCTGAAACATCAGAAGATCTTTATTCAGCCAGAAATTTCCGTTAATGGTGTAGGTACAAAAATACGAGCTGTAATAATGAAATGTGCTGATGACACAAAATAGTGATACACTTTCAATATGAGGGGGATCAAGACTGGATGACCTTGAGAACCTAAATAATAGAATGGATTAATTTTAATAACACAACCTGCAAGGAGACCAATTGCAGTACTTTTTGCTGGGGGGGGTAACATCATTAGTTGGAGGTGCAAGTCAGTAGGAGGTGCTCATTGTATTAGTTGACAACCACCAAGTCATAGATATGATCCAGCTACAAAAAAAGTTACTAAAATCACATGACATGCCAGATCAACTACTTCCATTAGGTACTGTAGATAAAAACATTGGTCGCATCTCATCTGAAACAATTTGTGTGACTCTGGTCACTATTATTCAGAAAAGATCAGATTACACTGCAGGAGATACAGAGAAGGACTCAAAGGGTGATCAGTAAAATGGGGAATCTTTTATGGGAGGAGAATAAAAATGGTTCATTTAGCTTAGTGAAACAGAAGGTGAAAAGTATAATTTCATTCTAGAAGCACTAAAAGTAAGCATCGGTTAGGACAAAAGTCCTTTTCAAGCTAAAGGATGGTACTGTGTGAAGAAAAACTGGTGTTAACTGATTGCTGAATATGTCAAAACAGACATAGCTATCGTGTTAGGCAATAAGCAGTGCTGTTTTTAAGGCACTTAGGTGTTCCTCCACAACATTACAAAAGAAACTTGATGAAAACAGTGAAATGGTAAATTTGTGTGAGGGTAATTGATCATGAAAACTGATTGCAAATGAAACGAACTCTAAAAGGGGGAAGAAAATTAATCTTATGTAGTCACATCTTTCTTAATGATACTGCTGGCTTCTGTCAAGGCTGGGCCCGTTTTCACCCATACTCAAAATCACTGATGTAGGTCTATATATTAGTCAGTAATCAAAGTGGTCTAAATATCTGTCAGCAAGAAAAAAAAAAACCAACTGTGCAGAATCTGGTCTGTAGGTTGTCTTGTGTGTGAGCTGGGAGGAGGAAAGGAGAAAGTTTTTGCAACATCCATTTTCAGGTTGCATGGAGAATCTTTCTGTTCCAGAGGGAGAAAATTAATGATGAGGGAGGAGAACTCATTTGAAAATACAGCCTGGGTCATGACTTGAGCTGTTTTCTCAAAAGAGAATCTTGCAAAATAATTTCAGAGGTATCTTAAAAGCAAGGGAGAGGTTATGTTCCCATTTTACATAACTCAATGCAAACTACAATACTATTACCTGTAATTAATGGTGTCTTTCTAAGTTTCCAGTTGTCTTTTCTGTTTATCATTTTCCTTTGTTCATTTCCCAGTGCGCACTGCCTGAATCCTCAATAGTTTTGTTCTCATTGACAGAATTTAACAAGAGTTCTAGCTGTACTTTAAAAAAATCATTAAAAGAAAGAAAGGGTGTCCTGGAGACGGATATGTTACCCCATCATTGCACTCGTTTCTTCATTCCCTTTCCCATTTGGCAAGATAAGTGTTTAGATTAGGAGGATTCCACAGAAACACATTTTGTTTTTAATTTTCTGTCCAAGAACTGAATCTTTTTCATAAGCACAGAAAAAGGGGATTGGGCGTCAGTATAGGGCAGTTCTTGTGAACAACTCAGGGAGGGTGGGGAGAGAGTTTATTTAAAGTAACAACTGTGAATATCTTAAGAGGTAAAGGAAGAATTTGCTGGTGGGCTTGAGATCAGTTAAAAGAAGATTTTGTTTTGCATGTTGATCTGCATTATGCATTCCTGACTCTTTGTGATTTAGCTATTTTCCAATCAGTTTATTACTTAGTAGGGGCACACAGCTCTTCACTGTGGTAAAGCATAAAAAATGCTTCTGAATAGAATGTTTTAGAGCAACATATTTATTTTAAAAAAGAATATTTAATTGGATTTTTCAGCAAATTATTACTGAAAACCTTTGGTATAATATAGATCCCAGTGTCAAGAGAAGGAAAACAGGTACAGCTTGCAAAGAGCAGGAGGAGGAGGTAGAGAGGTGGGTTTTAAGCATGGGTAGTATATAAATGCGCTGTAATCCCTTACCATTCTCTGACTGATGATGAACTACACATACTGCCTGTTACAGAAATATTGATTGCAATCAGATGATAAAATCGTTGCACAGAGAAAGAAACCACTGCAGTGAAAATGAAAAGATGGAAATGTAATGAATTCTTGATTCAAAAATGATTTCTTGGAATAAAATGAAAAACTCATAGCTGAGAGTTAGTCATGGGAATAACAAAATGCTGAAAAAATGTAACCATTTTTAAATAAAATTAATTTAAAATTATGTTTTTATCTTCACCAGCCATCCCACGCTTTTCATCAACATTCCTTATGCTGCGAATTTTCCTCACTCACAGCTTTAGCTTTACTTACAATTAATCCACTGGTATTATAGTGATGGAGATTCTTGCTGGAATGCATTAACTTCCTCTGTTAAATCCCCCCTGAGGCAAACCACTTGAAAAATATTTCCTTTGTCTAGGACACACAGTTTAGTAGCTCTCTTCTTACAGTGAGATAGCAGTCCTTTTTGCAGTGATTTATGCATACGATTGAGATACAAAAACTGCATTAAATTATGTTACATTAAAAGATCTGAGACACGCATTCCATTACTTAGGCACCATTGTGTAAGGAAAAAATCTGGGTCTGATCGTGTTGCCGTTCAAGCCCATGCTTACAGAAACATTGAATCATTGGGATGTGGAGTTGCAATGATGTAGAGTTATTAGTAGCTGAGTAACTTTTGGCTTACAGAGACCAAGCAGACCTCTCAAGCTCACTGATGACCATGTACACCTTTAGTATTTTTATTAATCATACAAGCAAAGCTGCTATGTGCTATTTCAAAAGAAGTAGGATCAGGACTTCTGGAAGATTTCACAGCCTCTGAAATAGCCTGTTTCAAAACATCACAATCCTGACTGTTTGAATGGATTCATAATACCCAATGTAAATCTCTGCTGCGAATTTGTCTGACCTTTGTTCTTCCAATAGTTGTCATGGTGGAACAATGGCTACCAAATCTTTTATGGCAGCTTTCTACATTTTGGAGTGGTGCTATAATGCTCCACCTTGATCTCTTCATTTCTCAATTTACTGCTCTATTTCCAGGCCACGTATAACCCCGTTCCTTCAGCTTTCCTCCCAGCTGGTATTTCCTAAACTATCCTTGCTTTCGTATGTTTCCCCCCTGGTGGATTGCCATTATCTTTCTTGGAGTACAGTGACCAATGCCAAACCCAGTACTAGGCTTGCTGGGACTTTGCCAGAGCTGAGTTAAGTGGAATAATTACTCTTTGTGTCATCTATTATACTGTTGACTCTTTAGTTTGTGATCTCCCACATTGTCTTCTGCCTACGCAGACATTTATATTCTATATTTAACTTTCTTCCCTAATTAGATTTCTCTTTCCAAAGCATTGTCTGGCTTATATTTTGTCTGGTTGGTTTTAGGCAGCTTCTTCCATTTTTGAGGCCTGTTTTTAGTGCTATTTCCATCCTTCAAAGCACTTTGCCATTTTCCCCAGCTTGATGTCACCACCAAACTGTGTCAGCCCACCCATGTGCCATTGCCCAGGCTGCTAATGGATGTGGGGAATAAAACTGGCTGCAGGGCAAACTCCTGTGGCTCTCCTCTGAAGAAACCTTCCCAGATTGACAGCAAACCATCAATTACTGCACTTTGAAAAAAATATTTCAAATGTTGTGTACCTACTGGCTTGCTAATTACCTCTGGAAGGCACTCTCGTGGCTTACTTAGGAAAATGCTGTGTGGACAGTGTCAAAAGCTTGTCATTGTCAAGATGCATCATATCTGCTGTTTGCACTTATTTGCTAGAGCAATTACACTGTCAGAGAAGGAGATTAACATCAATTGATACAATGCTTTTCATGACAAACCCATTTTGACTCTTTTTAAATAATTATCATAATCTTCCAGGTATTTACAATTTCTTTATTTAATAATTTGTTCTGTTTCAAGGCGTAAAAGTTAGGTTGACAGATATAAAATGCTTGAAGTCCTCTATCCTCTCTTTTTAAAGTGAGTATTGCATTTACACTTTTCTAGGGTTTGAACCTTACTTGCTTGCTGTTATTTCTCGAAAATTATCATAAATGATTCAAACATTACTTCAGCTCATTCTCTGAATATTCATGGTGAATTCTGTCACAGCCCACTAACTTAAACACCTCTAAATTTTTTTTTCCTGGGTGTCATGGGATCAAGGGCTGGGCTCTCCAAGACCATTCTGCAGTGTGTGTGCTTAGCGTCAAAAAAATTGTTGTAGTAATCAGCCAAGCATGTGTGCTTATGTACACCCCTGCTCAGCTAACGTGTAAGTACATGATTAAATGCTTCTGAAATCACTAGGACTTGTTACATTACCAAAGTTAATGAGACCTCACACCAGTGGCTGCTCTGCAAACAACTGCAGACTGCTCAGTCGGGGACCTGGTGTGATCCCCTGCCCTAAATTGTACTTGAATGTCATTTTCTTGTTGGAAATTATCTCTCTCCCTGTGTACCAGGATAGGGGAGAGTGTGTGTTGGTGGCGAAGGAGAGCAGAGGTGAGCATAGTCACTGCTGGGCGTGAGCGGATTGCTTGCCAAGGTGTTAAACTAGGGTGTGTGCCACCTGCCCTCAAGCACAGAGCCTTGTCTTTGGCCTTGGGTGGATTGAACAGAGGAGCTCCACACAGAGCAAGGGCCAGGCAAGGAAGCAGAGGTGGTGGGGTAGCCCTGTATGTTAGGGAGTGTTTTGATTGTCTAGAGCTTGATGTTGGTGAAGATAGGGTTGAGTGTTTATGGGTAAGAATCAGGGGGAAGGCCAACAAGGCAAGTATCATGGTGGGAGTCTGTTATAGACCACCCAACCAGGATGAAGAAGCAGATGAAATATTCTGTCAGCAGCTGGGGGAAGTCTCACGATTGCTGGCCCTGGTTCTCGTGGGGGACTTCAGCTTACCAGATGTCTGCTGGAAATACAATACAACAGATAGGAAACAGTCCAGGAGGTTCCTGGAGTGTATGGAAGATAACCTCCTGACGCAGCTGGTGAGGGAGCCAGCTGGGTAAGGCGGCCTGTTGGACCTGTTGTTTGCGAACAAGGAAGGACTTGTGGGTGATGTGATAGTTGGAGGCCATCTTGGACACAGTGATCACGAAATGATAGAGTTTTCAATTTTTGGAGAAGTAAGGAGGGAGTTAGCAGAACTGCTGCCTTGGACTTCTGGAGGGCAGACTTTGGCCCATTTAGGAGCCTGGTTGACAGAGTCCCTTGGGAGGCAGTCCTGAAGGGCAGAGGAGTCCAGGAAGGCTGGACACTCTTCAGGGAGGAAGTGTTAAAGGCACAGGAGCAGGCCGTCCCTGTGTGCTGAAAGATGAGCCGGCAGGGGAGAAGACTGGCCTGGCGGAACAGAGAGCTTTGGCTGGAACTCAGGAAAAAAAAGGAGAGTTTATGTCCTTTGGAAGAAGGGGCAGGCCACTTGGGAGGACTACAAGGATATTGTGAGGTTATGCACGGAGAAAATTAAAAGAGGCAAAGTCCAACTAGAACTTAGCCTGGCTACTGCCGTAAAAGACAATGAAAATGTTTCTATAAATACAGCAGCAACAAAAGGAGGGCATAGGAGAATCTCCATCCTCTATTAGAAGTGGGGGGAAACTTAGTGACAAAGGATGAGGAAAAGGCTGAGGTACTTAATGCCTTCTTTGCCTCAGTCTTTATCAGTAAGGAAAGTTGTCCCCTGGACACCCAGCCCCCTGAGCAGGAAGATAAGGACAGGGAACAGAAGGAAACCCCCCAAAATCCAGGGGGAAATGGTCAGTGACCTGCTACACCACATAGATACACAGAAGTCTATGGGCTGGATGGGATCCACCCAAGGAGCTGGCAGATGTGCTCACCAAGACACTTTCCACCATCTATCAGCAGTCCTGACTAGCTGAGGAGGTCCCAGGTGACTGGAAGTTAGCTAACGTGATGCCCATCTACAAGAAGGGCCTGAAGGAGGATCCTGGGAACTACAGGCCTGTCAGCCTGACCTCAGTGCCTATGAAGGTTGTGGAGCAGATCATCTTGAGTGCCATCACGCAGCACACACAGGACAACCATGTGATCAGGCCCAGTCAGCATGAGTTAATGAAAGGCAGGTCCTGCTTGACTAGATCTCCTGCTATGACAAGGTGACCCACTTAGTGGATGAGGGAAAGGCTGTGGGTGTTTGCTTTAGCAAAGCCTTTGACACGGTTTCCTACAGCATCCTCCTGGAGAAATGGCTGCTTATGGCTTGGGTGGGTGTACACTTTGCTGGGTAAAACACTGGCTGAATGGCCAGGCCCACAGAGTGGTGGTGAATGGAGTTAAATCCAATTGGTCACGAGTGGTGTTTCCCAGGGCTCAGTTTTGGGGCCAGTTCTATTTAACATCTTTATCAACTATCTGGACAAGGGGATCGAGTGCTCCCTCAGTCAGTTTGCAGATGGCACCGTGTTGGGCAGGAGTGTCAATCTGCTCAAGGGTAGGAAGGCTCTGCAGAGGGATCTGGACAGACTGGATCAATGGGCTGAGGCCAACTGTATGAGGTTCAACAAGGCCAAATGCCGGGTCCTGCACTTGGGTCACAACAACCCCATGCAACACTACAGGCTTGGGGAAGAGTGGCTGGAAAGCTGCCCAGCAGAAAAAGACCTTGAGGTACTGGTCAACAGCTGGCTGGACATGAGCCAGCAGTGTGCCCAGGTGGCCAAGAAGGCCAACAGCATCCTGGCTTGTATCAGGAACAGCGTAGCCAGCAGGAGTAGGGAGGTGATCGTGCCCCTGTACTTGGCACTGGTGAGGCCTCACCTTGAGTACTGTGTTCGGTTTTGGGCCCCTCACTACAAGAAGGACATTGAGTTGCTGGAGCGTGTCCAGAGAAGGGCAACGAAGCTGCTGAAGGGGCTAGAGCACAAGTCTTACAACGAATGGCTGAGGGAACTGGGATTGTTTAATCTGGAGAGGAGGAGGCTGAGGGGAGACCTTATCACTCTCTACAGCTACCTGAAAGGAGGTTGTAGCGAGGTGGAGATCAGTCTCTTCTCCTGAGTAACAGGCAATAGGACAGGGGGAAACAGCCTCATGTTGCATCAGGGGAGGTTTAGATTGGATATTAGGAAAAATTACTGAAAAAGTTGTAAAGTATGGGAACAGGCTGCCCAGGGAAGTGGTGGAGTCACCATCCCTGGAGGTATTTAAAAGATGTATAGATGCAGAGCTTAGGGTCATGGTTTAGTGGTGGAATTGACAGTATTAGGTTAATGGTTGGACTCAATGATCTTGAAGGTCTCCTCCAACCTAAACAATTCTATGTTTCTATGATTCTATGTGCAGAGACACCTAAGCTTTGCTGGTCCTGGGTGCAGGAGCAATACAGTTGCACTGGGATATCTGTGTGACTCTGGTGACAAGCCTTGCTTCTCAGCTGAACTTAGTAATTCAGATGTGGCAGCATGCTGCTGTGTCTCTGCTTCTTTTGGGACTGAGCTGGTGTGTTTGTACAGGACCATACCACACCACTGAATGTCCTGGCACCATTCAGTCCCTGCAGAATACCTCTAGATCGTGCGTTGATACTCTCCTTGGCCTTTTTTAACCTGCTTTCAGAACCTCAGTATCTGTAGTGATGCTCTGAGAAAAGCTCTGAGAAAAGCTGTAGTGGTTGAAATAGGGAATAGATAGAGTAAATTTAGGCAGGCTGCTAAAAAGTGAGGTTTCGGTCTTTTGAAGCTTGCTGTAAGTTTGTCTGGCCAATTGTAAGAATCTGCAGTGTAGCTGTAGATGCCTACATCTGAGCTAGTTGTCTAGGTTCCCCTTATAATCAAGGAGAGGGGCTCAGTTTATCTTGTCTCTGTCCTGAGATAGTTGTCAAAAATAGGTCTAAAAATGCCTTTTTTCACATTTAATTCCAAGGGAATTGAGACAGTCAGCTTAGGTGTCTATATGGCGTTGCACTTGCCTGTGTTCAATCAGACAAATCTCAGGCTTATTCAAGTAAATTTTGCAGAAAATGTGTAGCCATACCCTCAAAGATACATACCAAATAGAGTAAATAATGAAAGTATCAGTTCATATCCACGCCTGCTTTTTTTTCTCATTTCTCTTCCCCACTCTTTCGTCTGCATTCAATTTTATTTTGTTAGACTTTAATTTGCTAGACTGATGAATCACTTTCGCTGTGGTTAGTGCTTGCTCATTCTTCAGTTGTAGATGGTACTGATTGCAACTTCGTATGTAGGATTTTCTTGAGTGGGAGGGGAAATGTGCATAGGATTTAAACTGCTTCTTGCAAACATTTGCTAGACCACCACCCAGCTATCTTGTGACCCAGCAGTGGTTTGCAGAGAGTGGGATGAGTAACTCTAACATAAAGTCAAGGGAGGTACAGAGGACTCTTGTATACCCCAGGAAACTGCACCCGTCGCTCTCGACATTCGCTGTCCTGCCTGTTTGCATAGAGCAATTCTGTAAGTTGTGCTCTGAGAACTACTGATCTTATGCCTGTGAGTCTTAATTCATGATTTGCTTTATATAACTTTTTAAAGCAGACTACTATGGGTATCAGGGCTAGTAAGGTTCCCAAGGACATTATTTGCTCTGTTTCACTGCACATTAAAGCGACGTTGGTGGAAGAGGTAAAGTAGGCAGCCAGGAAAGTGTGAAAACACAAAGACATTGGCACTGAGCTTTACTTTTCCCTGCCAGAGTGAGCTGATTTCACACACGCGACCCTTAAAACCAATAAATCAATGGCAAACTCGTGACCTTATTTGCTGTAATGAATCAGTTGTATTGCCATGTTCTGCCACATACCAAACAGCAGCAAATCTGGTTTCACTGGCCCGCGCACTCTGTCTGCTTCAGAGCTGCAGTGAAGCTCTGTTTAAAATAAAAAAATCGTGTTTCAGCTTGATAAGGCATATCAAATATTAACATTTGTTACCTAGTCATACTTCACTTGGTAGTATAGCAAAGTTGTGCTATCTCTGAATTTCCCATCTAACATTTAGTTATGGCATTTGAAGTGTTTAAAACATACCAGAACAACTCTAAAGGATATTCCCAGGAAAAAACACAGTCAGTTAACAAATGGTGGCATTGAAATGTTTTTGTTAGCTTGCTTGCCAAAAGGTTTGGCTGCCTTCTTGAGCAGTGTGTAGTGCACTCCTGAAAAAGACATCAACATCCTGAAGTTGGAGCTGAGAGTTTGCTTGCAGGATCTTGTGTGGCACTTACCAGCACAGTTTTTTACCAGTCTGTGAGTATCTGCCTGTACCAAAGTCTCTAAAAGCTGAAGGACCTCAGTATGTATTTCTGTGAAAGCAAAACAAGTACTATTAATTGCATTTTTTGTTGCAAGTCTGTGGGCTTCTCTATATCTACCAGGCTCTAGGTCTGTGTGAAGTTATCCCTACCTGGGAATAGCTCTGGGAAGGTGATTACATTACTAAAAGTCTGCTTACTGTCACCAGAGCAGCCGCACTTGCAGCACCGCCCTTTAAAAGGATGTGGTGCATTCCCTTCTTGGTATCAAGCAAGCAGAGTGTTATTCTGTAACAGTTATACTGTCTAGCAGCCCTCATCATCGATAAAAATAGTTTGAATAAAAGGATAGCCTTTGCTTCAGAGAATTTTCAAGCTAAATACCAAATAATACAAGAGATGACAAATGTGCACAGACAAAGGGAAAGAATCTAGGAGGCAATTAACAGGTGAGATCAATTCTCCCCTTCCTCCCCTTCCTAACCTCCTGGATGGGCTGTAGGAAGTTACAGAGAACCTGGGAAACAACATGGACCTCAGATTGTCTAAGTGTAAAAAAAAAGCATGATTGTATCCCTGGCATATTTGCTGTAAAATGAAAGATGCTTTGGGCTGGATTCATCTGGTCGAGTGCAGATATCTTAAAAAATGGATATGACCATCTAAGCCAGTTTTCTTGACCCATCTATAACCAGTGGAGAGAAATAAGCAGTTGTAGGACATCACCCATTTCATCCTAAGGAGAATGCTAAAATAGATCAGGTGAACTGCACCCTGAAAATGCCTGTGTCTTCCCATTAGCCAGAGCAACCAGCTTGGACATTGGCCATCTGTACCACAGATGTCTAAAGTTGGGGGAATTGGATCCCACTGTGGTATCTTTCTCCTTCTGTGCACTTGTGTAAGGGTAAAATATCAATAACCTATACTTCTTGACAGCTTACTATTGAAGTGCACACAGAAGTTTGCATGAACAAAGTAATTCCTGAGTGTTGAAGCAGGAAGTGATCCCCTGAAATGCCTCCCACTGTCTTTCTCATGTCTGGAAAGAGGACACATGGACCATCTAGACCATTTAAACTAGGAGATTTTGTTTAGTCCTTTCTCAGCTCTTTCATTTTATAATCTAAGCTTAGTTTAAGAAATAGCTGGGCCACAAAATAAGGTAAAATGTTTTAAATTTTTACTGGTTTTTGAACCACTTTCCCTGCCCTCTCCCTCCCCGCAGATTTACAGCTTAGACCTTTACAGTCTACTTAGATAGATATTTAGCTTAAATTTGAGACATAGCTATGATTCACTGCTGCCCTTCTGAGGACAGCCATGTAATGTTGCTGGCAGTGAATGACTACCAACCATTCTGCCTCTTGAGAGTGGCTAAATTTCAACATTGTGGGAAATCAGCTCTCAATATCCAGCTTTCAAAGCACTGTAAGATCTATGTTGAAGTGTTATTATGTAAATGTAAGCCCGTTATATTTCTGCAAGATGACTATATGGAAATAAGCAATATGGGCCCACTTTATTTTCCACTATGGCATTAATTATAATGCACTAGCCCATTTTCCATGCGCTGAGTCACACTGATAATCAAATACCACATATAATTCCCTCCATTCGTTGCTCTGAAAGTCTCTGGCAAATGCGAATCATATGCTACGCACAGTGCCTCTGGAGGGGCAGGTGGTTGTGCGGAGGGATTGCTTAGATGAGCTGATCAGAAGAGACCACTGTGAGTGTGGGAACTGACTTGCTGCACTACGTAGACCTAGAACTTCATCCGCAAATTTTGGTGAAGCCCAGAACATCAGTTTGAGATATGATGTCTTCAGAAAAATGCCCGGGTGTGTGGAACAAGAGGGACCTGGGGGAATGACTTTACTCCTCCAAACCCAGTACGAGATGGTGAGTTCTCCAGGGCAGGGGACCATCTCTGCTTGATCTTGGTGTGGGTTTCTTAGGTGCTGCTGCAGTACGGATCATAAGTACAGTGAATTTTTTATTCAGCTGAATGCCCTGGCAGACAAGTTTCTCTGTGCAGTGACAGTAGAGAGAGTAACAGCAACCTGGTAACAAGCCTCTCAGTAATGTGATAGAAATAAGCTGTTTTCTTCAGAGTCCCTTTTCTAGCTACCTTTCTATATCCATGCATTTTTTTATTATCAGCACTTGTAGGCTACTTCTTGCTTGCTGCAATTTGATCAGAATTTGATGAACTTAAATATTTTTTTTGCTTTCATTTGTAAAAAGCAAGATATACTGTTCTATGAAATGTGAAAGCAATTCATAATAGAAATCTCTACAAATAGAACAGGTGATACACTGAGCATATGAGTGTTCAGATTTGGGGACTAGCAAAAGATAATAGCTAATTGTCTGAACAATTATTTCTGTATTAGATAATGAGAGTTGCTTGGGAATTGCTAGTTGTATAAATGAGACATCCTGCATTATTGATCATGCTTCTTTGTTTTAGCTGCACTGAAAGTATACTTTTCACTTTTACATGCCTTTTTTTGCATATACTTTTACATTTATCAGATCTAAACCTGACATGCAATGATCCATTCATATGGTATTTCTTTTTGCCATGAAAAAAGCTAAATACTGAAATATGTTTAAAGTAAGGCTATATTATCTGTCTCTCATGGGCTACTCTTATGGTGCAGGAACATATTCACTGACATTATCGGTTTGATGAGTAGTCTGTCTAGTCTAGTGTTTTACCTCTGTCTAATAATAAGCACTTAATGTTTCAGGAGTCTAACAAACCTGGTTACTTCAACTGAGCAACATTATACGTAACAGGAATAGTCCTTCCTGACCTTGTGAGCTGTTTTAGTCATTGTATGAAGTGTAGTTACTTTTATTAATTAAAAGCGGAGAAAAAGAATAATGAAATACAATCTCTAAAGCCCTTGAGGTCAAACCTACATGTTAATGTCATTTTGTTTGCTGTTCCACAATGCTGTGACAGTTGTAATATTATATATTCTAATTTTGCTTGAAGGAATTGGATTTCAAATAAACCTATTTAAAAAAAATAATGAAAACAGAGATAAACAGAAGCCATCATCCTGTTAGTACCATAAGTTGCCTAATAACATTCCATGATTAAACATTTTGACCTTGACAACTTACAGTAAAACAAGGGAAAAAAGTATATGCATTCCTTATAATCTTACTATTTTTCTTCAGAGGCACAAGTTTTACTTAGCTTTGGTGAAATAATGGTTATTGCGCATATTTCTGAAGTGTCATCATCTGTAATATTAATGCCTTGAAAAACTAAAAAAAGCAATGTATTAGTCAACCCTCTTTACACTATGGTTTGAGAATAGGAGAGGCTTTGCAGTCAATTATTTATGTGCAATAAGCACTGAAAGCCTTGTTATCTCAGAATAATCAATGTTTGGCTGAAGCTTGAGAACACTAATAGCTAAGCTTAAAAGTCCTGATCCAGTGTCATTTGAAATAATGGCAGAACTCCTATTGATCTTAAGCGAAGGAGGATAAGGCCAGAAAGTATTTCTTTGAGAGATAATTTTAGATAGTCAGTAGAAAACATCTGTAAAAGAACAGAAAACTTGACTTTCTCTCGCCACATGATACAGTATGAATTATTTTGGCAGACAGGAGCTCTTGACCCTCAAAATGGTGTATATCCGTATTTGCTGTTGCCTTGGGGAGCCTTGTTTAAGTGTGTATCTACTGAGCTGGTGTTACTGTCTCTGGGAATAGATGGATGGCAACTGGAAAAGTTACAAGCAAACTGGGAAGGGGCAGGGGGACTCAGTGAAATTTTGAAATACCTGCATGTCTTTTTGTTTAACTGTCAGGTTATTTCTTTTTTTCCTTGAATCCCCAGAAAATTTTTGTCTCTGGGATATGCTCTTACTCATTCTAGTGGGGCCTTTCGTTGTTATCTCTCTTCAGCAACTCTGATCATTTGCCTGCATCAGTGCAGAGCAGCCTGTGGTATGTGGGAGCCTCTCTCCTCCTGGGATGCTTGGAAGATAACATGAGAAATGAAGGGAGTGACGCCCAAAATACAAGAGATAGTACCAGTGCTTCAGGATGCCTTCTGGTGCAGGGTCTGCTGTGGGCTTGGACTTGCGGGTGCAGTGTCAGCTTGTAGGGCAGGCCTGGGCAAAGGAGCCAAGGAGATATTGAAAGGTTGCAAGGGAGAAGGAAAAAGGAGTTTCTGGCATTCGGTGAGCCATTACATTCTCAGATGGGGGGGGGCTGCTGTGTTTTGAGTTTGCACAAATGACGAAGGGTGGATTTTGGCTGCATTTGGAGGAAGTTCTGAAATGTGATTTAAATATTACAAAAAAAAAAATCCTCCAGAACTCAACCTGCTTATCCATCCAAGCCAAAAATGCTATCAGAACTTCATTTTAAAGGTTGTTTCTTCTTGTCTGCTTGTCTACAAAGAATAGAAAAAATAAGAGAGAGGGCAGGAATGCTTCTGATGAATGCATCAGCGATTAAAAAAAAAAATGGAAGTGTACTCTGTACTGTCTTTTCTGCTGGGGTAAGGTATAGCAAACCTCCTACTGCCCTTATGAAAAGTAGGCAGATTCTGTTTAATACTGCTAATCTGTGACCACGCTCAGGGGGTGTGTATCTGTGTATTGATTGAGTGGGGTTATTTTTGAATAGAAGAATGTATTTGCTGAAGCAGGGGAGCCGTTTCCCAGTCTTTTGCTGACAGTGCTGGGGGATGCCCTGTGACTCTGCTGAGCAGCACAGTAGAAAAGCTTTCCTCTAGCGAGGAAGAGGCAGCATCAGGAAGCAGCCTGTAGATAAGCAGATATCGCTAAGTAGGGAAGTAGGACAGATACCCGGAGACAGCAGCTGGCAGAGCAAGGGAAGAGACATGAACCCTTCTTTCCAGAGAAGGAGCTGTAGGGACCCAGCTCCTAGAAGAGAGCTGAAAGTTCTGAAACTCCTTAATATTTAGGTGCTGAGCTCATCCTGATTTCAGTCTTAACAAGTGCTATATTTAGTTTAACTTGTGCTCCTCGAGTCCCAGTCCAATTTACGAACATAGTGGCCTCAAAGACACTGAAAATTTTAGCAGTTTGTTGCCTTTTTCCACCTCAGAATGGCTTTTTCTGTTCCTACAAATAGGAAACAAAATACTGGTCTTGGCAAAGCATATTTGACAGTCCAGTTCGGCATATATATTTACGTGTCTTTTAATCCACATACTTACATAGACCATAAAGTCATAATATCAGAGTCTAGCAAAAAAAGGGTGAGAGTATTTCTAAGTGATTTAAGAATACCTTGTTTAATAAACTGGAGGGGTTTTTCCCCACCTCTAAAACAGTGAGTCACATTCTCTCGTTTCTCATTCAATCACGCATTAAGATAGATTTGACCAAGTATTTTTAGTTGGAGATTTGGAGTGGCTGAAGTAAGAAATCCTCTTAATAAAAATAGGAGCTTTTTTTAAACTATCTTTTATACCAGTGTAATTCCATTGACTTCACAAGATTTATTCCTAATATATTCTGATAGGAAAAGAGTACCAGGTTGTGGGCATTTTTTTTTTTTCTTTTACACTGTGGGGGTAACTGTGTCACTGTGCTTGAATCCTTCTAATTAAAGAACTATTTTGCATAGCATTTCTTTTTTACTAGTTGATGACATGCTACAATACATAGGTAAATAAGTACAAAATATGAATATACAATAAAATAATTACTTATTGTCCTGATGGTTTTTGTGAAGCATCACAAGTCATCCTGGTTTTCCCATAAGACTGCAAGCTGGGGTGAGTATGAAATGGGCAGGACGGAGCCAAGTCAGAGGCACTCTATAAACTTCAGCAATTTTCCTCAATTTTTCTTTGAATGACAAGAAATATTAAGCTTCTGTCTTCCAGGAGAATATTTCTCAGTAAACTATGTTTACCAGTAGCTTTCAAATTTCAACCTCATGCTTTTGTTGTTAAATGAAGCAAGATTTTAGGGACAGAGACTTTTTTTTATTTATCTTTTATTGGACCAGCTCATATTGTTGGATAAAAACCAGACAAGCTTCCAGGTGCAGAAATCCATCTTCAGCTTTGAAACAGAAGCCAATTTGAAGCCAGGTGTAGGCTGGGGACAATGGTTTCAAGTTTAACTTTGTTATAGTGATCAGCTGAACAAATAGATGAGAAAAAGGTGTCTGACACCTTGAAACAGATGAGGACGTTGATGAAGGCAGAGGTGATAAGGTTGCAATAAATGTGTCTGAAATAGCTAACAGTCTGGGGGTGCTGCTGTTATTAAAAAGAGAGTCAAGGCAATGGCCAAGAAAACTGAGTGGCAGAAATCCAGACAGGTGCAATTCACCAAATCCCAACTGTACACTAAAAATTTTAAGAGAGACTGATTGAATTGCGAATCAAAGTCGCATTTTTGTAGAAACACGAGGAGCTATAGGGGTCTCTTTCAATATCACGTCTCCAACACTGAATGACATAAAGTAGATGCATTAAAAATAATGTTAAGCCTTTAGATGTTTAAGAATTTCATCAAGTTATAAAATATTTATAAATCTTTAAGGGTAGGACAGTGAGCAGTCCAACTTAGTTACCCTGTGCTCTCAATGATGAAAAACAGGCGCTCTGGAAAAATGACTTAATCTCATCTTGCAATAGATGTTTAAGGTTATTTCTCTTCATTTGCTGTAAGGGCAGCCTAGAGCGAGTAACTCAGGTTAGGCAGTTTACTTTGAGACATCTGAAGTGAATTTCCCTCAAGTCTCCAGGAGTTGAAAAACACAGCAGGGTTGCAGAAACGGCTTTGAGCACCAATGCAGGACTTTCTGCATTGCCAGGGGATGTTCCCAGCAGGCGTTTGGGAAGGGGAAGAGTTGCGTGGATGCAAGCTGCTTGGCCTGGCTGCCAGAAGGCAGGGTGGGACCGGTCTGATTTAGCCGGCATTGGCACAAACTCTGTCACCTGGAAATGAGGACTTACAAGTCCTTAAGCCTTAAAAATCTGCACCTTGGTGCCGTTTTCAGAAGTGTCTCCATTGCGTTCGCTTGTCTCTGAAAGCAAGATGAGATCTTGCTAGAAATCTTATCTTTGAAAAGGCAGTCCTTTTATATTTATCCATGCATTCATTCTCTGGTTATTAAATGGAAATGGAGATTATTCTTTTAAATGTTTGTATAGATGTCTGCTGCTCTTTATTTTGTTGTTCTTTGCTAAAACAATGCCATTGCTGTAGAAGTGCTTTATGTTTTCTTTTTTAAAAAATATGTTCTCCAGTTTAATAAGAAGTGTTAGGAAACCTTAGTGACTTGTCCTATTTTAAAATGAGATTCTGTTCACTGAAAACTGCAGCAAATGACTGAATGCTCGATATTTGCAGGAAACTCATATGGCACTGAGTATGTGCTCGCAAGCTGACCTTTCATTATATAAGAAAAAAGAATAATCTTTATGAAAGTCAAGTCAAAGATAAGATCAGCATGGTGGGCTGGTAATTACATAAAGTAATGTTCAGTCATTAGATAAAATGTACAGTTGATCCTATGGCTTAGATGTGGGCGAGGAATACGATCTAGCTTTACTGGTATAAAAGAAAGATGCAACTTTTTCATACATCAGTTTCAGGAATATACATCCAAGCGTCAAGGACAGCTCACCTTCAAACGCCATCCCGCAGTTTCTCAGCTGTTTGATTTATTCTTGTTGAACAAAGGAGGTAATGTATTTTCAAATTTTTGTTGCTGTTAAAGAGGAACAATTACATATTTTTTGACATTCTCTTTCCCTTCTCTCCAGAAGTTTTCTTCTTCTTCCATTCTGTCAAAATTATTACTTTGAAAATTAACTTAAAAGGTTGCACTGGGACTAAAACATCAGTGCTTGGAGTTAAACCATTTTTGATGTAAGAGAAAATGAGGTTCTAGAATTGTATTGCAGCTAAATAGTGATGTGTTGTGATTTCTGATTGGGTCCAGTAATGCTTTGTCAGTAACCTTGTGTTTTTCTCCCGGTCAACAGGGTTGCTGCCAAATGTCAAAAGTTACACAACCCGTGGTACTAATGCATCTTTTAGAGTATTTAAATTGCCAGTTGTGATTAAATATGTGAAGGGAAGGAAAAAAAAAAAGCACGTTAGTCATGTTTTCTCAGTCTTCAGTCCTTTGCTAACAGGTTACTGTGTGCATGACACCGGGCTGCAAGTGAAGCGCTGGCACTTGTAGTTCATTGCTGCTGTGACACAGCCATACCTCACAGCCAAGCATCCTTGAAAGAAATGAACACAATGTGCTAAGCGTTTAACTGCTGTTCGGTATGACAGCACCACTGTCACCCTATGGAAAAGTATAGAGGGGCGTCCTAAGTTTACGCTGAAAACATTAGTTTTTTCATACAATGCATAGAAAGGATGCCCGTTGAACAGAGCTTGCTGGCATGTATGTGCCAGGACATGGACTGCAGGGTTAAATGAGGGATTCTGATCCACTGGAGCCTGACATGAATGTAAAGGCATCTACAGAGTCCCACGCGTACCTGAACAAAACCTGTTTGCAAACACAGATGATTGCCTGTCTTTATGATGATAATTGATAATATGTTAATTGATTTACAGAAAAAAATAAGATATTGTAAATAGTGAGGTGAGACTTTTAAATGCTGGGGAAGACTTAAAATTGCCATCTTTCTAAAGACCTGCTGAAATTCATGCATTATATAATGTTCCAATAGCTTAATAAAGTTAATAATTCACAAATCAATGTAAAAACTTCCTTTGATTTGGTGGTGAGTTGAAATGAGTAGTGTAGACAGTAACCGGGTTAGCAGCATGGGCACAGTCAAAAAACCAAGTAAGACCATCAGGCAAAATGTCTGTTGCATTGGAAGAGTAGAGAAGATCACATCTGGGTCTTATTGACAGGTATCCTTGGTGGTTTTGGTATGAGCCTGACAGACTGACTCAATAGAGGAAGTGCAAAACTGCAATTTCAATTCCCCTTTTGGTTAGTGTAGTTTAAACAACTTCCCTCTGGGATTGCCTCAAACCCTTAAAATGTACCAAATTGTAGCATTATATGTTCTTAGAAAAATTAGGATGGAGAATGCCACCGTGCCTTCAGCAAAGAACATGAAATCACGGAATAATCAGTCAAGGATTGTGGTGTTATTCCTGTGGCTGGCATCTTATTGGAGATGTTGGAGCATCCAGGCTGTCAAAAGGCTCAGGGTGGTGTGGAAACAGGTCATTTGGAAAAGGCTGTCTGTCTTCTGCATGTGCATGAGCCTCTCCACCTGGCTTCGCACTGTTTGGGGAATATCCCATTGGATGGAGCAGGGCTTGATGTTAAACTGCGGGAAGTTGTCCCAGTGCAGGCAAGTCTGCCAGCAGTCATGCCCCCTCTATGGAGCTGGAAAGGGCATATACAGTAAATAACCTTTAAAAAAGTCTTATTTGCTGGAGGGAGGGATCCAGTCCGTTTATTCAGCATGACTCCATAGATGCAGCTGATCTCAGTTCAGTTCCCAAAACATTTGGCAGGACCATAAGAGGCTGCTGATCTAAACGGTGTGAAAGACCACGTTTCTTCTGCGAACACAGGTTACTCTTGTGCAGGGAACAGGGTGCAGGGAGCTGGCAGCTGCTTCTCAGAAACTTGATCAATGCTTCTGTGGGGCTGCCATGTTAATGACATCTCCCATTTCCTTTACCACACGTTGACTAACATCAGAAGACTGTTTCTTGTACTTGGATGGGTTTTTGGTAAAAGCCCAAGCAGAGATGAGTAACTGCAGGTTGCATTCAGCCTCCATGGATGCATGCACACATATATTGAACTGGCTTTCTGATACCTCTTCCATATGCTTCTTTTGCTGCCAGTATTTTGTCTTCCTGTTCATTATCGGTTTAACTCCTTTATGCTGTTTTCTGCCAGCATGGACTGACTCACTGGGCAGTGGTGTCAGTGATGGGAGGGAGGAGGTGGAGTTACTTGTACCCAGCACCCAACCCTTGCCACCCATTAATTGCAACCTCATTGGCCTCTTAGTCATTCAGTTTAGCTGGGCCTCAGATCAGTCTCTTACCTCTAATTACAGAATCACAGAATCACAGAATCACAGAATGGTCGGGGTTGGAAGGGACCTCTGTGGGTCATCTAGTCCAACTCTCCTGCCGAAGCAGGGTCACCTACAGCAGGCTGCACAGGACCTTGTCCAGGTGGATCTTGAATATCTCCAGAGAAGGAGACTCCACAGCCTCCCTGGGCAGCCTGTTCCAGGGCTCCGTCACCCTCAGAGGGAAGAAGTTCTTCCTCATGTTCACATGGAACTACCTATGCTTCAGTTTGTGCCCATTGCCCCTTGTCCTGTTGCTGGGCACCACTGAAAAGAAAGAGGCTTGTTCCACTTCTGTGCTTTCATTCATTGCATCAGAGAGCATTGCATATCTGTCTTGCCCATAAACTTTGTTTCTTTCCACTTTGCTAACCCCAGTCAGGTAAGGGCCACGTTCTTGTCATCCTGCCTTTGGTCTCAGCCTTATCTGCCTGGTTGTGATCTTCTGATTGCTGCAAGGATGGAGCTCTCTGACAGTTTTTCCTGGTTTCAAAGCTACGTTATAGGGCCTATGCTGTGCTGTGCTGCCATCTGAACTGCTGCCTTTGATGATTGCATTGTACGTCTGTTTCATCAATGAATCAAGACCTGCTGACCTGTGCATGGCAGCCTCACGTCCCTAGATATCTCTAAGAATTTGCGCAGTAATGGAGCATCCCTCTGCTCATCAATATTCTCTTTGCACACATCCCAGCGCTCCAGGTTCACTCTCACATAATGATGCTAGGCAAGTGGCTTCACTCCTTGGACCACCTCAGGTTTGCCTCTCCCTCCAGATGTGAGGAGGCATTATTTGAACGTCTGCATCATTGGGGCAGTCCTTGCAGGGATTCGGCTAGATAGGTGCAAAATCCGCAAAAAAATACATTTCCATTACATGAAAGCTATCTTTCTTTAATTATATTTGATTTTCTACCATCTTTCCAGGTTAGTGTTGGCAGTGCATTCTCTGGTCAGTATAGCATGCGTAAACAACCTCCATGCCAAATCTCAAGATCAGTTTCTTTGCTGCTGACATTATTGTCCTTCTCATTATCACCTCATTTTCAGAAGTATTTGGGGTCACAATTTGATCTGTCCCTGGAGAATGTTTATCATGGAGTAGCAGCATTGACTGGTGTATCTGGAAGAAGAGAAGCTCTTAAGTAGTTAAGAATTGAATGAGGGTTTTTTTTTGGGGGGTTTTTTTGTTTGTTTTATGTTACTTGCTAAGCACAGTATCTAAAACGGTTTATATATAGGTGTTGTCAGGTTGGGTCTTTATCCCGCACATCAGTTATTAGCACATCATGCTCTTCCGTGAGTTTCAGTCTTTTAAACTCAAAGGATCAGGTGGTCTACGCAGGCACAGAAGAAACTGTTCAAAAGATGCAGTTGCAAGAGTTTGGAGATGTTGTGAGCGGCTGCAGTTCACACACAGCCCAAACAAGCTGTTGGTTAGCTTCAGGCAGGGCCTGGGGCGGTGACTGCAGAGGTGGAGAGATCTGCATGATCAGATAACGTTTCTGAGAAGGCAGGTAAATAGTTTGGTGATTAGGAGCTGTGGGCTTGGGGTGCTGCCTGAGGTGCTTGGCTGAAGCCAGTCAGGAACAACTGGAGCCAGTGAACCAGGCGCTGCTGCACAGCTACAGCCAAACGCCCTCTCTTCAGGGTGGAGGTGACCAGTGCGCAGCCCAGCAACCTTCATAGGATGATCTGCAAGGGCAGGGAAAGTCTCTGTGTTGAAACACGCTCTGTCTCAACAGTAAAAAGACCTTGAGACTCAATCCTCCAAGGCAAAGCTGTCCCTGGCCAGCCAGGTTTGGTGAAAGAGTGCTGTCTCTGTCACCTGCACAGGCTGCCCCGGTTCGGGAGTTAGTACTTCAGCATCCTTTCTATGCCTCACTTCTCCACGGACCCAATTACTTCACCATGGGATATGAGTCATTCCTGGTAGTTTCTAAAGGAAGGGCTTAGGTCTATGCTTTGGAAGAAAAGTAGTTTTTTAAGGGGGAAATTCTGTTTTCTGAGTGAGAGACTGGGCCAAAACGGTCTTTGACTGTGCACAATGAAATTTTCGGTTCAATACAGAGGCTTAGTGCTTGACAAGGAAGGTTACAAAGTTCATGCCTAAAATACTACATTTTAACACTGACAAGAGCAGAAGTGAGGTTCAGTATTTTTTCTTAACATGTTCGTAGCTCAGATGAATCCAGGAATTTTAAAACTAGCATTAGGTGACCAGAAGTTTATAACATGAAGATCTGAAAAAGCATGTGGCATCTTTAGCCTAACACAGATCCCGCCTGACTTTCCAGTAGGGGAGGTCTTCCTGGGCCATGCCGCAAGCACATAGGAGTTGTCTGGCTCAAAAAAAACCCACCAGTTTCTTATGACCAGTTTATGATCACTGTTTTTTTTATCTGTGACCAGGCTGGTACAAAACGCTTCAGAATAATTTTAAAGGTTCTGTCGTAATTACCAAAAAGCGTCTTGCTGATCTGCATGTGGTCCAAACATCTGATGTTTGGACACGGAGACAAATGAGGTTTTGTGTGTCACCTCCCCCTGCCCCTGAAATCTTATTGTGAATAATAATGAAAAAAAAAGTAAATTAATTTTTAACATAAATCAATCGGAGAATTTGGGGTGATATTCATACAGTTACAACTTACATATTCTGCATCTTTAACGTTATGCTTCCCCCCTTATTCATATCAGAGATATGCATTACCCTGTGGTATAGATTTGCCCTGGATCAAACATAACCACACAGAACTGCATTTCTGTTGAATTACCCAGAATACATGCGATACACTATTTACGGCCACTTCATCTCATGTGCTAGCAGTGGAAGGACAGATGTGCAGTGGGAGCTTGTAGCTGCCTTGCACAAAATTAATCTATTGAAAAGTTTTTAAAAATTTGAGCTGACCAGAGTTTGTTTCTACCAAACCACCTTTCTGTTACTCAGAAACCAAAAGCCAAGTTGCTGTATCAGTAAAATGAAGCCTAGAACAAATCTTGGTCCAGAAGGTTGCAGCGATGCTGAACCCCTGGGGCTTCCCTGATCCTGCATGGTACAGGTGGCCCTGGTGCTGTTCCAAGCCCTCCTGAGCTCTCTCTCGGCACCGTGTCTCCTCAGGCACTCTGGAGCACAGTGTGTAGTGCCTCTCTAATAACCTAGATCATAGGATCTTTCTCCCACTCAGGGACAGGACTGTGAAAATCTGTATATGGGGACTTTTGCACTAAAGAAGTCGTAGAATCACAGAAACATTTAGGTTGGAAAAGAACTTTAAATCATAGATTCCAACTGTTAATATTGCCAAGTCCACCACTAAACCGTGTCCCTAAGTGCCACATCTACACATCTTTTAAATACCACCAGGGATGGTGACTCTGACACTGAAAATTCATGAATAAAACCTCGTAACACCAATGTAGTGTTAAAAGGCAAGCATTTGTTATTGCAGTGCTGGATGCACGGGGGATAGTTCCACCCAATCTGCATACCTCATACCTTTTCCACACAATTGATATAGATCAAAAATATACATATTCATTTTATCCATATATATTCGTTATCATTCTCTTTGGTGATTGGTACAAATTTGCTCACTTCACATGTAAATTATTGTGCAGATTCAGTCGTCCTCTTCCATTGTTCTCTTTTGAGTAGGTGGCATCAATTGGGTAGGTGGTCAATGGGTCGGTGGTCGCGAGCTCCGCCTGTCGGGGTTACCTTTTACCTATTCGGCTCTTCATCTTGGCAGTCCTAGCTAGTTTTCTCAGTTCGCTGCATGAAAACACACATCTTTCTCTTTTGACAGAAACACAGTCTACTATTTTGTTAGCATTAATGGTTACCCAGAGACTAGAATACAGATTAAAAAAATACACTAATTGGTATCAATCCCCACCCCCCCATCCCCTTTTTGTTGTTCATTGCTATGGTTAGCAGACTCTATCACTGTGGTTACACTGTGGTTAGCAAACTCTATCACTCTGGTTACAACTCCACCACGTCCCTGGGCAGCCTGTTCCTATGCTTGATAACCCTTTCGGTGAAGAAATTTTCCCTAATATCCAATATAAACCTCTCCTGGTGCAACTTGAGACTGTTTCAGTGTGTGGACAAATAATCTGACTACTTGGTTCAGAAAATTATGTCATGATGTGAAATTATTTTCTCTGAAATTAGTCTTTCCATGTCCCAGATTCTGCAGATTCTTTCGTCTTCTCCATAAGCATTTGCTGGCTTTATGCAGTCTACCATAAATAGACAGTTACGACATTTGAAGTTTATGTGCTGTGGCTTATGTTAATATTCAGTAAAAAATTGTTAAGGCCAGAAAGAAAGGCACATTTTTGTTATTGTGATGAATTCAATTTTCTGATCCTATAAAATGCGCATCAGTATATTGCATTTTCAGTTTCCGATCCCTGTTCTAAATTGTCTTTGTTACTTGCCCTGAATGCTGTATCAGTGTTTAGCCTAGATACTGGTACTGTACCCAAAACGAAACAGTCCTTTTAAAACTGTGTGTATTTGTATTTCCAGACAGATCATGGATTGCTACAGGAAGTATGCAGCTGTCACTTTGACCATTTTGTCTGTAGTTCTGCATCTTCTTCATGCTTTCCCAGACGGAGAGTTTCTCATGCAGGGTAAGCTGCTTTCAGCTTTCAGAAATAGGGCGATTGTTCATAAAGAGTATTAAACTTTCACACGTTTTATTAATATAGTCATAAATCTTATCATTCAGTTGTATTTATTGACACTGAGATATGAAGGTGTAATAAATCAAGATAATTTTGCTATGAGTATACTTCCCATTTCTTCTCTACACTTGGTTTCTCCAGATCAAGAGTCTTCCAGATGACCGTGTCCTCATGTTGATGTGGGTGATCTTAATCCTTGAAACACTGTCAAATAGAAACATTTTGGTTTCTTGTACTCCTGAGATCTAAATGGCAAGATAACATCAGGAACAGCAGAACCATAGCTTTGTTTCATAGTATGCAGAATATTTTTCCTCCGTAGACCACCGAATATGGTATGCTGATGGTGTAGCATTCTATGCAAGAGGCATATTAGGAAGATTTTAGGGGTCTTTTGCAGATTAGGGTGTTTTTTATTTGGCCTCAAACTGAATATAGAAAAATACGAGCTACAAAAATCTCACTGGGCATTTTTAAAATTCTTGATAACAGAGTCTTGCCTGAAAAAAGGCAATGTCTAAGAAGAACTACAAATCATGCTGGTGCTATTCACCTATCTGTAGCTAGTAGGAAGTTTTCTAGGGACAGCTAGTGTAGCAGCCATACAAAAAGCCCTCCACAACTGTCAACAAAATTGAGTTAGAAAAGCAGAAAAGATACAGTAATGCTTGTGCCTTACCTAGGCAGCCACACTCTAGTTTTACAGCTGGTGCATGTTGCAGAGTTGAAGGACCCTGAAGAGGGGAGCTCTGGTATCTGTGCTTTTCTGTTCTGCAGATGTCAAGCAGGAGAATGTGGCCAGTGCTTCCACTTATGGCCTGCACTTTCCCTTTCTTTGTGAAAATGAAAAAAGAGCTGGAGACCAAGTTAAAGTCTCTTCCTTATATTTTTATGGCAGGTTGTCCAGAGTGCAAGCTAGGGGAGAACAGATTCTTTTCCAAGCCAGGAGCGCCCATTTACCAGTGCACTGGGTGCTGTTTCTCCCGGGCCTATCCTACTCCGATGAGGTCCAAGAAGACCATGCTTGTTCCAAAGAATATTACATCAGAAGCAACGTGCTGCGTAGCAAAGGCTTTTACCAAGGTGAGGGTGTGAATGTTTTAGGACTCAATGTTTAGCTGAACCAGTGAATATAAAATAACATGTTTTTGCTGGAGGACATCGGAGAGCTGTTTGAGGGAAAGATCCTTGGCATTTATATCCTTTGCTCTTGGGTTCTTTCTTTTTTCTAAAGAGGAATTTAAAGTGTCAACCAGTACCGAGTCTGATATTCAGCTGAGATGCAGAAATTGATGCAGTGCCACTGACTTCAGTGAAACCACTTTGACTCATGACACCCAAAGTTCTGGTGGTGGACTTCTTGTTCCCTTGTTTTTAATTCTTGTGGATGTTCACTCTCCCCTTAAATGCTATGCAGTGTGTATTTGATTTTAATTAGTAATTTTCCTTGCATCTTTCCTGCATAGGCAGGAGTTCTCTGGGAAGGTGGCTGGTCAATACTGTCAATTACATATATGAGAATGAGGGACCAAAACCATCTCTGCTCATTGGATTAATTGAGATTATGTTTATTTTTAATAGTGTAACCAAGAGGGAACTGTAAATGTGTGCAGCTACTCTGAGCATAAAACACTCTCATCTGGAAGATTCTCTTAAAGAGAGAGTCTGCTAAAGCTAATTATTTTGGGAGTGATTCAGCTCCAGGTGAAGAAACCTTAAATTTCATATAAGAAATGGTGAGCTAGTTGAAAGAAGCTAAGGTGTCTGTCCTGTGGTGATCTGAATCAGGCTCATTGAGTGTGTTGACTAGAGGTTCAGTTCAGTTACCCACTCACAGATTTGGTGCCATTTGCAATACCCTGAGGTACTCAAGATATCTGCATATGGCTGGCAGACACAGGACACATACAAGACCTCCTGGAGTGGCAGCTGGAGGCTTAGTGGGATCACCTCTGACATCTCAAATGGCAATCAACAGCTCTGCATGCACAGCTGAACAGAGCGCTGGGTCTCCGGTTGTCTGTAATGAGAGCCCAGACACCTGATTTACCTATAGACACCTACAGCTAAACCCATCCTGGCTCTTCATCTGAGCAAAGCATAGATCTTTTTCTAGACCACCAACATTGTACTTGCCCTGAGGCAGCAACTAGAATTTGGTTGAGATTAAAAATAAGGATGACTCATCACATTTGTAGTCTCTGTTTTTATAATCCCCATGTGAAATATTTTAAGGACACTTACTGATTTTTCATAGATTGGTTACTTGACACTTTTTGAAAATTGGACACTTGAAGAAGTGCCACATTAAAGACACCAAGCTATGTCACTATGCATGTCACTACTGAAAACCTTTTCTTTACGGCTCCGAAAGCCGCTGATGATGCAGCTTCACAGGCTGGCATTCAGAGGCCGTTCTACAACAGGTACCCCAAAAGTCTGTGTAGCTTGTGGTTAAGAAAAAGGCTTCATACAACTTTTACTTGAGAATGCTCTTTATACTCTGTAGCTGATCCTAATTATTTGTTATATGTGTGTTTTTTCTTTTTTTTAAGATTACCCTTAAGGACAATGTGAAGATAGAGAACCATACAGATTGTCACTGCAGTACCTGCTACTATCATAAATCCTAAAGCTTGTCCCTTTGTTAATGATCAAGGACGACGGTGAATGGAATGTTTGTTTTTCAGCTTTTATAGGACCGCTATGTAAAATCTCATGTTTTCTGGTCAAGACACTGGGTAGACCTTTGAAAAAGATGGATGGCTGTTTTATTTCCTCTTTGTTTCTTCATGCATTTAAGTTTAATTATTTCCATTAGGGATAAAATACAGCACTTGCATGACAACCAAAGGCTTGATCTGTTTTTAAAATAAACTGTCAGTTAAATCATCAATGTTTCTTGAGGAGAAATGATGATTTAGTAGCTTAAAACAAAAAAATATTCTGCTGCAGTTAATATCTAGCTTTCTTTTTGCTGTGGGAGAGGGGAGGAAGGAGGAAGAGAGGGATGGGAAAGTGGATAGAAAAAGAAGTAATAATTTCCCCTTATTCATTTCGTGATCAGATTTTTTTGAAGACTCAACATTTTGTTTCTCCTGTTTCTCTTCTGTTTTTTCTTTACTTTGTGGACAGAAAGTTTAACAATATATCATCTATGTGCGGTGCTCTGTCTTTCTGTGCCATCTTTTATTTTTCTTCTAACCTAATCTCCTCCCATATAGATAGATAAGTGGATGCGCAATCAGATGTTGTGAAGAATTGTACAGTTTCGTGTAGTAATGGTGGAATAGAGGAGTGGTACAACAGTATTAGCTGTTTAAGGTATGCCTAAGCAGCATGGTACAGGGCTTTAGTAATTCCCAAACGCAATGTTCTAGACTCAGATGTACAAATGGGAAATGTAGGGAATATGTTAGGTGAAAAGAGGACCACAGCATACGTATTCAGAATACATGACCTTAAAATCGTAAACTGAGGTATAAGACATAGCACTTGTTCAGTTTAGTGGGTTAGATCATGGTCTGTGGAGGACCTGCTTGCAGGTCTGGAGCCTGCCCATGGGAATTGAAGTGAATGAAATCCCCTGCTCTTCACTCTAATATCTAGGGTGAGAAAATCAGCCTTGTTATGGTCGCTGGCTGCAGTGGTTTAAATGTGCTGTCTCAGAAAGCCTCAGATATATTTGGGGGGGATTTCCCTGCAGCAGATGCTGTGAAGGTAGCAGTAAGAGCTTCTAATGGGGACAGGAAAGGTTTCCTGGGGTCACGCTGTGAGGGTAGGTGGTCTGTCCTGGGGCATGGCCATGGCTGATGTCTGTTGCAGTGCCAAATGACTGAAGTAGTTTAGACAGGCCTCCAGGGCTAAGCTGTGATGGGGCGCTTGAGCAGCCAAGACTGGCAGGATCTAACGATGGTTTAAAACCACTCTTCATCCACCCTTCTGTCTATTGGAGTGCAAATGCAGTGCGATCTTCTAAGAATACAATCATGAGGCTTTATGGAGAAGAAAAGACTCCTAGATAGGGCAGATGAGGTTCTTAGAGAAGCGTTATTCAGCAAATCTCCGGTAAACATTATTAGCCTCATCTCCATGCCTTAACCGCCTGATTCAGTCTCTCACCCCTGCGAACCACTGATCTGGTCAAATCCCATGTCCTAGTGCAGAATCAGCTGCACAGTGCCATTGCTGGGAGATGTTTTGCCTGACTTGCTCATGAAAAAAACCCCAGTGGTTATTCCAGAATCTTCCAAGGAGACTGATCTTATTGCTTCGCTGTTCTTACTATGCTGGAAAATGGAAAGTTTTTCCCTAATATTTTATCTATGTCTCATTTGCTTCGACATTGCTTTCAGTCAAAGGGGAGGTAGTCCAGCAGGGTGGTCTTTAGGATGAGTTTAGTAACATGAGCAGCACAGGTTTTCACAATGAGAAGTCTAATTCCTCATTCCAGATCATCACTCAAGACAGGAATACACATCAAGCAGCTGCTATAGCTGTCTCACAATTCCAAGCTGCTGTACAATTTTATTAAACATGATTGATGCAGGTACTTTTGCAGGAGAGCCAGGTCTTGCCTGGGATTTCTGGACAACGAGAGAGGAGTGATCTGAAGCTGCAAGCTGATTACCTTTGGGAACGGTATTGCATTTTCTCATAATTTTGACAGGACTGAAAGGGAGAGCAGGGGAACACGTTCTCTGAAGTTCTCTTGCAGAGGAGATGTGCCTTTTCACCCTGCCAAGCTCCTTAGATGAGCTCTTACTCAAGTCAGCTCCTCTGGCACTATGGAGTACTTGCTTGTCTGTCTATGCCTGTACTGTCCACAGTAGCATGTTGGTGACACGATAAACTTCTGTTTGCACGTTCTGAATCAACTTCCATAATTTGCATTGTAAAACCATAGAAATATTGAAAACCAGTAACCAATTAGAGTGAAACCTATGCTTTAAAGACGACATGGGAAGCTGTAGCCCTATGTCATTCTAAGATGCCTGGTCTCTTTTTCATTCTCAGTGGCTTTTCCCTCTTGTTTGTACAAAGCCATTTAGTCATGAACTTCTCAACTCACGGATCCCTCTCCTCCCTGAGGCGACCTCAGACACCAAGAGCTCCCAAAGTGTGTATTTTGTGGAATGCAGGACCATCTACCTCCTTATCTTGCTCAAACTCTTCAATTCAGAAGAAATAACGCATAACAAGGAAAGTAGTAAAATAAACAGGCCAATACACAAACCTCACAGCAGGCGGTAAGGGAGACCTGAGACCAACCAGACCCCTTCAGGGGGGAAGGGGAGCCAGGCTGCCCTCCAAGAGGCTGGGGTGGTTGGGGGAGGTGCAGGGGGGCTTCGTGAACCTCGTCGTAGGGTAGCAGAAGGGGCTTGTGGGACTATGCTAAACTTACTATAGGACGTTTAGAGGAAGGGCCAAAGCTGGAGAAAGATGGCGGTGGGCATCAGAGTGGACTGGGGAGGAGCAAGCATGGGAAAACAGAGGAGGGGGGTACTAAAGGGGCTGGTTGCTCGTGCAAGCTGCTACTCAACATGCTTGTCTGAATGAGCCTCTGCCTGATCACTGCAGTCTGTCCTACCTTCTTATTAAATCCTTTACTTAACTTTTTTTTTTTTTCTGTGTAACCTCACTTCCTATCCTGTGTGTGAGTGCTGCAAGGCCTAAGTACTAACAACGTGAGGAGGGACCCATAGGTCTCGGTGCCAGCAACCAGAGACCAATGTGCAAGAGGGGTGTGGGTGGTCCCAGCTGGAGGGACTGTGGGCATAAGGCTTGTAGGTCTAGGTATCAGCAACTGGCAGCACGAGGGTGTATGCTTATGTGGGAGAGGTCTAAATACCAGCACCTGTAAATACCTAAGTGTGTTTATTTTTCCCCCAGTGAATTTAACCCTGTGTGCACATGTATGTGTAATTTGCTAGCAAACTTCAAGCTGGACTAGTTGGTGAGCAGGACAAAGCCCTCATCTGGAAAGACTAGAGGTCAGAGCCTGTGCTGGGTAAGGGGACCCAGGGGTGGACTGAGAAGCTGTGTTAATATTCAAGGGATCCACAATTGTGGGAACACTTGTGAGACGGTGTGTCATGCACTCCTCTGCTTACTAGCAAACTCCAGGCTGGACTGGCTGGCAAGTAGGAGGAGACCTGCTTACTGGGTAAGGGAGCCCGGGCACGGGTATTAGATGGGTTTACAGGCAGGGCTGATATTTGAGGATCTGTGAATGTGACTGTGCTTGGGAATCTAGAAAATGGAGGTTCATATGTTTCCATAGAGGACTTCAATCCTGATCAGTCAGAGAGGAGGAACAGGACTGGGCTTGCTTACATGTAAGTGAGGGTTGTTGGTTTTTATGTGAGCGCAGCTGAGAAGGTCTGTCAGGTACTCTGCATGTCTGGCTGCCTTAGTGCCCTCTGTGTGTATGTGTGTGTGTGTGCCTGTCTGGGACAGATGCTCAGCTTCGCTCCTGGCCCAGCCTGCACACAGGGACAGAAGCCGCGTCCATCAGACTGGGACGGAGAGACCTCCTGAGTTCCTGCGTGCCCCTGGCTGGGCTGCAGCAGTCAGCAAGGAGGGATCCCTGGCTCCTAAATTCTGCAGGATTCAGCAGCCAACCTTTACAGCCTTAACATATTTTATACAAATACATTTTTTGACATTGTACTTGTTAGAATCAGGTCAGAATATCATTGTTTATGTTTGAAGGTGAGTGTGAAAATCAAAGCCGTAGTCAGAAGAGTGGTGGTGGTAGGCCAGTGAGCCCATATACAGTCAGGGCTAGGAAAAACAATGCTACATGTTGTTAGGAAGCTAATACAGTTGACCGTAATAGAGAATAAATAGGATATGAATGGGAATATATGGTGCAACACAATCTAGGTTTATGTCTGTAGGGATTAAATACCAGATTTCCAGTAGGAATGGAAAACAGAAAAAAACCCAAACCAATATAGTTTCCTTATATTAGAAAATGGCTGTGATCGAGGCTAGATCAGTCATGTATATTTGAGGGGGCATGGGGACACAATGTCAAAAAAACAGAGGAGAGTCTAATCTCTTGTTTACAGAGATAGCTGATGTGCATCTTCTGTATTTTAGGAACAGGGCATTTGTGCATGGAGTTAAAATGAAATCCTTGTCAGTGTGGCTTATAAGTAGTAATAAATCAGTCAGGCTGATACTGCGGATTAAAAATGCTGAAGATCAAGCAAGCTGAAGATAAAAATGATATGTTTTTACTGTCACAGTGACCTACTTAAGCCTACGTCACTGTAGTCCTAATAACAAATTCATTCGGTGAGCAGAGGGACTAATGAAGCTGGATTTCCTGACGATCTATGCCCTGCCTTATTGAAGCCCCATTTTGCCATGTCCTCAGCAAACCCCTCTCCCTTCTCCCTGGGCAGCCCCATGGAGTCCCCTCTCGAGCTGCTGCAGAGCCATCAGTCAGAGCCAGTGCCATGTTGCTGTTTGTCCATCCGATGTGTTTTCTTAGGGCTGCTACTGAATCCTTTTCAATCAGACCCCAATTTTTATATTTTGCCATTAGCAGATGTTGATTTTCACAAAACTGGTAAGACCTTCCAAGGGCTGAGGTCATTACCCATTACTTGAAAATGCTCGAAACCAACCAAAAGGTTAAAGAGTTGCTGAGGAGCGGCTGTCAGACAGATGTATAGACAGACAGACAGTGTGAGTGCCTCACTGCTGCAAGATGCCAGGCTAATAAAAATCCTTCCAATGATTCAGAGGTGTTGTGATTTCCAGTTCGCAGCTGGTGAGTACAGGACAGGTGTCTTCTCAGCAGCAAGATAAAGCTCTCAAGGTGTAAGGGCTTTAATGAACTGAAGTTTCAGACCAGACTTCGTAATCTTAGCAAGCCTGAGAAGCTGCAAGTGAGCAGTAGCCTTCCTTTTCTCTCCCTGTCACCCTGTCTAAACAATGATTTTAAATAGTGGTGAGGCAGAAAGAGAAGATTATCCCAGAGCTTGTGTTGGATAAGTACAGCCCATGTGTCTCCCCCCTACAGCTGGGTGAAAGCTCCTTACTAACTTGGAAGTCACCTATGTATATTCATACATAGGAGGATATTCATACATGGCAGGAGCCTCTTGCAATGGAGGGAAGGGCGTTTGGCTGTGTCAGAGGATTGTCACAAAAAAAGAGACATTTGAAGATGATGTCAGGAAACTTGTAAACACATTTGGTGATGGAATAAAACTAACAGTTAATCACTTCATTAGTGTCTGGAGGATTTCCCCGTTTAAGGGGTTTCCCTCTTGCTCCACAGTTTCCCATGTCTCTGGCATATGTTAAGCCAGCACTCGGTCCATAAGATGCCATCTCATTATATCCACAAATGTAAGCAGTAAATCCAACAGCTGCTGTCCTGCCAAGCAATCCTGGGTGTGGACACGAGAGAAATCAGTCTTCTTTTAGTTAAGGGAAACAAAAAAACCAGCAAATTTGCTTTGGGAGAGGATTTCAGCTCAGTGTAATTTCTTGGGAATTTGTTTTTTATTTATTTGATAATTTGTTTTTGAAAACATCTGTCTCTCTCCATGAATTCATTGTTGTAAAAGCATAAGAAATGCCTTTCTGGTCAAAGCAATCATCCTTCTAGCCGAAGTACTCTGTTTCCGACTCTGGCAATACCAGATGCTGCTTATGGGAGCACATGAGTCTGGCCACTGCTTGCAGTCAGTTTCCCTTGTACCACCCCCAGTATCCACATTTGTTTACTGGGGGTATAAGAGGGTATTCCTCTGCCTTATACTTTTTGTATGTACCCATGGATTTCTTTTCTATGAATTTATCCAGTCTGGTTTGAACCTGCTGATATTATCTGCCTCCATAACCTCCTATCAAAAGAAGTTAGAGAAGTATAAAAAATACTTACTTTAATCTGTTTTAAACTAATTTCCTAGATATTGTCTTCATTACTTTCTAATACTCAGCTGTTCCTCTTCTTAGCATTTTCCTCTCCATCACAAAGAGCCCAGCATTTGTAGGTTCTCCCTTGTCAGGCATCTGCTTGATCATTTTGGTTGGTTTTCTCTGTACCTGCTTTAGCTCTGCTGCTTTCTTCCTGACATGCAGAGAGCAGACCATGAACTGTACTCAAGTGTGGTTACACTGAAGTTATATGTAGCAGCAAAATGATGGCCCCTGTCTTGTTCTCAGTACCCTTTTTCATGACACTGTTTGAGCTTTTATTGATGACCAGAAAATTGTCAGTGATGACTCTTAAGATCTTTTTTTCTGACATGCCTGCGGTCAGTAGGTGTGATTTGGCTTATTTTTCCCGAGATGCCTTAACTTACATTTATCTGCTCTGAAGGTGATCTGACACCTGTTTGCCCATTTAGTTTTCTGTGGTCTTTCTGGGGACCTTCACCATCAGCATAAGATTTGGCTGCTGGAAAAGTCTGGTACAATCTGTGAACTTGGAAATTTCACTGTGGATGTCCTTCACTAGGTCTCTGATCAATCCGCTGAATAAAGCTGGTTCCAGCATTTTTCCTTGAAACTAAAAAGCCCCATTAAGCCTTACCCTTTGTTTCCTACCCTTTAGCTAGTTTTTACTTTATAAGAGAAACCTTTCCTCCAACTTTGTGGCAGCCTAACTTTCTTTGAAAATACTCTTTTAGCATTATTTTGGAATGTTATAATTATAAAACACCCCAAATCTTAGTATCTGGCTCAAGCTGTCTCAAGATGCTGCTTGACAGAGGTTGAACAACTGCCCGGTGGCTGTTAAGACTGCCTGTACCCTACCGCTGGGTTTGGAGTCAGGTCTCCTTACAGCTGACTCAGTTTTCCTTTCCTGAAAATTTTGTAAGGATATTTTCTTTTGGAGTAAGCCTAGCTATATTGAGGCCCAGACACAACAAGGCTTGAGCTTTCTGGCTGCATCACCACTTCCTGCACCTCTGCATGAAGACAGCCTGGAGAAGAATGGGTCCAGAAATAAAACCACCACTCCGACCACAGCTTCTACCCCTGTTTCTCCTCCTTCCAGAAAAGATTACAGTAAGTCACTGCTAGCCTATATCAACACAGTAACTTCCACCACACAGTCACAGCTAAAAGAGAAAGTTTAAAGAGCCAATGTGCTATTTTTCTCTATTTTTTTCTTTCAATTTTCTTCCCCCTCATTCTTCTCTACCCATCTTCTCCATAGCAATACTCAAGTGAGTGCAGATGCCCGTCTGCTCTCATCCTCTGTAGACAGGGATAGAGGATGTTCTTCCTTGTTCTCATTCTTTAACATGAGTGTACACTCATTAATTTGCCAGGTAAGATAAGGCCAGAGGAGGGCATGAAGGCACAACTCCCCTCCTTCTTGCCCCCCTGGCCTCCTGCAAGTTTTTGAGTTAGCTTAATTTGGAATGGCTATGTTTTTACATGTGTTTGTCATTTTACTTGTTTTATGTCTTTATACTAAGCAGTTCATAATGTTCCTTTCATGCAAATATACTCCCAGAGGAGTATATGGCAACAAAGCAATTCTGAAAAGTCATCGTATAAATTAGAGTGCAAAACATCGAGCCATGTATTCTTGAAAAGACATAAGGGCATGCAGTAGCCTGGGAGCATGGGCAAAGGAGCTCCAGCTGACAGGGCCTCCAAGCGCAGGGCTGGGTGTAAGAAACATTTAAAAGAGATGGGTAATTGCATGGCCATTAGTAAAATTTGCAGCTATAAATGCAAAGATAATGGCAAGCATAAACGAATCCAGTGCTTCAAGAAGTAAGTTGGCCCTGTAGGCATTAGGAACAATGTTTTTCTTTATTGTGTTTCCAAGACCAAGTACTTGTTTGTGATAGGTTTTTCTTTTTTTTTTTTTTTTTTGCCTTTCTGTGTATGTGAGGTATTAACCATTGCTGGGGCGATGAGACAGGTGTTCCTAGTGAGACAGCGGTCCTAATAAAGATCCTTTCTAATTTCTCAGTATCGCTGAATATTTTCTGTCCCGAGCAGAAGAGAAAACACGATCTTACTTTGGATGTGTTGTCAGGTTGTAGTGAGCAAAGGGAAACTGAAACAGAGCAGAGCACTTGCAATAATAAAGCAGCCCATGGGGACAGTGAAAAGCTGTTTGCTGTGACAACTAGCCTTTTATGCTCTGCAGTTTCCCCGTCCTTGGGCGGCATCAGCCCGCTGGCTTTTTGTTGGTGCGATGGCTGCAATAGATTTCTGTGAAGTGCTTGGGGAGAGAAAGGGTGGTGATGTTATGAATCAGGCCGGTGGTTAGGCTGTGGATCAGTGAGGTGGTTGCACTGTGGATCAGCTCGGGAAGGAGAAGCGGTTCCTGGCTGTTGAACTGGATGCTTGGGCCCTACAGGCATAAGCTGGTGACCATGGAACAACATATCTACTTAGCTGATGTGATTCTGGGTGTCCATGTGGCTGCAAGTATAGTGCGGCTAACGATGCAGGGTTTTTTCCTTTTGAGCTGTTTGATCAGAGAGTGGCTAAGGGGCGATGATAACGCTGGGAATCTTAAATCAGGAATGTGTTAGAACATAATGCCTTTGTTGTATAGATAATCTCTGTTGAGCAATGATCATGTATTTGAACTGTGCTTTATAGTTTCTAAAACCCAATTTACAGTCACTGTTTTGATGCTTATAGTTAAAACTCCGCTCTTGATGTTTCCTTTTTCTTCTGTTTTATATTACACTGTAGTATTAAGTGTCAAGTAAAATTGTTACTGTTTTCTTCCAGGAAAAAAAAAGTGTGGTTTTCTGCTTTTGTTATTTTAAAACCTCATTTCAGTGGGCTGAGCAGAAAATCTTGTGCGTGGTAGATAGTAGTTTAAGAATGAAAACCACTGCAACCACTTCCACCTCTTCAGGTAACATAAAATGGGCCTTACAGGGAAGAGGGTTTAGACAAGGTCTGTATCTGATAAGGAGTACTCTGATCAGATGGTGTAAAAGAAGACCAGAAGATTGCTCCCTGAGAGCCCCTCCCTGCCCTCAGGCCCTGATGTGAATAATTGCGCACAGACTGGGAGAACAAGGTTGTACCTGCAGCACTGTTGTAACTCCATCGTCTTCCTCCTAGGCCTCATAAGCTGTACCAGAGAGATAATTACAAGTTATCATATATCAAAGACCCAGAGACCACAGAATCACAGAATCACAGAATCACAGAATCACAGAATGGTCGGGGTTGGAAGGGACCTCTGTGGGTCATCTAGTCCAACCCTCCTGCCGAAGCAGGGTCACCTACAGCAGGATGCACAGGACCTTGTCCAGGCGGGTCTTGAATATCTCCAGAGAAGGAGACTCCACAACCTCCCTGGGCAGCCTGTTCCAGGGCTCCGTCACCCTCAGAGGGAAGAAGTTCTTCCTCATGTTCAGACGGAACTTCCTGTGCCTCAGTTTGTGCCCATTGCCCCTTGTCCTGTCACTGGGCACCACTGAAAAGAGCTTGGCCCCATCCTCCTGACACCCACCCTTCAGATATTTATAAGCATTTATAAGGTCCCCTCGCAGCCTTCTCTTCTTCAGGCTGAACAAGCCCAGCTCCGTCAGCCTCTCCTCATCTTTCTTGAACTGGGGAGCCCAGAACTGGACACAGTACTCCAGATGAGGCCTCACCAGGGCAGTGTAGAGGGGAAGGAGAACCTCCCTCGTCCTGCTGGCCACACTCTTCTTGATGCACCCTAGGATCCCATTGGCTTTCTTGGCAGCCAGGGCACACTGCTGGCTCATGGTTAACCTGTCATCCACCAGGACACCCAGGTCCCTCTCCACAGAGCTGCTCTCCAGCAGGTCCACCCCAAGCCTGTACTGATGCATGAGGTTGTTCCTCCCCAGGTGCAGGACCCTGCACTTGCCCTTGTTGAACCTCATCAGGTTCCTCTCTGCCCAGCTTTCCAGCCTATCCAGGTCACGCTGAATGGCAGCACAGCCTTCCAGTGTGTCTACCACACCTCCCAGCTTGGTGTCATCAGCAAACTTGCTGAGGGTACATTCTAACTCTTCATCCAGGTCGTTGATGAAGAAGTTAAACAAGACTGGGCCCAGTACTGACCCCTGGGGGACACCACTAGTTACCAGCCTCCAACTAGACTCAGCACCACTGATGGCAACCCTCTGAGTTCTACCATTCAGCCAGTTCTCTATCCACCTCACCGACCACTCATCCCGCCCACACTTCCTGAGCTTCCCTAGGAGGATATTATGGGAGGCTGTGTCGAAAGCCTTGCTGAAGTCTAGGTAGACAACATCCACGGCTCTCCCCTCATCTACCCAGCCAGTCATGTCATCGTAGAAAGCTATTAGATTGGTCAGGCATGATTTCCCCTTGGTGAATCCATGCTGACTACTCCTGATAACCTTCTTTTCCTGCACTTGCTTGATGATGGCCTCCAGGATAAGCTGCTCCATCACCTTTCCCGGGATGGAGGTGAGGCTGACCGGCCTGTAGTTCCCTGGGCCCTCCTTCTTGCCCTTTTTGAAGATTGGAGTGACATTGGCCTTTCTCCAGTCCTCGGGCACCTCTCCTGTCCTCCAGGACCTCTCAAAGATGATGGAGAGTGGCTCAGCAATGACATCCGCCAGCTCCCTCAGCACTCGTGGGTGCATTCCATCGGGGCCCATGGATTTGTGGACGTCCAGATCACTTAAGCGATTCCACACACAGTCCTCCTCGACCAAGGGAAAGTCGTCTTCTCTGTAGGCTTCTTCTCTTACCTCTGGGGCCTGGGTGACCAACATGAGCCTCTCCAGAAAACCAGAAAACCTGCACGCAAACACCCCTAAAAGCTATGTGTAGCTGGGTTTTAAGATACCACCAGCCTGTTGTGAGGAGAGCACTCCATGCTGGGAATCTTCTCTGAACACAGGACACATCTCCAGGGACATGAATATATGTATATTTTATGAGCTACTCAAACACTATATACTCATTTACTGCAATAGGAAGATGAAGCCTCATCAGCTGTACACTTCTTTTTGTTTCAAAGTGCCTTATGTAATAACCGGAGAGGATCACATTTTACCTTTCAGTATTCTCAGATCCCCTCCTTTTTGCCCTCAGGCATCTATCCCCTGAGCCATGGCAAAATCCTTACCAAAAGCAAAGGTATCCTGTAGCTATCATACCCCAAATGGAACTGGACTGTGGCAGAGCAGAGAGTCCTGAGCCCATTGCTAGAAATGCTGTGGTGAGTATCCCAGGCAGTACAGCCTGAGAAACACAGCTCACCAAACAGCTTTGTGCAAGCGAGCCCAGACCACCACCAGGAGTCATAGAATCGCTTAGGTCAGAAAGGACCTTTAAGATCGAGTCCAAATGTCCAGTCACGCTCGCAGCAGGTGGCAGGAAGAGTGATTTCCCAAGGCAGACTTAAAAAAACTAGAGGGAACTAAAATTCATAGCTTTGAAGCAAAAATTACAGAGTTGTCAGGAACACTGGTTTCCTAGAATACCACAGCTTTTCCTGATGAGTCTTCTGCTGCTTCTACCCCGCCTTTACACTGCAGGGGCTGTGGCTCTGTCACCTCTCCTCTTCAGAACCTTTCTTTGTACCACAGAGATGCAAACTATCCTTTTCTTTAAAGTGTAATTGGTAAAACTTAGCAAATATTGCCTGCCTGCAGCTAACCTGAAGCTTGCTGTGCTCTTTCAGACCTGAGGAGATGTTCCTCTGTTCCAGAGCTCCCCCCCCTTTCCCGGGTATATCAGCTGGCATGTAAAAGCTGTTGCCTCTCTGCAAACCTGACCCTACTCGCACTCCCAGACCCTTACGGCTACACCCCCACAAATACGGGTACCACTGCGGGTGCTCCTCTTATCTATAAAAAAAATGTCAGTCTCTTTATTCTTAATGAGGCTGTGGAAGCGCAGGGTGGTTCAGGTGGGAAGGGACCCCAGGAGGTCTCCAGCCCGACCTCCTGCTCACAGCTGGCTCAGCTGTGAGATGGGCTGGCTTTTAATGATGCTGCCTGGCGGTAGGATGGGTCTGGGCTTTCAAGAAGGAAGACAAAGGCAGAAATCTTTTAAAGAGCTTTTTGTGTGTGCAGGTGTTGCACAATCAGGGCGTCGTGTCTGTGTAGACCCAAGGTCAAATTAACACATCTCGCTTTTTCTCTCCCTGTCGGGTCCGTATCTGGAAGGAAAAACAAAAGGCCCATCCAGTTGTCTCCTGACAAGCCGTATTAGTGCTGATGGAGACTGAGATGCCTAGATACGACTGCTGGATTCTCCTAATTGAAACACTGCTTTCAGATCTCCTGTCCCGCGTCCTACATGCATATTCAGTTGTGTCTCAGAGGAAAGCTCCTTTCTCCTCAGAAACTGTGTTGGGTTTTCTTTTCATTTTTCTGGATTTATTTCCATGGAACTTTGAAAGCACGAATACGTTACGGAAGCGTTACCAAGAATCCAAAGGCTTTGGACGCTTTGTGTTTTAATTTTCTAAGAGGCATTTTCTTCTGCTGCAGTTCCCGGTGTGAGTATTTATGGCCCTTGAACGCCATCCAGTGGTGGAAAGGCAGGGCATCTCCCAGCCTGCTGATAAACTGCCTCCAGCCACAGCAAGTTCACCCATAAAATTATTTTTACATTAACAGCATATCATTTTTGTGCCCTATTTGTAATGAAATCAGAAACCATAAAAATATATTTTATATGTCAGGTCACAGCAACAGAAAAGCCATCTGGTGTTTCACAGTTCTTTAAAATGTGAGACAGAAATATACCCTATTTATAATTTGAATTTGTCTAGCTTTAAAGCTCAAGCTTTAAGCAACTGCAAGGGCTGACTTTTTAATCTTCATCACAATTTTTTAGGCAGAATTTTCTCTCTGGATTTGCTAGATCAGGAGAGCTGAAATGTGAGCTCAGGTGGAGGGAGACTGCTTTGTTAACCATTTCCATGCAGGGCTGGATATTTCAGAAATTTGACAGGCAGAGACTACAAAATATGCCTTATTGAGGGTACATTGTTACTTAGGTAAAGTACTTTCTGACTCTCCTATGGTGTGGATTCAGTAAGGATTTGATTCTATGCAATTACAAAAACACAGACTGCAGGTAACAACAGACTTTGTCAGTTCAGCCTGTCCAGTAAACAGCAGGTTTGTTTGGAAAGTTAAAAATATATACTGTTTTTTGAGAAGCTTGGTTTTGATTTAAAAAACCAAACAACAAATGTACAGAATAAGCAGAATTTTTCAAATAGTTATTATTGCTCTGTCCTTAAACCACAATTTAAAAAGTCAAGTTTTCATTGTTTTCTCCGCTCACCCAGTTTCTACTTTTCTCCATGCCTGCCACTTAATGGTGGCAATATAGAACGAGCACAGAGGTAAATGGCCAGAAAACAGAAAGAAACAATTAAAAAACCACCCCAAAACAACAACAAAAAAGAACATTTCCGTATATTCTTATTTCTTCTTACAAAGAAGAGCATCTTCTTTTTTATATCTCTGCAAAAATTTGATTTTCAGTCTTATAAAACTTACGTCATTTGGGGCAAATTTTCCTATTTAAAATATTTTCTGCCCAGTCACCTCTGCTTTTCAGTGACATTCATATGAAAATATGATTTCTTGCCCTCCAGCAAGATTCCCCACTTGCACCCTGAGCTGGGACCACGGGTGCTGCTCAGTGCTAGACCACTGATTTGACAGTGAGGATCAGGACCCTTCCTCACTGATTGCCTCGCAGGGATTTGGAGCGTGGAGATGAGTGGATATTCACGCTGTTTCCACCTAACAGTTCCCCTCCCCCTGGCCACTATCAGACAGTGCCAGGGGACATCCCCAGCTACCTGGTCATTCTTACTGGTGACCTGTTAGCACAGTCCATGACACTGTGTCGGTTTACGCCATCTAGCACAAATCCCAGACCTGGTTCGAGAGAGCGTTGGGGACTGTTCCAGTATGGCTCCAGTTTTGGACAACAAGTTTGGAGGACAGAGAGCTCCTGAGCTGGCCTCAGGAGCTGAGAGCAAGGACTTGTACTGTTAGTTGGCTGAGTGCCTGTACCTTTTGTGTACAAGTCCTGGGCTTCTAGAATATAGCCCTCAAATCTCTCCTGAATACCAGACACTGTTTATAGTTATGTTTGGCATCGTCATTAATGGCTACTCAGTCCTTAGCTGTTCTGGTGAGGCACAAAATTGTACCTACTCCCATTTTCACTACATGCTGAGTGTTTGAACAATTTTCATGTTTGGGAGGACTCCTATGGGACAGGGACTATGGGATCAGCAATGCCACCGACCTCCCCAGCTATAATTTTCAGGAAAGCTATTGCAACAACAGTGGCATACGTTTTGGGATTACCACTCCAAGTCTGCCTGTCTCTGAACACTAATCCCAGGAAAGAGGTATCACTCAGTTCTGTTGGTGTTACTTTTCTTTATCCTTTGCTTTGACAGGCATATTCCCAATGCCTTTTACACGAAGAACCTGCGTACGCTTCTCTTGATGAGGCAAATCACATCTCTCTTTTATCTGCCACATCTCTCAAGGAACAAAGTGCTCTTAGAAACTAGGGTTTGCAGCAGTTCTCCAAGGCTGAAAAATAAGCATAGATCAAGCCTCAAAAATTACAAGCCTAGTGTAAAAGCTATGAAGTTATTAGCAGCAATAAACTGCAAGTTTATTTTCCTGCTAGTTTTACAGCCTTTAACGGTGCCATATTTTCAAACTTCCTTGCCTTGCTCATACCCCCACATCTTGGAGGAAGGCACCAAAGCGGAGAGAGACAGGCAAAGGGAGGCAGGGCTGCCTGCGGTCCAGGGTGCCTGGTCCTTCCAGCATCCGCCTCTGCTCCCCCCAGTGCTGACTGTCCTCTTCAGGCTGCCCAGGGGAATCAGCGTTTTTGGGGTTAGCCACTAATTCCTGGTAGAGGGATAGAGGGAGCTGATTCAGCAAGCAGAGGGGGGACTTCTACACTGAGTTAATCCTGACAGCAGAGAGGCACAGGTCCCGTTTGCGTGGGTGCTTGTGCCCTGCAGTCACTGCCTCATGCCCTGCTGGTGCTCAGGACGGCAGCGATACCAGCAGGCAGCACAGATCTCTGGCTCCAGCCAAGCCGACCCCAGTTTGTGCCCTACACCCGCTTGTCTGTCCGTCCTGCACAGCCAGAGGCCATGGCTCTCGTCTCTGAAGAAGCTGGTGGGTACGTTGTGCAGCCACGTTGAGACCCGTGCCATACTAGTGCTGCACAAGTGTGTTTTCTGCCTTGCGGCAGAGCTTCTGCCCGGAGCATCTCCTAGTGTTTCTGAGTCTGGGTAGTGTTGCGCTGTTTGATGTGTTCCTCTTTATTTTCACGTAGCAGAGTTAAAGTCTCATTTCTACCAGCACAGGAACAAGCTTGGATGCTGGGTAAAGAGAATTTCCTCACAAAACATCCCCATTTTCACCAGGATCTATCCTTGCTGTTCTGTCTCACTTTGTTTTCTGTCATGGGGGTGCAAATATTCCTGTTGACAGGCTGTGTCTGCCCACTGACTCCTCTGTACTTCGCAGCGGTGTATCCTGTGTCTGCCAGCAGATGCCATCAAAACTAGCAAAACGCGAGAAGTTACAGGTTCACAAGGGGAGGGCAGCCCTGCTTCTTTTCCGCTTTCTCCTCTGCTCTCCACAACAAGGCCAGAAAGGGGAAGGAGTGATTAAAGAATAGACTAAAATGAATTCAAAGAACAGGTTAAAGAACTTGTAAGTTTGGTGTCTCCAGGGTGACCGCATCTGATTGATTGATTAAACAAGTGTGCAAAGAACCAGTCAAAGCCAACTCTGTGTAATTAACAACTATCACAGAGAATTAAAGGAGTGTGGGGAGGCTTAATGTGCTTGCATTTAGAAAAGTGCAAACAGGGCTTGAATAATATTATTCCTAAAAAAGAAAAATCTTCTACTGGCCCTGCCAGACTAATTTTGACACCCGAGAAGATTTAGGACACACTTTTAAGCAATCAGTCTGTGTACACCTCCTCAAGTACAAAGAAATAGTCAGCATAGATTTGTTGAAAATAAATTGTGTCAAAGAAAACTATTTTCGTTCCTTGACAGGATAATAGCCTATTCTATGAGGGGAAGTGAGAAATGTAATTTACCTTGCATTTAAGTCAAACTTCTGGTACAGCTATTGGATATATTATTTTCAAATCATGTCTGGATCTAGAAAAATTTTCATTCCTAGATGAGTGCACAGCTAGCAGAAAAACTGTGCTCATAAATAATTTTCAAGGATTCACTGCCAAAGAAGGAGGACTTTGCAAATACAATCCTGAGGGACAAGACCTGAGAGCAGATCTAATAATTATTTTTATTAACGATAAACTAGATGGGACACTTGCAAAGTCTGTGGATGTCATTAAGTGGTCAGTGGTTTTATGTACCTCGGAGGAAAAGAATTCACACTGATTTTGATAAATTCGGCAAATGTTCTAAAATCAAAGAAATTAAATAAAAACAAAGGCAAATGAAAGTGCAATACTTGGGGAGTCTAATGCAAAGCACATATTTAAAAGGAATTATCTATATAACAGCATTGCAGTAACAGAACAGAAGCCTCTTGCCACAAGCTTCATGGAGTAAAACTGACATTGTTAACTCAAAAAAAAAAAGGCCAAATGACACCTTGTACTGAATTAGCTGGACAGGAGTCTGTAAGAGAAAAAGGCATTTACTTGACTCTGTTCAGCTCTGAGGAAGAAGGTGTTTGTGGGCAGATTCTGTCTCCTCAGGGGTGCAGGAAACATGAGCTGTGAAGAAAAGCTGGAGGATGTGGGTTTGTTTAGCCCAGGAAAGAGAGGACTGGAGGGAATGTAATAGTCTCCTAGCAGACAGAATATTCTTATATAGACAGAAGTAGAACGGGTGGTGGGAAGAGACAAGAAAAAACATCAGCTTAATGTACAACAAGGAAGATTTAGGTAAAAAAATCAGGGAGGAAACTTTGTGGGTACAAGGGCAGCTGGAGCAGGCTGCTTTGATCATCACTGAGGGGAAGAGACCGAGCATCGCCCTGCCAGCGGCCAAGGGGTGCTTGGGGCAGCGGCTGTGCAGGGTGGAGGAGATCCTGTCTCACCTGGGAGCTGCACAGCCCCATCCCACCTGTGTTCCCAGAACCAATTACTGAATTCATTGAGTTTCCTTCAGTTGCACTTGAGTTTTATTAATGTCCCGTTCATCATAACACACCCAACCTGAATTCAGCTGAAGAGGTTTTGTTGCTCTTCTGTGGACTGACCTTCTCCATCATTATGACAATGCAACTCAGCTGTTGTCCTGAAGACTTGTGATGGATTGTCTGAGTACACGGCTGGGGTGGATGGATAGCAGATAAAAAACTGGGACTGCAAAGTAATCCCAATCCAGCAGGAGAGAGAAGTCTGACACCAGTCAGTGCAAAGCTGAGGCTCTACCCTGGTGGTTTGGGAATGCTCTCGGGAAACAGGAGCTTTGAATATCAGTAGGCCAAAGAAAGTCAGCATTGGAGACCCCAAGGACTGTGGGGATCTGAACTTAAACAACCCCACAGTACAATAAGCCGAATCAGATTGCACTCTGGAAGGGTCTTTCCCCTTGTAGAGGATGACCACACCATTCTTTACTTAGTTTCTTTGTCAAGAGAAGTCCAGGGATGAAACATCTTCCGTGCAGAAGGTGAGTTTGGCAGGCTTCAATTCATCAGGGATGGATGGGAGAACTTGTATGGCAAGTTACTGTTTTGTGGCTGTCTGTTGAATTTTTAACCAGGAAACTTTTCCTGCTGCGTTACTGGAAAGTGCGTCAAAACTCTTGTCTAGAAATCATCTGCAGAGCTTCTCCAACAAATGTTGCCTGTCAGTGCTCTACTGCAATGCAAATGAATGGAAACTTTAGGTGATACTTCATGAAGTCATTTTCTTTCCTGTTGCTTCTACAGCCACCAATGAAGCCTGGACTTTGATTTTCTAGGGACTCTGCCAGTACTGAAAACACATTTTTACAGTATTTCTACCATTCGTTTCATGGAAAATCTTTTCAAGGAATTGTTAAGATCTGACAAATAAACATCAGTGATTTAACGCTGAGGTTAATTGTGAAGACTGCTGTTTCAAGATGCCCAAAGCATGAGTGGCTGATGGGCATACTGCTGGTTTGTATTGAAAATTTCCTGAAAGTGATTCCTTTGTCTAATTTTTCTCCAAGGGAGGAATTAAATATTTGAAAAAGGACTTTAGGAAACATAGTCATTCTATTCTGTCTTTGATGTCCTTTTAAATTCCCACTGTTGCAGCTGCCACTGCACTGTGCAGCCATGTGGGAGGATGAGGAGAATGTATATAGTTGTATTAATACTATGTTACAAACATTATTAAATCACTGAACTGTAAACTATTCAAAAGGAGATTTTTGTCCTCTTAAGCCATCCCTGCATCAGAAACGGTAAGGTGAGGAAGAGAGGTGGGGAACACACATAAGAGCTACAGCTGTGTCAGCTGAACTCACCACCCAAAATCAGTCAGTGAACTCTGGTAAGAAGTTTAGAAGACGAGGGTGCTGTTTTTTCCAGGCTCAAATTTTGATTATCACACTGGTATCTTGTAACAGAGTTAAAAGATGGAGAGAAGTTAAAAATCAATGTCCAAATTGTAAGTTCAAGTGAGAAGGATGGACATGTCCATGTTTATGTATTTCGACTCAAATACTGTATTTATTATCATAGAGTTCACCTAAAATGCACACTGAGGAATGCACTGGATATTTTCATTAAACAGCATGTTTAAGTCCACTTGTGACATCTTAGCATGCCTTACTAATTCTGTGCCATTGCTAGCTGCTACAGTTGAATCTGCTATCAATAATAACCAAATGCAGTGGGTGCTGTATTGAAGAACGATAAAAGGCACTCCCTGCCCCACAATCTTGAAAGGAAACTAGAGCTTTTCTCCTCATGTGGTTCATAGCCAAAAGAAAAAAATCACTCCTTCTTCAGAATGGTTTGAGGCCCTGAACATGGGTGATGTCTACATTCAGAAACCTCAATGCACTGTGGATTGAGAGTGGATTTACTGCTGGTCTCTGAAGTGGGAAGTGGGGTGGGTGCAGAAGCAAGGAGAAGTGGGACATTACTATTTACACAGAAGTCATAGTCAGTCAGAGTAGACTCAGAATATTCTGAAGCTTGTGCAAATTGAAGTGTTTTTCACTACAAGAGAAAGCTTATGTCAGGCATGCATGAGGGTATGATGCTTTGGAAGAATGGGTGTCTTCATGTGCTTGACTACCAAGTTCTGGGAGCTGATTTGGGGGAACTGTCCCACATTTTTTGGAAGAAGGATGTGCCACAGAGAGATCAGTCCCCCAGCTTTCCCAGTGCCATTATGTAGACATTTGCCCTCTGCAGCTGTGGTAGCCCAGGCTGTGTTTAAGCAAGCACTTCTGTACTTGGAGCCCCTGGAAGAACTGGAAATGGAACAGTAAACTGTCACGTTTGTCCATTCAGTATCATTTTGACAGACTGGAAATTCATAATGTAAAGGTAAACCCAGATCCATAGTGCCAGCAGATGGCTGCTGAGGAGTGGCTCGATCCCAGTGCATGGGTTGAAGAGCACTGAGCTGCAAGCACCTGCCAGCTTGCACTGTCAAATCAATGGGATTTTGGAAGAAAATCCTGAGGGCAAAGAAATAGGGAAACTAGACTAAGGTGGCATGTGGTCTGTTTGTAAAAGAGATGGTCTGACACAGCATTTGGGGATGGCATCAGGGCAGAGACATGGACATCTCATCCAGTCATAGATGTGTGGATATGCTCTCTCCTACCTCAGACTGGCTCTGCTACTCAGTGCATGTGGAGCAAGGAGGGAGACAGACTGAAGTGAGAAGGGCTGGCACAAGTTGGTCCTAGACCTGCTAGATGCCTGGATTGCCATCCCGTCTGCTAGCTGAGCAGGGAATCACTTGTGCTGTCCTTCCCCAGTTGGTGCTTTCCAGGGATATTTGAGAATGCCACCTGAGGATAAATGATTATTTTATATGCAGGGCTTATGTACTTCACTGAAAAGCAACTTTTTCATGCGTATATGTGAGGCATATGAAAAGCTACTGGCTGTAAAGCCTGGAGCTCAGGGATATGCATAAGAGATTTCTCTTGCTGCTAAAGGTCATTTATTTTTCTGGTAAACACATGCTTGTTTAAGTGGTGTGCTTCCTGGAATACTTCTCTCCCGAGGTAAGAGTTGCTGAAGAGTATTCTGATACTCAAATGTACACTGTATGGGGCATTTCATACTTGTAAGTACTTCTTGTAATAGGCACTCAATTAAAGAGGAATAAAAAGAAAGTGTGTGATTCTGAACCACTTACTGAATGTAGGCTGGTTTCTTGTCTTCTACTCCTGTTGACTTGGGGGGAGGTTGATGGTTGTCTTTTTCACTTACACCTCGTGGGTCTCAGGCTCCTTGTGCACTGAAATCTGCAGAAAAACAAGCATCTGAAGAAAAGGCAATTGTGCAGTGAGGCTTTGATACTGACCTTGACCTCTTCATTATTAGGTGTGAGATTGTCATATTTTGTTCAAACTCTGCTCCTTGTTTGAGCTTTGTTGGAAATCCAATGGCTTTGGTGTTGATGACTGACACTATTTCTCTTTGCTAAAAGTGGAATTTGTTAAATTGCCTAGGTACTAGGGCTAACTCTATAACCAGTAGAGAGAAACACATCCCTGTACGGGGGTCGTTTTGTCCTTGCTGGGCAGTGAAGAAGACTGCATGCATAGCTCAGGTGCCTTGTTTCTTGGTGGCCAAAACTAGGTGAAATGAATCACACCTGAGTGTTTCCTACAGTGGGGAGATGAACCTCAAAGTGCTGCCACCATTATACATCATGATGGTAGAGCAGCATCCACCCTGTTGTGCTCAGCTTGCTAGTTTGGGTTCTGCAGTGGCACTTCTGGGGCCTGAGGCAGAGAGGAGGACACTGAGGAAGAAGAGGTGGTTGATGGTGCCTCCAGGAGGAGGCTGATGGGTCAGGAGATGCAGAGCACTGAGGAGCTGGGTGACGGTGTGGGTAGGAGGTGATGGTGAAGACTGGTGTTAAATACCTTCTTTTGCAGCGTGTGGTTTACTGTACTGAACACCAAATGTCTGTCTACAGCCAAACTTTTTGGCTTGCTTCCCGTATATTTTTGTGCAGCCAAAGTTTACTCAGCAAATATTAATATTAAGCAAATTTGAAATTTGCTGTCAGCAAACACTCTCAGCAAAAGCTGGAGTGTAAGGATTAGTGCCTTCTTCCATGGCTGAACTGAGCAGCAGAGGTCTCAGGGGATCTGTGAAGCGATTGCAGCAAAAGCAGCAGTCTTAAAATTGGAAGCCTTAAAAACGCACGACATCTTGAGGGAAACTTTTCCAACCGTAATGTCTGAATAGCTGCAATCTGTTTAGGGGCAAGACATAAGCAGAATAAGAAGAAAGATTTGTCAGGTGATAAGTGTTCAGAGGCTGCTGCAGAGAATAATGCATTTTTTTTCCTCTTTGTCTGTGGTGGCTGGGATGAAAAGCAACATGCTCCAGCTGCAGCAAGGGCGATTCAGGTTAGATAGTGAATAAAGCTCTCTGTTGCTGAAGGAAATGAAGCAGGGAAATGGGCTGTCTGAGGAACATGAGGCATCCCCATCGCTGGATGACTTTAAGAACAGATTGAACAAACATTTGTCAGGAGTGACATATCTGTAGGTGACCCTGCCTTGAGGCTAGGGAACAGATGAGGCCCTTCCAGCCTTATGGTCTGCTGGCTGGCTGAGCTGGATTGTCTACTACGGACAAGTCTGTTGGCATCAACCCCACAGCAATGCGTTTGTCAGACTGGTAGACCGCTGCGAGTGCAAACGGTAAGCCTAACAGCTACGAGTTTAACGTTTCGTGTTTAACTGGGGTTAACTTCCTAATATGGAGTGAGGGATTTGGGAATCTGTTTAGGAAGTTTGTTTTAAAAGGTCTGAGTGTAACACTTGCTGCTTCTAATATTGCAGACTGGGTCGTACAGCGCTGTGCTTTCTAAAGAACTGGCGGGTGTGTTGTTGGTTATTTTTGATGGGTGAGTTATTCTTGATTTGGATAGGACCTGTGTGGTGTAAGACAGACCTGTGTGAATTACCCTGAATTGCCCTGTGCGCGATGCCCCTTCCCCGCGTGCTCCCTGTGCTTCCCTTCCTGGCGCTCCCCCTCTCACTGGGCTTTTGAACGGAGCCTCAGGTGACATGATGTATGTCCCTTAGAGGAGCCACATGGGCCAAAGCTGTGTCCAAGGTGGTAAGGTGTCTGGGCATGGGCCCTTCACAGTGACCAGCCTGCTTCCACCTGCTCAGCACCTGCTTCCCACCGCTTCCCTACAGTGTGTGAAATGCACGGTTTAGTCACAGTGATCTAGGCAGCCTCCTTGGCTCTGGCTGGCCGATTTTTTGGCCACCAAAATCTGTGCCTGACAGCATCAGGTGGGAAGTGACAACACGGTCAGTCTCCCAGTGACCACTGTGATTGCTGGGATGGCAGAATGGTGGTAAGAATGGTGGTAAAATCGGCAGGTGTCATCATTATTACACCCTAGGTGTCAGTATAGGTACATGTCTTAGAGGAAAACCAGGGCTCCAGAGTATGCCAGCATCGTATTTGCAAATGATGTTGCTGTGTGTGAATTGTGGCAGTGACTGATGGGGCCACAGTGTATGAAGAAATTGCTCCTCCTGTGATTGCAATAACCACCACTTTGCTGTGAGGGCTACTGGGTGGGATATAGGTGTCCAGTCAAAGGCTCCAAAATAGACGGGCATACTGCTTGTGTGAGAGGGGGTGGCGAAGCCTGGATTGGGACAGGGGGGAACAATCTGGAGAGGCAGCAGGTGACAGTATGTCTTGTAGGCTTCCATAAGGATGTCCACCATGAACTCGCTGATGGTGAGCTCCTCATCTCGGGCAGGGGGGGACAGGAAATAGATGTGATCAGCTTTCAGAAGAGAGCAATTACTCGGATCTGTATGGGGATTCAGGGCTGGACATTTGTGAGCTGCCACTACAAAGCTGATGGCTGCTCTGGGCCCAGGACCATGAAGAGCCACATCCTCAGATTAGAGGCCTAGTGCTCTCCCAAATCAGGAGTACAGGGTAGTCCCAACAGTGTACTTGTGACTCATCCATAATGGTCAAGACATAGTGAGTCTACAACGCACGGCAACAGCTCCTGGCAACGGGCCATGCTTTTGGTGGGTGAAAGACTGGCTGTTGCTGGTGATGGTGCTGGGGCTCCAGCTCCCAAGACACCCCTGGAATATCTGCAGCAGAGATGACAGAGAGCACTGTGGCATGGCCCCATGTGCCTCGAGTGTGCAGGGATCTCCTGCTGCTTTTATCTCCCTTTTTGAGCAGATGGGGGAGGCCAACACAGCAAGATCAGGAGCCTGTGTGTGGGCAGGAGCCTCTGACTGGAGATGAGCTGAGGCTGGGAACCTATCTATCTGCACTGTTAAAAATGCCTGTGGGGTATTTCCTGTGACTGACTGGTGGTATCGATGCGGTCATGACAACCTGACAGTGCAGTGAAGCCATGGTTCTGGAGACTAATCCCCTAACCATGCTGGTCCTCAAAGCACTGATGCTTCTTTCTTGTGCAGCTGTGCAAACCAGGCTGTCCTGCAGAGCAGCTGCACGTGGCTGCAGCTCACACATGGGTTCATGGCTATTGTCAAGGCAAGGAGTTTCCACCACCTTTCCATTTCCTTCCTCTGCCTATAGGCCAAAGGATGTTTTTATACAGTCCATTAGCAAATATTTCAACAACACAGATAAACTATCACATAAAAAAATACCCTCAAGGAAAATTGTGTTCACACGCACATGTAGCACATGAGCTTGTGAGCAAAGAAACTGTACTGCCTTGGCTGCAACAATTATTTTTAAGCCTTTATATTTTTTTGTGCAGAAACTTATTCTTATCTCCATGTTTTCACGTCTTTTGCTTGGAAATAGGTGACCCATAAGACTGGCTTCATTTGCGTCGCTTTTCCCCTGTGTGCTCATGTATTCATTGCAAAAAAGTGTCTATTTCCTTCATCTGAACATATATTCACACTTTCATTTCCTTGTGTAGCCTTGCTGTTTCCAGCACCCTGTTGATCTACACATGACTATCTGGAAGAAGGCAAGTAGAAAATACTTTTATGTGATTCAAAGAAAGACCAAAGCAAGAGCTGAGTGGGAAAAATAAGAAAACTATCTCTCTTCTATCCTAGAAGACAGGTTGTTCACACAGAGTGTGTTTTTAAAGACTTTATTTTAAAAAGGTCAAACTAGAAAACTCATTCTTGGATGAGCGTGTTTCAGCTTTCAAGTGTGTACGTGCAGTTGCCTACAGACAAGGCACGAGTCCAAGCTCCCATTTGAGCCCCAGTCTAGGGCTTAATTCAGTTGCCCACAGGTATGCATCTAGTGATACCTGAGGTGCCCTGAAGTGTCCTGCTGCTGCTTTGCCAAGGTACAGCTCTGTGAGGCCTGTGTCATGCCTGGGTGCAGGTGTCTCCCAGGATGAAATGAATCATAGCCCATGACTCCAAAGGCTGCATTGGACAGACCTCTCTTGGCTGTAAAGGGGGCAGACAAACCCAGAACACATGTAGGAACTTCTCAGTATACATCTAAATTTGGATGTCTTCATATGCAGCCAGATCCCATCCTGTCTGTCTCCATTCCACGCACTCCTTGATGACCCTCCTGTGCTCCCAGTCTCAGCCTCATTAGGCCAGGGATATGATGCAGCCTCGATCATTTGGGATTTCAATTCATTTTGCATCTGCTGGCAAAGAGCAGCTGAGCTTTATGCTCTCTCCTTTTTAAGCCGATGGTTACATGAAAAAATCAGAACTTTCATTTTTGTCTTTAGAAAACTAAGTGTTCATGAATTTGGCACCAAAAAGTTTTGGATCATTGAAATTTTTACACCCCAGAAAGCCAAGTACTACAATTCCTGTTGCAGCAAGAAAATGAGCTTCATGTAAGCCAAGATGTAGCTATTACATTGGCAGGAATTAGGAAAATAAGTGGCAAAGCTGCTTTAGAGCCAATGAGAGGTCTTATAGCTATGGAAGCTTTTGGTTTTTGTTCTTTAACTAATGTAGCTTCTCAAGCTGCTCACTTGTCAATCACCTTACATAAAATGGTAGATAGGTTAAAAAGATCATGAAATTGTGGGTTACCAGGAAAATTAAAATACTGATATGAAGAACTGTGTGCCTACTACACCTGGTAAGCACTGAAAACAACATGTGAACTAAGTTGGTTAAAAACCAGAAAACTAGCATTGGAAAGTATTCAGTGTAAAATAACTGGGAAGGTTAGAGCACAGTGGCAGTTCATCAACAGAAATGAAGCCCTATAGGAACAGATTAATTTCCAGAGCACCCCCTGGCTGTTTCCTTCTACTTAGCTCAAAATGCCCTTAAAATATATTGGTTTTCTGCTGCTTTCAATGAATATTTTGAATGGGATTTGCTCGATTTTTAGGCTTATGTATGTTAAATTTTGATAATGCTTTGGCAAATTATATGTCTAACAAATGATGTTCAAATCCTGTTTGTGAAATAAACCCTCCTAATAAACAGAACTTAATCGTTAACTTAATAAACAGCAGCTTTCCTTCTTCAGCCCAAACTCCCCTCGGGGTACTGTAGCTCTGACACAGGCATTCGTTTGCACTATGAAGCAGGCTGGGTGTTCAGGGGTGTTTCTGAAGGTGGCTGTCTCATGGCCATCCTGAGAATTGGAAGTTCTCAGCCGCGGGTGACCGGGCGTGCAGCCCCTGCCTTCTGCCTTCCCACTGCCTGCCCTGGCACAGGGCAGCAACACCCACGACACCGACCTGCTGCTGGGGCTGGCGGCTGCGCTTTTGAACCCAGCGGGGTGTTCCTGGTGAGGTCGGCCGCTGGCTGCCTCTTCAAATCAAACTCTCCAGTGATGCTACAAAAAACATGTGATGACAGTTGTTGGGGGGAAAACGAAGTCAAACTCGGTATGGGTACAAGTGCTGTTTCGCTAGCTTATAGCCCATGAGAAAGCAGGATGCACAGCCCCACATCCAGCTTCCTTGCGGTCCCCAGCCCCACGACAAAGTCCATTGCAGCTGGATGGATGAGGAACAGGCTTTGGCAGGAGGTTCACTTCCACACCTCCGTTTTCCCCGCAATGTATCATCTTCACTCTGCAATCACACTCCTAAGCAGAGGAAGCCGACGCTCGACAACTGTGAATTAAACGCAGACTTGAGCTGTGTCAGTATTCCCAGCGAGTGGAGCAACCCTGACGAGTGCCATGGGGGTGGCAGTGCCGTGTGTGTCTCCTCTGTGACAGCCTAATACCGGGGCCGGGGCCGGGCAGCCCACCCCTGCCTCCTGCGCTTGGGGTCTGTGCGGGAGCGTGAAATTGCGTCTGCCTCCGGCTGCTGGCCTGCCAAGGAGGCAAGACTTCTTATTGGAAAAGTATGCCTTTTAGCTCAGATGACAGCAGCCCGTGGTTTTCATGCTGCTGATGGTAGTTCTGTCCCTAATGATGCGCATATGTATGTAAAAGCATAATACATTTCACCTGTCACTTCTTCAGCTTGCTTCGCTTTTCCCTTGTCATTCCAATGACAGAAGTGTTGATCTCGGAGTACCACAAAGTGCAGAGCGCTCTTGCAGAGATACAGAATTGCTGAGAAATACAGGGAGGGCCTGGAGGGAGCAAGTCAGGAGGGCAAATCAATCCTTATCTGGGCATGTTCTGCCTCTGCAAGTTTTTCACGTCTTGCTGCTCATGTTTGCTGTGGCTTTTGGTTCACTGGCTGAGGAATGCATATGCTAACATATGTGCTGCTGCTGAAGTCAAACTGACCCCCTGGCTCTAAGGTAATAGTTCACAGGTAAATATTAGTCCAACAGGATAAGGGGGGAATGTGTGGAAGAAGAAGGAAATGGAGAGATGGAATCAAGACAAGATCTTTCGTCTAAAACAATCAGCATTCAGATGTCGTTGGTTATTGTAACTCTGAAAGGTAGATCAGTCAAATTTTCAAGCAACCTGCAAAAGTAGCTCCAAATTTTATGCATTGAGAGACTGATTCAAAGGCAGTTGAAGACAGTACCAGCTCTACCACTGACTTGTGCAACTGGATCCAGTTCCCAAAATTTTATGGGTGTGCAATATACAAAAATTAAACACGAAAAGCTGATCACAATGCCCCAGAACTTCTCAGAATTTTGTCCTCTTGAAACAATTTTCCTTTAGAGGATACCCTACAGGCTGTTTCTTCAATACAGAAATAACTGTAATCTCCAGAGGGAGTCCAATTGGCCCAAAGGACCTCCAGCCTTCGTGTGCTGGTAGTGATCAGCATTGACTCACGGTAGCTGTGCTGTGAAAATCAGTATTGATTGATTTTCCAAAGAGGGAGAGGAAAAGGAGCAAACAGAGATATGGCATGAGGAGAGAGCATGTCAATTAGCCAGGAGAGCCAGCAGGACCTGCTTCGTGCTCTGTGCCCCATGAGTTATTTCATATACCTTGACATGCCTGACCGCTGCTGAGTGCCACAGCTACTCTTGGTGGCTGCCAAATGGCACGCTCAAGGGTGAGCTAAGCTATCAGCTGTGACTGAAACTCCTTTGTCCCATACTTGTGCCCATGTGGAGGTGGAGAGCAGCAAGGCCACTGGACTGTGGCTGCTTTGGGGCTGCAGTGCCACCAGCTTGTGGTTCCCCAGCCTGGGGGCAGAAAGGGCATTTGGTCTCCTCCATTGTATGTTCAGCTCTTCAAGCTGGGTGCTGAGCTGAGAAGATGCCATCACCACAACAGGCCCTTTGAAGACCGGTAAGACCTTGGCAATGGTTGCTTTTGTGAACATTGGTGGCTGCTGTGTGAGGTGTTGGAAAGCCCAGCCGCAGCACTCGGGCGTTAGTGGTGTCACCGTGTGGTGGGTGCTGCCAGCCCTTCCTGTTCTGTCAATGCAACCTTTTAACTGTCTTGGTGATGAGGACTGGCTGGCCTGTGCCTTGGCTTTCTCTGCGTGCAAGCTAGGTCTGGTCTCGGTAGCCTTTATGCACTGTCCGCACCTCTCTTGGCCTGAACACTTCCTGCAGCGTCTGCACAAGAGAAATGGTCGCTGTGGTATCTGCACGAGAGAAATGGCTCGTTTCCAGCCAGGACCGGTGGTTGTGGAGAGTGCAATGCTCTCTTTTACAGTGGGTTTGAATCTCCTGCTTGGTAGTGTTTTGCTCAGCAGAAAATCAGGACTTGTTAGTCTGCTTTAGGGAATGGGGACATTTAGAAACTGTTCCCGGTGTGGCTGTTTCAGCACCTGAGTTGGTCTGTTGCTGCCCACAGGGTATGTGCCTCCCTGCAGCATGAAGAAGAGTTTGGTGGTAAAAAAGCAGGTCAACGGAGCAAAGCAAGAGCATCCCTGTAACGTGAGCTAATGTGTCCTTTCTAACTGAGGTACTGCTGGTCAAGATGCTGTGGCCTGAGCTTTTGCATGGGCTGATGCACGCGTACAACCCCGTGAGGAACGATAGTCAGCCCTTGCTGCTGTCTGCCTCGCTGTAACTTGCCATAGGGGCTAGATTAAAGTAGCAGGGATATAGCAGCACGTGCTCCATCCAGGCAGGTCTACTCTCCCCAGGGGTTTCTGCTGCAGGTCTGAGTGGAGCTGGCGGCGTGGAGCAGGTTTGTTGTGCTGGGCCACGCCACAGAGAGAGGGGACAGCGGCTGCCATGGGGCTGTGCCTCACTGAGAGATGCCCAGCGCACGATGCTTGCAGGCAGCTTGTTCGCCGTCTGCCACCCGTGTGGACGCCGGTCCTGCTCTGTCCCACGCGTGCTGGTGCAGTGGGGTTGGAGCACACAGCTCCGGCCACTTGCTTAGTGCCCAGCCCACGGGAGCAGTGGTCCTGTCCTCCACACCCGCCACTTTTATCTTGGTCAGAGGTGCCCTGCGTCCCCTGGGCAAAGGTGGAAGTGGCAGTTTGGCTGGGGACAGACCGGGCTCGGAGGAAGGCGGGTGATAGGGGTCACACCATGTCCTCGGTGCGCAGGGGAAGACAAGACACAGCCTCTGCCAGCCCAGGTCTCCATCCCCTTCCTACCCATGGGCTCTGCACGCGTGGTAGGAAGTGGTACGCCCTCCTCCCGATCTTAATTAAACCCACAGATAACCTGCTCTTTAGCAAGGAGCAATACTGCTGTAGTGAAAAATTAAAGGATTATGATCTGTGACTTGTGTGTATATGCAAGCATTGGACCAAGACAACCATGCTTAATTTTGCAATCCTAGATTAACTTCTGTGACCTAATTGGATTAATTTTTTCTTTCTGCCTGCTTCAGAAACCGTGCAAGCCATAATACAGAAATGTTCTCCTGAAATTGCAAAAGTAAGAGGTATTTTCTTGTTACTCCAAATTTAAAAAGTGATTCTTTACATTTCTCATATTCAGACTTAGCAATACAAGAATGAGGAATTGCACCAGAATATGTATGAATAAAAAGAAAGCTCTAGCTGATCGGCTTGATTTTAGTGGTCAAATTCTCCATTTTAAAAGCTCTGAAACAGGAGGTGTTAGCCTGATTTTTTTATTTATTGGAGAAATAAGCTTGTTGAGGCTTATCCCAGCACTCTAGCAGCTTGTCAGGCTGTTCCTCCTGTAAAGGACTGAGATATTATTTCTAGTGGCATCACAGAGGTGGAAGTAATTTGTATGGAACTTTTGATTCCTCTGAAAAGATTGTTGTAGAAAGCTTTGGAGAGAAACCATTTTTTATTGTTAAAACCACTGGAAGGTCACTCTGCTCATTGCAGGTAGTTCAGGCATACACCTGTGATTTCGTGTTTTGCTTCTTAGTGCTCCTTTAATAGCCAGAAGCTGAGTCATTTCAAATTACGCACAAAACAACACTTCACAAATGAATAGGAATTCTGTCGTCCCTCTTCCCAGAAATTACGTTTTGTTTCTTAATCAACAAAACGTGCCTCTCTTATAAAGCATAGCTGAAATGAGACAGTGCTTTATGCCTCACCCGACAGAAATGTGTCGATTTGCAGTCATGTGGCGTATGAAATGAGTACTGGAGACAGTGCTTTGGAAGAATCGAGTACCCCAATGACATGGGATCTTGCACCAGATAGAAATGAGGGTGAGAATTTGTCATGCAGGAAATTAATCCACAAAAACTTCAGAGAGCTGATCTATATGCTAATGTCTAAGAATGCAGTGCAAGCAACTGGAAGAGGGTGAAATATGGGTGGGGGAGGTTGGTGGGATGGAGTGGTGCAGGGGGGCTTTTCCAACACTGCTTATTGCATCTGGGAACCATACTAGTGGTGGCTGTAGTTTCTACTGATAGAAGCCCCATGGGAGAGTAGAAGAGAGAGAATTATTAAAAAGGGATCTTAAAAAACCGTGACACATGGGAAGACATTGTGGTGTATTACACAGCATCTCTCATTTGGAAGAATCTTGACGCACTTTAGAAATCTGATTTGTAGTAAAACTGCAATAAAACAGTAGCAGAGGCTGTGCAGAGCAGTGCCATGGAACACAGCCTGCAACCTGATTTCCTAAAGTCAAAAGCAGAGTGATGCTTAGGTAGTGTGCATTAACATAGCACAAGGTAGCCTTGCTTCTTGCTACAGGTTACTTGAAGCCACCGCAGTGCAGAGAAGGGCTGCAAAGGAAAAGGAGGAGAGATAAGAAACAGAGGGAAAAATTAACAAACAGGGGTGACAGACCAGGAAATTTTGAGATGGGGAGAAAAGGGATTAAGAAGGAAAAAATTTGAAACAAATAATTCTTCCTTAGGTGTTTGAGAAGAGGCTCATATCATTTGCTAGTATATGTTTTTCCCACAGCTTGTTCATGGTTACACCTTCTACTTACAGCAGAAACACTGGAAGTTTACCTTTAAGGGCTGATTCAGTGCTCATACAGATTAGCAGAATTCTTCCCAGTCACACTTACCGAGCAGTGATCGGCAGTGGAGTTGTTGTATACTTGGGTGGGGACACATTAAACCACGAGACATTGTATAAATTGTTCTCCAGGGCTGATAGACATGACAGGAGATCATTTCCAGTTTACGTCAATTTGAATGTAGCAAACAGTGTAGACTGAGCGGGAAGGGGTAACTTCATCATACAACATCATCTACGTGCGATCACCTAGATGGGATTCATGAAAAAGTAAAAATCCCCTGGCAGTGGCAGAGGAGAAGGGAGCAGTGTTGGCAATATTACACACATAGCAAAAACCAGAGAATGTTAAAGAATAATTTTACAGCTGATGAACATGGCTGACATTTATCCAAACTCAGACAATTTTTAAAAATTTTATTCTTTTTGTCCTCAGGAGAAAAACAGATAGCAATTACAAAGGGAGTATGTGTTGTATGGGACTCTAATGAAATACAACTTGCAATATATTGACTAGACCAAGTAGAAGATATCACAATATTTACTTTATTATGTGTCCACTTACACAATAAAGCAATTTAAGATAATTCTTCATATAAATCGTTTGGGTGTGTAAAAGATGAAAGTAAACCAGCCTGTCTGTTATTGATATTGGCAATAGTTAAACAAACGCAGGCAGAAGGACAATCTCTGCACTTGTGCTGCAAGCCTGTGTTTCCCCTCAACGCTGCAATACTCTTTACTTTTTGATAACTGGGATTGAAAACAGAGGAATGGAAACAAAGTCCTTAGAAACGATTACCTTATTCTCTTACCATCTTAGATAAAGCCACTTTTTTTTTTTTTTTTGTTTGTTCTCTTCTGATAAATGCAAAGGACAGAGAAATAAGAAGTGACAACTATGCAAAACTGGACAGCTCAGGTACATGGCAGTGAAGTCTGAGTAGTGACAACCTTTTATGTAAACTTGATGAAACAGGGACTTTGTTTTAAACCCTTTTGGAAAGTATAATGCTACCATAGAATCATAGAATGGTTTGGGTTGGGAGGGACCTTAAAGATCATCTAGTTCCACCCCCCCCCTGCCAGGGGCAGGGACACCTTCCACTAGACCAGGTTGCTCAAAGCCCCATCCAACCTGGCCTTGAACACTTCCAGGGAGGGGGCAGCCACAGCTTCTCTGGGCAACTTGTTCCAGTGTCTCACCACCTTCATAGTGAAGAATTTCTTCTTTACAGCAAATCTAAACCTACCCTCTTTCAGCTTGAAGCCATTACCCCTTGTCCTATCACTCCATGCTCTTGTAAGAAGTCCCTCTCCAGCTTTCTTGTAGGCCCTTTCAGGTACTGGAAGGCTGCTCTAAGGTCTACCCGCAGCCTTCTCTTCTGCAGGCTGAACAGCCCCAGCTCTCTCAGCCTTTCCTCACAGGAGAGCTGTTGCAACCCTCGGATCATTTCTGTGGCCCTATCATCTGTCTCCATTCAGGAAGAGCAACAAAACTAATCTCACGTACTGCGAACAGCTCAGTACATCATTGTGCTGAGGAAGCCCCAGTGTTGAAGGGATGTGGATGAGCCAAATCTAAGTGGCTCAGGATATATGCAGCTCTTAACGTGTTTTTCATATGTTTAGGATGTGCTGTGTGCTAGAGAGAGATAACTCACCTTGAGAGATGATGTGATCCACGTGGGAAAGACAGAGAGAAAGGACAGATGATATATGCACAATAATTCCTCCACTGCCCATGTTGACTGTTTGTCTTTCAGGAGTCATATCAGAAGTGGATTTGAGAAGGACAAAAACATCAGCTGCAAGGAACAGGAGAGATGTTGCACTGCACGGAGGTGGTGAAGAGAAAGCTTGTAGAGAAGACAGATGAGGTTGGCACAGGCAGAAGAGCAGGAGCTGAGTGCAACCTGAGTTACCTGTGCAGGTACAGATCCCTGAAAGTGAAGATACAGGTCCCTAAAATGGTAATAAGAGGGCCAATTTTAATGTAGTAGAAAGGAAACAACAAAGATAGGATACAGAAGGAGGGTGACAAGCTAAAAATAGCAGGTGAAATAGTATTTGAAGAGTATGTCTTTTGGGGAGTCCACCTGGTTGACGGGTGCAGTCTTCAGGGATGGGGATGTATGAAATCACTTCAAAGCACTGGCTGCTTACACAGAGCAAAAAACTTCTGGATATGGCCTGGACACGTGTAAGACAGAGTAAAACATAGCAGACTTGAACACCCACAGTCATGGGAATCCTGATGAGAGCACTGAGATGGGGGACGAGAGCGGGGGCTTGCTTCAGTAGGACCATGATAGATTTAGGGATTAGGGAGAGTCAGAAACCCAAAGGCAGGATCATGTGTTGAGGGTGTAAAGACAGGAGGAGACAGCACTCAGAGAAAATATGTAGAAGTGATGACAGGGTCTGAACAGGCAGGTCGGTATGAACCCTGCTGTAGAGAGGGAAGGAGAGGGGAGGAAAAACCTTTTAACAAACATCAGAGGAAAGGCAGGAAGACAACTATGCAAGAGGAGAACTAGGGAAAATAAGACTTTGAGGAGGACAGATGTTTTAGAGAGGCTAAGGAAGATGGATGTAGGCTGAAGGTCTTGGATACATCATTCAGAGCCTGCTGGGCAGAGCTTGCATTGCAGAGCGTGGTGTGGCTGGGCCTGATCCAGGACAGGTATGAACTGGGAGCTGTCACGGATAAGAAGTCAAAGTTTCAGAAGTGTCTCCAAGACCTTTGTAAAATCAGCAAATAATTAACACAGGGAAAAAAAATGAAGTTGCCAAACAATGGTGCCGGACTAGCAAAAGTTTTTATTTCCATGAGACAAGAGGTAATTTCTGATTAAGTTAAATTGTTTGATGTAAACAATCCTCTAAATTGTTCCTGACTTTGAGTCTGAGCGTGGGGAAAATGTACAGGACATCTTCATCAGTCTAGTGGCATTTGTTGGGAAACATAGCTCTGTGTTTAGCTAATGACATAATTAGAAAAGCAGTAGTCAGCTGCCAGTGAATGGTGAGTCTCTGTTTAACAGGGAAGCATAAAAATTAAACATCCATCTGTTTTTTTCCTGTTAATTACCTCTAAATATTAAAATTGAATACAGTCTTCAACCTGATTGGTAGTTTGAGTGGTAATAGTGGAGATCAGATACTTAAAGAAAGACAGTGGAAATGAAGATGATGCAGCTCCTGTATTTTACAGCTACCATACCTATCTCTGAAACATTTCTACTACCTACAACAGCTGCTGTGGAGGTCTTGTTCACCATCTCTGGTCCTTCAGCCATACCTCTGGCTTTAAATGAGCATCAGCATAAGTGGCAGAATTAACTGAGCCGTTGCTTTTGCATGAGAAACGTGATGGTATGCTACATGCCAGCAGCAGTGTCTACCTGGGGGGTTGGTCCTGCTTTGAGGGTTGTTGTTAGTGGGGCTTGGACTCATTGGCCTCCAGAGATCCCTTCCAACCTAAATTACTCTGGGTGCCGGTGTGCCCTTAGAAGCTGGCTGGGGCGCAGTTTCTGCCTCGTCTTAGCCGAGTGCCTTGGGGTGACTCAGACTGTCTGCTGGGGCAGTCCCACACATTTGCTGTTCCCTTTCTGATCATTACTGTAGCTGGACACCCTGGTAGCAGAGTAGCAAACGGCCCAAGGGACACCAAAACCTACCATCTTCTAGGAACGGCTGCCGGTGCACCCTGTCTTCCCTGCAGCAGTCACCTTGCCCAGGGAAATTATGCACAAACCTTGTTCTTTATTAATCATTTCTATTGAGCTTGCTGAAAGAAAAAATAAAATTATTCTGCAGCAGTTCTTACAAATACTACTTTTTATTTTGATTCGCAGCTATTTTTGTTCCTAACAGCATATGCCCTCTGGGGAGCTGCTTTGGAAGTTTTATAGATAAGGCAGGGTCAGGCCACTCTTCCCCAGCTTTAATCAACAGTTTCCACCTCCAGCAAACTGCAAAAAGGAAAAACCATAATGGATCTCTGGGCTTCCTCACTAGAAGACATTTTCAGTGGCCGAGATTATTTTTTCTCTCTTTTTAGATATTAATGCTAGCTAGTAGGGAACCTAAAGGCAGCTGGAGAAGGTAGCTGTGACAATAGCTTCAGAAGGGCAGCTGGAGATAAACCTCCTAAACTCAGGCATGGAAAACCTGGAGTCCTTAAAGCAGAATCCCACTGCATGTGGGTAAGAGGCAGGTCACACTTTTGTCACCTTCAAACTTGATTTACACTCAGCTTGTGGCACTGCATCTTTCCAGCTGAACGCTTTCTCTCAGAAATAAGGATGTCATTTCTCAGCTCCATCTGGAGTTTATTACTCACATGTTACTTACACTTCCTTGACTCTTGATAAGAAAAATTATTGTCATATTGTAAATTTTCAAAACATTTTTCTGAGATGGCTTCCAGTGCTGTTACAACACTTTTGCTAGCTCTGATAGTTGTTTTGATGGATTTGGAGCTGCCATGTTATAGTTCACTGTTATTGCATGTCAGGTTGATGTATGTGGTATTTTCTGTATGGTATATCAGTATAATTCAAAAAGAATCTGTCCAGAAAAATGGACAGGGAAGAAAATTATGGTGCAAGGTAAGTAATCAATATTCAAACGATGCTTAGGAGTTGTTAATGGACAGTACCAGATTCTCAGCTTTGATTTTGCCCGTTCCTGACCTGATTTCCACAATAGCTGAACCAGGACATTTTAATTTTCATGAGCACGGAAGACAGGACACAAAGGACTCTCTGCCAGTCTCTCAAGACAAGGGAAGTAACTCCGTGAAGGACTCCTAGAACAAGAAATCCTGTTAGAGGAGGTGTTCATAGGTTAAGCTGACAAGAATGCCATTGGGAATTGTATGACGATGAGAAGGCAGATGTGCAGATTGCTATTTAAAAACATTATTTTCCCTAATTTTTTTTTTTTTGCTGTTGTTCAAACAGAAGATAATTTGGTTTTAGATGATGTTTCTAAATTTCTGTATATTGCTGGCCAGCTGAGAAGGTATCCAGTTGTTCAAGTCTGCAGGGTAAGATCAATTGATCCATGGGATTGTGCACCGCAAGGTCCAGGTAAAGTCTGGCGGAAGTGAATAAGGCCACCCCAGAACTGACCAAGGCACAAAGCCCAAGCCCTGAAGAAATATAGTTAGTGGTACTAAAATGTGACCAGTCAGATGTGCAGCTGGTCTTGCAAGCGTGACACTCGCTAACTGTGTCCTTTCAGTTGCCAAACAAACTGCACGGGTGTCAGTCCAATACGTTGAATGTAAATTCAGAATCTTACACAAAAAGAGCCACTTAAATAACGGCTTTGGGGTAAAAAATGGGATCCGTTTTTAGATGGAATGAACTGAACTTGGTTTTTGGGAGAGTATTCCTGAAGAAAGGAATGGTTTATTCTGCCTTAGCCCAAGCTGGAAATGGTGGTTATTTTCCGTCTAAATGGCTGCTACGGTTTTCTCAGAATGCCGCAGTAAAGATTTGCAGTTAAGCTGTCATGACCATGAAGTGTTTATTAATGTTTGAATGCGTACTTATGGAGTTCAGTTTGTAAGCCTTTATGTTACTACAGTGCATGATAATTTAGACGTTTGATTCTTAAACGAAAAAAGTATAAAAGTGAATATCGTTGTATGCTTCTCGAATCATTGATTACACAAAACGTCTTAAAAGTGAGTATTGAATAGTTTCTTTGTTTTCTGTTGTTTCATTGCTAAAAAATCTGTTCCTTTGTAGAATAAATTTATTTCAAACCCTTTACCATGAATAACACTAGAGGTAAAAAATGGCAGAACGAATTACAGGCTAAAGATAAGTCAAGCAATTAGGCAAACACAAAAGTCCCCTTTATCAAGGGAAATGGTGACAGAGTCAAATTATTTTGCTCGTTCTTAAGGCCAGGAGTCACGTCATCATCGTCATGTCCCAGTACTTTTAAGTATGTTCTCGACACCTGATGAGCTTTCTAAAGGCCAGCTTGAAATCTTCGTTAAAGCTAGTGTACAGCAAAGGGTTGATAAGGGAGTTGACATATCCAAGCCAGGTCAAGAAGTCTGCTACTTCTGGAGAGACAGTGCAAATGTGGAGGCCCACAAGCAACTCCTTGATGAAAAAGGGCAACCAGGACAAAATGAAAGCACCTAAAATCAGCCCCAGAATGCGAGCAGCCTTTCGTTCCCGCGTTGTGGAGATCTGCTGCCGGTCGCCAGCCAGGTCCAGGTCATTCTCAAAAGGAGGGATCCTCACAGACGCGTTGATTTTATCAAACTCCGTGGTCGGGTCGGATGTGGAGAAGTCTGAGACGCAGAATGTCTGTGTGAGCTTGCAGCTGGCAAATGAGTTTTGGCTGTCAGTGCTCCTGTTGCTGAGGTGGCGGCTTGAACCCCGCTTTTGGTAAAGGCTCTTTGCAGCGTGGTAAATTCTGTAGTACAGGATCAGGATCAAAGTCAATGGGATGTAAAATGCCCCGAATGTGGAATAAATAGTGTAGATGACATGATCGTGCTGAATGCGACACTCACTGGGAATACTGATGCTGTGGTGATTCCTCCAAAACAAAGGGGGCATTGATATGAAAATGGAGATCGTCCACACCGTGACTATCATCAGCCCAGCCCTTTTTGCCGTTCTTTTCCTGGCGTATTCGATAGCGTCTGTGATTGCCCAGTACCTGTCCAGAGCAATGACGCACAGGTGAAGGATCGAGCACGTGCAACAGGTCATGTCCACGCTAAGCCAGATCTCACAGATGAAGTATCCCAAAGTCCATTTATCTATCATTATGTAAGTGATGCTCAAGGGCATGACGAGAACAGCAACAAGGAGATCTGTCACAGCTAGTGAACATATTAAATAATTTGCCGGCTGGTGGAGCTTCTTGGTTGTGGAGATTGCTGCAATTACAGCAGAATTCAGCAGCATAGTCAAGGTTGTGATTGTGGCCAAGGTCAGGGTAACGAGCATCTTTTCAGTTACTGTTTTTGGCTTCGTAGCCACATTGGCTTCTGTGGTGCAATTTGTGAAATTCATTTTCCCCTCCAGGGTGCACGGTGAAAGAAGAAGTTGCTGCTTCAGGTAGCGAACAGGTCCAGGTTCAGAAGTCACCCATTTGAAAGAGGGACAGAGTTGCTCCAGGTACAATTTTTGGTTTTTATAATTCCATATTCAACAGAGCAGCAAAAAGTTTCCAGGTTTCCTCCTGTTCATTGTTTTCCTAGAACATAAAAACACTTCTGTTATTGAATCCAGAAAAATCTCACCTTTCGGCAAGAAGTCCTACACTTCTAATATTACCACCTCAAATAAAAACTTTTGGTGTCTTTTTCCTTCTCTTCTTCCTTTTCTTCCCCTTTTTCTCTGCATTCATAGTTCATTTCTTTTTCTTCTCTGAAGGGCACTTTGGGCCAGATTTCCTGCTGATGTGGACTGGTTGTTTCTCCTTTGTTTTGGAGATCTCGCTTAAACTGGGAGGTTGGACTAAGGGACATCTAGAGGTCCCTCCCAACAAACATTTCTATGATCTCTGTGAATTATTGATACTGGGAGCTAGTCCTTTTCCTGAATGTTAAATAGGCTGCAGCAGGTTAAGAGCTGAGGAAATCTGCCTTTTCATTTTAATTGCTATATGAGAGGGATCAATTACTTCTATATATCACCTTTGGAGAAAAGAAACAGAGCAGCCTATCTCAGCGAAGGCATGCCAGCATTTCATAGTTTTCTATTCTGCTTTTTCATATCCGTATCTGTATTAATATCTTGGAAACAGTACTTAAAACTTACTCAGGTTACCTTTAACATGCGGCTTTCAAACAATGTTTAAAGCTTTATGGCAAACGCTTAGTTTTACACAGCACATCAGTGTTGCTAGGAGCTTATATGGTTTTGTCTAATTATTCTTGACATTTCACATATCCCACTGTGCATGTCTTTAGAGGAGACAGACAAAAAGCTTTTGCCTTTGCTTTGAGATTTGTATATCAAATTGTGCTCCGTGTCAGACAGTCCAGTATGATGCAAGGTACAAACAATAATTTTAAAAAAAGGTGTAATTTTGTTTCAGGAGTTCATATGTCTTTTCCACGCATCCTAAACGCTGACTGAAGCCAGAGTTAGCAGTCTGTGAGATGCAACTTGAGACAACCTCTGGGGCCTTGCTTACTTATTTGTAATTTATCTTGGCATAAATGAAAACGGAAATGCTGAATCCTTTTCCATTAAAATAAACAGAAAGATTCCTTCCCCTGGCTTCACTTACCAAAGAGTAAGAAGCCCTCTAGGCTAGTCGCACAGCTCCCTCGACAGGCAAGTGAATGAGACAGTGGCTGCCAGAAATATACTTGTCCCCTCTCAAGACAAGTCTTTAAGGCAGATGGTGTGAATCACATCCTGGAAATGCTGATCCTTCTCTATTTTGACTACAAGTGGCTCCTCCACAGTTGCATTTAGAATACACGTCTGATTTTTAGATGGCTAAATTTGAGAGGTAAAACCCGTTCTCACTGACACCAGCAGGACTTAGATTAGGTTCTGAGAGAGAGTTTGCACATGCAAGCTAATGAGGAATTAAGAATTTGAATGAGGAATTAAGAATTTGAATGAGGAATTATGAATTTAAAGCTAGTCAGCTGCTTAGCTCTGTGTACATATGCTTTTATTCAGAAATTGGACTGCTGTCTTCTGAATGAGCTGAATGAGGAACAATCAAAAATAGAAACTTTAGAAAAAAACTGTTCTTTGGAGATAGGACCTAGGAAAGCAGATCTCTATAGTCATAGACTCTGGGTTAGCAAAACATGAGTTTTAAGTTCTATGAAAAGGACAGCAGAAGCCTTCCCCCTCCCTCCCCACTCTCCCCCCCGATGAAGTAGACTCCACTCTTCAGAAACTGCTTTAAAGTATGAATAGCCTTATAGAAAATATCAGGCCTGCTCGTTAAGCATAGGCTGGACAAGCCAGATGGAAATTCTTCTGCAGTCTTCAGGTTGTTACTGCATTGGAAATGCCAATTTGATCATTCAGGCCTAAAGCCAAAATTTCAGCTCAAACCTTCTTCACAAATTGTTCATGGGAGTCTTCTCTGTCAAGCCAGATCTTGATCTCCATTAGTTTGCACCCTTATTATGTCTGATGCTTTGACCAGAGGATAAAGCAAAGAGGCTTTCTTTCCCTCTCTGCACTCCTGGACCATGGACCAGGAGCAATTGCAATCCATATGCCTTCCTCAGCATCGTCACTTAGCAAGTGCCCTCTGGTCCACAACAACACTCAAAGGTACTGGAAGACACCATGGGATTTACATGTCCTCCACAACCACCTGTTGATCTGGTCCATGCATAGGAGAGATCTTGCTGCTTCTTGATGTAAGCGGCATTTTTTTCTGCTTGTCCTTCACTTCTCTCAGAGCCCTGAAGTTTCTTGGCCCTGGCATTTCTCCCCACCCTGTGTGGTCCCCACCATATTCTCTGCTGATCACTGCCTATATGCATCTTTAATCCAGCACGAACTGAATTGCTGTGGTTCTGTCCCCAAATGGCCTTTTGCACTGACGTAGCCCCAGGGAAATCCTTTCTGAACTCTGCCTGTTCTCTGCACCGCAAGGATACTCTGAAAAATAAATTCTTCCTTTCCTTAATGAACTTATCTTTAAACAAACCCCATCACACTTTATCAGACCCAAACACCAGGTTTCCATTAGGACAATGGATACTGCTGATCTCACAGGGGAGTCTGGTTGTTTAAGTCTGCTCGCTGCTCAGCAGGGCCAACATTTTTTTCCTTGGAAAACCACTACAATAAGTGAAGATGGGAGAAAATATAAACAAAGCATCGTCCCTGCAGAACACCAGCCTGCAGGTACCTCAGACCAGGCAAGCCCATCACTTCATTTCAAAACCCATCACCGGGGAGTTAATTTGGTTTTAATTCCCATTCTTTTCATAGGAAATGAGTCCTTAGCAATTCAGACAATATAAATACCACATACGAGAACTACATTAAGCCAACATTATTAAAGAAGTATATTTAGCTGCTGAAAAGTCTGGAGATGTTGGGCTGAAGGCTTCCTCTGTGGCTTAAGTCTGTGCCTCTTGTCATCCCTTACTCACATTCCGAGGATACACACTGGCGTTATAACATTAATCAGTAACATTAACTGTAGGCATTGTGTTTCCTTTCTCCTGCTGTTACCCCTTGCTGCTCCCCTTCCCAAGCTTTCCTCGTTTCTGTATGATCCCATCCCAGCTCCTGCCTCCTGGAGCAGACGCGGTGCCTTAGCTCTCTGGCAGCTTGGCCAGGGCTCCTGTCCAGCCGCCCGCAGTGCCCGCGCCACAGCCTGTCCCTCGCTGCCCTTGCCTGTCCAGCTTTTGCCTCTCTGCTGTTGCATTAGAAGGCACCTATATGGAGTATTTTGGCCCAGAAAAGAGATGGGGTCTTAAAATGGGAAGTGATTTACTGGAATATGTCAGTGATTGACCCCGCTTATTAATACAGGGCAGGATTTAAATGCTACTTATTATTAATCTTTAAAAATGCAGGTGTGGTTGTGGTCATACATTTTGTAGACTTTGTATTTTAATTCTTTATTTACTGCCTGTCTTTGGTGGTACCAGGCAGCCCCTGAACAGAGTCAGGGATGATCTAGTCCAAAACAGCACAAAAGAACCCAGGCTGTGATTCAGGAAGGCAAAGCCTGCGGCGGTTACCCTGGTGTAAGGGGTTCCTGTTGCTCAGTTTAGGATTAGCCTGGGGAACTGATGTGGCTTCACATTCTTTAGACTCATTTTCTGGTGTGGCCAGGGTACCTCCATGATTTTCTTCTCAGGTGAAGTTGCATGAAAGGCAGGACTGGTGTGACCAGGACAGGTACCAGTCCTGGGGCACTGGGGAAGGGGCACAGGGACGTGAGGGATTTGGTCTTGTGAAAACACGGTACTGGAAAATTTACATTCTGAGTGTTAGGCCACTTATGACAAACACATATAGAGAGCTACAAAGGGTCTGGTGAAAAAGCCAGGTACGTTAACAGGGAGAATTTTATTGTATCTAGTCAACAATAGCTGGTTTCCAGTAACTCTATCACTTGTCTAGTACTGCTATGTATAGTATTACTATCACTATAGTAATTGATTGTGGTTTTAGAAGTGACTTCTTGGAAGGGACATTAATAACAGTTATCTTATTTAAAGCACTCTCACTAAAAGCACTGCCATGTTTATGTTTTGCAGCTGTATCCCTTCAGGCTGTCAGTCATTTCACACAAAGTGAACTTTATACACACAGACTAATTTTACTGATTTGGTGGGAGAAACTCATCTGAGTTCCTCCAAACGGGACTCAATCACATTTCTTATTAGCTGATTATGGGTAATGGCATCGAGTGCTGTCTGGGAGGAGGACAAGAGGGAAGAGGATGATTAACTGTTCCTTAAAAGCAGCTGGACAGCTTTAAGCTGTGAGATGGCAATGTCCATGTCTGCTCCTGCCAGAAAATATCTCCACCTTCTCAGCACAGGACCACCGTGTAGCAGAATACTCTGAATTTCTCGTGGAGGGTTTTGACTCCAACTCCTTTGCCACTGAACTTTTCATGCTTCATAAGAAATGAAATAACATCGTTTGGAAAGAACGAGGGGAACTGGCTTTGCACATGTGTGTGCGCATATGTGTGTGCATATGGGGGTGTGTGTGTGCGTGCACATGCGTGTGAGTAGGGCAGGTTCTTTTACATCCATGGTTTTACATTTCCTTTAGGGAATTAAGGCACTGTGCAAATAATGCATCTTTGTGCCCTTAGCAACAATAAATCAATCTGACTTTGTTAAACCTTGAACTGGTCTGAGTGCTTTTCACTTTCTGTATTTCCGTGATCACAGTTGTGAAGTGCAAGAAACCGGCGAGCTCAGTGAGACAGGCAGCTAGCTTATGGAAAATATGACTTAGCACATTTATGATAATGTTAATATTTCAAACTATGGAAAGATGCTAAACTTCCAGTATTCTTCCTTGTTATCTCAAAGAGATTATTGCTTCCAAGTTCACACATACAAAGCACTGAAATTCAAGCCTTTCACTTCAAATTTATTTTGCAAGACCTTGCAACTTTCTAGATCATCCTGCTCTTGTAAAGTCAACCGATCTTCTTGGACTTCGTGGCTCTTTGGGAGCCAACTAGGCAAGTTGAGTTTAACTGAAGATTATAGGTTTCCAATACTTTGTATTGTATTCCGGCCTGCTGGTGTTGCTTTGGGCTTCTGAGGATCTCAGTGCTGCAGAGGGCATGTTACGGCAGCAGTCTTAACTGACTGCAATTTATATAGGTGCTGATGCTGTTTGTAACATGTCATATTGGGAAAAGTGGTACCCAGAAGCTGGGAAAGTGGAGATGGTCAGAATCACACCAATCTGTGCAGGATTGTCAGCAAAATAAAATCTTGCTGTCACCAGGCAGCTGATGATATTCACGCTCACAGCATGAGATTTTGATGCCAGCTGTATTGCAGGCAAAATGGAGGCAAACTATCAGAAGGTGGGTTGAGGTTGGCTTACAACAGCGTAAACTGGGATAGAGAAAATAAATGAAATGGCTACTTTCGTGCGAGGTCTGAAATCTTGTAAGAACCTGCCTAAGAAATTCCTAGCTGCATTGTGAGGCCTCAGATTTAGGGATGCAACCTTTTTCTACACAGGCTGAATGAGACCAAAAATGAAATGACTGTGAAGTTTATATGAACGGAGCTATGAATTTCATGTTCAAGTTAGATTTTCCCTGTGCACACTGGTGAACCGAGCAGCATGATGAAAAGACAGGTTGGAGGAACTCTGCACTAAGCAAGGTGTGTGGAGGCACGGCTCTTTCTGTGTTTGTATCTGTGGGCATCCAACTAACACTCCTACACGTGCTCACCCTGACATAAATAACCAGAGCGCAGTACGTTGTAATCAAGGATATAATGGCCTGCAGCCTGTTCTCCAGCGTGGCTGTGTAATGAAGATTGCTACTGCTGCAGGGAGACACAGGGTCCCGGCTGGGTCCTGGCCGGAGGATGGCTGAGGGAACAGCACGGGGGGCACTGCTGGGCACGACATGAGAAATCGCTGGACGTGGCAGATGCCAGCGCAGGCACCTGACAAAGGTCACACATAGTGTCCAAAGAGATAGCTGGGTTTTGCAGGTGGTTGAGATGGCGCTATGTGAGAAATGGCTTCGTAGGTAAGTGGGGAGGGATGTTTGGGACCCTTTTGGGAGCACAGCACCTTGGTCACCATATCAATAATTGCATATAAGGCTGAGCTTGCCTACATAACTGTGTTAGAAACAACAGATTTGAGCATGAATGTTGCAGAACAGGGACTGATGGGGAGGAGGTCATCTGGGCAAGGTTGTCCATTTGAGAGGAGACTGGAATGGAGAAAGGGTGGTTGAAGGCTGCTGAAGAGGAGGGCCAAGAAATGCGAGAAGGGATAACGGATAAAATGGCGTACATATTGCTCACCCACAGCCAAAGTCAGGGCATTAACCCAACCTGTTGTTGAGACCAGAGCACAGGAGTCAAACCTGTTGCTGTAGTTGGGAGGTCTGGGAGGAAAGGTGCTTTGCTCCATGCTAGCCAACGTGGGTACCCAGGGGATGGAGGGATGCAGCACCCCAGTGCCACCATGTCCTGCCTGCACTAGTCCTGATGGTGTTGGTAGCTGCCCACCACCTCCTTGGGGTGATGAGGTGTGACTGTGTCCTCCTGCCTGTGCAAAAGCAAAAGGAAGTGCTCATGCAGGCCAGTTTTGTGTGTACGCTTACTCCAGTGGCTCTGCTTAACATCCACTGAAACGTAAATGCTGTCTACTGGGTTTCTGGAATGGCAAGCTGTGAAGCATGCTTTAGCACTGTTCTTTCTGTCCCCAGATCTGCTGTTTTATTGCTCTCCAGCTCTTTTGCTGAAGAGCTTAGGACGAATGCCAGCGTAACCACGACGTTTTAGCTCTCTCAGCATCAGAAAGTGGATCCCCCCTGCTTGTCAGGGCAGCTCAATCTCCCTTCCCAGTGGAAGCCTGGAGGATTTCCTTCCCCATTAGGAACCTGGGAGGAAAGAGGAGGTGTTACCTCCCAAAAAGCCACGGTGCTGTCAGGAGCCCATCAATATCTTCTTTCTGGAGGGTCAAGACAGGCTCCAGCTCAGGGTGAGGTCAGGACTAAGACTCGTCTCCCTCAGTATCTCCCAGCTCCCAGCCTTTAGGCTCTCAAAATGGGAGAAATTTCTTTTATTCATTGCTGAAATTCCTGGCTGGACTCTTCTCTAAGAAAAATCATACAGTGATACAGTTTGCTACAGGTATGTAGCTTCCTACAAACTCCTCCCATCCACTTCACAAATACTTCTGTCACGTTGGCAACACTCAACAAAATTATTATGTTTCAAAAAAATTATTGTCTAACCTGAAATTCCAGTTATAAGAAACTGGGTACTCTTAGTTGAATACTTTAGGCTGGGCTTATTGATTTATTTTCAACTGGTAAGGCACCTTCTTAAGCCAAATTGATGTACATGGATTTTAAACGTTTAAAATTTAAGAATCTCCAGGATGAGTTTTCCCTTGGGGTAACTAACTCATTTGAAAATGCACCCATTTGCCTAATCACTGCAAACCTGGGCCTGAATCAATCTGATCTGGAGTCAATGAAAGACCACAAGCTGACAGCTTTGCAAAGCTGTTTTTACAGAAATCCTTCCAGGATCACACTTCAGAGGTAAGCTTCTCTGGTGTAGATATTGCCACATGCAACAATAATTAGTGACGATCTTCAAACCATGCTTCCTCCCACAAGCAGTGGTATAATTATCATTCACAGATGATTACTCATTTTTATCTACTTTCAATAAAAAAATTAGTAAATCTTAGGCAGTGAAAGCTCATAAGATGCTGCTGATCTGCAATCTGATATAAACTAGGACTCAGTGCAGATTTCATCCTTAGTCAGACATAAATAAAATTCCCTGGGATCGTAAAATACTTAGATTTCTCATAAACAACTAGAGTAGATGCCTACTTTAGTTGTAATAATTTGTAATAAATGATACCCTAAATTTACAATAATTTGCTTTAAAGACAACTGAATTAAAAATAACTTTTAAACTCATCAGCGCTTCTCATAGCGCTTTAGACCCTTAACACTGTACATTTTAAAAGTCTCTTTTCTTTTATAGCACGTAAAATAGCCATGTAAGCTTCAGCTCATTCCTTGTAGTGCATTTCACTTTCCCCTTTTCATGCACTACCTTAAATCCTGAGATGTTTAATCTATGAACACCAGAGGCTGTATTTTCCCATACCATGGAGCCAGGGCACAAGGGTAGCTGGATCTTGCAATCTTTTTTGGGGCAGAATTTATAGTAATCATTTGTACAAGCCTACACTGTCAAAACATGTAAGTACTGCCTTTCCCACCAAGTTGTGGCAGGAAGACCTTCTCCCTGTGCCTCCTCTTTCGCCAGAGATGAATTATAGAGACAGAAATCTTCTTCCACTGTAAATCTGTGCTTGACAGTGCAGTGAAGAAAAAGATGTCCATTTGTTTTGGAGACCATACTTGTGTAAGTGATGAAATGAGCTAGCTTGGGTGCCAGAAACATCACGCTCCATTAGCACAGAGTGCTGAATGGGTTAATTCACCCAGCCAACAAACAGGGTAAATAGTCAGCCCTGGAGTTCCCGGTCCCTGCAGCTCGACAGCCTTGTTATGTGAGTTAACCTGATTAAAGCTAGCTGACACACTCTTCCGTGATACGTGGGACATCTTTGTTAACAGAGGCACGCAAGATTGATTGGTTGCCCCACAGCAGCTTTTGGCTGCTCCAGAGCTGTGCTTATCAGCAGATCTCATCTCTGTGCAAAGAAGGGGTTCTTCATCCCTGGTGATTTCCTAGTTTAGCAGATAGCCAGACCCAGGAGACATGTGACCTTTACATTTAACCTCTCATCTAGGAAGAAAAATACGGTCTGCACAGATCGCTGACCCTTGCAGCCTCCGCGCTTAGCAGTTACTCTCACATAGAGAGGTTGTTCACTGATTATTTTTCTTTTTTAGAAAACTTGTGGTTAAGACTGTCTTACTTGAACTTCATATTTCTAAATGTTTTTCAAAACTAAAGAAGACCTTTTCTCTGCATTTTCTGTTTTACCTGTTTTTGTGCATGCATCTTTGTAAGATCCCGTGCTATCAACATTCCCTGTCCTGTGTTTTTAACTAAATTTTTAAAGCTTTTAATTTTGTTCACCTACGTTGTTTCAGAAGGTTGACCATGGTACTGATCCCTGCTATGGAATTTTAAAGACGACAAACACAAAACGTGCTTCAGGAAAACACATAAACTTTAAAGATCTGGTGACGGACCCAAATCTCTGGTTGTGGAACAGGCAACTGTCCCAGGGGAAGACATTTGCCCCAGGTTTTGTGCTGCTGCTGCAGCACCTACTGCTGGTTTTGGCCTGACTGTTTTGCTCTGTGTTTCTCTTTTGTTTTACTGAATGGTTCAGCAAGGTGCACGCACAGGCACAAAATAAAAGAGCGCAGATGCTGAGTATTTGCGGATCCGTGGGGCCCTCCATAATCCTTCCTCCTACTGCTCAAACTTCCATTCAGACTATTTATTCATTGACTGTATGACTAAGACCTGCAATCAGATAAAATACAGGTGGGAGGACAGCTTGGATAATGAGATACCGTATCAGACATTGGCAGCTAAGCTCTTCTATCGCTCTGTGTCATTTGTAAGGGGGAAGGGCAGAGAAGTGTGCCATTTCCAGCACTTGCAACCCTCCTTAGAAGAACAACACTTGGGATGATGCTTGACTGATGGGTGGCCCAGGGACAGACATTCATGAAGCTAGTTAGTAAGGTCTAACTGTGAAGTAAAGCCCCACAATGTTTGCTCTCTCGGTGGCATCTGAATGGTCCTGAGCAGGTGAGTCCATTCCCAGTGCAGGCTCTGCCTGCAGCTACATCACTTGGTCAGCCAGGCAGCAGCTAAGATGCAGATCCATCCATAACAAGTCCCAGAAACATTTTCTCAAAGCAAAATAAAGTACAGTCACATTTCCCTTAAAAACCAAAAAGCCAGTAATTCTAACTATAGAGGCCATGCTGTCACGACACTGGAAGGCCAGTGCTGAAGACATCCACATTTCTTAGCTGGGAATAGCACAGACAGCATCTTGGTGTTTGAAGGAAATAGAGAATGACACAACCAGGTGCTGGAGGACTTGGGAGAAGAGGAGTTCACTCTATTAGCTTCTGAAAAAAATTCTCTTGCTTTAAAAAACAGATCCAAGGACATAATGTTTCAGTGTCCCCTTGGTCACTAACAGTTTAATTTTAATTTCTTTAAGTAAATACCCTTGTTTCCTGTTTTGAATGGGCTTATGAGAAGAAAATCCATTACTCAAAACTCATTTTGATCAGTGTTTACTCTTTTTTTTGTAAATTCCTGACTCCCGTAGATGTTACAGTTATGTGGAGAATGAAAGAGCTATCCATAGAGCTTCAGGAATAGTAACTTTTAAAATAATAAGAGCTATTTTGAAGGTTACTATCCTTTGAACTAATATAATGTTTTATTTGTTTTGTAACTAGAAATAAAACTGCCTTGTTGTGACTCTCCTCCCATGGTCCTTTTAGAACAGAAGTCATGCAGAACTTATAAAATTGTAGTAAACAAAGACAATTTTGCTGGAGAAAAAACCTACATGGGAAAAGTGTTTTTAAAAAAGTCCTTCATTAGAAAGAATTACAGCACAGGGTAGGCTGGAAGGGGCCTTGAAAGGTCAGCCGGACCAACCTTTCACAGGAAAGGGAGCCTAGGTGAGAATCAGTTTAATTTGCCTACTATTAAATCACCTCACTGGAACATCTTAAAAATTCCCCTGAAGAATAAAAGGACTACATCTAATATAACTAGAAAAAGTTGCTGAAGGAACAGTTGGGTTTTCTCCTCAGCTAGCAGTCTTTATTCTTACTCTCTTTGAGTTGACGATCCCGACGTAGTTTGCAAGCTCAACACTTCACATACTGCACACAGGCCCTGCAGGAGGGATGGTCCAGTTCCTCAGTTCTTAATGCCTCAGGGGGGAAAATACAGTTTGCAAATGGGCAACTCTGTAAAGACAATGGGATTGACTTGTTCCGCAGCCCCTGACGCCCGAATGCTGAGTTGGCACTAGAAATTCAGCAGTGCTCTAGGCACACGCCTGAAATCCTACTTTGTCTTCATTGGTTTATGGCCTAAAGGGAACCTAAAAATGTTTTCTAACACCGCACCTTGTAGGGAAGACTCGTTCCCTATGGTGAACAGTTACTGCTCAGCCACCTTTCCTGTGTCATCTGTGGTTTTAAAGACCTCTGTTGTCATCAGTTGGACCCTCAGTCTTCTCTTTCCTACCCAAAGAGTCTGAGCCTGTGCGCTCATTCCTCATGCTGATGAAATGTGCTGTTATACCCCATACAGATGAAAAAGCCCATTATACAGGTGCTACATTATTAAAGATGCTTAGGTCACTTAACTCCCACCAAAAAGAAACCCTGGTCCCCAAAATCCTAACTCTCATATAAAGGCAGTGAAACATTAGCTCCTGGGTGCACAAATCCTTTCTGAATATGGGTATGAGGCTCCTAAATTAATTAGCTACTTTAGGTTTTCTTTCTGAGGAGTGTTTTCAGGCTTGGAACCCTGCAGCGTAGCACAGCATGAGTGGCAGGGTCAGGAAACTACTGGCAGGAACCTATTACGCTGTGGTCCGCTGTAGTTTTGTTACTTTACTTCTAAACCACTAACTAGAAGAGGAAGCATCTGCTTTTCAAGGTCTCCCAAATGTGTTGAGAAAAACTGTAAGAAAAATCTGCACTGAATTCTCACCTGAGAATGCATTTTCCATCTCAAATTCTCGTCTTGCTGCTTAGAGACATGTCAAAGACATACAAATATTTACTGATGAATATCATTTATTCAGCTCTGGGTAAATGGTGCTATCTGTATTTATATGGAGACTATCACTTTATACAAACTAAATGTCACTGTACGTGTGTTGTTTTTCAAGTCAATATTTGTTTCTTGCTGCTATTCTGTGTCAGGAGACTGATGTAGATGGGGCTTATTTAATCTCCACATGACTTGGTTCTGTACACAACTGCTCTGCAATTTATAAAGGCCCCAAATGAACAAATTTGACAGACTAAAACTTAATAGTGTATTAAGGACCTTGAAGCTTGATCCAAGACCCTTTGAAATCAATGGAAATGTTTCCACTGTGAGTAAAAGATTTCAGATTAAGCCTTAGTGAATATATGTCCAATTTCTTGCTGAAAAAATAAAACAGATGACTCATATAAGGGCTCTAGACTTGCTTTGAAAGGAAAATTTTGTATGACTGAATAAATAGTTTTATTGTAGCAGAAGGTGCTGTGGGTCTTTACTCATGTTGAAAAATGTCTTGTGTTGGTGAAAAGCACTGGGCTGGTGGCATGAGACTGCTGCTGGGGACTGCGAGCGTGGGATTGCCATCTGGCCAGTGTGCTTGCTGCAGGCGCAGGAGAAATGAATTACTGACAGCCAACGCAATGTACAACACCCTAAAGGTCAAGGACAGACGCCTGCCTCTTGCACAAGTCCTGGGTGAAAATCCCACTGACAAAGAGACATATTAGACTGGCTGAACTCTGAACCCCATGGTGGCCTGATGGACCCTCAGTTTGCCACATGGGAAGAGGGTCCAACAATGCTGCAGTACATTTAAGGTAGCGAGGGTTTATATTTGCACTGGACTCCTGCTACCATTGCAGTCCTAAGGTAAACATGCATGGGGCTTGGGCCCTGTGCCACGATCTGAAAAAAAATCTCAAGCTAAACCCTGTCAAAAGCTCCTGAAAAATCACATGAAAAAACAGAATTACTGCTTTTATTTCTGGATCTTTGCTATTGGTAGTGGAAGCCACAGGAACCGATAGTTCAATGCTAGACACTCGCTGAGCTGACAGCACATACGGACAATTTTTTGGTTACCCATATAATACAGTCACTCTTGTGATACCGCAGTTACCTTCTTTGGGGCCTTAGCGATAGCTAGTTCTAGCTAGAAGGCGTACAGCTAGAATGTTTATTTCTGTCCATTGCCTGGGATAACTTAAACCATATCTCTGCTTTTGGAGACTTTTAGTTGCGCCTAAGCTCACATAACTGGCATTCTAACTACATGTCTGGAGAAATTACCTTGTAAATACAAGATAACCAAAATATATAATTATGAAAACAATTAAATATCAAGCATTTCAGACATGTCATTATATGAATTAGTGGCAATTAGCTGTCAAAACCCATAAGTACAATATAATTAACTCACAAATACAACATAAATATACAGCAATTACAGAAGTTCATTTACTATAAAGACTGAGCTGTCTTTTAACAGGTGTAATAAAATATGATGAATCAAACTCTGCTGGAAGTAATGTATATTAAGATAGTAGGAGTTGGTGTGTATGTTGGAGAAAGAGAAAGGACAGTATTTGGCTCTAATTCTCAGCAGAGTGCCACTGGAATTCATCTGGTTTTCAGCTATATACTATATATGCTATATCTCTATTTTCCTTTTTTGTAGTAAATTGGTTATATTGAATACAGAAGACTGTGGTTCACGCTAAAAAAATCCTATTACAACTATCATATCATATCCTTTTATTAACCAGAAAAAGGCTTACGTGAACATTTGTCCTGCCCTTGGTTGGTTTTTGCTGCAGCAGCTAATACTCATAACAAATAAGAAATATTAATATCATGCTAACGAGGGAACGGTCCCCAGAAAAACCCCAAAATTAACCAGAACCCCGCCCCCCCCGCTCCCCCCAGATGCCTGTCTGAGTAGTAGAAGACCAATTTTAAAGGCATGATACATTTCACACCTACTGTGTGCATTTCAAATACATTTTTCTCATTAAGAACAATATTAATGTCTGGAATAAACCAGAGTACTTTAATCAACAGCACAGGCAAAGCCTTGATTTATTCTGGCTCAGAAAATGAAGGAGACAATGAGGGGGTAGAAGATGGAGAGTGTCTGTCTCTTTTGCTTTACCAGACATCTACTTCAGGAAGCTTGGGTAGATACAGACTTGGGTAGAATTTACTGCAGGATCGGAGGTGAATATAACAAAGCAAAATGTTTTAAAAATCATCAGTTTTCTATAAAATTCAAACAGCATACACACTTTAACTCATACAGGGACTAAAAATGTGCATGTGTTTATGCGTGTGTGTGTGCATACACAGGCACCATGAAATTGTACAACCAGTCTGCTACTCCTTAAATACTTATTAAAACAATCAGGATTTTTCATCCCTAATCATGAACACCACAACTGTGCTGACTCACCTGTCCCTGAGATGACAAAAGGAAAGGAGCTGACATTGCGTGACCCCTGTTCGCCCCAGCAAGGGCTGAGTGCGGCATTTGAAGCTTCCCCATCCTCCGTGAGAAGACTTGCTGTCTCCCTTTGCAGATCCCATCAGCTATGCTGCTGATACCCAGCCCAGCATGGCTTGCAGCAAGAGATGATGGGCAGCATCCACCCAGACAACAACACTAATCCTTTTTGGACACTCCTCCTGCTCTGTTACATGTGGACATGGCTCACTAGGCAACACCTCTCTCTCCAAAGCAAGCACACACCAACCTGTGTGACACTAACTGGACGGAGACTTAGTTTCTCAATGGGATGGTCCTGAAAACCTACCAGACTGGGTAAATTTTTCTCTGTCAAAACTCGCGCAAGGTAAGTATTCTTTGCACACATAGTGCAGTCTCTAGGACATTATACCAATGTAACAGAGCAGAACTTGGGGTAAGAGAAGGAGTTGCTGTGAATCTGTGTCACTGCTACACAAGTTTATTTCTGGGCTGACATGGTACCACTCATGATGAGGAATTAGGAATCCAGAAATCAATAGATCTAACAGAATCATTTAGGAAATAAACCGAAATATCTGTCCCCAAGCAGAAATCCTCTTTGATGACAGTTTTAACTAGAGGTATAGAAGAACTGGATCCCCAGAATGTATGTGTGAGATCATTTCCTAAATTAATAATCAGACAGGTAGAGCAGGGTGAGAAAAACCTTTGCAGAAAATACACGGCCTGGTGGCTGAAAGGTGATTTTTCCCTCATACCTGTTTACCTGCTGCTGTCACCTTTTTAAGTGGGTGGTCTGCATTTAGTCTCCTCAGACAAAGAGAGGGCTTGAGCTGGCTTGGGCTAGGCATGCTTTCAGGTAGCTGGTAAAGAACATGCCATTCTATCTGTGAGTCTGGGCATCAACATCTTCAGGCTAGGGTAACAGATGAGCCTTGCAGGGTCTGGCACTCCAATACCATTTCCTAGGACGTCCAAGCCACCACTGTTGTGTACACAGGTTTAGGAGGCGGCAGAGAAAAACATCTTCTGTTGTCTAGCAAGGAGCAGAAGCGCTTCTCAACACTTAGAACATCACTGAGGTGAAAGACTGCTCTGAGAATTCTGACTAAGCGTAAAACAGTACCAATGATTCTTTTCATAGACGGACAAGCTGAGGGGCAGAGAGGTGAAGTGTCTTCTCCAGTCACGCAAAGATGTCTTGGAAGAGCTGAGGTTGAAGGCCAGGTTTTCTTCATCCCTTGCTCCATGTGCTCTTCACAACCATGTGCACCCAGGATGTCTGGCCAGTGAGAGCTATAGTGTCAAGTATGCAATGTACAGTTTTGATCTGACTATTAAAGCCACTGGACTCAAGATAGGGCAAGTTTTATTGATGGGCACATAGAATAGTTCCTACCATTACTATGTGGTGGGAATCCTACCAAACTTTAGCAAGCTCTGTTTTAAGCTTCTAGTCTAAACTTGCTGCATAGGCTCCTTCTATAGTCAAAGACAAGATGGAGATATCTCTGGAGGGCAGTTTATCCTTCCTGCCTTAAGGCCCTTTTCACGATTAGCTGAGCCACCTGCTTGAGATGCCTGTCCCTCTCTGTTGCTTGCAGGTACACAGATGAGCATTTCAAACGGGACTCTCAGCTTCAAGATGGCAAATGTGTGACAACATGAATTCCAGCTTCTTGGTGTGCCCAGAGGAGGTTTGGTCTGCCCAACAAATGGTTGGTGAATACCACACTATGGCAAAGCCTGAGCATCCCACATCTGTCGTGTCAAGCCAACACTCGCAGATATTCATAATCCCTTTGTGTTTAGCTGAGTATCTTTACAGTCAGGCTCATTTATTCCTAACCTCTTGGACCTTGCTATTTCACCTCCTGAAATGTATGGGGTATTTAGACTTGCTTTCCCACCAGAGACCCTCAATAGAAATGACTTGAAGAATCCTGAAATGAGATGTCTGGATCTTACACGCTTAGCCCTCTTGGACTGTCCTATGGCAAGAACCTGCAAGAACATGTTGCAGAAAAATTCAGGGTGTACAGGCAAAATATTGCTTATAACTGCAAAGCACTTTGAGCTGAATGATCTCTTTTATTTCAACTTGATTTGTTTCTTCCTCTGCTACTCTAGGAAGGATAGAGCCCAGCAGTTTAAAGTTGCTGCCTTCAGTCACTTCAGAGCTGGGCAAATGCTTGCGTCATGCAGGAGAAATAAAACTTTTTCCCTGCTAGCAAAACCAAAGGAGCAGACATTCTTGCTCAGGCTTGCAAAAAGTCCCATGGAGGCTGAAACATGGGAATTTTCAGTCCAGAGGGAAAATATGAGTAGCTGCAGAGGGTAGGAATTGAGAGACAGAAAATCAGACTTGTCCGTAGCAATAATCTTCTTAATCAGGTGTTGACTCTTGCCCTGTAACAGTACCAACGCTTTCAACAACACAGCACAGAAATGCTAGAGAGTGACCCAGAAAGTGGAAAAATGAAACTATTTTCTCAGCCTATGCACCTGCTTTGTGTCAATATGCCAGAATCGCCACCTCCACCACCAAAGCCCAGTACTGAAGCACACAGTGAAAGATCTGTAACAGAAGCATCCAAGAGGGGCCATCTTTTAGGAATATTTTAGCATTGCTTTTCTTTCCCCTTCATTTGTTTTTTTTACCACAAACATCATATATGCATTCCTCTGCTCTGTGTGGAAGTGAACTGCATTTACGAAATGCAGCCTTAAAATGCTGCTTGTGGGTACTGCTGTCCGGTGACATTACAAGCAAGAGCTCTAAGAAACTTTGACTTAAAAAAGAAAACTTTTTGGTTTATTCTAGTGCTATCACTATTACCAACTCTGTTACTGAAGACCAGTGGCACAGAAGGAAACCTGTCCTCAGTTATGGAACACAAAACATCTTTCCTGTGTCAGTTCTCAGTAGAGATTAATTAAACTTCCAGATATCGTCAGATGTGTCGGTTTCATATATCCACACCCATTAACTGCCAGAGTGTACTTAGTTCCTTACATGACTTCTCATGGGAGTGCATTATTCTGACCACTATTACAAAATGTGAAAAACTGATTTGCAAAACTATCTAGTTTTCAGGGCAGAGTAGCTCCATAAACTCACTACCAATAATTAGCACCCTCCAAATTGGTATACCAATCATTGACAATCTGATCTTGACTCAAGATCAGACTCCAGAAGGCAGATAAAGTCTTCATCCCTTTCCCAGCTTAAGCTCTCTAACCCGTAGTTCTCAGTTTGCGCCTTACATGTCATCCCTAACAGTACCAGCAGGAATCAAGACCCTACCATGTTGTGTGCTGGCAACCAATAACCAAACCTGAAAGTGAGCAAATACATGTCTTATAGCAGCTAATACTGGATTTTACTGAAGCAAAAATGGTCTTCTTGTTCTAGAGTGTGGGACACTGTAGACTTTTCCAGCTGCTGCCTCCATAGTCCTCTCAGCCCAGCGCTATGCCCAGGCTGCAAATGCCCGTTGCTGCATTTTGCACTGCTAGGGTATGGCCAAAATCACAGCCTGCAAATGCAATGAGTGCAGGGAAAGTTGTAGTGACAACTGCCCACTGCGGTGGGGGGCTAAATCCTTTGTCCAAAATCAAAGGCACCCCCCTTGCAAGGGCTGCAACATGCAGAGATGAGGCGCCTGCACCCAGTCTGTGGTCATTCCACTAATTGCTCTCCATTTACTGTTGCCATCCTTTCTTTCCACACTTCTGTATTCACTCTGTCCCATTTGATGCTTAGGTCGCAGAGTGGACAAGTAGTTTCAAATTACGCCTGTTGCCTAAGGCGAGCTACAGGACATGCTCTCATGACAATGACTGTAAGTCACAGTTTATGCAAAATAAGTGTTTTAAAGTATTTCATATGTTAATTACAGTCATCAATTAATTTATGTGAAAAAACCCAGCTATCAGAGGTTCAGCTGCATGCTTGGCATTGACTGAAAGGCATGAGTAGCATCCCTGCCTTCCAGCTGAGCAGCTATGGGTCATGTCTTGGTGAGGAGAGCTCTCATTTACCTACTGTTGGGATACAATCCTTTTAACCTGGCCCAGGTGAGAGCAGCCACAATGCAAATAAACGTGCCACAGGACACTTTCCCACCCACAGGGCTGGGACACCGTAAAAGTTCTTTGGAAATACTTTATAGGAGAATTTTTGTCTCCTTGACGTGCACCAGTAGTGGTAGACTTGCAATACATTAGCTATAACATCCCTAGCTATATGTACTCCTGTTTCCTTCATCTATACCCTTAGACCAAAGTGTGTTCATGTCTAGCATTATTGCAACCCATCACCTTCTTGTTGTGGAGGCAAGATGGGACATCAGAGATGGTGGCAGACACTCAAGGAGCTGCTTGGTGGCATGAAGATGCAGGGAGGCTGCAGCGGGCCAAGAGCACACAGGCTACAAGCAAGGCGGGAGAGATGGGGGCAGCTGAGGTAGCATTTGGGGCAGCAGTGCCCAGACATATCTGCTGGTAACCCCCCTTCTCCCTGCTCACGCTCCAGACCCATGGGAATCCCAGTTGGCCTTTGCAGGAGTGCTCTACCGTGATGGGTCTCAGAGAGCCTCAGCTGGGAATTGCTATTTTATCAGAGGAAAGAGTTTGTTTAAACAACCTGGGCAGAAATGGGAGATACCAACACTTTTTTTTTAATGGCCTTGCTCAAATGGACCATCCCATCAGTACATCTGCCCCAGAGCTCAGGCCACTCAGTCTGCCCTGTCACACTGAGGACTCCCCAGCGGGTCCAAGGTACAGCCACCTTCTGCCTGGAGCCTGTTCTGACCCTGCACCACTCAAACACACTGAGGAAGGAGATGGGAGGTATAGAGGCAGACTCTGATTGCTATGCAGTGGCTGTCTCCTGTTCTCCCTTGTCTCCAGCTGCAGCATCCTTGGTGGCACTGGGTAGTGTCTCAGTTGCTGTCTTTCCCAACACACCTTGCAATCTCCTGAAACACCATTTAACTCGATCCCTCACACGGCATGACAAGCTTGCAGGTGACTAACCTGAATTTTACACTTGGAGAAGCAGTTGGACTAGATGACCTCTGGAGGCCCAACTTCCGTGATGCGTGACTCTAAGATTACAGCCACTGTTGCATACATTACAGAAAACACGAGTGAACCAGCCATCTCAACCTATCCTAGTTTAAAAAGGGAATTCTTGTCTACCTAGGAAAGATTTTTTTTTTTAAATGAACATTTTTAAATTGATGACAGCAGCCTCAATACCACACCTCATTTGGGTAGGCAGCGAACAAACAGTGGCTTTTCTTAGATAAGCGTAAGGTAGGTCCGTTCTCTTCATCCTGACACCACTGTTTTGCCACAGCCACACACCACATGCTGCAGCAGTGAGCCCATCTGACCAAAGAATGGCTGGGAGGCACGGACTGGACCCTGTGATGCCCCAGCCCCTGCAAGAAGCGAAGTTCCACCATCCCGTGGGCTGGAGGGGACCGGTGAGTCACTGCTCTCCTGCTAAGCACTATCACAGGGCACAGGCAGCACAGCAGGCTGCTGGGGTAGTGAATCATATCCCTCACAAACCACAAAACATGACAGGAGGATGTGTCTGGAGAAATCCCCGGAGAGATGCACCACATGAGCGCTCCCAAAGCTTGTGCCCCAGAAAAGGTCGCAGCTATGGGGGGCCGGAGGCTGGCATTGCCCTCCTGCCTGCCCACTCTTTGATGGGATGGCCAGGCCATGGGGTCCCTCATGGCTGTCCCCACAGTGGTGAGGGAGCTGCTTCACTTGGGACCACACTGGAGGGCGAGAACCAGTTGAATGCTCTGCAGGCACTGCACCGCTCTGTCGATGCAGAGGCGCTGGTGACATGGGGCTCCTCAGCTGGAAGAGCATCTCTCAGGGCACCGGAGGGTTGTAAAAGGGAGGCTGAAACAGCTTGGATGGCTGCAGTTTGCTGCAGCAAATTAAATATGATGAAACACAGTAGACAGTTTTATATGCTCTATTAACTGTATTAGACCTTCATATCAGAATAATTCATTGCTGGATTCTACACAGCACAGATGAAATGCCAAACCTCCTCTGGTTCAGGTCCTTTCCAGAGGCCTTGAAGTAGAAGATACATCCAGTAGGAGTTAGTACGAGCTGGAAATTTATTCTGGAGGCTGTCCCAGCAATGTCAGATGAGCAGCTGGAGCCCTTAATCCTAGCTGTCTTTTGTCATGTTGGCACTGCTGGAGCACTTGGTAGGAAATACCAATCCAAAACAGTGTTCAGGTTTCATGGTGACTGTTCAGCAAGTCCTCATCTCAATGACCACGTGAGAGGAACTCCGTGTTTCAAATCAGTTTAATTTGCTTCTCACCTAGTGATCTGCTGGAGTAGAGCTGGCTGTGGAGATGGTGACTTCCCGCATGCTCATGCTGGTGGAGTCACTGCCCGCTTCATCCATTGCTAAACAGTGGCAAACACAGCCCTGGGCTGAGTGCCTGCAGGAGGAAAATGAGGCAATTCAGAGGTTATTCATACGTGTCCCACTGCAGTGGCTGCAAGCAGGAATGTTTGTGCTGCTGCTCACGCTCCTCTGCATCGAGGATGTGCAGGCACTCACCTTTGATGGATGATTACGCCTGCTAATGGCTCCAGTTATGTCACTCATGAAGCTGATCTTCGAGGTTCCTGAAAGACCCCATTAACACTGCATTAGAATCCTGATGGCTTTCACTCACTGAATTATTTAATTACTTAAATTTTTTAAACATATCAGAATACCTTCTAAGTCAAACGTGACCTCTTGGTCTTCTGTGAGAGGGGCTGACCTTGACCATGCTTCAGTGGGCTGCTGCAGCCTTGCTTTTCTCTTCACACACACTCTCCCTACAGCACTCAGCCTTGTACCTTCAGAAAAAGGTGTTATTGAGGAAAGTGGCATGCTAAGCGGTTTTCTTTTTTGCGATTTATCCAAGTGCCTGTTTGCTCCCACATGCTGTGAGTGGATAATAGCAGTTCTCAATCAAAGTTAAAATTACTAATGCTCATGTCGGTGGAAAATTTAGCGCAGAAAAAAAAAGAAAAGGGGTTAATGATGCTGCTATACTACTGATCTTACTATGGCTTGTTATATCTTCATCCCTGCACCCCTGTGCAGCATTATTATCTTGACTGGTTAGTCCAGTCCATATTTCCGCTGAAACCAATGTAAGACAACTGCATCTGATATTCTGCTAAGATAGTGAAACTAGTGTAAAAAAAGCCATGTAAACAACAATAGGAAAACAATGTTTTTTCAGACTCTGTGTTCATCATCCAGTGACACCTACAATTCAACAGTATGCTGACACGGATTAGCACAAAGCATTACTCTGTCCTCCTCCTGAATATATATTTATAACAGTAAATTTTGCCTACGTATTTCCTCAGAGCTGGAAGCTGTTGAAATTATTTTGCACAGGATGTTGGAGTAGTCTCAGAAAAACTGAGCAACAACAGCAGCCGCTCTTGCTTGAAGTTATTGACACTTCAGTGTTTGCCTGCAGTTCTGATATACATAGACAATATACCATTAATTCTCTTTTTCTAATTGTGTTCACTCTAGGGTCTTTTGTGACTCACAAGTTATGACTACTTTTTAGTTGTAATCTGCTACAATCTTTTTGTCAGTCTAAAAGGGCAGAGAGCTGAATACTTTCACTTATATATTCCCAGTCTTCTACTGAACACATTTAATTTATGGGAGCAGTGGAACTAGAAAATGGGACAGCATTAGACTTTCACATATTCAAGTACAAGGTCATTTTTAGTTGAGACAGACAAACTGATGGATTACACAGGGTCAAATTATACGCCTCAAATTATATGTATCAAATGATATGATGTAGTGATGGAGTGGTTTGGCCCAGTAACTGCAGGCTCCTTATCTGAAAAGACCTTATATCAGACATCTGAAATCACTCTCGGGTACTTAATCAAAACCAGTCTGGTTTGCAGGGGTCGTCAGCATGCACGGGTGACTGCCTAAACTACTGCATCTGTACGGTGAGAGTAACTGGAATGATTGCTTGTTAGGTAGTCTGGGATCCAGTCATCCTTTACCAGAGTGCCTGGTCTCTGACATGCTGGAGCCTTTGGCAGCTGGATGAAGTTATCCTTTGGGTGCTCCAGGCCCAGTCAGAGCCCCATTGAATACTGCTAGTTCTTTGTGGCGCTCTAGAGAAATATTAGCAAATTGCAAAATTTACTCTTAACATACAGTTGTGTACAAAGGTTGTGCTCCCCTCTATCCTGGATGTCTTCAGTGTGCATTTGTGTACTCTTCCTGGTGCTACATGGAAGCTTTGTTGTCACACTGGCTCCAGTCCACAGACATGCAGACACATGTCCTCTTGATATCACTCCATACCTTCTTTCACAGGCCTAATACAAAGCTCTTGGAAGCTAGTGGAAATATTTCCATTTTTCCCTAAATTTTGGAAGAATCGCTCCCAAAGTCTCAAATCCCCCAACCCAAATTTTCCCAAGAGTCCTTGTTTGTTGGAGTCTTGCTGCAACACAAGCTTAAATTCAGAAAATCTTAAGCACAAACCTAACACAAAACATGACAATACCTCCAGAGGCACTTGCTGGAGTTATTTACTTGCTGAAAATTAGACACATATTTAGTTCACAGTAAATCACCCTCAACAGCTGCCTGCATAGGGCCAGCACCGGTGCGGGCTCAAAGGCTACACCATGAACCAAGCGTGCGAGGTGCTGCCCTAGCAGATACAAGCCATGGCCCTTTCCCAGACACCTTGCAGTTCTGGGTGTGTTTGCCTTAGGAGGCAAGAAGGGAGCTAATGTATTGCATGTGACCAGGCACCCGTAAGACACTTCTTGCCATAATTGTACTGGCACAGGAATAAAATTGAGTAGAAGGAAAACTCTGCTATTATCAGCACAGTTTGACATTCCCAGTGCATTAGCACATGAAATGATCTGGTGACAGAGTAAATAAGACGTGAATAACTCTTAAAAAGCTTTTACAACAAATGGTAAGATGCTTCTATCTCGAAGGTGACCTATAATTGTTAACAATTTGCAAAAACAGCCACATCAGTGAAAATGAGGGTTACAATACAATTATTACAAATGCTACAAATAATCAAGTTAAAGCATTCAGCACAACTGGCTTCAAATACGCCTTTTCATTTTTAGCTAAGGCCCTATGACAACTGGGCTGGCTGTACACTATAGCAGCCAGTAGCAAATGTCTCCACAGAAGCCCTCTTCTTTTGCAGAGGCAGCACAGCTTCCCTGCTAAACGCAAGACTTTCTGCGACTCTTTCAGAAGTGCCCAACTTCCCAACCCTCCTGGAGGCCCTGCAGGCTGAAGGTGGATGTTGTCCAGCTGTGGCAGTGATGCCCTCACTACGCTTTGTCTCCACGTCCCAACAGTGATTTAATTTTATCCCACCGTCTCCCAAGGTGTCACTTGAGCAAGGAGCTGGTGATCTGCCCTGGATGTCTGAACGGCAAATCCAGGTGGGCAGAAATGGGCCACATCAGGGTACGGTGGTCCGTGAGAGCTACTGTGGCCAGGTGTGCTGGCAGCAGCGCACGACGGTCCCACTGTGTTCTGGATTAGGACTTCAACAGCTTGAAGGGATTTTACATGGCTTTCATTGCCAGTTTCGTTTTATACCCACCAAAGCCAGTGATTTATTTAATTTAGAACAGATTTATTCAGAGATGTTTACCCACAGAGTGTCCCAGTCTGGAGGCGCGGGAAAGGAGGTCACTTACAATTTATTTAATTCTTTTTTTCTGGTTATTTTCAGCAGTCTTCTATTCAAAAGAACTCGAAGCTGTGCATAAAGGCTGATTATCAAACCTATCTAGGGGATTTAGTCACACAGCTGTGCATCTAAATCTCCTTAGCCATGTTTCAACAGTCTCAAACACATAATGTTAAATTAGAGACAGGATTTTTGGATTACAGATGGTGAAGTGGAAGAGGAAGCACTAGGGTTAGAAACTAAGCAAAGGTGTGACTTCTGCATAGGGCAACTGGCTGTGAGGTTGTACCACGAATGGTAGCATGGAGGAAGGTTCTCTTTGGCCTAAGAAAACCAAACGGCATAGACTGCACCAGGCTTTATTAAACTCTCCAAGAAACGTGCACTAGGACAGCAGCACCACTCCTAAAAATACAGCGCATTTTGCACCTGGGCAGTTTGGAGTTTGACAGCTTTACACCTTTTGAAACAGCTGTGGATGGTGTCCTCTGTTCAGGAGAATTGTTGTGACCTGCAGTAGCAGGACCTGAGACCTGGAGCTGACACGGTTTCCTGATTAAGCTGAAACCAACACAGTCGAGCTACCCTTTCTCCCCAGGATCCAGTCTCACAGCTTTGCCAGATTATTTTGATGTGTTTTCTTCACCCTAAGGATTTTAACTTCACTTGTAACAATGCCTTTTAGCTTGGAAATGTTGTTGATTTTCTCTGCAGACTCTTGCCAAAAAAGGGGGGGGAGGGAAGAAAATTAAAAAAAAAGAAGAGTTGATTTCCAGACACTTGAGACTACTGAAATAGTTCAGGTGCTGAAGTCAATGCAAGGTATCAGCTGATAAGTGGGAGGCTTAAATGTTAAAAATCTCAAGGCAGCAAGACAATGATTTGAAGAGGCCTCCTCTCTTCCGATTACTACCGAGAAAGGACGATATTGCAGTGAACCTTGTTACGATGTAATATTCCCAACAGAGAATAACTGATGCTAACGCTAGTGTCAAATTGAAGATCTGAAAGGGACTAATTACTTATTCTGCTAGGAAGAACTTTCCATTTTGTCACTGCTTCGATACCTGAGCAATCCCATTAATCTCAAATGCCTGAATCCCAGCTCCTCTGCTTAATTTCTGCTGGGAATTGAGGGAAATAGCAAAAAAAGCCATGCCAGAGCTTGCAATAACTAACTGAATGACATCCTTAAATCAGAAGAACGTATCAAAACGTTCAGGACAGTCTTTTTAAAAACTCATTTTTAAGGAGCATGCAGTTAGAAGAAAGTAAGCATCCAGGGAGCAGGGTGTCTCTTGGTGAGCGCTGGTTTGGCCATGCACTGCCAGGACAGGGAGCGAGGGATCCTACCCCCACACTCCTGCATGAGGCAGAGGGGACATGCACAGGGCTAAAAACTGGAGCTCAGAGGCAGGCTGGCTCTGCTTCCTAGCAGGAAATTTCTCTCCCCTTCTTTCTTGCTGTCATTAGCTCATGACCGGGTAAATGTGCTCTCCTTCCAGCCTTTGTACTGCTCCTCTAGAGGTTTCTATTTGGTCCTGGCTCCCAGACTGAAGGAAAGCAGTTAACTACTTCCCTCAGTGTCTTAGCCTGTTAGCTCTGAAGCTCCAAGAAAAGTGCATGCTCAGCTTGTCTGAGAGAGCATCAAGAGAAAGCATCATCTTCTGTTTCAAGAGAAAGCATCAGCTGGAAACAAAGGGGATTAGCACAATATCTACACAACTACAGCAGCTTCGTAGCGTCCCAGCGATCTTCCCTTACTCGATGTTTACTCTGCTTTTGAGTGCTTCTCAAAAGTGATGCAAGTGGTGTGCATCTTCCCTGATTATGTTGCAAAGAATGAGAGAGAAGCTGGATGAACAGTTTTCAGACAACACGCTACTGTGCAAGAACTTTGTCAGACTGTTTAACATCAGCAAAGAGGAAATAGGTTTAATTGTTAAGAGCTGGGAGAAGGGATATTAAACAACATTTTTTTAGTTCTCCACAATAAAGTGGGAGCTTTGGCAGCTTCCTTGAAGAGAATGAAGATGCCACTTACGTGATGCTGTAAAAATCCTGGAGCCAAATCGCATTGGAAATACCATGCTGGAAGGGACCTCAGGAGAAGCTGTGACCTGGCCCCTCTGTGAAGCAGGGTTAGACAGACCACCACTAGTCTGGGAGCACAGCCTGTGCCTCCTCTTACCCAGGACTGGGCTTTCAGGACTGGTTCCCCCCAGGGATGAGTGGAACTGCTGCTTGTCTGAAAACAGTGACCAGGCACCACAGGACTAGATGAAAATGAGAAAAATCCTGCTCGAAAAATACTGAGGTGGTTGGAAGTCCCATCAAAGCTTGAATTCCAGAAAAGGGGAAGAAAACCAGAACTGAGATCTCTGCCCTCTATTTGGGCACCCTGGAACGTCTCATTGCTCTGAGAAACCCCTGGAGTAAAAGAGCCAGTAAGCTGGTCGAACTAATGATCACCAGCAGGACTCCTCTCCCAACCAAACCCAGACTCTTTCCTTGGTGTAGTCCCAGCAGCAATATATACAAGAGTAATAATTTCTAGTAACTGGAGAAGGGGCCATTTTTTTTAAAAATAGCTGATGCTAAATATTTCCTGCTTATGAGGACAACAACACAGCTCTGGCAGGTGCCATTAATAGAACAAAGCTCACATTTGATCTCCACCAGTACCAGAAGACAGGGCTTTCTCCTCTGCTAGGTTACGTTTGGCACATGAAATGTCAGGAAAAGGCAAGTTTTTTGGGGTCACGGGAAGCATTTATCTTTGCCTGTACGACACTGGTTGGGGGAAAGAGTCTACAGGAGAAGATGCAGAGATCTCTACATGACCACAGGCACCCCAGTACTTTACAAAGGTGCTGGCTACATCCACACCCACTTGTGAACTCAGCAAAGGATAACGCACCTGGGGACAAACATGGGCACAAGAAGGTTAACACTGGGGTGCGTCTGGAAGTAGGCAACTGCATCGACATATCTGCCCAAACTGATAAGGAAGGATTGAAAGTGTCCTGAAAATGGCTTTAAGGGAAATTTACGTCTAAATGAGCTGTCAAAATCAGCAGTTTGAGAGGCCATTTTGTAGCATACCTGACAGGAATGTACTGGAAATTGAACACAAATTTTCAAGGATCAAAGGAATTAGGTAAAGAGACACCACTTCTGAAACCCACTAGTAGTCAGTTGTCCAGGGACATTTCTGAAGACAATGTTGGTTCCATAAGCACACCATTACTATCTAGATCTCTAAAATAATTATCTAGACCTCTGCGTGCTGATGCTTCAGCACAGAAATGCAAGGAACCATCAAGGAATTTTCGGCAATTTAACTCCATCATGCTGGGCATGGGTAGGTGGCCAGGATGACCACTTCTCAGCAGGCACTGCTTGTTGACGATTTTCTTCCCATCATCTGGCTTCACGGTCCAAGGTCTACTACATGCATCGTACATTTCAAGCTCTTTTTGACTCTGTAACATCCAATGGGTTTTTTTTTGCTCTATCTGCCAAAAAAATATGCTAACACAAGTGAAAATTCAAACTGATCGATTTTCAGAATAATTTTCAAGCTCACGCAGTATTACTCAGCCTTGTACTGTCGAACACAGTTTGAACCACATACGCAGGATTTCCTGCCTCATGGAACAGCTTAAAGTATTCTACTATGACCCAAAATTAGATCAGTGTTGCTATTGCTGTACTACATAGTAACATCATTTGAAGGTTGTTACAGTAAAAGGTCCATTAAGATATTTGTTGTTGAATCAATAATGTAAAAGCATTACGCTTAAAATAGTCAAAATAAAGTTACTTTCATGCTTTGCCTGCTGAAGATCACACTTGAAAAAAAAACTTTATAAACCAGTTCCAGAGAAAAAACATATTTTGCTGAAAATCAACTATGCTATCAACAGTATAATGAATTAAATACACAGAGAAGAGAGATACTACATGCACACAAAGTATAATTTTTGAAATAATTATAACATCGTCTTTCCCCCTCTTGAATAATGCCCATTGTGTGCCTGGTTAGAAAACAATAGCTTGGTTATGAAATAATGGAAATTTTATCCATGAAAATGCCACCCTCACATTAAAATCATCACACAGCTCACAGCGTGCTGCCTGTAAGCTTCTCAGGTATAAATCTATCAGTAAATAAGGACTATTTTACTACGGCTCTTAGCCTTATGAGAAATTTACTAAGGCATGTAGTGATAGGACAAAGGGTAATGGCTTCAAGCTGAAAGAGGGTAGGTTTAGATTAGATATACGGAAGAAATTCTTCACTCCGAGGGTGGTGAGGCACTGGCACAGGTTGCCCAGAGAGGTGGGAGATGCCCCCTCCCCAGCAGTGTTCAAGGCCAGGTTGGATGGGGCTGGGAGTAACCTGGTCTGGTGGAAGGTGCCCCTGCCCATGGCAGGGGGGTTGGAACTAGATGAGCTTTAAGGTTCCTTCCAACACAAACCATTCTATGATTCTATGAATGTCTTATTAAATGATTGATTAGAATGTGCTCTACACTGTCAAACAAAAAAGAGAAAATCAAATTAATCTGCACTGTAAGAATTAAAGCAAAAGAAGAGATAAATGCTAGCCTCTACATTTTTAACCTGCTTCAACAGGTTATGCTCAAAGTTCAGGCTCTGAAGACTGTATGGTAATGGCTCTATTGCTTGCTCCTTGCTGTTGGGCTACACGCTCCCCTGCAGCTGGAGGTCCCAGAGGTCCCAGAGCACAGCTACTCAGCAGGGAGAGCCCTGAGCTCCCCGTACCCATATCAGGCTGCTCTGTGGCACAGGAGCTGGTCACAGCCTGAGATGGTCATAAAGCACATGAGGAGGATGCAAATCCATGTTACTCACTTTCGGGAAGCTGCTTTAGTCAAGGATGTAGCCTCTCATTTTTCCCCCCATCATCGGTTGGACTTCATGATCTTAGAGGTCTTTTCCAGCCTTAATGACTCTATGATCTGGCTCTGGTTGCTCATGAACCACCCTTGCAATCCCTGGGCTTTTCCAACCTTCCTGTGATGCCCAGGCGGAAGCACTGGCAAGGGACAGCCAGGGTGGATACAGCTGTAGGGAGCAAGGAGACACTTGTCCCCTAGTCACAAGTCTCACAGAGTGGTGTCGAGTGTGGGCAGAAGACGGTGGTGGATGCCAGAGCACCTTGTCTGTGAGGGAAAGCTAGACAGTGTGACACAGCCTGGATCTCACATACAGGATATGCAAAAACTCCTTCACATCTGAATAGGTTGGGAGAGAGCCTGTGCTTAGCTCTAGATTTGCTGAATTCCCCAAACTATAAAGGAACCAGGATAACAGCATTGGTAATGAGTCCCTTAGGAAACTCCTTCAGCAACCAGAAAATAAAGAAATTTGGCTTAAGAAAAGCTAAGCTCTTTAATAAGATGTGAAAGACAATTAAGTAATATTTTCTCCCCTATCTGATTATATATTAATAATTAATTGGTGTTCTCAGCAGTTCCCAGATATCATTTGTCTCCAGTAGACATCTACAGTGCCTAAGGGATCCGGACAAAACCCAGAAGCACATCCAGTGAACTTGTACAGACAGGACGGACTCAGGAAAACTGGCATGAACTTTAGCTTCCAACCTACTGCTGTGGTTGGGCCAAGTCCTTACTTCTCCCCTGGACCTGGTATCTCGACTTGTCTGTACTCTAGATTTAAGCTTTCCCAGTAACACAAAGCAGTACCTTAACTTGAGCCTCAAGCTCAGCTCCCTCCCTGAGCTTGGCTGTCCCTAGGGCTTGGCCAGGACTTTCTCACCTCATTTCTGCACTTGTTCTTTTGGCTGCTCTCCAGCAGCACCGGGCAGGGTTCTCTGCTAGCACTTATTAACAGGAACAGTTAACAGAAATGGCACGATTATAAGTTTCCAAACACCCATGAGGTGCTTTTTGACAGCTAGCTAAAAAAGTTGCAAAAACCTTCACCAATAAATCCCAGTATACCTATCTATTGCCCACCCGCGTATCCAGCTTGCCTCAAAGCAAGCTGTGCATAGACCTCTTGCGTATGGTTGATCCGGTTTTCTTTATGACATGGCTATTTCTCCTGTATGAGATACTCTAAGTATTTCCTCTTTTGCTTTTTTTAGCAAAGTGTTTGAAAATGGTTCTTCTGTTATCAAACACTTGGGAAAATAAGCGAGCTTTACTTTTTTTAGGATGCATTGCCTTTTAGCAGCTTAGTACACATGTTAAATCATAAGCCAGAGCCTATAAACAACAGTTATAGAAAACTGGTATCTTGACACTAAATACTGCATTCATTTCAAAGAGACAAGTGGACTACACTAAGACATTAAAAAGTGTCAACTGCCATTTAATGAGAAGGTTTCAGAGCAAATTTGATACCATTGCTGTTAATGGAAGGTTTCTCCTCTGTTTCTGTACCTACTAGAGAGCAGAGAAAGTCCGTGTCTGCCTCAAAATCTTCAGGACAGAGACTGTCACAACCAACAGGTTAAATGCAGGTCTTGTTTCACTTCTTTAATAGTGATAAGAAAAATTGCATGAAGAAATTTGCCTAATTTCTGGTTCCAAACTTCTCCAAAAGCAGGAGCAATTAGGACCATAGTCCTTGCCCCCAAACCAAAGTCGCAGCCTTCCGGACCCTCCAGACCTTGCTGAGGCTTCACCAGGCAGCGCAGACCAACCACGGGAGATCTTCTGGCACTGGGCTCCAAGCACAAACTGTCATGATTTTGGATAAGTACTATTTCTTGTACTAGAATAATAATTTCCTACTATTTCTTCCTTCTTGTTTGTTTTGTTCTCCTTTGTAAGAGGAGGGCTTTTTCTTTTGTGTCCATGAGTTACCTGACACAGAAGGAGACTCCAGGTTTCCTAATAGTAAAAGGCTTGAATAGCTAATGAGACCTCCCCCCACCCCCTCCCCGTGTCTGATGGGTTAGCTTTTCAAGGACCCGTGGGAGGAATTCAAATATGGATAAGGTGATCGCTGTTTTTCAGAGGAACACTGTGTGTTTTAATATCTCTGAAAGCCCTCCTAAGACTCAGCAAGCAGACGCCGTGCGAAATGCAGCCCAGAGAAAGACTCATACGCATACAGCAGGCAAGGGCAATTGTAACCCAGGTAAGTGCTCTATTCATACCAGCTCCTAATGCATAATTTGTCAAACTATTCAGGATTTTCAGATCTTTGTTTCAGACCAGGGAAGAAAACCAGTGATGATCTGGGCTTTTAATTCAGGAAGACAATGTCCAGCATAATTTGATTTTTAGCTGTCTTTTACAGTGTGGAATTCCCACTCACACTGTGCAAAGCAGCTTTATCAAATATTTACAGCTCCGTGAGACCGCTTGGCTAGTCTGTGCTAGCCTATGAAATATAACAGCTACAAAGTCATTAGTCTTGGCAAAAAGAGAAAGGTGTATACTTGACTTTCACAACTCGGGGAAACGTGAATTGCATGGCAAAGCGTCTGAGCACCTGCACAGCACAGCTATCACAGCCACACGCATCCGACAGAGCTGGGTGCATGGACATACCCAGCTGGACCACTACACTCTGCTCAGAGCAGGCACATGCTGCTCCGACCCTCAGAAGTTTGGAGGAATCAGCTGGAAAATATCTAGTGAAGAAAAAGTACACATGTCCGTTCGCGTGGCTCGTTTCACACCTCACTCTTAATTTCCAAATTCGGTGCTAACTGCTGAACTTGACCTATTCCAGCAGTCTGAGAATCGCATTGTTTTGTTATTTCGGTGCTATAATGAAGTGTCTTGGTAAATGGTTCAAAATTACGTTATTAGCTGTATGAATGTGTGAATCATGCTCGTGTATTACCATCATCTATTCTCCTGACCAGGTCCCGCTGGGCAGCCACCCTTGGGATGTGAAGTTAAGACACAGCGCAGATACGATTTTGCTAAGCTCCAAGTTTTTCCCCTTGTGTGAAACTTCACACACGTAAGAAACGCTACTACTCAACAGCATTGCTGCAAGAACACAGCGGTGTTGGCGGGAAGCTGTCCACTTCAGAATTAAGGTACTACCTATCTGACTGGCAGTCACTGCACGTTTGCAAGTCAGGCAGACATAGTTACAGCTCAGCTGTCTACCAAACTGTCTCTTGGAGAAAACCGAAAGATTTTCATCAGCAAAACACTTGAAGCGAGGCACAAAACATTCAACTCTGTGAAACACAGAATAGCAGAATTATCCTGGCAATTTACATGTGAGCTCTGAGTCAGTGCTTTTGGGCAGGCAGTAATTCCACATAAGCATCCCTGATGAAACGGGATCATAAATCTCTTTCTGAATGATATTTTTCAATTTATGTGCTTGGCTTCAAATTCCTCTCCTACAGGAAAGACACTCAGAGACAGAAGCAGCACAGGACCCAGGCCATGGAGCACAGCTCAGAGGGTATTTTGCTATCTAGGCCCTCATTTGCATGCTCTATGCTAGTTTGAAATGGGTATTCAAATGGGTATTTGAAATTAAAAAAAAAAAGAGAAACAGCAGGGCAGGCAGCAATTGCTCTCTGGGGCAGCAGCTAGCCTGGCTGGCTTGAAGAAAAAAAATGTAAATCAGAGCCAATAATACCTTAATGGGAAAATCCATCTAACTTAGCTTCTGGGGAGGAACAAGTTAATCTGAAAGTAAATGTGTTGGTTGTTTGGTCTATAAAGATCTTTTTTCTTTTGCTGCTTGTGCTATAAATATAAAACAAAAATCTCCTTTCCAAACAGATTAAAAAGGGTCGATCTAGAGTTGGTCGGTGTATTTGGGCGCTGGACTGGAAGCGGAAAAGGGTGAGACACTGCCACAGCACAGGTAACTGCAAAAACACCCAGAGGCACGAAGAGGGTGTCTGGAGGGATGGGGAAGAGCTGATGGCTCGGGCGGCCCATGCTGGGACTGGGCTCTCTGACCTGGGGAACCGGGTAAGCACCGCTGGCGTCCTCTGAAAGGCTCTGCTGCAGAGATGCCACTTTGTCCGAGACGTGGGTTTGGAAGGCAGAGGGACCTTTCCTGGCCTTCTGGCTCTTAAAGCTGCATAAATTAGTAAATCAACTAGCAGCATAGTTAGAAGCTGTCAGCACGATATCCTTCCAGGACATCTAAACCCAGGAAGCCTTGCAGACAAGGGCAATGCTGGAGGTCTTGACGCAGCCTGAAGCCATGGTGTTTGGCCAGAAGTGTGAAGCAGGAGAGCTTCCAGTGGCAGCAACTGAGTGGCAAGGCTGTGGACAGGCAACACGCTTCCATTTCCTAGCTTTTCACTCATATTTGGCGAGTCACTGGTATTGTACCCCTGTGTCTTTTTGAGACTACGGGAGAGAAAGTACAATGGTTTGGGTGTTACAAGAAAAAAAAAACCACCACACACACCCCCCAAAAAAAACCCCAAACCCTCTTCATTTAAGACCCTAGACAGACCCCTGGGAGGACATGGGGTCTGCAACGCTTGATGTACCTGCTCCCAGCAGAGATGTCACTTTGTGTCTTCCCAGAAGAGTGGGGCTGGGCAGGGAAAGACTGCCCCAAGTCCCACAGGACCTTTGTGGAGGGAAGTGTCCAGCAATGGGTGCATACGGGTGACGGACAAGGAAACCCCGGCAGCGGGGAGCGGTGTCCAGAGCAGACATGGGAGCGGACATGTGCCCCGGGCCTGGCAGTGGGGTGACGAGGAGCTTTCCCTGTGGGTCCAGAGGCTCCGCGCAGCCAAAGAACCTGCCAGCTGGGCAAAAGGATCCAGGCAGCAAAGGCAACAGAGGGGGAACCAGCGTTCAGAACGCCCTGGCAGCAGCCACAGCCTTCATGTCTGTCCTATGCAAGACAAAGCCTTGTCTCTCAGAGAGGGTGGCCTGAATTTCAGTGGTTTGGCTCCCCATTCCCGTTCTGGATGCAAGGGAACTGTAACAAAAAGGGTAGTTCTCTGTGAGCAGAGGATTTAGATGTTGGGGCTGATCAATGTGCTTCTCAGGTTTCTTCATAATTTACAGTCCCAGATACTTCTGCCCAGCCTGACTCTGCTGCCCGTGGGACTAAGCAAAAATTTCCCTTTCTAGTAGAAGCTCCTTGTTATAAGAGCACCCGTGCCAAGTCCTGCCCAAGCCCAGGACATCTTACAACACCCTGCGACTTTCAGGGGTGTCTCCTTGCTCAGACGGGAGCACAACTGCCACTTTGAACTTGACTGAGCCTTTAGGAGCTTTCTCCATGGGAGTTCTCAGCAGTCCAGTGTCACGGTTGCACTGGGGCTCCAGTACATTCTGGCTGCATGGGGAGCAGATAACTTCCTTCCTCTTGGAGCACTTTTATGGATCTGAAGGCTATTAGCACGTCCTGCTCCGGTTCTCTCTTCAGGCTAAAGAACCTGATTAATCCCCCTCAGACCATGTTTTTAAGCCTTTCCCTGCACCCTCACCACACCAAGCAGCTGTGTCCCAAACGGCAGAGCACACCAGCTGAGACCTCACCAATGCTGAGCTGCGAGACCGAATCCCTCCGAGTGTTCTGTAGGGTACAATCCTTGTGCAGCCCGGTGAGATGTCTGCCTTTCTCTCAAGCACAGCTTTTTTTCTGCGGAAGCGCTACCAGCCAAGCTGCTTCCCATCCTACACTTGTGCAGCAGAATTATTCCTAGCTCAGCGTGATGCTTCCTACCTGGCCTTCCTGAACCTACTTCTCCACAGCACATCTCCAGTTCACCTCGGTTACATTCAAATTCAGATCTCACCTGCATCTGCCAAACTTCTCACCACAATGTCCTCCACACACACCCCACATCTGCTGCTGCCAGGACTGTCCAGAGCACCAAACCAGCTATGTAAAAAGGTTCAGAAGGGCTAATCCACCAGCTGTTTGCAGAAGTAAAACCTTGGGCAGGTGGTTAACTTTGCACAGGTCAAACTTGTTGACTTTATGAGGGCTGCTCATAAGCAGCCATGTTTACACACTTGAGTATTTGGAGAATAGGTGTCAGCCATTTTAATATGCTGGTCACTTTATTAAGGAGAACCAGGATGGTATTTTCAGTCAAGTTATGCCAGGGATTAGTTTGACAGACTTAATGTAATTAGATGGAGATGAGTTTGGCCTGGTGACCTTTTTCTTTATCACGGTGTCTTCCCAGCGTTTGATCAATGACTCTTCAAATAGCTTTGAACTGAGTTAAGGCTGTTCTCAATGTTTGCTTTGAGATCTTTTTATCTCTTTTTAATATACAAGACTACCCCCTTCGTGCCCCAGAAGAGATCCTCACATCTCAAGCATTTCACTTTTATAGGGAGGTTTTGCCAAATCCAAACCCCTGAGTCAGAAGAGGTGCAACTATCAGGTTCTCCTGCTACATACTCATACCACTGCCAGCAAGGGGCACCTGGATTTCAGCAGAAATACCAGGATCAGGGAACATGAGGTTTAAAGCCGACATCCACTGTCTTTCGGTGGCCACTTGGTGAAGCTGGTGGTTTTTACAGGAGAAAAAACCCAACAAAGCTTCAAGACACATCATGAACAGCAACAGTCTAAAGCTCAGAGCTGTTAAACCAGTATTGCCCCTGCCTGAACGCTCCTGAAGTTGTCAGAGAACGATACACGCAAAAGTGCATCTTAACTTTCTTGGAGCTCTGAGGGCAGGCACGCGTCTATGCTTCCTGAAAAGAAAGGGCAGATGCCTGAGGATACGGATGATTTCAGCATGCACAGGGCTCTGCCAGCAGAGGAAAACCAGGGAACAGTTAAGTACCATTTTCTCTAATTTTCAAAGGAATCAAAGAGTACCTTGCAGAAGAGTCAAGCCATTTAGAAATAAATGCTACTCCTTAGGCATCTTAATTGTGTAACGTTCTCTTTTTTATGCTGGAAAGTGCTCTGGTTCCGGACAATCATCTACGTATCTGGTGCCTGACAATCAGCTATGTTTCTGGTGCTTGTAAATGAACTGCAGATCACAGTTTTACCAAATAAAAGAGTCTGTGGTTTTTTTTTTGTTTGTTTTTGTGGTGTTTTTTCTTTTTTTTTTTTTTTTTTTTTTTTTAAATTGAGTAGATCATGTAAGAGCTGCCCTCCTGGGTTCCAAAGTTTGAGAGATGACAAATGCAAACGTAGGCTGAAACCAGCCCACAATCATGGAGGGCTACTGGCGTTAGGACAACGTTGTGATCCGCATTCCAAGACGGAGTCAAGAACAGCTCACTCCGTACTTACAAACCTCCTAAAAAAAAAAAAAAAATCACAGGAAAAACCCATGGCACTGGTGATTTCCTAGTTCTCATGCAGGGGGGCTGGTGATGCTGCTCAGTCCATGATTACCCCGAGTTCCTCAGTCCATGATTTCCCCTGCTGCTCAGTCCATGATTTCAAGTCTGCCTTGAACCTCCGAACGAGCGCGGTTCACGTGATTGAGCGCTCCTCGGGGCAGGGCTTTAGCCCTGCTTTGGGAAAGCACAGCAGCACATGCTTGCCTCCAGCCTTGCCTTCCGCTGCTGAGTAATTCCACTGAAGCTCATGGCACCTAAGCCCCGACTTGAATTAAGCGAGCACTTTGCTGAGTGGAAGCTGTACTTGTACATTTCCCTGCGGGAAAGCAGCGCAGTTTCTGTACCATGGGAGTTGCATATTTGGTGGGGGTTTTTAACTTAGAGCCCCCCCTCCCTTTTTTTTTTTTTTTAAAATGTATGACTGCACACCAGTTCTGGCTTTGTTCTTCGGAAACTGAAAATGTCAGGATTTTCTCAGCAAGATTCCCAGCCACCAAGAAATACATAAACACAGCTGAAGCGCCTTATGCTTTTTAACAGCTCATGATTTAGAGGGAATGTGGACCCAAATCATGGACTTTGGCTGTAAGGTTGGTTATAAACAATAAAATCAACTAGCCCTGTTCTCTGCCCGCCACCTGTCTCCCTTTGTATCGAAGGACCCCAAAAATGCGTGACCAAGGGAAGGTCTCTATTCCACCTGATGCACGTTTCGGGTCACAGGGGGGAACAGGTAGGTGGACAGCCCAACAGCTGTCTTCCACGTCCCCGGAGGCCCCGTCCCGAAGCGAGGAGCACCACCTACCCCGCACAGCGCGGAGAATAACTATTCTCACACCCTGGGCACCGTTCCGCCGCTCAGCCCCCACCCCGGCGTGCGAAGGCAGAGGGCAGAGACCCGCCCTTCCAACCCACCGCAGAAGGGGCGAGGAACTTCAGAGCCGACCTCACAGCATCACGCACGGTCAGCGGGGGACGCCCCGACAGCCCTGGAAAGCCCCTTCCTAACCCTCACCGGGACCGCAGCAGCGGGGAAGCCGCGGGGAAGCCGCTCTCGGCGGGATGCCCGCAGCCCACCCCAGCCCCGCAACCCCCGACGGGAGCCCCGCAGCCCGCGAGGATCCTCCGGGAACCGCCTCGAGTTCACGGAGGCAAACTCTCGAGTAACTCTAACGGCGGCTGCCCGCCCGCCGCTCCGGGAGCGGGCTTTCCCCTGCAGCCCGTCCCCTCGGGGCGGCAGCGGGGGATGCCAGCCCAGGCACCCCGCACCCTCCCGGGGACCCCCGCACGGTCCCGGCCCTCCTCCCGCCGCCCCCAGCCCCGGGCACTCACCTGGGCTCCGCTGCCTGCGGCTCCTGTTGCCCCCCCGGGCGGGGGTCGCTGCCCGGGGGGGGCGATGGGGTGCGGGCTCCCCGCAGCGCAGCACTCGGCGGCTGCCGCGCTGCTCCCGGCAGCGGGATTTATCGGCGGCAGCGGGGCGGGGGGACGGACGCACCGCGCGGAGCCGCTCCGGGGCGCGACGCCGCTGCGGGCAGCGCCCGCTGCCTTTCCCGCCACACCCCCCCTCCTCCCCTCCCCTCCCCTCCCCGGGGCGGGGGGAGCCGGCGGGGCCGGGCCGAGGGGAGGATGCGGCGGCGGCTCCGCTCCGCTCCGCGCCGGCGGGGACACGGCGCCGCCCCTCGCCCCTCCCCGCCCCTCCCCGCCACCCCCCGCCGCGCCGCGCCGCGCCCCGCCGCGCCCGCCAGGGGGCACCGCCGGCCCCGGGTCGGGGATGCGGGAGGTGGGGGGGGAGGGGCTGTCCTTCCCCTGCGCCCAGACCGGCTGCGGGGCTGGGTCACCCCGGGCGGAGCTCAGGCCGCGCCGCTACGAGAGCGGGTGTGTCCGCGGGCAGGGCTCTTCCCGGGGCTGGTGGCTGGGCTGCGGGGACTCCCTGGAGACCGGCCCCTCCTCGCAGCCCGTCCCTTCCTGCCGGGGCTGGGGGTGAGCTCCCGCACCCGGCGGGGCCGTGGCGAGAGCCGTGGGAGATTGCGAGCTCGCTTGGCGGTTGTAACGCGGCCCCCGTGCTGGGGGAAGACCCGGGAGTGAAAGTCACTCGGGTCAGCGCTGTGTATCCTGCGCGGAGTGGTGTCTACCCCGTGGAAGTATCACGCAGAGAGTTTAGATGCCCTCAATGACTCAAAATCGAGTCGCTTTTCCCTCCGAGAGTGACATAATTCCCACTAGCCATGCCTACTTTGTCAAACGCGACTCTGATGCTACATTTTCTGCCAAAATAAATAGGGTGGAAGCTTCCCCGCGTATCAAACAACTTGGATAAACATACCACAGGAGAGTCTGAAAGGGTTTCTGCTTTCCTAAGGAAGGGTGGATGCATGGGATGCAATAAAAACAAGCCGTTGAAGGCTGGAAGTAAAAGAACCTCTGCTTTGTCTAAGGAAGTTGTCTCTGATCAAAAATCATATTGTTTTGCACAGCTTTGGAAACTTTTGTTTCAATGTGGAGTGTTGCTGGTTTAAAAAATGCCGTCGCTAAGTCTCTGTTCCTGCATCTCCTCTTTTGCTGAAAGAACAGAGAAAAGAGGGAGATCTTCTGTCCTTGTGCTTTTCTGGTGAGATGTGTCCAAGACTGCTGGAGGGCTCTGTGGTCTAAAATGAGCGGGAGATGGCACAGACCAAGAAGAGAAAAAAAAAAGATCTCTGGATCTCATTAATCACGTGGTGATACCATCCTCAAATTCTGAACAACAAAAGAATGAGATTCCCAAGTGCTTTTTACGGTTTTCAGTGCTGAAAATAATTTCTGTCTCAGACTTTCTGTAGAGTTTCAGTCATCTCTTGTTTCTGTTCAGGACTTAGAGGAGATGGGAAGGCTGCCGTGTGTTGAGACAATGTCAGCCATAACAGGGTCACAATCTTCAGTGAGGCCATCGTCTTGATGGTCAGACAAATAAAAACTGTAAGATATAGTATTTGTTTAGACATGGGCATGACGGAATAAACCAAATTGCTGTCTAACTCCATTCTGGCGTGTGTCCCAGGCGGTGACTCTGCATCTCACCCGTCCTCCCCTAACATACTGCAGCGACAGGTGAAACGAACTTCTAGGAGCAGGATGTCACTGTATCAGTCACATGCACATGGAGAGCCCTCCGTCCAGGGCACCTGACAATGAAAACGCGGATTTGAAAAAGGAAAGCAGTATTATGCAAATATTAAGTGTGGAAAGAAGGATTTAAATTGAGACAATGGGCTCTTAATGAAAGGCACAAACACCCGTCACTCACAGCTGAATGAGTACAAGTTGATCAGAAGCTGGGTGGAGTGACAGCCCAGAAAGCTTCACATTAAGTCAATTAAATCCCATTATTCTCTAGATTTTTTTAATAATTAAATTAATTTCGTGTGACTGTGAAAGGAGCCGAAACGACTGCCAAAATCTGTTCTTATGACAGGCTACAGAGGCAGGATTAGTAAGTAATTATGGCACCAGGCTGGTGCTCAAGACAGGTGGGTTAAGAGCCTTATGTCTTATCTGCCCAGCTCAGAATGGCGATAAAAGGACTGTTCATTCCCACAAAGAAGTGTTGGGGACAAGTACCCAGCTTGCATGGTAGGGAGTTATCACCGTAACTGGACCATCTCTTACGGTATCCTAGCAATGCTCCTCAGACCTGGTCTGTGATTTCCCGGGGGTATTTGTAGGTGGATGACGCAGAGTGCATCGAGTTTCTTCCTCTCAAATAGTCATGGGTGCCTTACCATGAAAAGGAACGTGCCTCGCAGTCAAGATTTCATATGCATTCAGGCATGCGTGCGTGCGTTCGCACAGTCCGCCACACGTCCATCACAGCAGAACTGTGGATGCAAGAGGAAAGGCAGTGTGAGGCTGTCTTGTCGTGGGCTTGTTGTAGTCTCCCTTACTTCGGTTCTGGATCATTCGGATGTAACTGGTCATACTGAGCCGTGCTGTTTTGAGTGGGAGAATCCAGCAGGGAATTGTTGGCTGGATGTCATCTGCACACATTTCTTCTGCTCCCTCTTTAATGTATTGCCCTTCTTCTATGCTGATCCTTTCTTTGTGTTCAGGTTGCTGCTTCCCTCCTAGGAAGTCACTGGATATGTCACCAGGTACGTCTCTGCAGAGCTAGAAGAAGCCGCCAGAGTGGCTGTCAGCAGCGCGCTCTGTAACCCCCTCCCTTCTGTCTGCACGGCTGACTGCTCGAATGGTAATGAGCTGCATGTGGGATTCATCTGCCTTTAGCTTTTGACATTGTAAGTTAATCATCTGAGTGCATGCTCATCACCTAAGGGTCTCTGTGTAGTTAATGGAGAGGAATAGACACCTCCAGAAGACAAGTCATCTCATCCATCTTAGGCATCTATGTGACGATGAGATGAGTTGCGTTTTGGAGGTGCCCATTTCTCTCCACTGAGTCTGAAGGGAGCCTGGGGCGACTCGCCTAGATGGAGGTGATTAATGTTTAGATATGTACGGTGAGGTGAAATGAATCTCACCTCTTTTGAGTAATGCTGGTAGTCATGACCTAGTGGAGACTGAGAACCTCTTGAGACTTTTCCACATATCCTATAAACTCCTAGCTAGGGGCAAATCTGTGCTGCTTTGCAGTTTTCCAGCAAATAAAAGCAGTGCTGGACAGTCAGGTTAATCCCAGTGTAGCAGAATGACACAAATCTAGGAAGGGGAAAAGAAATGTTGTTCTAGCAGGTTCCAGAGGTTCCATTTTGCTACGAGCTGCTCCCACCCACCCACCCACCTTTACACCACGGCTGGGTGCTCAGAAACAGGTGACTTCAGACCCATTCTTTCCTGCACTAAAACAGGTTCTTCTTCAGCATCAGAGTGATTCAGAACTCATTTTAAGGGCTCTTGCAGCTGTCCCTGAAGAACCTTGTGCTGGCTATGATGAGGTGCTGTACAAGGCACTCACCAGAATCACTACAGCACTTCTCTCAAAGCTGCTGTTTGCCTGAGCTCTGGATGCCACCCCATTACCTTCCTAAGGAGATAGATAATCCATTTTTGCCTTCTATGAGAAAGTGTTCTATTGTGCTCTCAGTGCCCAGTGGTCTACTGCACTGCAATTACTCCTCATAAGCAAATTAATGAAATAGCATCCTCATTTTATTTGGATTAACTTCTGCAGTTAAGAGTTGACAGATGATACCGAAAATGCTAGTGTAAATACTGCATAGTTTTATGCTTTATCTTCTTAGAAATACTCTCAGGCTTATGTTTTCCATGGGTGGTCCCTGTTCATAAGTATTTCTAGGACCCTGAAGTATAAACACATGCTACTTCTGTGGGGAAAAGCAGAGCTGCCCTTTTTAAAAATGCTGTCCTAATAAAAGCTGCTCAAATTCAAAACTTGGCAGGATCTTATTCCTCAGCAAGAAGGTGGCAATTGGTTATTAGTTTGCTGCTGTTCTGTGGTCCTCCCTTGTCCACGTGTCAGCGCTGCAGCCGCAGACGCCTCGGAGCTGTGATGTGCTGCCCGGCGCCATGTCAGCGCTGCCTTGCTCCAAACGGAGCGACGGCGGTGTCGGCTCAGCAGCAAAGGTCTGGCCGGGAGCATTGCCCACCGGGCACAGCCCTCACGCGCTGGGGTCTGGCAGGCAAAGTGTCAGCGCCTGTGGCATGGTGCTATGCTGGGGCAAAGCCTGTTTGTGACTTGTTTGTCTGTACAGTGGTCAAAATAATTATGTGTTAGCTTATGTGTGTACCCTGCCCTGGGTGTTTTCTTTAACATCTCTATCAGTGGCACTGGTAAATGCTTGGTGAATGTCACCCTTAGTCCATCGTTCTCTCTCGGTTATTTTGCAGGCTCGTTTGTCTTGTAGCATCCTCCCAACCTCGAGAGCTCTTTCTTGTGCGGGCAGTTCCTTTACTGCTCCCGGCTTGTGTGGGATCTGCCTTGGTTAATGCTTCAGCAAAGTCTTAATATGATATATCCTGATCAATGCTCCACCAAGGCTGACGTTTGTCACAGTCTTTTGACTTGATTACAGCCAACCTGGTTGTGTTGTGCTCTGCAGCATGAAAGTTTCAACTCCCCTGAGTCGCACCTGCTGAGGAGTGATTTCTACGAGGTGTCTGTTGCATCCCATCTCACCTCGGCTTCGCTGGGGCAACGGTGCTGCGGTGCAACCTCACCAGGCGCAGTGCGGTGCCCGAGGAGCCCTGCTGTCCTTTCACGGGGCGGTGGGCTCAGACCACCCGAAGATGTTGTGTGAAGATGCTGCATGTTGACTGCAGAAGTCGTGTTTGCAAAGAAGGTAAAGACACAGCAGAGCTATGAGATCTGCAACACTCATTAAACCTCTAGGAGATGGAGTTTGGGGTGTGTTGGGACGGTGATAAAGCGTGCGCACGAGCTTGTGTGGGATCAGGGAGCCCCCTTCATGCTGACCGCCCATGCGCTGGGGAGTGCAGACTTCTTTGGCACTTTGATATGACCATCCACTGGGGGGTTTGGAGGGCTTTCTAGAAGAGATGGGAAATTGGTGGAGCATTATGCATGTTTTCCTGGCATACATATTTGGGAAAAGACGTGAAAAATGTGTAAATGCAGTTAAGGGGCTTCAAAACTCCACAAAAATACACTTGTAGTTTTTCAATGTAGTATTGATACAAATACTTGTAGTATTTCAATGGCATACTCATTATTGCTTCAGGAGTTTTTTGGACCCCTTTCTGGACTTGATAAAAGCCCCTCATGTTGATTAAACTGTGAGCAAACACACAACACAGAGCACTCTTGACAGAGTACTGTATTCTTATTTAGCTGGCTTTAACTATAGTATTATAAAATTATTTTTTTTAAATTATGCTACAGTTAACCAATGGATGAAAATGCAGCCTGAAACTTAGCCCACATTTTTGTGGCAATAAAGTGAATTTGATAGGGTGTCTCTTACAAACTCTTTGCCTTAGGGTCTAGAGACTATCAATTGCTGGAACATTTATTCCTCTCAAACTGAAAAGAGTCAATGTTTGAACTCCAGGCTTGCCAAATATTCATTCAAATTTCATACCAAATTTGTTCCATGACTTTGTAGGGGGAGATTCTCTTACAGCAGTCGGTAGATCTGAGCACACTCAGAATTTTTCTACTAAAAGAAGTGTGTGCTGAAGTATGCAGTTTAGTCCATATTACACAGTGACTGGATATTTTTTTCTGCTTTCAATTTTCTGTAATTTAGTGCTGTTCTGAAAAACCACCAAGAAATTATTCTATATGACTTTCATTTTGTTAGATGTGGAATAGCCAAAACAGTATCTCAAAACCTTGAAAGTCTGTATCTTCTCAGCTTAATAAAAACATTTGTGAACACATCAAGCAGATAATTATGTTCTGTTACGATTCAAAGTCGAAACACAAAGAAATTACACAGAAAAGAAAATATGTGGTTGAAGAGGTGAAAAACAAAATCAGGTTCACACTGAGCACACAGAAAAACACATGTCTCAAGGTGTTTGTAGGCAACAGCTGGAGTTGATAAAATCCTCCACAATAAAGGCGTTCTGTAACTCTTTTGCCAAAGAACTGCCCCAAACTTTGACTCATTTTGACTACATCCCCCAGCAGTTCTTTAATTATATCTGTCACACCTACTGGGGAAGTGCCTGTGATGACTGTAAATTTTTTGACACGGTGTGCTTTGGTATTGCAGACTAAATATACTTCAGGTGTTAGCTGTGGATGTTGTATGGTTCTTAGCCTGACTGTAATGGGGATGCATCACTGATCTGGGATGGTGTTTGAAAACGCTGCCATTGCCAGTGTCAAATGGTTAAGTGGTGACGTTGAACTGGGTGATAAATAGAAGGGGGGGATAACATGATCCCTTAGTAGAGATGTATCTCAGTATGGGTTTGTAAGATGAAATGAAGATGACACTCAGTGGCTAGAATTTTGTTTCAGACTGACATTCAATATAGTTGCCTCTACTGGACTAATTTTAAGTCATTTCAGACACTTGTGTAGCATGATTTTCATTTGCACCCAAACCCTGCTGAAATTGATAAGGAAACTTGCCCTACCTCATGGATGGTGGATCACACCCTTGCAGCAAGTAGTGCAGAGAGCATGTCTGCTTAGACGTGCTCTGGTCTATTCCTGCCTATATTGAAGTAGCATTTTACAGTACCTAGAACATAGTAAAGGTGCCAATGTCCAGTAAGAGGTTCGCTAAATAGCAGGTTTTTCTCACCAACAGTTGAAGATGCATTAGGTTCTAACAACACAGAGAAATTTATGGGCCAAGGAGGTATTCAGAGTTCTTGAGAACATGTTTTATGACAATGGCTGCAAGCAGTTAAGCAATTAAAGCCTTTACATGCTTACAGCTACGGTTGGTCAGATAAGTAATCTCACCACCACTGGATAAGGCAAGAAGCCACTTACGTGTTAGGAGTCTGCTGCTCCTCCTGATGGCACTGCCCCATGCAGCAGAGCTGACACTCTCTCTCTGTAAACTTTCTGATGTGACAGAGCCCAGCTTAGATGCGCCACTGTTAGGAAAGGTGCTTTTTATGGGTCGTGTGTTTCTCAAGCGTGCGTGGCGCATTTGCTCTGCACAGTGCTCGTTGCTGATGGTTGCCCAATTCTCTGCATGGCTACCAGGTGCATCGCAGCTGCTGAAGGCAGTTGCTCAGTCGAATCGCTGACAAGTTGACAGCTTTGCTTCCTTCTCATGGCCCTCATTTGATCACTGTGTTTTGCTCATTGCTATGGCTTGGGAAAACAGAGAGTGTTTATGCAGGGCGATGCTAACTCTAATGCTTTTCTTGTACACACATAGAAGGAGCAAACGGGTGACAGGTCTGCCACGCTTGGGAAGGGGGCCACATCCTGAAGGTACAGAAGCATCTGAAGAGGATTCCCTTTGGAATCCCAGATAGCTCAGAAGCAACTTTATATGCCACTGTAAATGCCATTTATAAGGAAAATGCTTTTATAAACCATTGCTAGGTCATACTGTCCACTTGCATGTGTGTGCACATATGTTCAATATGACACACAGGTGAGCAGTACAACCTGGGCATCCTCATGACAAGACATGCTATGGGATCACAGAGGAAGAAGCAGGTTTGTTTCCTTCATAACACCAGCACAGGCTCAAATCAAATGAGATGGCTAGGACATTTCTGCATGTAACTTTAGAGATATTGCACACCCCGTTCCTACCAAGCAGTGTTTTCTTCATCTAGTCTGTATTCCTTCAGGCTCATCTCATTTGGCTTGTGATTATTTAGAGGAAGCAGGTGGAGAATTCCCAGTGAGAGGAATAATATAGATGGAAATGAACTTATCTGTGCAATCAGGCTAAACTGTTTTGAGAGAATTCAAGCACATTTGTTGCATGAGAAATTTCAGTTACCATTATATTCCACCTGACTCTCACGTTTCCTGCATCTTATGCATCGTTTCGTTGTTCCCCCCCAAGAATTCCCTTTATCCATAGTGGAAATCAGTAATGACAGAATATTATTGGTCTCCCTGGCAGTGTAACAATATTTTAAACGTACTGTACAGCGTCTGCTGCTTTTTTATTACCTACATTATTAGATCTGCTTATCCCAGTCTTCTGAAATCTGGTGCTGGTCCGCTCCTTCTACAGCCTCCAACACCCTTTCATTTCATTTTAATTCACACACTTCTGGTGGATAAAAATAACAGAGGTTCTGTCTACTGACAGAAGGGCTGTCAGTGAAGGAAGATTTGTTTGGTGCCTCTTTCACTAAAATGTTGCCCCATACATCCTTTGGGAAAAGCACTGTACAGACAAAGGTGAGCTGCCGCCAGGAACCAAGGTGCCATTTAAAACCATAAATGTCTTTATCTGCATCTCATCCCTCCAAAGGCTGAATGGAGGACCTACTCAAGCTGCTATGGTCCTGCAGCACATTTCCATAATGGTAGCGCAACCTGACATTTCATTATTTTTAACAGTGCTATTGCTGGAAGGAGCTGCTGATGTGAGCGCGCTTTCCAGCAGCAGGCAGAGGCATTAATGTGGAATCGCGGCAGCAAGTGCTGAAAGATATGTGGCTGAGAGAAACGGCAGTGCCGCTGGCAGGATACGGTACACAGAATAAGATTCAATTACACAGTATTTATAGACCCGTACCTTCTGTTTCGGTGGTGTGCAGCTGCAAAGAAGGAAGAATAAACCTCTTCCCCTAGCCGTGCCTCTGTGGGACACTCAGTAACTCATGAACGGTGGCACCTTCTTGACCAAGAAGAGAAAGGACTGCACTGTGGGTTTGGGTTTGTGCCACAGCCCAGGGTTGCTCGCTGTTGGCAGCTTTTGCCAGTGAAGGGCATGTGTCATTCAGTTTTTTGGAGCAACAGTGTTTTTCTGGAATTACGTGACCTGTTTTCTCCTGTTCCTCCTGACCTTTGCTGCCCTGCCCCAGCAGCAAGGCTGGTTCCTTCTCCGGGATGGAACCGCTCTGCCCCTCTCCTGGGGCTGCAGCGAGACACAGGGTCGCGGCTGGGTCCTGGCCAGAGGATGGCTGAGTGAACAGTGCAGGGGACACTGCTGGGCATGACATGAGAAATCGCTGGACACGGCAGATGCCAGCGCAGACACCTGACAAAGGTCACAGATGGTGCCCCAAGGGACGGCTGGGTTTTGCACATGGTCAAGATGGCGTTATGTGAGAAATGGCCAGAAATCACAGATAAGTGGAGGGGACTGCTGGGGACTCTTTTGGGAGCACAGCCTTGCAAGACCCACAGCACCTCAGTCACTGCGTCAGTAATTGCATATAAAGCTGAGCTTGTCTACGTAACTGTATCAGAAATACCAGATTTGGGTATAGAGGTTGCAAAACAGGGACCGATGGGGAGGAGATAATTCGGGCAGGGTTGTCCATCTGTGAGGAGATGGAAGTCCTCTCCAGTCGTGGAAAACAGGACTCATACAGACATGACCCAGAGAGGGAGAGAGGTGCCTGGGGGAGAGCCAGAAAGCCCATAGTGATAGCAACTTGCAATAACTTTTTGACCAGCGTATGTGTGTCCCACTGCCGGACATCACGGGTCAGGGAGAAAACATTGAGCCTTGGGAAGGATTTTATTCTAGCCTGGCACAAAGGAGGGAATTTGCAGACCCCAGAAGCAGCACTGTAGGAGCCCCCCTTGCTGCAAAGCCTTCTTTGGTCCTTCCTCCGAGACCCCCAAGGTACATTCCCCCTGGCCTGTGGGCATTGTTTAGCCGTGCGTAATGAGGGAGTTGGTGTGGAGGAGACACATCCCGGTGACCACCACCATAGCTCAGATGAGCTCTTGGGGACCCCCAGGGGAGTGGGAAGCCCCAGAAACTGTGGGAGGTAGAGTAGGCCCCTCTTTCAGAAGAGCGTGCAATTGTGTCTCAAAGCTTCCTAATTCTTCACTGAACTACGAGAACGTCTTTAGCTACGAAGCGGCCTAAGCAGGTCAAATTTTGCTATAGGTATCAAGCGTGCAGTGATGACTGACTAGAATATGGCAAATTTAGCAAGAGAAATCATCTCCCCTCATCTCTGAAGCATACTTTAAATACTTCCAGTACTTCATGTTTTCCTTTACCCTCCTCTTTGCATGCGGAGTGAGGCAAATCCTCACCAAACTCGTATCTTCACCCTCTGCTAACACCACACACTGATTCCATTATTGAGTTTTTATAGAAAACATGAGGAGTGATTGATTAAATCTGGATAAATATTTAGGAGATTTTTTTTAAAACCCACCTCCTGCCACTGCCTTTCTCATATTTAGGTGCCAGTTGAGATAACTGAATAGAAGTGCCAAAACATCTGGACTGAGTTACATTGTAGAAAGTTCAGTGTGCTGCTAGGAAATGAAGAATTTTTAATTACACTAAGCTCCCCTGAGATGGGATGGGTCATATGATCAACCCAATCTATCTGTTGCAGGTAAGCAGGCCATGAATAACAAATGGACTCTAATTTAGGAATGTAAATAGAGAGATGCCTGATTTGAGGCACCCAAGTCTAAACATTTTAGGCATCATTGTACAAATAAAGCAGGCAATTTTGTACAGTCATCTGGGCTAGTAATGGGCCCTGGCTAAATCCAGTTTCCAATAACGAGGATTCAGAGGAGGGATTTAATGATGCTGCAAATAGCATTGCACAAAGCACAGTAACCAGTTACTTCCTTCTAAGTTACAGCAGTACTTTTAACTAAAAAAACCCCGTTCTCTGCACATTGTTCAGATTTTCGTTATGGAAACACCACTTACAGTTATCTTAGCTTTGCATGATAGCTAAACCAGATTCACAGTCCTTATCTCTAATATCACCTGCTATTTTTTTGGAATTTGTTAGCCAGGATCTAAGCAGGTTCAGCCCCTCTCTTCACAGTATTATTTATGTATTTTGATTTGACGATACTTAACTGGGAAGTGTAAAAGCCCTGGAGGTGGCTCTTTCTGATGGGGCTGCCTGCCTGGCTGAACTAGAGGGACAGACCATCACTTACTTGCTTCCTCCCCTGTCCCTTCAGCACCTTCTTCCACGCTGTATGGGCACAGCTTTGCCCAGGAGGACGATCCCAGTGGAGGTCTCAGCTCAGCATCACTCACAGCCACGCGTTGGGGATATTTCCCATTAAAACCAACTTTGGGTTTCAAATCCCCCAAGGATACAGACAGCGGAGCGCAGACTTCCCATGTCCCGGGTGCTGGTGCGGAGCTGGGTGACTCCGACCAGCCCAGGGGTCCCTTTCCCAAAGGTGTCCTCTGGATGCTGTCCCCTGCATGGAGAGCAGCAAGGCTGCCTTGCTGGGGTGTTGCCTTATGGTGTCAAAGCCCAGGGGAGACAGACGGCAGCGGCTGGGCTGCAAAAGCACAAATTATTTCCGAAATAATATATGCCTCTCCTCATCTTCCCTGTTGCTGACAGAGGTATCACAAACCCACGTTTACCTTCTCTCCCTGCTCCACCAGGTAGGAGCAGCCTAGAGAATCCAACTTAACCCTCCTTTACAGAAAAACAGTGAGAAAATTGTTTCTCACATCATGGGCAAGGGTGTTTGCCGCTGTGGCTTTGGTGCATCTTAAAGGCAGAGCTTAAAATGGAGTAAATACTTGGGTGAGAACATAGCAGAACATTTTAAGGAGTATTGTTGCAGAACAGAGGGAAAAGTGAGTGAGACTTTGCAGCTGTCTCGGGCTGCTCTGACCCTAATGCGGGTGCGCTTGGCCTTCAGATCCACCCACAGATGTTTCATTTTGTGTGCCCCGAGAGGAGCTATTGTTGGAGACAGGAGGCTCTCAAGAACAAATAGCAGAGAGAGAAGAGTGCTCTTAGGGTGATATTTTCAGGCCAAGGAGAGGTCTGTGCAGGGGGTTTGTGGGTACATACCCATCACAGTTAGCAAAAAAGTAGAAACAATCAATCCCCCCCCCCCAGTGATTTCTTATTAGATGCTTGCAGTTGAGGCTTTAGATTCTTACCTGACTGCGTTTTTTACTATTCCCAAAATTTGTTGCTCTCATACATCATGTAAACAAGCACAACCGATGAATAAACATGTTGCAGAGTTAATTTGGGTAGTTTTCTCTCGCATTACTGACCAAGTTCTGGATCTCTGGAGCTTGTATGTGGGAACATGGTTAAAAATTTATTATTTTCACCACATCCATTTCAGCTTTGCTGTTGTGGTACAAAATGTCGCTCAAAGAAACAAGTAAAAAACCCATTCAACCAAATCAGCTTTTCCTTCTCCTGCCGTTTTTTAAGTGATGATTTTGTTGAAAAAACTGGCTGAAGGTGAATTGGTTGTTACTGTATTAGAGGGGAGTTTGGGGATCACAGGATACAAGCAGAACAGTAATTCATTTAAAAATCATATTTAATATAGATAAAAATGTAAATATCATAATAGAGATCATATGCTGAGAGTGAAAAACAGGAGTTTAGAAACAGGTTGTCATATCCATGGCAACATACGAGGAATGTGTTCAAGAAAGAGAGGAGTTCCTTGTCTAGCTGTAATTGCCTCATGAACAGCAGGTACAGCACTTCTGGGGAACTGGTGAGCAGTGGGTTAAGAAGCTGTTTTGGGAGGACCTCGATCCCCCTGCAGTGTCGAGTCCATCCTCAGAAAGCAGAAATGAAGGAGAGGGGCACAAACCGTGAGCAGCACCCAAGCCTGGCGCGCCCGGCTCCCCCCTCGTCTGCACGCTGGCACGGGTGGGAATCTCCCATTCCATCTCCCTGCCCACCTGAGGATGAAGTTCAGCACTGCGAAGGCGAAGGCGCAGATAATTGGGTGAGGGTCTCTCGGAGTGGGGCGGGCACGTAGTGTGGGGAGGTGGTTGGGAGAACAGCAGAAAGCAGTGGCCTGCCGAGGAAGAGGAGCAGCCGCAGCTGGTGGGCAGGGGTGTCCTCGCTCAGGGCAAGCCCGAGCCACAGGTCCTCGCCCTGCACAGGAATTTGCGCTGCCCCTGGAGAAACACCTTGGACGGGTTTTCCATGCTGACAGGCCAAGTAAGGGTCTTTGGCGTATATTTAGTGAATATCTGTGTAAGTTCAGAGTGAGCAGAATTGGAGCTTACTCTTCATATCCCCTGAAGAATTTCCTTTTTTTAATTGACCTCCAGCAGTCACCCACAACCAACTCTGTTACACAGTACAGTTAATGACACAAGTCTCTCTGCATTAACTGATGTACCTATACAGACAAGCAGAGGTATAAACAACCTTAGCAGCATGCTTAGGTGCCTAGCAGAAGAGTTTGCTTTAAAAGCTGTACCAACTAGTATTTTACAAATGCCTACACGATAGACAGAAGAAGAAAAAAAAAGATTCTTAGAATGCGTATAGAAATTAGTATTTAACTGCCTGACTACCTAGCTATTTATTTATTCATTCATGTTTAAGCAGGTTCCTCACTTGCCTTAGCCTCAAAGGGATGCTACAAAGGTACTGCTGGTGATTTCACATTCGCAGCTATAAGCAAAGCAGATATCTTCCCTATTAAAGTGCTGCTAGATCTCACCCCTCAAATAAAACAGATGAGGCACAAGTCTGGAGGAATAGGAAGCAATTGCCTGTCATGGAAACTGTTTTTGATTTCTTCTTCATGCCACTCTGCTATCCACTCTGAATTTCTCAGGTACATTTCCAGCAAACTCTGTGTAGATTTCAGGTGCTTGCTGCTGCTACTTACTTGCTCAATTACCATTTGATGTTTTCTGGTGCTATCACTTTTACAGGACTTCAGTAAGATTCCGATTTTCTGTGTCTTCATGGCCATCTCCTTCTGTCCATCTCAAAGTGTCCTTTAAATGAAATCTTGAAAGACGCCGTTTGCCAAGGAGATGTGCTAAGGGAAGAAAAAATCGTTTTCCTGACCAGCCTGTCTTTCCTCAACCTCTTTCCACTGCATCTCCTTGGACTTCACCTTTCTCATCTCAGAAGTGTTTTTACACTGGGAGAGTTACTCTGTCTGCTCTCTTCCTTTCTTTCTGCACAAAGCTAAGCAGAGACACGCCATGGGCAGCTTTGCTACTCCCCACTTCGGCAGCCAGTACTTTTGTGCAGCAGGGATGGGAATGCCCATCGTCATGCTTACACAAAACCTAGGTGTTTAATTTGTAAATGAAGCTGTACAGCCTTTGCTCACCAGCACACTGAGGGCTGGGATACTGTCCCACAGGATCTGGCATAACAGGGCTCATAAGTAGCTACGGCCTTTCATTACTGATCATACAAATTAAAATAGATGCCAAGGTAGTGTGTGTGGGTGGAAGAAAAGGAGCAGAAGTGGCAGCACTGTAGGATCCTTTATATCTCTGGAAGGTCACTTGGAGAGAGGTGTTTCCCCAAAAAAACATACATGGGCACCTGCAAGGGTGTACAGAAGAGCGTGATGAAGCAGAGAGGAGCTGGGACTACAGCTGGCATCCCCAAGATAGTTTAAGGTGAGGCTTATTTTTCTGCAGGCGTTTGTTGCTGTTAATAACTATAGCAGGGTCTTGGCCTCATTCTAATAAAGAGAACAGGAAAAAACCTGGAAAACTCAGAAAATGTTTTTCAGGGCAGGAAATTCATTTGGTTAATGCTAAAAGGATTTTCTAATATAACACAGCCCTACAGTAGGGACATTTAATTCCTCTCAGAGCTGGGTTTAAATTTGTACTTACACTGAAAAGGTATTAAATTAACAATTTAAAAAACATTTAAAAAACATGCTAATACACCCTGTCATATTCTATCTCAGCACAAATGCATACTGAGAAGTTACAATCATCGTCAGTCTATTTATACCAGAAATACCAACATGCCTTTAACTATAGCAGTGCAAATGATGCCACTCTAATTAAAATTGGTAAATGGCTATATTCAGTTTTTAATGAAAATATTCTTCCATGCATTTCCAATCTCTAGCACCATTTCATTTGTGTATAGTGGACAAGGAATTAATTACTTCAGTTGGCGTTTAAGTCTCTATGAATACACTGGTAATCAAAGACGACTTCTATTAGCACTTAGATGAGCTATTCTGCTATAAACGAACTGGTAGAGATCTTCACTAACTGCAAAGTTGCTTTCACTTTGGGAACTAAATGTAATAAATGTTAGGCCGTTATGAGCACCGACCAGCTGGCCCGAGCTCTTTGTGCTGTGCAGGGGATTAGCTACAATGGCAAGACATCCCGAGTGTGCGCAATTCAGCAAAGCGACAAGGTGCTTTTAAGAGTGTGATTAAATGGAGTATATTTTTTTGTCGTTACAGCCTGGAAGTGACAGGCCACCCAGGTCTAAATGAAGAGCAAACAGGACGCCAGCTGAAGGGAAAAGAGGGGAAAAAAATCAAATGAGAGAACTATAGAAAACCTGGGGCCAAGGCTTTCTCACCACTTCCTCGTCTGCTGCCACTGCTGGGTTTGTACTAGCCACCCTGGTCCCCTTTCCTGTCAGTGGAGGGAAGGTATGGAATTCCCATCGATTTGCCATGGGATGCAATTTCCCATCTTCACTTGGTGGTTTCTGTGATACTTCTGGATAAGCCCCACAGAACAGTAAAAAAAAGGCAGTCTTCATAACCCTTCCCCTTACTATGTTTAACATTCTGGTGATTTTTTGTAGAATTCCCATGTCAGCAAATGCCATCCTTCCCCTGCTGCTAATACTGATAGGAAGCAAAGGTAGAGCATCACTTACCATCTGGGACACGCGGCAGTGAGTGCTTCTAGGTGCTCCAAGAGAAAAGCAGTCTCTTTGTGCATTACAAGTCTTTTTTAAAGAGGCTGAAGGATTAAAACATCTTAAATTCAGCAATACATAAGCCCTGAAGATTTTAGCAGTGGACTACAGAAGATGGCATACGCTTCTGTGCAAGCATATCATGGCTTTAACTAGCCGTTAATGAATGAGAGCCTTTGGTAAAGCTGTGTTGTCTGCATTAATCTTGATCAAAGGGATGTCTGATTTCCATGGGCTCCAAGAGTTGCAATTCTCCCTCGTCCCAGTGCTGAAACAGCTGTGGTGGTGCCTGCCATCACTTGCATGGAGACCATCCTTCATGGTGCTGGGTGGCTGAGCAGCACCATGGTGCAGGGCACCCAGCTTCTGGAGATCACTCCTGGATGTCCTTCTCCAATGAGACATGTCGCAGTTGGCCTCCTGAAGCCCAGCTCCTAATGATCATCCCCTTTGATCTCCCTGGAGCCGTGACCAAGGTGACTGGCAACATTTTGCAGCTGGTGCCTCAGCCTGTCAGGAGCTGCAGTACCTTCAGGGTAGAAATAAAGTTGATTCAGGAAAAGTGGGATCACATTTTCAAAAGCTTAATATAAAGTGGACAAGTTTTGGCCTCCCCTGTGGCCAGAGGGTTGCTGTTCTCAACAGCAGTTTTGTTTGCCTGTATTTAAAAGTCTTGATTGCAACTCAAGGAAAGATGTTTTGTCATTCCTGCCGTAAAGCAAGGCCTCCCAGCAAATAACTGCCCAGAAAATTGGACAGTTTCATTTCACAACTGATCCTGGTACTTGCTTTATTTCCTGCTATACGGTCTATTGTTTCAGTGAAAGAGCTATTTTGTAGATTGATAGGTGGAAAGTATTATCTTCTGATTGTGTTTGTGCAAAGGCCAGGACCCTGATTCCTTATGGGGCCGCAGAACATTACTAGAATAACAGCTCCACAGGTTGTGCAGCACAGAGAGAGGTTGTATAGATTTCAGTAGGAAAGAAGTGACTAACCAGTGCAGAACAGCACTAATCCCTTATTTTTGATATTGTATATGAGATTTAATTGCGCCTCTAGATTTATTGGGACAGTTCATTGGGGAGTTACTAATGAAAATCATTCTCATTCTTTGCGTACTCAATTTTACCTTATTCCATGCACCAACACAGAACTATAACATCAGAAAATCTCCGAGTTGCAGACTTGAGCTCAGGTATCACCATACCTTCCCCTGCTCTGTTTGCATCTATTCTTGATAGCGCTCAGGCAGGCTAATGGGCTCTATGGACCAGCCACTCATGTTCTTCATGGCCTGGCTTGAGAGTTACGCCTGATCTCTATCTGTTTTCTCCACAAGTGGTGCTTGTGCAGGAATCCAAATTCACTGCAACAAGCCCCTTTCTCATAACACTCAGGACAACAGAAAAGTAGAGTAAAATACTGTGTTAGTCCAAAGCACTTCAAGTAATAGAGTTCTTTTTTTCTTCTTCTCATAACATAATTTATTTCCCAAGAATCATCATTTTCCACTTGCTCTACCCCTGCATTTAGTAAACTAAAGATGAAGCTACCCGTTTTGGTCAGGCTCTGTTGACTCCCTGTATAAGTTTTGCTGCCATAGGAAAAATGTTGTGCTCTGTCTAAAGGTTTCCCTGAATCTGAAGTGTTTTTTCTGTAACTTCTTGTCTATTCCATTAAACAGTATATTGATCAACTGTATTTTAGCCATGGTATTAATATCCTTTTTCTTTCTGGAAGTAAACATATCGTGACAAGTAGTACTGACTCCAGAGTCTTAAAAAATTAGTGATATTTCATGCAGTTTTTAATTTTACTTTTTGAAAGGTTGTTTTCATCAATTTTTCAAAGGTCTCTATCTGGCTGTTTGCAGCTGCACCTTTTGCTGAAAAGTTTTAGCCAGCAATGCGGCTAGCAGAGCTATTTTTTTCCCTGACATGATGTTGTTTTTGTAAATAGAGTTCTGGACTTGTTAGAAAGTACAGGGATAAATACCACGTCCTGCTTCCAGCCTTATTAGGGACGTGCTGATGTATTTTCACAACATGCCTATTGCAGTTAGTGGTAGATGAAGGCTCACGTTCACTCACAGGAACAAAGAAGAACAAGAACAGCAGAAGAAAGAAGTGATTGGTATGAAGTTAAAAAAAAATATTATTTGTGTTCATTAGAGCATCTTTATAATGTCTGCATTTAGCAGCAGACCAGAGAGAGATGCTGGGGTTTCAACAAACTGCTCTCATGGCAAGAAGGATCTTGTTGCAGAAGAATTACCCTACGAGGTTTTATTAACGTCCTTTTGGGGTTAGCATAATCAACAATATCAAGTCAGTAGAAATATGAAGGGGAACGAAAACCTGATGAGCTACTGAGAAATGCAATCATCTGCCCAAGTCCTGCAGCTTCACTGCAGGTAGATTGTCTGAGCAATGGTCCAGGAGCAGACACAATACAACCTGAAGCTTTAAGCATTTGGTTCAAGGAAATCCCCTTAAGAAACTTGTCAGAATGAAGGTCGTGTGGAGAGACTTGTTCAGAGGTAGCACTGAGCATTTATAGAAAAGTGTTGGCTGACTAAAGACTAGAATCTATTGGAAATCAAGCTGCGGAGGGCCATGCATTTGAAATGCAGAGATGCCATGTGAGCACAATGAAAAGATGCAGAACAACTGGAGAGGCAAAGGGGTCGCCACGCCAACGAAGGCGACAAGTGGGCCAGTGTGGGGTTTACTGCTGCGACCACCAGAACTGAGCTGAAGAAGGGAGAGGGAGAAGGAAGGAGATGATCCTACGTGAGGGAATAAATGCCCCAGGCACAGGTGGGAAAAAGAAAAAAAAGATTCACAGCTTGACATAGTGGAAAACTGGGAAGACTGGGCATTTTAGGGGAGCAATAGAGGGGGCAAGGGGAAAAACACGGTGCTTAGAGGTTGGAGTAGAGACAGGGCATGCTGGGACAGGGAAAGGAGGAGCAGCCGGTATCAAGGCGCATCAAAAAATGAAAAAAGCCATGGAGGGCAGGAAGGGGGAGAGAAATACAGCTGTAGCTGCGGCACTGTCAACAGGCTGTGGGAAGCGGAGGAAACAAGCACAGTGGCCAGGTTAGAGAGACTTGCAGAAACTGAAATAGGATTTGCCATCCCCAGCCAGACATCTGTCATTTAAAGTCACCTATATCTTTTTTGTGAGGATGCTGTGGTAGCTGCTTGAAACAATCCAAGCAGAGTGCAGGAAGAGAAACCAGCTGGTGAAGATTTATGGATTTTCAAGAAATATCTGTCCAAGGAGGGTGTAAAACAATGGGCAAATCTCATAATGTCACAGTGACCTCCCTGCCTGCAAAAAGGAACATCTCCGCCTTTCTCCTACCTCCCACACCATTCAGTTCCTGTCCCTTTCCTGGAAGAGAGTGAGAAAACAGCTATTCACCTAAGGGCCAGCCACAAAGAATTCTTTCAAGGGACAGCTAAGCAAGAATAAATAAGCAAAGAAAGCAGTGGTATTTGCTGGGTGACTGCAAGTGTGGTGGAAAGGAGAGTTAAAGGTCGCCGGGAGTAGTGCCAGAGAGATAGAAATGATAGATATGAATTTGCCCGTAAAAATAAATAAAGGGAAGCAGGCATGATGAGGCAAGGTATGTTCTGCTGCGTGATGTAATGAGGATGCTATTATAGCTTCCACTGATGGAGAAAATGAACATATGCCAAAACACCACAGCCTTGAAGAACAAAAACATCTAAAAATTGTGTTTGAGAGTCTCCTGGAAGATCAGAGACCTGTAAGTTCACAATTAGTGTGCCTCTTCAGAGGCTACCATGTGAAAATTGTCCTGCCTCCACTGAGAGGCAGGCAGCATGCAACTGCTCGGCATAAGGGTGTTGGCATGGATCAGCTCTCCCTGCCAGGCGAGCCCTGTCTGTGTGAGCACAGAGCAGCTTTATTGGTGCAGAGGCAGCCTGGCTGGCCAGGCTGGACCATAACAGGGTGTTAACAAATCCCCCAGGGCACCAAAAGAGGTGTCTGAGCATAATCCACTTGCTCAGATCTGCCCAAAGGGCTGGGTATCGCTCTTTTGGCAAGAGGTCTCACAGCACATCAGGTGACTCACTGGGCCTGTTGCAGACATAGACACCTGCTGAAACCTACTGGAGATGCTGAGCTTCAGGAATGTGACCACTTCTTGTGGTGCCGGGGCCTCCTAGCAGTGAAGTACAGCATTGTTGATGGTTGTCTGAAGGGTCAAAGCCATAATGTTTGTGAAAATTAAGTTATAGGGAGCCCATGTGAGTATTTAGCTACAGCGCAAAATCCCTCAGCTCTTCTTCCCTGAAACTAAAGCCTGACACCGCAGTTTTGGAAGCGTACATGTAGACATGGCATGACCAACTGGCGTCACGGGCAGGCAAAATGGAGCTACCTGAAGGAGAAGGGAGAAGGGTTGCACTGAGGAGGTGACATTGTGTGGAATGCATGTATTCATGATTAAGCATCCATTTATTTGTAGGTGCCACAGAAGAAGAGAATTTTTAGTAACATTCAAATTCTCTGTATTTCTACGACCAACCCAAAACATTCACTGTATGTGTCTGAGGATATAACGGAATATTAATGCAGGATGTCAAGGAAGAGTAAATACCTTCTTAGCTTCACAAAGCTTACAGGCTGCATATTTCCAGTGTTTTTTTCACTGAGCTGCCTTCAGGTTACTGGTTGTAGCAAATATTAATTAAGCAAAGAGAGTGCTGACCTATTGAACAGCGTTCTAGAGTTATACTCTTATATAGGGTAATAAAAGCATAAATCAATAACATGGGATATTTAGTGCTCACTGCAAGATTTACTTAGGATCAGCTGCATAGTTTCAAATGCATCTGAGAGAAAGGGGTAGGTCAAATACATCACGCAGCATAAAATTAGCCTACTCTGACATTTTCACAGTGGGTGAACTTCCAAGAGCAGAGGGGATGATGATAATTTCTTTTGTCCCTCATCATAAGTATATTTTCTATAAAGTTAGATGGTAGCATCTCTGGTTCCTAAAAATCCCTGTTTAACATGTAGCGTGTGAAATATTGAATAAATTAGAGGAAACACAGCAAAGGTTGTGAATGCTCTGATAAAGAATAGAGCCTGATTTACCTCTCAGCCTTTGATAATTGCATTTTGGCATCTGTTCAGCTGAGCAGGTCACTCACACGATGTTTGTGCAAAGCAGTGGTGGTGACCTGCAGCGTGACTTCAGTCCACAGGGACCCGAGGTGCCAGGCTGGCTCGGGTGCCGAGCGCAGTGCTCGGAGCAGCCCTCACCACTCCGCTTGAGGAAGCATCTGAGCAGCATGTGTCAGTCCATGGCCCTGGTGACTCCTGCCTTTTCCTGTATTTTCCATGCTCACGCCTGCATGGGCTTTCAGACTGTTCCTCAGCCTCATGAAGTTCGAGGCAGATAGTTTCTGATTCAGATCCCACCCGCTGAAAAGCACACCTAGCTTGTGCATACTGTAAGGACACATCCACCATACACAGCCTGATGCCAGTCAGCCTTATCATACACTTTTATTAAGTGTGTGTGGTAATGTACAAGTCCTAAAAGGATCACTGTGATCATCTCGCTTGTCGTGCTGCTCAGGACAGGCTGGAGGACAATCCCAGATGAATCATTGAAGTGTTCAGTAGCACCGAGAAAAGCATTCAATTTCTTCTTTAAAAATCCTGGTCCATGGCATCTGCCATCACCGCTAGTAACACATTACAGTGCTTAGCTCCTCTTTGTGGTAAATTTGTACATCTTTATTTTCTATTGACTGTATTTAGGCTAAAAATAGCTGTTTATTTTGAGTGCCCTTTCTCTAGATGGATAAGATAAGCTTGCGATGAAGTTAGAGCTTAACCTATGTTTAATAACCTGAGAACTCCTAGAGTGTCTTGACATTCTACCAACTGCTAATGCTCATACTTCACTGTGGACCTGGTCCAATTTTTCATCCATCTCTTCGCTGTAGATCATGTAGATCTGTAGGTCATTTGTTTTTGCCTAGTCCTGAGAGCTCATGTTCAGCTGGTTGGTCACCACTGTCCACACACCTTTCTCAAAGTCACACTCATAGGAAGTTTTCTGCGCAAGTATACCTTCCCCTCTCCACATCATATGTGCTCCTGAAGGCTACAGGTTTGACTGAAGAAAAAGCTCAAACTCCACAAGAAACCAGGTCTCTGCAGTGGACCCACCACTGCATGTTCTTTTTTGCTGAAAGACTCCTTGCCAAAGCAGACTGATTTCTGTCCTCACTCATTCCTCTTATTTGCATGTCTTAATTTTGAGGGAACCATGACAATACTGGTGCGTGAAGATGACTTTGAGAATGCTTGTCATCCTAGCCTAAGAAGAATGAAGGTTTTGGGGGATATTTGGCGTCACTGCACCACCTGGCTACTGTTCGGTGCAATTTTCATCTAAAATAGGCATGCGATGGAAAAGGTTTTTTTTCTTCTTCTTTCCCTGGTGAAAATGCCAGAAGATCAGCTGTTCTCACTCTATCCTTAATGATATATCAAAGGAATGTCCTGTTCCCACAGTATTTTACATAATGGCCAGCCAACAGGATAAATTAATGCAGGAACAGACAAGGAACAAAACTGAGGAAAAAAATGAGAAGAGCTGATGAAACAAAGGAAAGCCATGCTGAGTAAGTAGGACAGAGAAAATGGCAGATGAGAAAGGTGCCAGAAAATAATAATACTGAGTAGAAACACATACTTCAGATCACTGGGAGAAACAGAATGATGCAGTGGAAAGGAAGAAAGACTCCAGCATATGCAGAAGGAAAACACAGGGAAGCATCCAGCTGTCTCTATCATCACATGTATTTCTCCTACAGGAGTCATTGAATGGTTCCTGATCTTCCTGAGAGTTGTTCATTCTCTATGCGTCCATGCCCTTGTCACCGAAAATCCGGGAATAAAACCTCGTAACACCAATGTAGTGTTAAATGGCAGGCATTCGTTATTGCAGCACTGGATGCAGGGGGGATAGTTCCACCTAATGTGCATACCTCATATTTTTTCAAAGATCAAAAATATGCATATTTATTTTATTCATGCATATTCAGTAATATTCTCTTTGGTGACTGGTGTAAACTTTCTCGCTTCCTATGTAAATTATTGTGCAGACTCAGTTACCCTCTTCTATTGTTCCTTTTTGAGTAGGTGGTATTACTTGAGTAGGGGGCCAGTGAGTCGGTGGTCGGGATCTCCCCCTGCTGGAATTACCTTTTACCTATCAGGCTCCCAATCTTGCCAATCCTGGTCAGTTTCTTCAGTCCGCTTCACAAAACCACACTCCATCATTCTCTCTTGACAGAAACACATTGCCTGTTCTTTTGTTAACATTAATGATTACCTAAAGACTAGACTTTCTGTCCCCAGACCTAATGTCCAGATGGGTAGGGCTGTACAAGGGACATAGCAGTATTGTTTGTGATCATGGTTAACTGATTCCATCACCTTGGTTGCACCCTGGTACACCCAGTGGTCCCACCATCTTCTGCCTCCCACCTTCTCAAACAGTTATCTGGCTTATCACCCTGGCCTGTATGCCTGTCATCCCACGTTTAAGTCTGCTTAAGTCCTGAAAAATGAAAAATAAAAAGGCTTAATTTGTTTGCTGAATTCCTCGTATCAAACACATGGAGAAGCTGTTCTTAGGCACGTGCTCACCGGTTCTTCAGGCTTTTTTTTTTAATCTTTTAGACGATGGTCTGCAAGCAGTGGTCCGTGGTGCAGCAGTGAGGACAGGCAATAATGCTCAGGTCCATTTTGACTCTAATTTTCGCTCACAGATTGGATGGTGGGAGTGCAGAGAGCTCTGTGGGAAACTGTCTGGCTTGGCAGCTGTATGTGGGTCTCTGTCTGGAAACTGCTGCCACCAGCCACTCCAGCTCTCTATTTGGAGGGCCTCCATCCATCAGGGAATACGTGGAATCTTCACCCTTGTCTTCCGCTTTCCTGTGGGAAGCGAGTGAGCAGAGATGACAGAAGAAAGACCCAACTGCTTTAGCAACAAAACCATGCTGAAAGAATTGAAGCCATACTTCTGCATTCCCGTTAGCAGGAGCTTTAATCTTAAAGCATGGAAACAGACCAAATGGCTTATTTGCCTCTGCCAAGCTGATTGCTGCTGCACAGGAACATTTGTCTCTGAAACTTCTTAACTCTTGATGATGACTTCAGCTTTCAGAGTAAGGTAACAGTTGTGCAGTGAATTCAGCGTGGTGTCAGTTTCAGGGCGATGACGGAGGAATAGATGTGAAAGCAGAAACAGTGGGATGCGAGGATGGAAACTCTCTGTGATCCTCACTATATCTCTGCTTTTCAGACCAAAGACAGGAGTACACCCAACCCGTTCCTCACAAGGGAGAGGAGGGACAGGGCAGGACTGTGTGTTTTGGATTCACTTTGCCTCTCTGGGTTTTCATCTGCACATGCCGGAGTCTTTCATCATCTCCCCTGCATCACGCTATTTCTCTCCCTAGTTCGGATTATGAGTTTTTGTCCTGTTGTGTCTGAACCACATTTAAATGCACCTTCACAACTATCTGAAGCAAATGAGCTTTCCAGCCACCACTGCTAACATTTTCAAGCACCATTACCAGTACTTCTTCACTCGAAGAATCCTCTGCTAGCTGTAAAGCACCTGCACGCATGCACACGCCTCTGCAGAGGACAGGGAAAACAGCACCTCCAGGCATGGGGAAGGGAGTGAGCAGCAGGGACAAAAACAGAGGCAGAGAAATGGTTGCCAATTTGTGTTTGACAGGGCTTCTGGGATGTATGCTGGTTATTTGGCTAGGTTGCGCGGCTTCATACTGGCTTCAGGCTCTGTGCTGGGCATGGAAACCTGGGAGGGACTTTGTGTTGCACAGTATGGTTGTCAGGAGCCAGTTCTTTCCAGCCTTGACTGTGAGACTGGACTGAGATCAGATAAAGCTTAATTGCTACTTTTGCCAGATTTGACTAATTGTCATTAACAGGGTAGCATGCCCCAGGCTCATCAGAGAAAAACCTGAGGGACAGGGTTTGAATTCTTTGTGGTCCACATGAAGGATGAACACTTTTGAAGAAAAATCTTGCAAAGGTTCCTTACCTGCTTCGTATTCATCACCTTCTTGGCCTAGGAGCAGAAAAGAACCAGCAGGCATAGATGACATGACCTTGAGCAAAGTTCAGATATTAATTTCTCAAATGAGCTGTTTGCTGGACAAACTATTTAGTTTACATATTTATTTACATATATTTCCCGATACATTAAATTATTCCACTGGCTAATTCTGCTGTTTCGTTGCCCCAGTTTCTGGTTAAGTAGCAAAGTCTGGGTCACAAATGCAGCAACTGAAGAAAAATAGTTGCCCTGATCCTGGGTCTATCTAGCATGCAATTTGTTCGGTGCTGATTGAATCGATACAAAACAGATGTGTGACAACCTTGTTTTAATAACAAATTTTCTGTTCTGCATGTCCCTTTACTCCCTGAGTGACCAGAGACAACAGAAGAAAGGCCTGAATCCTTTAGCAACGAGAACAACACTTCTGCATCCTTCTAAAAATGTGCCTCTGCTTCAGAGGCGGGGGCTGAGTGCTCTGGTTGCCTGTGCCAGGCCAGTTGCGGCTGCTCAGAAGTCTTTGTCTCTGAAACTCCTTGACTCCTCATGACAAACGTGGTTTTCAGAATTAAGCAAAAATTCTGATGACTGCAGTGAATTTAGCATGCTATTAAAAACAGGCTCTAATTACTTACAGTTTGTAAAGCTTATTTCTTCTCAGAGCAAACCCAGCAAAATAAGAGATTTGTTTTTTGTTCTGTACTATTTTACACTCATAAAGTGACATTTCAGAAGAAGCTGAAAAACATGGAAACAGTTGAATAGTTAGTCAGTTTTCTGAGTCTAAGTACTCTGTCACGTTATTAAACTTGAATAATGTGATTAAACTCACAAATGATAGTATTCCTTTCCAGAGCTTTTCTCATTCAAAAATGAGAAAATTGTTAATTAATTTACCCTACTTCCACTGTTGCATATCAATATAATTGTAATACACACATAGGTGAACTGAGTGAGAGAAATGAAAGGACTCAGGTTAGAGCTCTTCTTAGTTTTCTGGATTTCCAGTTCCCAACATTTATACTTATTTTTTACACCAGACAAAAAAGAAAGGAAGAGTTAACTGCCTGAAAAAAGCCAAGAGCCAGCTACCCAATGTCATAAAATACTCTGTCTCATACACATGATTGCTAGTATAAGATGAATACAAAAGAGCTTTTCTAATGTATTTCTATGACATCACTCTTAGAAATACGAGTAACAGGTAAGGATCTCAGGTTAAAAAAATGCATCAATTCACCACCATGCTTTATTTGATCCTGGAAAAAAATATTTAACTCACTACCCTGAAACTCCCCTCTTCCCTTTGGTTTCTAATGCGTATCGCTGACCATAGAATCATTGAATCATAGAATGGTTTGGATTGGAAGGAACCTTAAAGATCATCTAGCTCCAACCGCCCTGCCATGGGCAGGGACATCTTCCACTAGACCAGGTTGCTCAAAGTCCCATCCAGCCTGGCCTTGAACACTTCCAGGGAGGGGTCAGCCACAGCTTCTCTGGGCAACTTGTTCCAGTGCCTCACCACCCTCATAGTAATGAATTTCTTCCTTATATCTAATTTAAACCTACCCTCTTTCAGTTGAAAGCCATTACCCCTTGTCCTATCACTCCATGCTCTGGTAAAAAGTCCCTCTCCAGCTTTCTTGTAGGCCTCCTCCAGGTACTGGAAGGCTGCTATAAGGTCTCCCCGCAGCTTTCTGTTCTCCGGGCTGAACAGCCCCAACTCTCTCCATGAAAGGCTGTGAAGGAAGTTGTTGCCATGAACTGTGCGAACTGGAGTTTACCTGTTTTGAGTGAGTACACTTTGTCCAGTGACAGTGTCTTGGAAGTTGTGATGAGCCGTACTGCATGATCCTTCTGTGTAAAAGGCTAAATTTTGTTGTCAAGGAGACTAGCTTTTTTGTCAGATGCAGCTTTTAAAGTGAAGGAATAACATGAAGGGAAACTATGTGCGCTTGTAATACTTAAAAAGAACCACTTCTCAAATTCAAGAAAATTTTGATTTCTCCTCCACACTTACACAGACACACCAGTAATGAGTTTTTAGTCATTTCTTAGTATCTCTGTATCATGCTCAGATTCAATAAAATCAAGTGGCAAATCCCATGTATCAGCTACCACATGACACAGATTTTTCTGCATTGAGACCATGGACAGTATAATCAGCTGTGGTTCTGCTCTGGACTTCAGAAGGTGCTGTTTGTTCATGTCCTTGTCCCACACTTCAGGGGCAGACTGCTCACAGGTGGGATCTGGCCAGGGTTTGGACTGTCCTTTTGAACAACAGATTTGTGGACAGCAGATGTTCTGCCCTTTGTCTAGCTCCACTTCTGTGCTACCTTAGAAAGAGAAGGTTAGGGGGATGTTCAGGTCTTGATCCCTTCTCTTGCCTCCACTCTGGTTCACCTGCACCCATGCAAGACCCTGGAGATGCTTGTCTATTCTCCTCTTGAGGGTCTTCTTGGAATTTGAGCCATATTTGGTATCATATTTCCCCTTTCTTAATTTTTTTGTTCTAAATCTTTCTCTATAGGGATGGTTTCTGGACCTCCTGTCATGCTCCCCAGTATCTTCTGGGCTTTCTCTAAGTGGACCACTTCTGTCCTAAAGCACAAGGGCCCCAGATGAAGTCTGGTATTTCAGATGGGGTCTTACCAGTGCCAAGCAGAGCTGAAGGACTACCATATGTGCTGAAATCCAGTCTGTGCATTCAGTGCTGTAGTTGCTTTATTTTGTAACAACGAGTCACATCAGACTTGTGATAGACTGTCCATCTCTTGCACCCTGTCTGCCTCCCACCGGCTCATCTTTTCCCCAGCACGACCAGCAACAACATCAATTGTCTCCCACCGTACACTGTGCTGCGCCCTTTGGATTCACATCTGTGTATTCTGTTATCCTGGTGTCTACTGGAAACAATGATAGGTGCAGTAAAATCAACGATAGAACAGTAAATTCCCACTTCTTCATTATGACAGCAAATTTTGGGTAGCAAGCTCTCTGGATCAGGGCATGGACCCAGTTTTGCATCCATCCCTTAACAGTCTTAACCATTTTTTCCTTAGCTTCTTTATGAGAAAATAATTGAAACAACACCAAGAAACTTTAACGTACTCAAGTTGTGATGTCTCTTCCTTCACCCCTGTTCACAAGGACTGTTAGAAGTTGCAGAAGGTAATTTAATTAATTTGACACAGTTTGTTTTAATATATAAATCTTGGCCATATATCTTTGAAAGCAGAGGAAACTGTTTGATGTACTTCTGAGGCTTAATTACTCCTAATATTCCATGTTAAGTAGCAACATTCTAAAAAAAAAAAAAACCACTTCAAAAATTCAGGTTTCTAAAGTGTATTTCACTTTACAACACTCCACATTCAGATTTTGTTTAGAACTGTTTTTATTTCATCAATACTCTGGATTCATAAAAATGAAAATGTGTTTTGTTAGAGCACTGAATGTATCTTCATACTGCGTGAATTTACAGTCTGAGCTGTCGCTGACGAATGTGCTGGGATTTCAGAAAGTGTTTCCCTGCTGTGCTGAGGATTAGAAATCTTCCCACAATAGATTTTATCTATTGACACTCTTCAGTCGTTTCAAGCTCATTAGGCTATCACAGCTATGACATCCCCTAGTGAGGCTGCAAGATCAGAAGTGCTCTGTACTTTACTGTATCATTATTTCATTTTATGAGGCAAGGGAAGGACAGGAACTGGAATGACAATTCACCCAACCCTGCCCTGCTTTGTCCTTTCCCCCCGTGCCTCTTTTACAGCTGACTTCAAAATCTCGAAGCTGATCTAAAGGAAAGTGTGGCCAATTTTTATAAGTGCACCTCTCTTTTATCTGTCCGATGATTTCAACTTTGCCAAAGAAATGATAACCTGCAGGCATCAAATGTAGTCATTTTTTAAAATTATTGTTCAAAGATGACAGCTACGATGGGTGTTATTTACCTCTCACCTTATGAGTGCACGGGGCTGGGGTGGGGAGTCTGCATGCCCAGCTGAGCATCCTCCAGCCGCAGTGTTGGGAGGGTCCCTGTCCACAGGACCCCTGGGGCAAGGCAAGCAGCTGGCACAGCAAACAGCAAAAGTGTGGGAGGGATAAGAGTGGCGACCGTGACAGAAAACCATGCTTATGGATTGTAGAGAATATGCAGAGCTCAGATTTTCTTTTTGAGGCCACAGGTGCTAGTTTAATGACGCCTATATTCCCCAGTGGTCCTGCTGCCTGGCCGTTAGCAATTGGCAGTTTGCTGGCAGCTTCAGAGGAGTATTGGGCTCAGGAAGGGGAACTGCTGGGCTGCAGACCAGCCTGGGGAAGCAGCCCAAGCCCTGTGAACCCATGGGAAAGGGAGCTTTACAGGTCCTTGAGCCAGTGGCTGGACACAGGGTGTCAAGGCTGGTGGCAGTGCTGAAATGGGGAAGGCAGGCCAGGAGGAGGTGGGAGGAAGTCAGAAGTGAGGTTGCATAACCAAGTCTGTGACAATGGATGACCCTGGGGAGAACACGAGGAGTCCTGTGCCCTGCTGCTGCTCAGGAAGAGGAACCCCCATCCTGTGTTGTCCTGAGGACATTCAGTAGAGGACACTTGGAATAGCCAAATGCGTGAAGACTTCTCAGCGTGTCCTACCACTCACCATCTCTTGTCCTCCTGGCTGGCTCTATCTGTTGCTAGCCTGGGTGCTGCATGGCCAGGGACAAAACCACCCAGAGCTCTGTTGGTCAGGACAGGCCACTGGGCTTTTGGACTTCATGGCCAGTGTCAGACTGCAGGAACCTGCAATGAAGTGACTGAACTGTGTGAGTGTTCCCTCCTTTCTTGGTATTGGCACAGGTATTTTCTATGGGATTTAATGTAGGCATGCATTAGGTAACTGCTCCTGCATTCCCCACCAAGGAGTGTTGATCTACATGATCTACTGCAACCCACTGCTCTGACAGTCGGGACAGATCCTGCCTTCCTGTACCTGCTTTTAGCAGTTCCAGCCAGAGCAGTGGGGCTGGATGTCTGATGGCGTGCCACGTTGTAGCTCCACAGCTAGCACCATGCTGCCCACCATCCTGCCGAGGCACCGACAATGTCTACCCTCAGCCACATCATTTACTCCAGACCCTCCATGCCACAGTTGTGGTCTACAGAGACGAACGTGCAACTCTGGGCTGGAGAGCAGCAAGTGGTGTGTCATTTCCCTGACAGAAGTCTCTTACTACAGATTTGATGAAGATATTTTTGCCACAACATAATGTATCTAGAGGTTATATGAGAGAAATACAAAGTCAGAAAAGGTAAAGTGTCATCTTTACTGACTCATAAGATTAATACATAGACAGCTGTCTTCAAAGACAGGACCGACTTCTCTTAGCAACACGCATCCAATACGGGTTGATATGGTTCAACAGGTTCTTCTTTATACAAGGAAAACTGAATCTTTAGTTATTGTATTTATCACAGAAGTATGATGTTGTTTCATGCTAGAAAGGACTTAGGTTGTTGTTTTTTTTAAATGTTGGTAAATAACATGTTCATTTAAACATTTATTGAACCTTTGATTTAAACACTTGGGACAGATCTTCCTTCACAGGTAGAAGCACTTATTCTTCATTCTCAAACACTTGCTGCTTTTTAGACTCAAAAGCTTAGGAGTCTGAATGCTGTGCTTTGCATTTAGGTCTGTGATAGAGATGAACACTGTTTGAATGCATGTGTAGCTGGACAGCTTCCTCACGATGAGAGAGCACTTGGTGAACGGAAATGACAGCTTCCTGCTGAAGGGATTTTGGAGCTGATGTCATTCTTCCTAAAGCTTTCATGAATGTGTCGTTCCAAATCTTGCTTTTCATTCATTGTATGTTGCAACTCAGAGAAAGATCTTTCCTGGCTTGCACACAGGAGTCAGGGAGACAAGGGAAGAAAGGTGCAGTGTTTGAGCACCGTGGTGGTCACAGGACAGCCTGCAGCCTAGTGCTCTACTGAAACTTGCAGTAAAATGCTAAGATCATGGCTCCACTCCTTCCAGCCCAACAGACTCTGGAGTAACAGGAAAGAGGCATGTCTCTGCAGGTCCCAGTGGGAAGCCGTTCCTCATTCCCAACAGCTTTGCTTCTTGACTGGAGTCTGGCAAGACAAATGGACTGAAGCACCAGGCTCGGTATTGTTCAGGGACTGACAGCACTGTTCAGGAGTCTCCAGGAAAGGGTGAAGAGAGTCTGGGTGCAAAAACCAGCTGGTGGACTCAGGGTGCTGCTGTTAGGTGGAGGGAAGCATCCTCCTTCAGTAGCAGCCTCTGACCTCAGGAGTGTTCAAGTGAACAGGGATTTTGGAGACCTTCGAGACTTAATTCACAAAATAATATGGCAGACAGAAGCACTCATATCTATTGATGCTTCACCAGGAAACTGGGAAAATGCCATAAAAACATTCAAACAGAAAAATAAAAGGTAGGGCTTGGAATTACTTTTTGGTTTTTTCCCCAGGCCATTTGCACACTGTTTTCTGTGGTCTTTGTTATCCTAGTCTCATTTTGATCACAGACTTAAAAAGCTCCTGCCCTGAAAAGTACTGGTGGCTTCTGGCCTACAGAGCTTTCTCATTCTAGGTGACTGACCCCACATAACTCGTCCTACCTTCGAGGCCAGGTCCCCTCTTGACAGCTGAGCACTGCTGGGGCAATAAATCCCTCCACTGTCATGGAGAAGCCCAGGAGCAGGAAAGGCTGGACAATGTCTGAACTGAACTTCAGGTGGCTCACGGAGTGTTTGCTTTTCTCTGGCTTTTCATGGTGTACTTTAGCAGCCACACACACTGGGATTAGCAAAATGTATATTACACCTCCAGCTGTGATATGGCCCTAATACTTCCAGCTATGTGAGATGCCTCCACCTTCTCAGGTTGCTCTCATTTTTGCTGCAGAGCTTTCCAATCCTGAGCACAGGACACTTCCTGGAGGGTTAATGGAAGATCCTTGTGACAATGGGGACAGGAATTGCTGCTCACTAAGGTGAGGTAATTTTTGGAAACTGCAAAGCAAACGCGTCATAAAAAAAGTAATTTCACATTTGTTATTCAGGGAAGGAAAAAAAGACCCAAATCTTTAAAAGACAGGAGACAAAGATATAAGGGAGGGGAACAAGCCATTTTCCAAACACTCTCTCTCTCCTGCCAGCATCCTACCTAGGCAATACTGGCTAGAGTACCTCTGGATCACACGTGCCTGGAAATGTCCTCAGCCAAGGCCCCTCATGGTGATGAATGCAAACTGGTTAAGGGATATTGATGTATAAAGATGTACATAGGCATCTGGAGGCACTATGCGAAGGCATCCAGTTTTCATAGTAGCCCCCTTTGCAAGTGCTTATCTGGACAGTTTTCAACCACCTGCAACTCAGAGGCACACTGCTACCTACCTACCTACCTACCTGCCTTTAAACACCTTGCTCTACTCACACAGTTTAGCAGTTAAAAGACATTACATCTGTTGAGGAAGTTTTGCCTGTCCCCATGAGTAATACGATACAGCCCTGTGCTCCCAACAGAGAAAGGGGAGATGGCTCCTTCCTCTGTGCGTTTCGGTACAGTTGCCATCACCACTGTAACCCTCCTTGCATCAGCAGGAAGATGTATAGGACAGTCCCCAAAGGAAAAATCACAGTTCAATAGATCCATAGAACCTGTCACAAGTGCACGTCGAAGAAACACTGCGGAGCCCAAACCTACCAGTAGCAGAAAGGCCAGATTCGTTTCGTGAGCCATGACAGTGAAGCAACAGAGCTGATCCCCACCGGGAAAAAGTTGTTCATGGCATTCATCGCAACCTCCACGCTGCTTTCTCCTGGGGTTTTAGAAGGCCTTGCACAGCGGGATGTGAACATGGTTTGGGCTTCCTGAAACTACAAGGGTACAAATGAACACTATTCATAATAGAAGGGAAAAAAACACCCTATGCTTGGAAGCTAAAATTGCCTGAGGAACAAAAACTGCTTAAATGTTGCTGTTGCTGGAAGGAAGCTTTGGGTGCAACTCCTACCGGGTGTTTCTGCTGCTGGTTGCTAAAACGCAGCTGACTGTCAGATGCACTCCTTAGAAATGCCTGTTTGCCAGAGGGCAAATGTTTGACAAGATTAGAGAGTTCTGATTATGTGCAAAGCATTACCAAAACTCTGAATTTATGTGAAGTTTTCTTCAAGGCAGTAGAAATGTATACCCTTTTCAAGACATCTGTTCTACCTTTTGCACCCATATGCACTGAGCCAGCTCTCCATGTACTGTTGTGATGGGCAGTCTGAACTGGATCCCTTTCTGAGCCTGCTGTATGTGTTTCATAAAAAACTAAGTGTGATTTTAGTCTTTTATTTTCTCTTTCTACCCTGCCATTCAGTAATCTTTCAAAACTACTCTTTGAAGCAAAGAGCATGAAGAGAGTAAACATCAGGTCAAACAATTTAATGACCTGCAATTAACGCTCCATGGCTGCTGGCTTGCTGGCCCTTCAGACAAAATCGCCTCAGTGCCAAGACACTTTCCTCCAGAAAGTTTACCTGGGGTGAGGAGTATCTCTAGCACAGAGTTTCACAAATGGCTGGTTTCAGGTAGGCGCTCCTCCCCCGTAGAAAAACGCAATCAAACTCATCAGCCAGGGGAACAAATGCCATGAATAAACCCATGTTCTCACAGAAGGATCGTGGTTTCCTGGAATCAAGGAGAAATGAGTGAGGAAAAAAGCTCTGATATCAGTACAACTCTACTAATAAGTAGTGTAGAGTTTTTATACTAAAAATATCTAACTTTACATAACATTACAGTTAAAAATAAAGGCAATGCATATTTAAAACAGAAATGTATAATCCTAAGAGTACTCCAGAGTAAAGAGTTGTAACTCAGGGTAACTTCAGGGGACCTGAGTAGGAGAAGAGGCATTTTTAATGTTCTTTTTAAATATCTTCCCTTTTATAAATGACTCTGGGATTATTTAATAAAACATAACCAGTTGAAAGAAATTATTGTCCTACTATACTCAGCATTGGTGCAGCCTAACCTCAGGTACTGTGTGCAGTTTTGGGCTCCAGAATATAAGGAGGCTATAAGCTATTAGAATGTGTTCAAAGGAGGGCAAAAAGGATGGTGAAACGACTAGAGGGCATGACTTATGAGAAGCAGCTGAGTATACTTGGTTTGTTCAGCTTCGAAGAGCATGAGGGATGACCTCACTGCTGTCTACAACTTCCTTAAGAGAGGGAGTGGAGAAGGATTTTCTCTTCTCTTCTTCTCAGTGTCCGGTGATAGAACACATGGGAGTGGCTTAAAGCTGCATCAGAGGAAGTTCAGGTTGGAACTGATAGGAAAAAGTTGCTCACTGAGAGGGTTGTCAAGCACTGGAACAATCTCCCCAGGGAAGACATCATGGCTCCAAGCCTGTTGGTGTTCAAGAAGTGTTTGCACAATGGTCTTAGATATATGGTTTAACTTTCAGGTTGCCTTGTGTGGAGCCAAGAGTTGGACTCAATGATTCTCCTGGGTGCCCTCCAGCTCAGGATATTCTATGATTTTAGATCATCATGTTAGGGGAAATGCATGCCTGTGAGAAGGTTAGAAGTTTATGCTGTGGGTGGTGCCCTGAATGAGCTATGGAAGTCAGACAATTTATGTATTTTCTTACCTCAGTGGGTGTGGTGTTCAGTCCTGCAATATTCAATGGAGGAAAGAAACAGCAATGGGAGTCTCCCAACCCTTGTTTGGTGCATCCTTGCCTCACAGGTGGTACTTTGGGGTTTAAAGAAGTGGGATCCCTGACTGCAAGAAGTGTACTGGAAGAAGTTTATGGTGTATGCAGACCTCTACTACACATTGACTAATTTAACCAGTTTGCAGTGGTGACAGTGTTAATGGTGATTTTTTGCTGTGTCAGAATACAGCATGTCATCCACATAAAGAGCTCTTGGCCTCTGCCATATGCTGATATTACTGTACCCATGAAGAGTGTTGAAGCCCTGGTGATGCAGAACAGAAACTCCAGCTCCAGGGGTCTGTGTCTGTTCTACCAGTCAAGGAACCAGTGGGGTCATCTGACGGATGCTCAGTTAGAAAGGGAGAAAAATTCCCCATAAAGGTTTAAAAACTCATTTAATAAAACTAGTTTAAAATCTATTGCAGTTAAAGTTACATCCTGAGAAGAAAGCTCATGGCTGCTGGATCTGCTGAACCAAGAAACCTCCAGAGATAGCCATGACTAATATATGCATATAATGACATCTTCATAAGGGTATCTAGATATGATCTGATGCTGATTTCTGATAAAAGGAATAACGATTTTTCTGTCTCTCTTCATCACTGCCAGCCTGTTTTAGATTTTGTGGGTTGATTGCTAGCCTCTGAGCTTGTCTCAATTCCCCCCCTACATTCCCCTCAATGAGACAGCAATCTGAACTTAAATACAGTTGAAGAGAATTATAATCTGTTATTCAATAATTTTACAATAAGAAATATTGACTCATTACATAGAATGCCTAAGGCCGTGTTCATTTTTTTGTTTAGTTTTGAGTAAGTGCTCAACAGTGCAGAATATAAAAAGGGTGCTTCTTATGCTGCTGTACTGGTGCATCTAGGTCCCAGAAAGGTGGTTCAATTGAAGATTAATTGACAAAGTCAAACCAGGTTTTCCACTAGGTAAATCCTTGCAAACCTGGTTCATGAGACCGTATGTGTTCAATTAGCTCTGTTTGTCTTTGCACATTGCTAGTGCTCTTCGAATCTGCTTAGATAATGGATGTGATATAGATATGGCTATAAAGTTTAAACCAATTACTGGTAATGCGCTATTCAAAAAACGATAATGGAACTATATAATAGCAGTTAAATAAGCACAGATTTTTTTAATCTTTAATGATAACAGAAGTCCCGTTCTTTTGCTACATGTCTTTCCATTTAAAAAAAGCTTAAGAAATTGACACTCGAGCTGCCATCTGGAAAACACATACACTGGATATGTATATTGAAGGCAAGACCTTCAGTTCCTTTTGAAACTATGCTGTAGAGGAGTAACACTGAAAACCCCAGTGAAACAGAGCAGTTGCCCAAGACTGCATTCACTCCCAAGAGTACCGAAGTTGTTGTGGCCTAATGTTTATTATTTGTTTATATTTTATTTGCAGTGAGCTCATGACTTGCCAGGCACAGCCCAGACTGTTAAAAAGGGGCTTTCAAGCTGTGAGATGAACTATAATAAAAAGGCAGGGATTATGTTTTCTCTGAATTGTAATTTACAGCCTTCGGTGAAAAACTCACCAAGATATGTGCCAACACAATCTAAAGTAAATGTTCCAAGTAACAGGTAGCTTTGGGGCAATTTTGTGTTTCAGCTTCCCTAGAAAACACTGATGATGATTGTTTATGCAGGGAGCATACATGTAAATATGGGAGCATACGTGAAAGAAAGTACACACAGTTCAGAAAAGCATTTCAGCAATTCTTCATTAAAGCCCTAGATGAGGGTCATACAGAGGGGATTTAAGCAATTACAGCAAATCCAACCACGTGGAAAGCAAACAAATGTAATGTATTAAACCAAATTGTTTTGCACGGAGGAAGAGCTGGCACCTCCTTGGTGCAAAACATCAATCATGAGGGAAAACAAGTACCATTGAGCTAAAGTTAGGTCCAGAAAGTGAATCCACAGTTAGACATATAGGATGAAAAGAAAAGAAACTGGATGCCATGGGAGGAAAGAAAGAGGGAGCGTGGTGAAGTGTGATGGTTCCTCTGCAGCTTCTCCAAGATGCAAGCCATCAGGTAGGACCCAAAAGGGAGCCACAAAGGCTTTGTACAACACACCGTGGCAATTCTTGAAAGTCAGGAAGCCAGCTGTGTGAGTGAAATCCGTAGTGCTAACAGCCATGCTCAGGACAGGAGTGTTAGGTATGCTGAACTGAGCCAGCCTGCTGAGCTCCCAAGAGAAGTATTTGGTAGGAGTCTGGGATGGCTGGAGACAGGGTTACTGCCACAGGAAGGGGCAATGAGCAGCTCTGTGTTGATAATTCCACTCTCGTAATGCCCGTGCTGTCACTTGAGTTGAGGAGTATGGTGCATACAGCCCAGTGAAGAACTTCATGTGAAAATGCCTGGACCAGGAAACCCAGCCCAAGGCAGGCTGTGCTGGGCTCAGGCTTGGCTTAGAAATACTAGATCATCCAAGGCTGTCAATATGCAAGAGAATGCCTAGCATTTTGAGCAGGATTCTGTGCTAAATGCTGTTTTTATGACACTCTTGAACATAATTTAAACTGATTACCCGAAGAGGATATCAAAATGTCACAATAGTGGTAGAAAATTTAATATTATTCACCCATTTCCTGGGTCAGTCTGTGTCATCCTGCTGATTACTTGATTTCAGAGCATCCTGGGGGAGACCCAGATCAGCCACAGTCACCGAGAGAGGAGAATGTGTTGGTTGAAGGAGAGGGACCAACTCTAGAAAAGTGTCAGAGGAGATTCTGGCGTTGCGGGGGCCAGCCTGACCTGTGGGAGCTGCAATAGCCTCAGCGGTGAGGCTAAAACCTCCTTCTGCGAGCAGGTGGCTGTGCCTCGGGGGAGGCACTGCAGCTGCTGGGTCACTGTGCTCAGCCGGGCCGGGGAAAACATCCACAGGCACTTCTGGTTCATGGCAAATGCAAAGTGCTCCATTCGCCACAGGGAAGGAGCACAGGCACGGGCTGTTACTGGGGCTCAGGTCACACGACAACTCGTTACCCCACGGTAATCTGATTATACGTCTAGCCTGAAGACGTATCTGTTACCACTCAGTGCCTTGCATTTGTGATGAGCTGAACGACGTGTCCCCGTCAGGCAGACACTTGCCTGCATGAGTAATGAATAATCATCTGGAACCTGGTTTTGTCCCCCCTGTTGGCATGAACAGTCCCGTGGCTTTGAGTGGGTGTATTTGCAGTGGGGAAGAAGCACTCAGCATGAATTTGGATGTCAGAAGCAGCCTGTACGACCACCAGTTCAGATCTTCCAAGTGCATCTCTGATTGAGGATCGACATTTCACGATTCTTCCTTGTTCAAATGCTGAAACTTTCCAATAAGTGAGGGTTTTCTACTTCATTTGTTGTTATTATTCAAGTGACAAAAGGCAGAGTAATCTCCAACCCTTTCAGAGTCTGACGCTATGGCATGAGGGCAATGAGAACAAAATTTAGAACACAGTTCCTGCCAGCCTTGCAGGGCTAAATCATACCTGTTCTGGAGAGAAGGGCAAGTGAGTAGGAGGCATGAGAAAACCTCGCCCTCATGCTCTTCCATGCAGATTGTTGGCTTTGCTATTGGTTTTGTTGCTGCTTACTGCTTTGGTGCATGTCAACACACACAACGGTGCAAAGACAGGAGCTAACACTCTGCCCTTGGCAAGCAGGTGGAAATGAGGTGCCCTGAGGAGGCTGGAAGGTTTCAAACTAACATTAATGTCTTAATAATCTCACTCAAGGGTACTGAAACAGAAACAAGTGTTCAGGAGACTGGAAGGGAAAGACTCGGCGGATGGAAACGTGATAATGGTCCCAGAATGGCTGAGAGGGCAATTTCTGGAGGGACGATGTTAGCAGAGCACTGAGGCTCAACCTGGAGCTACTCTGCCACCATTTCTCACGGCACAAAGCGGGGTGACCAGGCCCAAAGCATTATCCCCCCCAGCAGGGATTTTGGGGAGTTAGACTGGCTGGGTGCACCCTGTCAAGGCAGTGGATTGCTGTGCCAGTACTGCCCATGGTAAGCACCATGGCAAGGTGGGATGCTGCCACATCTCTTCAACCAGGAAGCAGTGGTGCAAGCCCATGCAAGGGGGCTACCAGTGTGACCGAATGTCCTCTCTTCTACTAAAGCTCTTCCTTTGTTTCTTTCACTTAACCTAGCAGAAATTGTTCAGATCAGAACAGTTTGTTTGGATATGCAGAAGGAGTTATTTGCTCAACAAACTAAACACCAATAAAACTGGGATAATGAGCGATTATTTATGCAGTGGAGACATTATGCTTTTATTTATTGCACTCACTGTAATTACAGTTTCACCAGACCTGACAGTAACACATCCTTTAATGATGTACCCAAAGAAAGGATTTATTTGGAAAAGAAAAATCCCACAAGTGTTAGTTATAATTTAACTTTCTACTGGAAATTTTTAGGAAGGGAGAGAGAAAATATAAATAATGGATTTAGTAAGAAAATATGCTTGGTTTTTCTTTAAACTCTTTGTCATGTTTCCAACCTCCTCATCACTCAGCAAGGTCACACAGTGAAAGCTGCTGTTGTACTGCTAAACATTGACAGTGGTAGTGGCTGCTTTATAGCAGGGGATCTAATAAACTAGCACATGCAGGGATGTTTGCGGAAAAGTGATTGATGGTAAGCTGAGAACCCCCCTCAGACAATAAAACTTGCCTTACGGCAGCTTCACCAGGTCTCTCACTTCTCTCAGGTTTTCAGATTAATTGTCTTTCCTGAGTTTGAGTTCTGCTCTGTCATCAGAATGTCAGTCTCCCATTCAGTTGTTGCCTAATCCACTCTTCCCTCAAAAAAATGTGAGACTTCATTTGTAAATTGGATGTAACCTGTGATTTGTTTGGCAAGTTTCACCTGTCAGATACCTCTGTGTAGACTAGCCTCTTCAGAAATATTAATGTAAAGGCAATACCTTACCTGGAGGAAGAATGCATAAATGGCTAATGATGAGCTCTGTTTCCAGCTAAATTCCAGGCCTTCTCCCAGCATCCTCTCTGAACCAAAACCTACTCTCACCTAGCACAAGGACTAATTTTCATTGTGAGCGTGTCTTGCTCAGAGCAAGGACATCCTGCTGTACTTAGTAACCGCAAACAAACGCAGAAGCCTCAGTCCCTCTCTGCTAGGACTTATGGCTTTGCAATATTGCCATCTGACTGTTTCTCTCTTTTACGACGATGTTCAGATGCCCCAGCCAAAACCAAGACCCTGCTGTGTCAGCCACGCAATGACCACACAGAAAATGCAGCCAACCTGTGATGTCCACTTCAGCCACACTTGACTTCAGTGTGATTTTGTTTTCCAGTATATGGATTCAAAACAAAATCCCCATGGACTGGATAAGCTGTGTTGCTAGGTCTTGTCTTAGAGACCTAGATCTGTGCTGAGCAACTCCTGAGGTCAGCATCCCGGGTAGGAGCATGTCTCAGGAGATGCCGCTTCTCAGTCTGACCACCTTTGCACTGAGGGGAGATGCAGTAATCCTGAAAGTGGTGGGAGTTCAAGCACCATTATTCAGGATTGTGTCGAGCTTTCTTCCAGCACCTTTCCTCAGACTGATCTGTTATTTGGTGAATCGCTGTTTGGCTCAGGCTCTGGGAGCATCCACAGTGGTGCAATGTGCCGAGTGTTCGCAGCCTCTGAGGCTGCGACTGGCAGCGAGCAGGAGGGGACCTGACAGCTCCCCACAGCAGCTCCAGCAACAGCACCCATAAGAAGTGATGGGAGGAAAAGGTATAGCTTCAGTGTGATGAAAAACGAAAACCCCACCAAGCATGAGGAAAGGTATGCAGAAATTCCTGAATTATTATGTCTATATAGAAGTTTGCTGCCTTTTTGTGCTACTCCTGTCTTCCATGAGGTTGTGCTCAGATAACTTATTTACCATTTGTTCTGCCAGCAGAACAACAATCTCTTCACTTTCGTTCACTTCTGTTTCTGCTTTCTTTACATGAAAGGATGTCCGCATGTTAATCTCAGAAGTTCCCGCCTGCATTTCTTCATGATTGTCTTTGTGATCCGTGCTAACTGGGTTACTGAAGGAAAGTACCAGTTGCTCATAGCCAGGGGAACATGCCTGCATTTATTTACAACTCATAGCAAACAAGCAAAACTTAGAATGATATGTGTCTTTACAAAGTTTTTCTGGAACTATACAGCATTTATCACAGCAAGCCCTGGCTTCCTTCCTCCCATGTGGTTTGCTGCAATGACTTGTCAAGTCTTATCTCGGATTAGTTTGTTAGCTTTTCAGGACTGAAGTGCAAGCCTCCGTGATTTAATGACATTCACTGGGTCACATAGACCAGAACTATTTATGAAAAACTCCAGGAGTCCCCTTTCTTGTGATGAAAGTAATTAGGGATTCAGAATTTGCTTTCTGCTCCTGTTTAGCCAGAATTCCCAGCTGCGCTGAGCATTTGTGCCAGAAGGCATCAAATACATTAGCCTACTTGCAGGAAGGGATGGGAGCAACAATGAAGCAGGGGAAATCAAATAAGCAGCCATGGAAAAGTTGCTTATAATATTCACCCAGGTCTATGAAGTCTTCATTAAATGATTCCTCAGGCAGAGTCAAAAGAGCAAAATAAATACTTGGGCCTATAACTGCTCCTGCTGCAAAGGAAGTGGGCAGCAGATTGATCCAAAGTCCCGGCATGATATAGTTTCTCCGGGAAGAGCATGTTAGGGTGTCAGAGTTAACCCCTTGATGATGTCACCAAATCTTTTTGAGTCTGTAGTCTTCACCAGGTTTGCAGGACGGATTTTGTGGCTATAGTCGGCAAGACACCAATGCCAAAGTTACTGTCATGGTGTGACCAAATTCAAGTGGCTGACAGAGCAGACCTTAGCACCAATAAAACAGAAATTATAAAGGTGTATTCACCAGAGTTTAAACAGAAATGAGGCAAGATTTTAGTTGCTGGTGACAGAACCAGAACAGGTTGCACATGAACAGTGATTGGCAGATGATTGGCAGAGGACAGGATGAAGGTCTCTCGACTCATGAGCAGAACTGAGTGGCTGAACAAAGACCCAATTTTCATTTCTCAACACAAGAATGAGAAGGTGTTAAACGAAAAAGGTGTGTGCCAGGTTCAACACCAGCAAGCAGCAACTGACTTTTTGCCTAGCATGTAGGTTGGCTCCAGAGCACCTCAGCACAACATGTTATAGATACTGAAAGTTCTGGAGGTGAAGAGAGCTCAGTGAAGAAGTGAATCTGAGATCAGAAATATCATCAGATCCAATGAGACTGGAAATATTGTAGGAAAAATGTCTGGCTTAGGAAGTCCTTGAACCTTAAAGAGTAGAAAGCAGGGAGAGTATGTGGGGGAAACATCATACATACTTGTCCTGGTCTTATTTGTTTCTCTAGGCATTCACTTTGGCCACACTGAGATACCCGCTATCAGGCTAGATAGATCCTTTGTCTGATGCAGTAAGGTAGTGTTCAAGTTTTATACACAGTCGTGTGTATTTGTGTATAGAAGAATTAACAGAAATATTAGGTCTTCCTCAGTATGGTTTGTTTATCATCTTGGATGACATTTAAAGCATGTGTTTTTTTCTTTGAATACAGTGTCTATCTGCATGTGCTGATAAATGACTTGTACGCCAGTTATATTGTCCCCCAAATCTCAGCTGATCAGATATGTCTGAGCCTCAGGAGGGGGATTAGCCATTGGAACAAATTCATCCATTGAAGTCTTCAAATCTTGATGCCTCAGTGCCTCTAGTCAGATGTTCTTTAGCCAGGCACAGTATAGAGGCAACAGGATGAAATATTACTGAGTGGAGTTTTCGGAAGTGGGTGATCCAATGGATCCTTCTGGCGTCACCTGACCTAAAGAGTCTACAAGGCACAAACATCTTAATGTAAGCTAGACACCTTAGTCTCTTGAGAGGAATAGATCTGTTCAGGATATAACTCACCTGACCAGTTCCAGTTACTTGCTTTATGACAAGGTGAATCCTACTCCAGAAGCATCTATTCTCTCCACTGAGTATACAGGGAGACTTGGGAAAACGGGTCAGACATTAACATTTACAAGAGTTAGATCAGCTTCATGCTCTGAGTCATTTCCAGGTCTAGTTTTCTAAAAGTGCCTGGGGATTCACAACTCTACCAGTATCTTCTGTTTTTAAATGATAAGTTCCACAGATGTTCTACTGTTATTGAAGAAAAATACTGTGCCAAATTCAGTCACGTCATTGAAACTCTGTGAATTCAATGAAATTTCACGACTGATTAATTTAGTCACCTGGACAGATGTTTTGATAAGGTTCATTTATTTTAAGACTATATGTAAATGTATTTCATATCTTGGTAAGCATATTGGCTTTTGAATAAATTCATTGTAAAGTAAAACAAGAACACAGAATTCTTCAAAGATATTCTGAGAGTTATCTTGTCTGCCTGTTCAGTAAAACTTCATGGAAATTCATAAGAATGACAGAATTATTTCAAAATCAATCACAAGACATATACTGTACATTTCTGTTTGTTCCTTATGCTTGGAATGAATTCAACACCAGGAAAAAAAAATCACACTGATTTATTTCTTAAAGTATGGATTTTTTTGTACAATGAGACAAAATAAAAATGTAGTTCTCTCCCTGTCCTCAAGTATGATCCCTCAAGAGAAACAAAATCAAACAGACTGAGTAATACAAATATACTCCCATTACTTTTTTTGCCAGGGCAGGTGAATGTGATTTGTTTGGCTTCCCACATAACTTTTTGAATGTAGGTATTTTCAAAAGGGAGTCAATGAATGCAAATAAATCCTAGACCTATGGGTCACTCTCTAACCTGAACCAATGCATATTTTATGCAGTGTCATGCTTGTGGACCAAAGCTTAGGATAGACTGTTTTACCTAATCTCTTTTTATCTCCACAGACATGCTAACAAAAGTGAAATGAAGGTGAAGTAGTTTTCTGTGGCCAAAGATGTCTTTAAGATGCTCTCTACCAGCAGTTTCTGCTTTTGATTTTAAGCACACCATTTGGACTAGTTTGATTATACAGACAGATCTCTTGGGGCCTTCCACAGCTCATTTTCAGGTGAAAATCTGCCTAACCATTCTGTCTGGACCCTGCATCAAACGTGCCATGTCAATGGGCAGAACGAAGGGACATATGTCTGGAAGGGAGAAGAGGGGAGGTCAGTGCTGCTGTACGTCTAGGTCTCACCTGTACCAGCGCGTTTGAGACAAAGGTGTGTGGCTGATCAGGGGACTAGAAAGGGCTCCAAGTCCCTAGTCTGAAGGTACCCACGATGAGCTGCTGGGGCGCTCACCAGCTGAGCTTATCTCAGCCAAATGATACACCGATAACAGCAGCGCGTTTCTAATTCCTGCTTTCAAGTACACGGATAAATCTGAGCATCTTTATTGCCTGAAATAGTCTTTTATCCAGCCATAGATTCTAGCAGGTAATGTTAGAAATTTCATAACCACTTCTTGGTTTTTTTTTCCCAAATCAAACACTCAGCTGCATGCATTCAACTTTAGAGTAGAAAATATGGATGAACCATGTCAAGCTCTACATTTTGAGCAAATAGGACTTGACCCTGAGGTAAGACATGGGCAGCAGAAATACAGATAATGAGCACTGCTGCTACACTGTTCCTGTTATTCCATAAGTCAGGATTCTCTTGTCCTACAGGTCTGAAAGTGAGACTTACGTCACTTAATATTAGACACCTAAACTGGAGCTGGTCACATTAGTTTAATTTTATAGTCAATGCGGAGAAGGAGTCTCTGGTAAGGTGATGCAAATGAGCCATCCTGGACCCTGTTCTAGATTTACATAAATCCCCCATAGGGTTGCCATTTTCTGCCCACTATGTATAAAATGGCCACTAGTTTTGCTGAAATGCATAATTTCTGGAAGTTACATTGAGGTGGGTGAATTCCATTCTTTGATATGAATTATGTCTAGGATGGCTATATACATTTGATAACATTTCAGATAAATTTTCCCTATTCGTCCTCCAGTGGGAGAAATATCCCCAAAACTAGATTTTTCATAGCCCAAACCACCAAAAGTTAAATGGTAGGTAGGTTTACCTATGTCCCTTTACTTTCATAGGCTGAAATAAGAAAATACCTTCAGTAGGGCACTTCTACATAGAGACCGCAACCCAGTGTTATGGGATTCAGGTGGCAGAGTTGAGTCCATGACAGCACTGAGCTTTTTTTTCACATCCAAGGAAGGCAAACGGTGTGGTAGAGCTGTGGCAGAAGTAGCCTCAGGTGTGATGCTGTGAGTGACACCCGCTCCCCTGTCTGTCTGGAGAAAAAATGTCTGTGCTGTCGAGTGAAGGAGGAGCAAAGGAAGGCACTGAATTTCTCAAGGGGAAGCCAAAAAGATGCTCTGATTTCCTCTATTGGACAAAGATGCCAGTGTTAAGTTGGCTCTTTTTTTTCGAGCTGGATAGAAGTCTGAAAGATAATTTTGTCACTGTAAATGACAGTGCTTAAGGCAGAGACTTTTTAGCATCCATAGGCATTAAAATTGAGATGTAAATGGGAACAAAGGAATATATGTAAAATTACTTGGATACAAAAAAGTTGATACACCACCCTATAATTCTTTCCACTGCATGATGTGTGCTTCCTATAATGAAGGCATCTATTATTCGTGTAGAAGCTCTGCCAGCTCCAAGAAAGAGGGAAAGTAAAAACTGCATTTACATTTTAAAAATGTATTTCAAAAAATTCAATTGGCCAAATTCAGGTCTGGAAGAAACTGCCTTTGCCATCAGTGGATTGGTTTGGTCTGAAGCATCTAAATCTTAAAAGCTGCTAAAGAAAAGATGGTTGTCTTGGCTGTCTTCCCACAAATTTGGAAGCTGCCTGTAGAGTCTGCGTTAACAGCATCACACATTTGTGTCTCATTTGTGAATATCACTTAATCACTTTTCCCCAAAATGTGATTTTACAAAGATGTGGATTGATGAAGTTTCATGCGGAGTATTTACTTCTGGAGAGATCACCCAGGGATTTCTCAGGAGGCGTGAATGGGAAGCTCTGGCCCTGAAAATGAAATGAGACTGTATGAGGGCAATAGAAAGCAGAGAGATACTTTGTGAGCAGAAGAAGGTATGAAAATTGTTCAACTGTCTTTGCTGCCTTTCCTTGCCACTGTTAAAACATGGAAACACCTACCTCAGAAGTTAGCTGTGTACCTCCACCCTACTTAGAAGTATTAAGCACTGTGTATAGAGAGTATTCCTTTTGAATAACTCTTCCAAAAAAGCTCCCAGAACACACGGCCTTGTATTTGGTCAGACTGTGGTCATTTTCCTGAATTAAAAACACAGCTTCACTTTTATTTGAGATATGATGCTTCTACCAGCATCTGTTGAGGCTGAAACTCTGATGCTGTTGCCTGTCATTCTCTGCAGTGTACATATGTCTTTTAGTATATGTGATCCAGGTAGCGTGGTTTTTGTGAGATTTGTTTTCTTTAACTTTTGCTCCTCCAAAAGAAAGAAAAGTAACGGAATGGAATTACAGCTTTTAGGCGTCCTCTGGTTTTCCACATGTGCAGGATGCAGCTACACATCTAGAATCACAGAATGGTAGGGGTTGGAAGGGACCTCTGTGGGTCATCTAGTCCAACCCCCTGCCGAAGCAGGGTCACCTACAGTAGGCTGCACAGGACCTTGTCCAGACGGGTCTTGAATATCTCCAGAGAAGGAGACTCCACAACCTCCCTGGGCAGCCTGCTCCAGTGCTCCGTCACCCTCAGGGGGAAGAAGTTCTTCCTCGTGTTCAGACGGAACTTCCTATGCTTCAGTTTGTGCCGATTGCCCCTTGTCTGTCGCTGGGCACCACTGAAAATATTTTGGCCCCATCCTCCTGACACCCACCCTTCAGATATTTACAGACATTTATTAGGTCCCCTCGCAGCCTTCTCTTCTTCAGGCTGAACAAGCCCAGCTCCCTCAGCATCTCCTCGTAGGAGAGATGCTCCAGTCCCCTCTCCATCCTCGTAGCCCTCCGCTGGACACTCTCCAGTAGCTCCTCATCTTTCTTGAGCTGGGGAGCCCAGAACTGGACAGAGTACTCCAGATGAGGCCTCACTAGGGCAGTGTAGAGGGGAAGGAGAACCTCCCTCGACCTACTGGCCATACTCCTCCTAATGCATCCTAGGATCCCATTGGCTTTCTTGGCAGCCAGGGCACACTGCTGGCTCATGGTCAACCTGTCGTCCACCAGGACACCCAGGTCCCTCTCCACAGAGCTGCTCTCCAGCAGCTCCGCCCCAAGCCTGTACTGGTGCATGGGGTTGTTCCTCCCCAGGTGCAGGACCCTGCACTTGCCCTTGTTGAACCTCATCAGGTTCCTCTCTGCCCAACTTTCCAGCCTGTCCAGGTCACGCTGAATGGCAGCACAGCCTTCTGGTGTATCTACCACACCTCCCAGTTTGGTTTCATCAGCAAACTTGCTGATGGTACATTCTAACTCTTCATCCAGGTCGTAGATGAAGAAGTTGTACAGGACTGGGCCCAGTACTGACCCTTGGGGGACACCACTAGTTACCGGACTCCAACTAGACTCAGCGCCGCTGATGACAACCCTCTGAGTTCTGCCATTCAGCCAGTTCTCTATCCACCTCACTGGCCACTCATCCAGCCCATACTTCCTGAGCTACCCTATGAGGATGTTATGGGAGACTGTGTCGAAAGCCTTGCTGAAGTCAAGGTAGACAACGTCCACGGCTCTCCCCTCATCTACCCAGCCAGTCATGCCATCGTAGAAAGCTATCAGATTGGTTAGGCATGATTTCCCCTTGGTGAATCCGTGCTGACTACTCCTGATAACCTTCTTTTCCTCCACTTGCTTGTTGATGACCTCCAGGATAAGCTGCTCCATCACATTTCCTAGGATGGAGGTGAGGCTGACTGGCCTGTAGTTCCCTGGGTCCTCTTTCTTGCCCTTTTTGAAGATTGGAGTGACAGGAAGATCCTGGATACACTCAGAGAAGCAACGTGGAGGTTTGTGGATGTGTTCCTCTGTCTCTGCAGCTTTGTCTGCCTCACTTGGAAGTGAGACAAGCAATCTATTGCTATCCTTAATGCTAACCCACTGCTGGGAGCTTGCAGGGTGGGATGCTGAGATCTCCCTGTTCCCACCCTGAGAAGAGTCCAAGCAGCAGTGGCGGGAACTACAGACAAGCTTGGCTGGAGGAATGTGTTTTCTCTGTGTCTGCTGAAATGCTAGTGAGCCCCCAGTTTTCTGGAGCTTTGTGTTTATCAACATGTAAGTTGATGTAAGCAAGGCGTGTTGTAGACTTGTGGCCTAATAAGCTCTTTGAAATATGCATCCACGCTGGTCCAAATATTCTTTGTGATGTTCTAGAGTGTTTCTGCTGAACTGTTGGAGCGTATCAAATGTCTGGGTAGTCTGACTGTTAGTGAGAAAATGCAGAGTGTTCTTGTTAAAGTTGACCAAGCACCGTTTGGGGGATTTTCCAGACGTCTGCCCTGAGTAACACTCTGAAGGCAGAAACAGGAGAATCCTGTGTTTTGGTGTTTGGCTGGCATACAGGAATAAGGGAAGGGTAACTGGTATCTGTTGGAAAGCTTTGGTACCCTCCTGTGAGGAGAAGTACGTGCACAGCTCCACTAATACTTCTGTATTTCATGATAATTTCATTTATTGTCTCACTGCATTTGGTTTTATTGAAGTAGTTCACAAAGGTGTCATTCCTCAGTATAGTTCAATAACAAAACTGAGTACCTCATCACTTGCTAAGGGAGAGAAAAACAGATGTCTCAGGCTGTTTTCTTATACTGTCTGGTTTTTTTGTCTGCATAAGTCAGCCTTAGTCAACAGGGGAAAAAGCATTCTGAAAGTGCAAGCAAGAGAATATTGTCATTTTTCCAACTCAATCAAAACTCTCAAGGTGCCAGAAGAGTTTCATAAAGAATATACCCTGTGTAATAGCTTCCATAAAGCTGCACTTCACTCCCATCCATCAGAATTAAACTAGATTGAAGCTGAAACCAGCCTGCAGAATATGTTATGTCTCTGGAAAAGACGTATACATGCAGATTAGCAGCAGCCAGCACTAGGAGTTGAGTAACAAAAAGTCACTCTTCCTCTCTGTTTGGGAGAGATTTAATCATCAGAGACTATCCTGCTCCCACGAAGTTCAAGAGAAGTAGGAGAGGATGCCTCTGGCTTTCAAAAACAACCTACCTTAAAAATAATACCAAAATGTCCATGGTATGAGACATATGAGGAAGAGAAGCAGTATTGTGGGGTTCTTGCTGCATAGTAGCTGAGGAATATCACATATTCATGAAACAGCAATACAGCTCAACACCACGTAAAGCTCCTTTGACAGGTTTAGCTAAGTAGCGTCTGCCTGCCTTTCTTTGAGACCCACATTTCTGTGGGTTTCTCAAGATCCGCCACATACAGAGCAAATAAGTGTATTGCTCTAAAGGGCTACTTCAAATGATGGAAATTGTTGTCTAAGGGCAAACTTTATTAATGATTCAATAAAAACGTTTGAGTTTTAGTTCACCACGTTTGACCAAATTATCATTTTTAGGTTATGATTTGAAGCCAAGCTATTATTTTAGGGTATTCTGAGTAAGGTGATGTTATGGGTTTGGGTGGCAAGGTTTTGGTAGCAGGGGGAGACTATAGGGGTGGCTTCTGTGAGAAGCTGTGAGAAGCTTCCCCCATGTCTGATAAAGCCAGTGCCAGCAGGCTCCAAGATGGACCTGCTGCTGGCCAAGCCCATCAACAACGGTGGTAGCGCCTCTGTGATAACAGATTTAAGAAGGGGAAAAAAAAACTGCTGGAGGAAAAGGCAGTTGAGAGAGAGGAGTGAGATGATGTGAGAGAAACAACTCTGCAGACACCAAGGTCAGTGAAGAAGGAGGGGGAGGAGGTGCTCAAGATGCCGGAGCAGAGAGCCTTCCCTTGCAGCTTGTGATGAAGACCGTGGTGAGGCAGGCTGTCCCCCTGCAGCCCATGGAGGTCCACAGTGGAGGAGATCTCCACCTGCAGCCCATGGAAGGGACCCCACGCCAGAGCAGGTGGATGCCTGAGGGAGGCTGTGACCCCGTGGGGAGCCTGTGCAGGAGCAGGCTCCTGCCAGGACCTGTGGCCTCATGCAGAGAGAAGCCCATGCTGGAGCAGGTTTGCTGGCAAGGCTTGTGACCCCGTGGGGGACCCACGCTGGAGCACTTCGTGCAGGGCTGTCTCCCATGGGAGGGACCCCTCGCTGGAGCAGGGGCAGAGTGTGAGGAGTCCTCCCCCTGAGGAGGAAGGAGCGGCAGAGACAACGTGTGATGAACTGACCGCAGTCCCCATTCCCCATCCCCCTGCACTGCTTGCGGGGAGGAGGTAGAGAAATGGGAGTGAAATTGAGCCTGGGAAGAAGGGACGGGTAGGGGAAAGGTGTTTTAAGATCTATTTTTATTTCTTATTATCCTACTCTGATTTGATTGGTGATAAATTAAAACTTTTTTTCTCCCCAAGTTCAGTCTGTTTTGTCTGTGACAGTAATTTCTGAGCCATCTCCATGTCCTTTTCTCGACCCTCGAGTTGTTCATTGTATTTTCTCTCCCCTGTCCACTTGAGGAGGGGGAGTGATAGAGCGGTTTTGGTGGGCACCTGGCATTTATCCAGGCCAAACCAAAACAGCTGATCACTCTCTTTTTAAAGAAATCTATGCAACATTCTAAGGCATTCATTTAGCTCTAGATATGATAATTAGCCATTTAATATCCATTGGTATTTTCCTGTGGCTATAAACCAGTGGCTATGAATCAAGCCTGTGACTTCTTTATAGTCCTTCCCCTCTTCAAAATAACAGCCCAACTTATCACCTCATTATACAAATTTTGTGCCAGCACATCTTCTCTCAGTTCTGTGGAACTGCAGAATGAAAGCGAAGGCATGCAATAGCATATAAATCTCTCACAGTCTTTAGAATTCACAGTTTTCCTAGTCTCTCGCAGTACTGAAAGTGCCATTAATTCTAGGTGAATGGTATTCTCTACTTTGGCCCCGATTTTCCTTCACTCATTAGTTCTTATAGTAGACATAAATCAGAATATCTTCCTGGATCAGCTCAGAAATCTTCAGGCATTTTGCTCTCCTGACCTAACACCTGCTACATGTTTCCAAACACTTTAGTGGTTAGAGAAGACGTCCTATTCCAATTTTCTCCTGTTAGGCTGTCTCCCAAAGAGCTCGTCTTTGTCTCTCTTCCCTCACTTTGATTCCTTCTCCTAAGTTTCCAGTTCTTGAAGTTTTGAAGACATTTCTGAGTGAAACTAAAACTTTACTATTTTTAGCTTTTCCATATAGTATTTACCTCTGTTTCATAAACTTCTAAATTTGCTATATGGATTCTTATAACCCGTAAGTAATAGTGTATTAATTTTAATACTATTTTGCATTCAAATTCTAATATTTGCCTTTCCTTATTAGTCTCATCTCTCACAGCTTGCCAGAATTTTTTACCTTGCATCTGTTTCAAGGAGGGATCCAGATGTGACCTGGATGGGAGAATATGCAGCGGTTTTGTAGGTGCTTCCAGAGTGGAGATCATGAGAGAGAGAGATAACGCCCTTGCAGCAAATCTTCCTTAACTCCACTAATACTATTTGTGTGCTTCTACTTTCAAAGAACATTTTCCTCTCCTATTTTTAAGCACAGTATTCCCAATCTGGATTTTGTTCCAAAGCCAGGGTACCTTATTTCTCTTTGTATATTAGCTAATTTATGAGAGTTTCACATTTGGATAATTTTGTTGCCTCCCTTTTTTGGTTCAAATACAAAATCTCACTCTGAAGATCATTAGATTACCTTTCATCTCTCTCACCACGTCTAAAAAAAAATATTTTCAATTTTCCATCCTTGTTTATTTTCTTTTGTACTGAATAAATATTACAGATCAGGACATGGGCCCTTTGTGTGTGAAGTATTGGACTTTTTTTTGTGTTTTAAAACATGGCAGACTCACACTACAACTCCAGATCCCTAGCTCAGCTGATTTGCCCACAGTGGAAGTTCATATGGTCCAAACAGGACACAGCAGCTCTACATCAGACCGATACGCTGGTGCCATGGGAGTGAGTGTGCAGTCAGAGACCTTTCTGCTTCAGCCTGCAGTCTCTCCTCTGCAGATTTGCCTGTGCTCCCTGCAGACACACCAACGATTCCTTGGGAACTCAGCAACAGAATAGCAGTCAAAATTTTCTCATAGATATCTTGGTCCTAAAGCATCCTATAAGTCACTGCACATGTGCATATGCCACATGTGGGAGGGGCAACACGCTGTCTTTACTGCTGTCTGTCTGTGACATGGAGGTTAGAGGCTCCGGAGTTCACTAGCGGTCCCTACTGAGAAACCTTTCTCTCTTTTTTCGGTCAAACTAAAAGAACCCTCTCTGTATTCATTATAAGCCCTGCACTCCAACTCCGCTTCAGCCCAACCTCTGCTCAATGTGCTCAAGGGAAAAGGATCCCACAGTCCATTTGGTAAATGACTGTAAATTTTCTGCAAGCGCCCTCTGACAGTGTACACAGAGCAATTAGCGACTCTCTTTTTCCAGAAGGGTTATGTACGAACAGCTCGGACTGTAACTGCTTGTGACACTCTTGCAAGGCTGTGTAGGACACAGTGCTTGATTAAGGCTGTAATTTAATACCGGGACTGCTACTGCTGCCTGTGAGGCTGTTTCTCTGGGGGTTTTTTTGGTGCTGCAGAACCTCCCCCGGGATCCCCAGGGGAACTAAATCATAACAGATGATCATCTTTGGGTTTAATGCCACTTGTATTACTTAATCATTTTCATTGTTTATGATCTTAGGAAGATGCTATTAAAAGAGTACATGGCTTTATCTGGTATGTTCAGTGTGCAAGAAGAGTTTTTAGGGTTGCATCATTTTGGTGCAAGGTCTATTCTCTCTGGATTTTTAAACCACACTCTGCACCTGCTGCATTTGGATAATTCAGGTCCGTGGCTGGTAACTATTGAAAATTAACAGAGGTATGCTATATTTAAAGAAAAAGTCTCTGAAGTCGCAGGACAGAGATGTGAAGAGAGAAGAGCAGCTTTTCTGTTCTGTCTCTCCAGCTGTGGTGTGTTGCCACGCGTTGGGTTTCTAACTCCACAAAGATCAGCCTCACACACTTGTAGTGTTTAATGGGCTCCAGATGTCAGGAAAGAAAAAGCAAAAAGTCAGGTCTCCACCAAGAAGGTGCCCAACCTTCAGTGACCTTCTTTGCTTCAGAAGATGTCATAAGATTCTCAGCATCATTAAAATTAAGTAAGGATTCTGTCTGAGGAAAATCATTTATAGTGTTTGACACTTTTTCTGTGGCAATAAGTGTCCTCAGGTCCTTGAGGCGAGAAAGCAGGGCAAGGAAGTGCAGCTGAACTTCAAGGGTTCCCAGAAGTGCTCAGTGTTGGCCCCATCACCATCCCACTGAGCTGAGTTGAACAGACTAGGCAGAGGCAGGATTAGACCCACAGCCCTTACCTTAACTATTTGCCCTTAATCACATGGCACCTCGGGAACCTGCGTAAAGCTACAAGTTGTACAAATCCACCTTTCTTCTGCTGTCAGAACCGCATAACACAGCAGAGAGTGGCCAAAGCAGGTCTGTCCCAGATCCCATCTCCAGTACCCTGCTGCAGGACAGGGACACGCCTCAGAAGAGTTGGAGGGAGGGTGGCCACCACTAATCAGCACCTTGGAGATGCTTTATCTACCCAGCTGGGAGACAGCCCACCAGGGAGAGGCTGCAGATCCTGGCATGCTCAAGGGCCAGCCGACCCTACGATGTACAGTACTTAAAGCATGACAGATCTTAGCATCATGGGAATGCTGACAGAGTAATTTGTAATTTATAACCTACTCCTCTTTAAAAGCTTCAGACTTTTTTCTGAGATCTTCTTAACCAAATAGTAAGTGTCCTCGTTGCATTTAGTAAGTGGATGTTCCAGTACCACTTGTCACTCTGTCATTGCATGGTGTGCAGTCACTTTGTGAATTCCATTGCAAATGTCTCGCAAGGTGTGTTTCAGTTGAAAACAGTTGTTTGCTTGAACGAATGGTTCTCCACAGGAGCAAACTAATTTTATTATACATTTCAGAAAACACATGAAATACAAAGCTTTTGGGAATGAGTTCTGTGTTGATTTTGCCTTACCTGAATATTTTGAGTTTGATTTCAAAATTAAATTTATTTTGTTATAAAATCTTGGCTGAAAAGTTTTAGGGTTGAAAAAACCATTGAATATTTTCCATGTTCTGAGAATTATTATGTTAATTTCATGTCATAAGACATTTAGAACATCTTTGTATTTTATATTATTCACAATAACTTTCCCCAAATCTGTGAATTCCTCATGAAGGAAACGTTCCAAATCCCCTCCACTTTTTGAATTAATGCTGGCAGTTCTTGTTAGTCATGAAGCAGCATGAAGAACAGAATGAAAGAGAAAACACATCTTTCAGCTGAAACATTCAGTTAGCAAGTCACAGATAAAGAAAAAAACCCCTCATAATGCAAGGTGTTCTTTTACTCTTTTAAGTCTGTAAATATTTTTTCTTTTTAGACTTTTTCCTTTTTGGATGAGGAAAAGAAGAAAAAGGCAAAATGAAAGATACAAAGTTTATGGAAGAATTAAAACTGCTTTAAAAAATAAGTTAGTTTTATATGTCAGGCAAATATGAATTACAAACCAGGACTGACATATCTATCTGTCAAGGCTCACTGACACAGTGTGAGAAACAATCTTCCTTCATCTGTTGAGTGAAAAAGAGGTTTTAATCGGAAATCAAACAGAAAGAAAGAGAGGGGTTGCCGTGCTGTCGAACTGTGGGTGCTACCTGAGCACCAAGGGCGTTAGTGCAAGTTACAGCCCAATGTCCCGCTCTCCTGCTGGGCAGCTCTTGCCCTCAGGGAAATCGTGAGAGATGTTTGCACCTCCAGTCTCATTAAGCTTCAAAACTGACATGATATCAGGGGATCTGCAAGCCTAAAACAAGGGTTACTGTGTCAGCTGATCCTTAGATTTGGAAGGGTTTTAGCAGGGATGACTATATCCATCTATACCTTTATCTATATATCTATATCTATATTATCATCTATATCTGTATTTATATCAAATAAAAGTTTAGCCTTTGGACTAATGGATCGAGAAAAGAACAAATGTTGTTCTTCATGTTATGTCTAAACATCCCAGTCCCATAAGCAAAAAGTTAGTGATCAGTTTTTGTTGGGGTTTTTTTCACATTTAAACTGACAGACAAAAGCAAGGCTTCTGCATTTTTCTCATCTTTTTTTTTCTTGTGTGTGAGATATAAACATATTTCACCGTGATTTTGTTACTTGAAAGTAAATATACTGCAAATTATTCAGTTCATAAGTGACAGAAATGTTGGATTTTCTGTTTAATATGCTTGTACTATAGAGATAAAACAGGAAAGCTGTCTGGAAAAGGAATAAAGAAGGTGATTACTTGAAGTTTAGGGTTAAACCTTAATTTTTCCTGGTGTGAACACAGTATAAACTGTGGAGCTGTAACTTTTACCTCTTCATAAGGGTGAAGCCGCATAGAGTTTCTCCTGGCCTCCAAATCTTCAGATTAAGACGTACTCACAGTTGGTTGCTCTTCTGTGGTGCTCCAATGCAAAGACACCTCAGGTGAGGAACAGAACCTGGTTCAGATATTGCAAACTGCCAGATCAGAGCTGATTTGGCTTTTCATATCCTACTTGCACTTATAGCAGCTGACTGTTCAGCATGTGTTCTGCAAACTTCTTTTTGCAGAGGTTCATGTTTTCAATCCATCTGTGTAGCAAAGATGGGCCCTAATCCATTTAGCATCCTCCACATTGCTCATGAAGAGGTGAGCAAATAGTGGGTCATTTTTGTGCCTAAAAGTGTGCCCAAGATATGGCCAATGGCCATATTTGAAGATTAATTCACTAAAAATGGGGGGGAATTATTTCAATTTCTTCAATTATATGACTGATCTGCAAGTCTTTTAAGTCTTGTTATTGTGATGGATTAATCTGTCATGGTGACTTTTCTGTCATTTCATATTTTGGCATGAGTATTGTTGCTGGGGTCATCCTATCTCTTTTTGGGGTTAGATCTTACTGGTCTGCTTCAGAAGTAGCAGAGATTATCTTGTAGAGCTGTGAAGTATATGTTACGACTATTTTCTTGTAGCCTATGAGAGTATGTGGTGATCTGTTGCTGGGTTTGATCTGTGGTGAACTAATTAAAGTGAAGGTGATGTGTCTTACCCTGGTGTTTTCTCCCAGATCTGTAAATCAGCTTTCGAATTGGGCTTGGCATCCACAGGGCTGCGTATGGTAACTCTTCCGGGAATAATGTGTTTCTCACATAACCGTAGGCAGTTAATGCTGCTGCTGTACTTTTTTCTTTATGCCACAGCATCCCCCTATCATAACTGTCACAGCTTCCGTGCTGAAAAATGAAAGAAGCCCTAAATCTTCTAAAATCATAATTCATTTAAGTAACTCAGATGAAGATTGAATCTTATACTTTACAATGCATGATATGGAAACTAAGGCTTCTTTATGCTCAAAATCCATCAGAACCAATTCTGAAAGGCAGAAATGGGAGATATCAACAAAACAGACATTTTCTCATTTTCCTTATACATAAAACCCTAAATCTAATTCCCAGGTTTCTTACAGAAGTTCAGATTTTTTTCCACAGACATAAACCCTGGAACTTAATAGGTGTTTGTACCAACATACAAAGTTGAACTAAAGTGAGTTCTTACCAAAAGGAGGAGAGGAATTGATAGTTTGAATCCAGCTCCAAACTGGATCACCTGAATCAGAACCACAGGGGAGGAAAATCTCTCAGGGTCAGTCTCCGTATTTGGGTATTACTGCTGCTTCTTCCAGGTATCAATATAGAAATAGAAAGACAGCAGCCATGAATGGGTGTTAACTTGAGTATTAACATGCACTTACACAGTATTAAATTTTTGAAAAAATTCTGTTCAAAGTTTCCCTGTCTGCAGGGCATGGCCAGACTGCCCAGTTCAGAGTATGTAGAGACCAACAGACCAATGTAGAGACCTTGGGCTGTGTGGAGACACAGAGATGGGCAGTGTCAGTTTTTGCTGAAGTTAGGGTGGTCTCCATCCCTCAGCCAGCCTCACCAGGACAGTGCAGGCTGCCCTACCTTGTTGCGTTTTCAGGATGGGCTGCACAAAAAATACAGCTTCAACCCATACTTCAGGAAGCACGTGGCTCCTGGATTACTTTGGGCACCCTGCAGGAGGCACCTTTTCTTGTTAATGCTGTTTTTCATGGCTAGAAAGGCATCTGTGGAAAATTTCTCTGTGGTAATAGTGTCATGGGGTCAGGATCGGGGGTAGCAACTACCCCCGCTGGTGCTCCTGGCATTCGGATGAGTCCACAGGCATGGTGGAAGTGTCAGCGAGGGTGCTGGTGGAAGAAGTGAGCATCAGATCACAGACTGCTCTGGCTGCGTTGTCACACACCTCCCTGGGAATGTCATCCAGGGAAGCTCCCGTCTTCACCTGTGGTCTTTCCCCCAACCCAGCAGGGCACGGGAGCCTGGAGTCCACTCTCCTGGCACAGCTCCACCTCTGCATGGTGCCCCCATGATGGGGAAACTGGCCCCTTCTGCCCAAGCAGCTCTGCTATTTGCTTCCTTTTGCAAAATGCTGTGCAATAAGAACAGGAAGATGAAACATAAAGAAAAAGCTGTATTTCAGCTTTGCAGTTCCAAAGGCTGGTTGGCGTCAACCCTTCAGGGACTCTGCAAGGTATCCTGCAGAGGAGCGGGCATTGAGAAACAGTGGGTCAGCAATTTTATGCAAATACTTATTCTAAGGCAGGGAACTATTCTGGATAATTGCTTACACTGGTCTAGTGACTCAGACTTTCCATAAGGCATACATAGACCACACTTCCCCAGTTTGCTGAGAAAAAAGACAGGCTGAAACAGGTGAAGGCACAGCTTTTTGAATGCTGCAGTGGAAGGATAGTGTGGGACAAGTATTACTGAGAAAATACTATTACCATGGCATACACCTTCCTCCAAACCTTCCCAACTGCAGCCTGGTGGGGGACCAAAGTCCAGTTTGGATCACAAACTCCTATGTGGGTGATCAGTGAGCACTGAGATAAGAGGGATGGAGGAAAGGTGAGGACAGTCCAAAGCCAATGAGGACTCAGGACAGATGAGGCCAAGGTTGTGCTGGGCATTCAGGATATGGTAGTCAAAGGTGGGGACATGGGCACTAGGGCACTTCAAAGCATATCCTCCCCATCTTCAGCGGTGCTTTGGGGACTGTCCAGCTGCTCTTGGTTCTGAGTGTGTCAGGGCTCAAGAAGAGTCTCCAAGGATCGTCTGAATTGCTCTGCCCTCTTTTGGGGGGTCTGAAGGGTTTGATGCTCCAGTACCACACACAGAACTTCACTTTCAAGCACTTGGTTCATATGTTTAGGCTGCAGCAAATTTGCTGTAGGGCCTTGCTACCATACTAGGAGAGAGCTAACGGAGTTGGTTGAATAAACAGACAAAACATAAACATTTTATTAGGACATAAAAGTCAATTGTATAAAATGATACATCAGTGTAGCAGTACCACACAAGATGCCTCCTCTTGTGGTAGAAAACCCAAGAACTGCGAAACAGAGCATCTGCCACAGTGCTAGCTGAAGTCACTTTGTTTTGGCAGGTAAGGGCAAATCACACTTTGAAATCTTTTAAGCACACACCCAACACACACATGCAAAGAAAATTGCCTTTGAGTGAGAATAGCAGAATAGCTTTTCCCACTCTAACTAATGCAGTGGAATAGCAGTGAAAAGTAAAAAAGTAGTAATAAGAAAGATAAATATGTTCTGCCACTCTTCATGCAGAGAAAGTACTTAGGCAAATAGTAAACATACAGCATTGTTCTTCTGCTGAGCAACATGTGTGCAGTTCTGGGCCCCACAGTTGGAGAAGGATGTGAAGGCCCTTGAATGCCTCCAGAGGAAGGCACAAAGCTGGTGAAAGGGCTGGAAGGCATGTCCTATGATGTGCGGCGAAGGACTTTGGGTTTGTCTAGTTTGGAGAAAAGGAGGCTGAGGGGTGACCTCATTGCTCTCTATGGCTTCCTGAGGAGGGGAAATGGAGATGGAGGCATTGAGCTCTTCCCCCTGGTATCTACAGATAGGACGCATGGGAATGGTTCAAAGCTGCTCCAGGGGAGGTTCAGACAGGACATTAGAAAGTGTTTCTTTACTGAAGAGGATGGTCAAATACTAGAACAGGCTTCCTAGAGAGGTTGATGCCCCAAGCCTGTCAGCGTTTGAAAGACATTTGGACAATGCCTTAACAACATGGTTTGACATTTGGTCAGCCCTGAAGTGGTTACGCAGTTGGACTAGATTATTGTTGTAGGTCCCTTCCAACTGATCAGGAGAAAAAGGTGAAATTTGTGGGTTGGGATAAAGACAGTTTAGCAGAACTACTCCTAGTCTAGTCTAGTCTAGTCTAGTCTAAACATCCAACCATGCTTCTGTTTCTCATCACGGAAGCACTGCTTCTGGGTCAGAAATAATTTGGTGTGACTCTTCATTCAACTCCACCTCGGGTTTGGGCTAACACAGCTCACGCTATGATCTGGTGTATGCTGCAAGCATTGCCATTATGTCAAAGCAAGAGCAACATGCAGGACACAATGGACGGGAAGAGACAAAGGTCATTTTGCAGCCATTATCACCTGCAGCTTGCTGTCTTCTGCAGCCATCATTCTTGCTTATTGATTGCCTGTCAGTTTCTTCAGAATCCACTAACTCATGGAAATGGTATAGACCAAATGTCCAAGGTGGAAGGCATGACTATGTCAGCTTACCTAAAAATCTGCAGAAGCAGATCCAACAGCAGCCAGACTGCTTTTGTGCTTGCTGGTGTGATACAAGGCACACTCACACTGTGATGGAGGAGGAGGTATGAGCACCCTCACCATCGGCTAGGTAACCATTTCAGTCATAGGTGCAGGAGTTGCGAATTAGAAGTTATGAATTAGAGTTAGAAGCCTTATGATTTAAGTGATGAATTAGTGAATTTACATGTTAGGCCAGTGTTTGATGTGTTTGTTTTCTTTCCTACTGAACTCATAAAATAAAGTTTAATTTATGGAGTACATTGTCCTGTATATTTGAGAGATCCAAATGAACTGTGACATTTGGCAATGTTAAGCCAAAGATGCAATGTGAATGGACTACTTTTTTTTTCCACTTAAGTTGATTAATATAATTAAATTCTTTGGAAGCAATATAGGAAGAAGAAGACAGTGTCAGTTAGGAAGCTTCATATCATGCCTTAAATCAAATTCCTCTACTTGAATCATTTGCTGCTAATTTTTTGAAGATTAACTCCACAGAATTCCCCATGACAAATAAAACTTTGTTAGAGACAAGAAGAGAGAGACAGACAGGCTGAATACCTAGGCTCCAAGTAAATATTTTCCCAACAGTAAAACTAGTGAGTAGGCAGAATAGCCTTCGGAAAGTCATGCTCCTTTAAGGTACATCCCTGCTTGTCTGGTTCGTCAGCTTTCAATATCTATCTTTCAAAAGTGAATTTTCCTGTTATGCTGCTTTTTTGTGTGTCATTATAGACAGCTGCTTCAATTTCTTTTTCTTCAGTTTGGGAAGAAAGCAAAGCAGAAATGAACTGAAAGGAGCAGAGGGAAATAAGATTAGAGTGGAAAAGTAGGGAATAAGAGGGACCAGAACTGAAAATGAGCAGAGAGAATATAATGCCTCTCAACAAGGCATTTGTTTCAAGTGTGTGTTGATCCTCTGGAAGGCGATCATATCCCATCAGTGTCTGGCCACTGACACGAACTCGGAGATCCAAAGCACTGATTGCAGAAGCATCCTTCCAAAGAGACAAGCTGTTACATCACATTCCTCAGGAAACCTGAGCTGGGACTGTTTGGCAGGTATGACCATCTGTTATACTTGCTAGCCTAAAAGCACTGCTGATCATGCCCCAGGAGCACTGCCCACTTTAAGGATGCAGCAGATGAAGTAGGCCCAATTTCAATTTAAGGACAGAAATGTATTAATAATCATTCCAAGTCTAAAAAAGATCATTTATAGACAGTTCATGTATTGTACCAAAAGCATGTAAAAATACATAATGTAGTCAAAATTTCTTGGTTTATTTTAAAACATTTTGGGTTGTTTTGGTTGCTGTTCTCTTAAACGTTGAGCTGAAACACTTTCTTTGTGAGTTTGCAGTATTGCTGAAGGCATTACCACCCTTTGGTTCAAGCAATGACAAATCGGGGTTTTCTTCCCATGTCTCTTCAGTGAATTCCAAAAATTTGGCTTGCATCTCACCATTACAGTTGCAATCTCAATTTCAATTTACAGACTATTTCACTACTAACACTATTTTGCTTGCTTGCTTTTAGGAATGCTAAAAATGATCATAACCCTTGGGATACGGGTTGTATCACCCACCTCTATCCTCTTTACTTTGTTGTAAGTAACCCAGGAGCTACCCCGGATGCTGCCAGATGGAGGATGCCTCTTCCTCAAGTGACTCTCAGGATTACCAGTCCTAAGTGGCTCCTGCCTGTCAGTAGAGGTGTGTCCTGGCCACTTTCAGAAGATGATCTGCAGTGCTCAACACTGTTAATACAGTCCAACAGCCTGGGCTAAAGACTCGAGTGACTCAACGGCATGCAATGCTTCATCACTTGCAAGTCTCTGATTTTACACTCCATACAGGGCTGGTCATAGCAATTGTATATAAAAATTGGTTTATGTAATTCAAATGCAAACAGTACAGCCCCATGCTACAAAGACAACTGAACAGAAATAAAAGAAAACTATGCTTACACATGCATTTTCAATAGTCATGTTAAAGAGGCCTCTATCACTCTCTGTTATCCAGCTTTCAGGATACTCATCTACTTTTCTAACCAGAAGACTGGCAATGATCTGTCATTATGTGGTATTTCCTCCAATTAACAGGCTTGGGACACAAACTGTCCTTTATAAAATCTGTTCTTGAGATCTTCCTTAAGTTTCATTCAGCCTCAGATCTCCTTCGCTTTAAGGTATGCACTTTAGAGTGAACAGAATGTCCCCAGTCCTCAACTACTGTACTGATTACATTTGCATCAGCTATAATGGTTACTTACTTGGATACCTAAAACGCTGACAGACATCTAAATCCAGGTGTCTTAGTCTCCAGCTGAATTCTTCCTCTTCTATTCTAAAGATAAAATAGAATCAGTTAATACCATGGTTGTATTAAGACTGAATATGGTGATAATTGCACTTTTTATCAGCTGTGGTTTTTTATTGTGATGTTTCTTATTTTTTTAAGCAGTAACACATTATAATGGTTTCTAGAAATAATGACATTAAAGAGAAAAATGATTTGTAAAGGACATTGAATCTGTCTACTGATGAAAAGTGTGACTTCTGGTGAGGGTATCATGCTTTTGCCATATTGCTTCCAACAGAAGACAAGTCAAGTGCATGCAACAGGTAGACAGGCAGACGGTTATTACCTGGTTGACACAATTAATGTGTATACGTTTTTGTGAACAGATCATAAGCAAACAATCAAAACCCTCTTCAATTTTGTTAATGTATTGCAATCTCCTCCCTTGGGAAAAAAAGTCTGTCCATGATTCTACCAAAAATATCTGCATGTTACCTGTTTCTTACACTCAGGACAACTTTAAACGTGTGTGACACTCTAGACAAATGAAACTTCAACTGCAAACAAAACCAAAACAAAATCACAATCAGTTCGCAACTATTGCAGCATCTAAATCTTTCCTAGGTCTGAATATCATAAAATTGTGATATTTTATCTCGTATATCCTATACCCCCCAAAATCGGTATAACTGTAAGGAGAACTGTTGTGATAGACACCTGTTTTGTGGGTCCATGTTTGAACTGAAGCAGGTGGAAATCTCTTACATGCAGCAGTGTCAAAGGACCTTCTTCATAAGAAAGCCCAGATGAGGGCTACAGCAGAGCTGCTGGAGCAGCTGGAGCAACTCTGCAGTAGTTTAGTCCTGGTGAAGCCCCAGGTGATCAGCCTGTGTGCCTGGAACAGAAGCACAGACCATACCTGTCCACAGCCCTCAATATTAGCATCAAGCACAGCTCTAAAGAGTAAAAACATCTTTAGTCATTGTGGTTTGGGGAATCACTTCAAATATTTTTTACATTTCATAATTATTTTCTTTTAAGTCTTTAGTATAGAATTGCATCTGAAAGCCTAGAAGATCTAAAGTAAAGGGAAGACTAATTAGTCATGGCACCCTGTAATGTATTATAAAAATATAATATCCACAAAGAAAGAAATCAAATTAATGAAAGATTAATGTTGTTACAGGCAGCTCTATTATATGATGTATCTACTTCCTTTCATTGAAAGTCTACAAATACGTGAACGAAAAGGCTAATGAATCATTCATTAATTCTTTTAAAGGGATGAGTGATGAGTCTATGACCTGTCTTGGCAGCCTACGTTTTTACTTTCAGATATTTGCTTTTTACAGATTTTAATGGTCAGTGTGACTTTGAAGGACAGGAAGAGTCACAATCTGTCTTTATTTCTCCCCTTTGTTCTTACCCATGAGACATCGAGAAGCCTAACAAAGTTCTTGACAAAGCTGATACATGATTCTGCCTCTCAGTTTGGCACAGCATCTTAGTGCTAGGAGATCTTCGCTATCTCTTGCCTGCTCAGTTTATGTTTTCACAATTCAGTTTCTAAATGCAGGAGAACACATTCAACCCTCCATGTTGTTAAAGATCTTGATAACCCTCCAGTTCACTTCTGTTTTGGTTTGGCCTGGATAAATGCCAGGTGCCCACCAAAACCACTCTTTCACTCCCCCTCCTCAACCGGACAGGGGAGAGGAAATACAATGAAAGGCTCGTGGGTCAAGGTAAGCATGGGGAGAGATCACTCACCAAGTATCATCACGGACAAAAGAGATTGAACTAGAGAAGAAAGGGAAACTTTAAATTATCACCAATCAAATCACAGTAGGATAATGAGAAATAAAATTAGATCTTAAAACACCTTCCCCCCACCCTTCTTCCCGGGCTCAACTTCACCCCCATTTCTCTACCTCCTCCCCTCTAAGTGGCGCAGGGGGGCGGGGATGTGGGTTACAGTCAGTTCATCACACATTGTCCCTGCCGCTCCTTCCTCCTCAGAGGGAGGACTCCTCACACTCTGCCCCTGCTCCAGCATGAAGGTTCCTCTCATGGGAGACAGTTCTCCACTGTGAACCCTTCCCATGGGCTGCAGCTCTTCATGAACTGCCCCAGCATGGGTCCCTCCCACGGGGTGCAGTCTTCAGGAACAGGCTGCTCCAGTGTGGGTCCCCCACGGGGTCACAAGCCTTGCCAGCAAACCTGCTCCAGCATGGGCTTCTCTCTGCATGAGGCCACAGGTCCTGGCAGGAGCCTGCTCCAGCACAGGCTCCCCACGGGGTCACAGCCTCCCTCAGGCGTCCACCTGCTCGGGTGTGGGGTCCCTTCCATGGGCTGCAGGTGGAGATCTGCTCCACTGTGGACCTCCATGGGCTGCAGGGGGACAGCCTGCCTCACCACGGTCTTCATCACAAGCTGCAAGGGAAGGCTCTCTGCTCCGGCATCTTGAGCACCTCTTCCCCCTCCTTCTTCACTGACCTTGGTGTCTGCAGAGTTGTTTCTCTCACATCATCTCACTCCTCTCTCTCAACTGTCTTTTCCTCCAGAAGTTTTTTTCCCTCTTCTTAAATCTGTTATCACAGAGGCGCTACCACCGTCACTGATTGGCTTGGCCTTGGCCAGCAGCAGGTTCGTCTTAGAGCCTGCTGGCACTGGCTTTATCAGACAAGGGGGAAGCTTCTCACAGCTTCTCATAGAAGCCACCCCTATAGTCTCCCCCACTACCAAAACCTTGCCATGCAAACGCATAACAACTACGCTGCTCCTTGGAGGCTCTCGGTCATCTGCATAGGAGCGAAGAGGCTCAGCCCACGTTACAGGTGTTGCAGCAGCACCAGGGGGAGCCCGGGCAGGGTACAAATATCCCCTTGCACCCTGCAGAATTCCAGAAAAAAGCAGTTACATCCCACTCCAAGGAACAGAGGAGGTGTCAGTACTGCAATCAGATGGAGAGGTCTGGAAGGGAGACATGAATGGACAGACATCAGGAGGGGGGGGATTGGAGCACAGTGGCCATTACCTTACCTAACCTCCCTCACCTGCCAGCAGACACATGCTCTAAGACCATCCTTGACCTATAGCAAAGGAGACATGTCCAGAAGACAATTCCTCTTACCTGGTCTAGATTACTATTTTAGACTGAAACAAACCTCTATTCCTTTCATCTAACTGGGGTTTTCAGTTTTCATTTTCTTAGGCTACTTGACTTGTGACTGGTGGAGATGCAATTGAAGGAGCTAAAGCTTGGAGCCAGAGGGATCTTGCAGGAAGGGGACACAGGAGAAGAGGAAGGAGGATGGATAAAGAGGAAATTCAAGGTAATCAAAGTATCTGCCGAAGAGTCATCTAAATAGTCACTTTCAGCATGAAATACATCTGTAGGTACTTTTTGTCGACATTCCAGCTGCCAGTTACATTTCTCACTTCGTTTACACAACAGGGAGGAAAAATACACATTTTCTAATTGCCTGGAATGTGCTCACTAAAAAGCTGCTTTTTATTTGTAGAACAAACAAGGCATGCAGTTTATGTTCAGATCCAGATTTCCTTTCAAGGCTTACGATGTCAGCTCCTGACATGTTTCCCTGTCCATACCTGGCAATAAACAGGATCATTTATCAACATGCAAAAAGCCCCAGACATAAGGAATAGGATTCATGAAAAGTTTATGCAACACATTTTCTTAAACCTCTGGGCAAAATACTGTGTAATGTAAACAGACCAAGCCAGTGAAGCGCACTTCCTCCTGCGGCAGGGACCCTCAGTTGGTCTGCAGGACCCACACCGCACGGTGGCAGGAGATGTTTTGCTGCTCAGCCAAGGACACAGAACTAGTCTTTACGCTGTTACAAATCCCACTCCATCTTCAACATCTTTGTGGGCTAGATTCAAAGATTCAGCTGACAAAGTCACAATGCAGAAAACACCATAAGAAACCTTTCACTTCAGAGAAGAAGTTCCTGAGTCATCATGCCATGAACTGAACCAGCCATTCCCAGGAGGGCAGAAGCTCCAGCAAGGTTGTGAGGAAACAAGGAGCTGGAGAACATGTTGTCATCATTTGCCCCAGTCTTGCCTCTTGAAATTGAGGCTGGTTCCTGTGGTATTTTAGCAACTATCATCAGTGTCTTGTAGCACTGTTGAACCTCTTGTAGGTTTAGGGGGGGATTTTTAGTTGTTGGTTTTTTGTGTTTTTTTGTTTTTTTGGTTTTTTTAGTGTTTCTTGACATAATAATGTTCTGGAAGAATACTGTGCTTTCTGTCATGAAATTCCAGGATTTAGGTCCTATTGCACTGTGGAAGATCATAAAAATAATGTCTCGATTTTGTTCTTCTCCTTCAGCAGGTTGTTGCCCAGTGAGCTTGGTACAAGCGCATCAGGGGAACAGTATTTCTTCTCCTGAGCACCAGAAAGAAAGGGTGTAATAGAGAAGAAAATCAAACCCAACAGAAACTCTGAAGGCCTATGACTCCTACCCAAAGCAGGACTAATTTATCCCAAATTCACCCAGCTCTTAGTACTTGGTTTTCCTTAGTGGCATAGGTATTGGGTCTCTTTGTCGGTGTCATGCTTCTTACCCTGCTACAGCAGACACCCAATAAGTGAGCACTTGATCCTTGCTCCTTCTCTGGTTTGCCCTTTTGGGATGAATAAGCAGGAGGGCAATCTGAAGCCATCATCCTCCTTTTACGAATATCAAACTTCTGCTTGAATTATCTTCTCACAAATCCATAGTAAGAGTGTTAAGAAGCAGTTGGAGCATGTAATATAGTAAAACCTTACAGGCAGCTCCCAGCTTATGTATGAAAGGTCAGGCCCAAGCATCTTATTATTCTGTTATATTCTCCAAGATGTCATATGAATTCATCAGTCTTTTTATTGCAAGTCATTAATTCAATTGCAGAAAATGATGAACTGCATTTATTTAGAACATTTTGGGAATAGACAATGATGTTTTTCACCTGCACTATTAACTGCCTTATGTTTATTGAAATATACATGAACTCGGAGCAAACATCTAAGTGGAAATTTATTTTTCAGAAAAAACTTTTTTTTTTTCCTATAAACTGATAAATTCAATTGTTTGGGATAAAATTTTTCTTTGGTTAATATACAGTAATACTTCTTTTCTCCCTCTATTTCTGTGAAAATGAAGACATTAGCAAATTTGTAACTGGCTTAAATTGACTGGAAAAATTGTATGGGATGTTCCAGAAGAGGTTAGATTGCAGATGAGCTGATGAATGTCATGCAATTTCCTACGCAAAGAGAAATATAAACTGGGTGTTCTTTAATCAGGAAAGAAGAACTGGAGTTTATCATTAGTAATAGCTGTTTAATATTCCTTACACCTCACATAAACGTAAACTGGGATATGCACATATCTATTTGTCTGTCTGTCAATCTATCTTCAGATGTCAAAAAGAATCTAGCAGAAGACACCCATATTTACACTGTACACAAAGGAAAAATAATGTCTGGGATTCCACTTGAATAGGGAAGGACTTCAAGATTTTGGCTCAGCAGGAAGGATCCTGCCAGCTAATCCGTACACTTATAACCTAACAAGGGGCTGCTGTAGCCTCACAAGTTCCAGGCCACAGGCAGTGCATGAAGCTGCACCTCCTTGCAGTTTTTGCTAGCTATTTGTCTTCCAGCAGAAGAGGCTGGAGAGCACTGGGACAGGGGCTTTCAGACTCCGGGTCAGAGGGGTGCTCTCTGGGGATCCCTGGTGTTTGCCTCTTTGCCAAGGAGCAGAGGTGCTGAGGGCTCCTCATCCACAAAGTGATCGGTTTCTTCAGACTGCATAAAACTGAGGACCCTTGGAGGTTTCTCAGATGACCAAAAACCGCCCTTGCAGTTTTTAGGGAGCTGCAGCAACTGCTGAACATGCACTCATGCCTTATCTAGTCCCCTGTCATCGGGCACTCCTGGCTCTGGGTGCTGGCAAAGACCCATGGACAGGAAAATCTGCTGTGTTTTCAGAAGTGACGCCTGGGCAGTAAACAGCAACCATGTGGTAGGTTCTGGACACCAGGTCTCGTGTCTCTCTTGGGAGAAAAACACGAGTTACTAACGGCAACCCCAGAAACCTAGTACTTCAACCACAGTAGGACAAACCTGTCTTCGTTACCTGCTGCAGAGAACAAGTTAGGAGGGGAGCTGGCTTTGAAGGAGTTTATCAGAGTTACGAGGTAGAAAATTGGCATGCTTATTAATGATTTATAATTGTAAACATTTTCTTCCCCAGATACAGTATTTCCCTGTTCCTCATAAAATCCATCTCTCTGAGGCACTATTATTCTGAATATATCTTTCCCTTACTGGAAACTGCCCTGTGTACTTCATTTAATCTCTCTCTTACACTCCTTTCTAGCAGATAGTCATATAGCTGTTTCTGAAGGTACCATACCATGTATTTTAGCCATGTGAAGCATCTGGATACCGCAGGCATCAATGAAAAAAATATCCCAAGAGAAGACCCAAGCAAAAGGAAGGGAGAGTGTTCCAAATACCCAGTGAAGAAATCAAGCAAGATTTCTTCTTGCTTGAATAGAGCAACTGAAGCTGAATATGAATATCTGTTCTCAACAAGGTGGCAGCTCTGACAGACTCTATGGTTTCAGAGCTACGGGGACAACTACCCCTTGCCCACTGGTCAGAAGATTGTGGACATCATGGTGGTTTGCATCTGCCATTGATTTACCTGTTACTGGCCATACACATCCTGCAATAGCTTTACTATCTCCTTCCAGCAAGCTGTACCACCAGCAGCAGAGCAACAGCAGGCAGCAGCAGCCCCAAGGCCAAGGGTGTCCAAGCACCTCTCCCGGCTCTGGTGAAAAGAAAGATGGCTCTTGCAGACTTCTGGAGACTTATCGTCATGACCTCTTTAAAACAGAAGACCCCTGTGGCCTGATGTTAGTACTATCAACAGAGACAAAATGCTGTCTCTGAATACGGAAAATTTTATGATCTTGGCTTACCCAAAGACAGGGATATTGAGCATTTCTGCTCTTTAAATTTTGTAAAACTTTCTCTAGGTACTGAGACAGAAAAAATTGCTGCAGTGCAAGGTATTATTATTCTCTCTCTGGTTCTTGCCAGGCAGCATGTAATTGCCAATGAGAGCCCACACAGATTCTTTGGCTTGTTGTTTTCATTTTAATACCATTTTTGGCCTCCTCTCCAACAAGTCAGACTTAACTTCACAATTCCCAAATAACTGCTGTGTACACAAGATCAGGTAAAAGTTCTTGCAGAACTTTAACTCCTCATGACTGGTAAGCTGCAAGAATGAGGCCCTATTTGACAGCACACGAAAGGCCAAATCTGTCAGTATCTTGTTATGAAATGTGTTTAGTGAAAGTAAATATAAAAGCTGACAGAAGCAATATTCTCAAGATTTTTTATTACCGTTCTCTAGAAAGAAAGAAAGAAACTAGGTCTCCCTGGAGATTCAATTGACACAAAACAATTCCAGCAGAAGGTGTTAAAGAGTGGGTCCACTTTTAACTGGGAGCTGGCAACCTGGCTTTTGCAGCTTCACTTCTCCATCCTCTGTCCAAAATGTGGATGAGCTCCACGCTTCTGCCATTACCCAGGGGAAGGGGAGTGAAGACACTTCATAGAGTTTACAGGCTAAAAAATGCAATTTACTATGCAGAGCAATTTGGGACTTAGTGTGACATCAAACAATAACAGGGAAGTTGTTACCTGGTAAACACAACTGGAAATGTAAATAAGAAAACATCCTTAGCTGAGATTTTCTTGAACTGCCAGCAGAAAGGTAAAGTCACCTCTGAAGAGCTAGAAGTTTTTCTTTCTTCAAGAAGAATAACCCACGGGTTTTTATTTAAAGTGAGGGGCAAAAAACATATCCAACCAATATAACTGTATTTGTCAGTGAGCTACCATTTAATGTATGTACTAACCCTATACACTATGCTTACCTTGCACATAGGCAAGTTCTGGAATGAATTGCTCAAGAAAGTTCAGCTGTTAAAAAATTTAGAACTGTGAATATCAAAAGATGTGGTGCAGAATTGTGGGTAAGATTCACTGACCACGATTATAGCTTCCTTATCCTATTCATTTAGGAAACAACCAATCTCTGGTTATTTTGAAAGCAATATCTGATAACTGAATTCCATTTTTATATTTTCAAAATATTCGGATTCTGTTCTTTATTTCACAAAAAATTATCATCTTCATATGTACTTTCCTATTTCCTCCTCAGAAGAGAACTACTTTACCATACCTTCATCTCGGGAATGCATAAGCAGCAGGATAGAGACAGTAACCTGGTAATAACTCAAACTTTCCATACAGATTTGGAACCATCTAAATATTGGAACAAAATGCTCTGCTTCTACAGGCCATGGATTATGCAAAATTATGTAAAATCCAGTGCTCAAGCAGATACTTAGTCAGAATTTCAGAGTTTTTTTGTGTAACTAATATTTTTGGCACAGTTACTTTTTCTCTGTACCTCTAAAATATTGGAAGTGGTGCCAGAATGTTACGGGTCTCTACTTTCTATTAAAGTCAGGAGGTCTGAATACACAAAGTGTTCTCACCATCACTCATAGCAACTTTTGTATCTGATTAAATGTGTGATTCAAATTACCAAGTGTTAAGAGCCTAAGTTTCCCATCTAGGCAGTAGAGAGAAGTAAATGCTTCCACATAACTAATTAGAGCAACTAAGTAAACAGTATGAGTGGTTCCCCAATGTCACTAGCTCATATAATGAAGAAAAATTGCTTTTATAGAAACAACTTTCTGGACTGATTTGTAAACTAAACATTAAATACTGCCACTTTGTAGTTATTCATGAAGTTAAGTGTTTGCACCTTGGCATAAGCTTTCCTCTAGACTTCACAAAGAAAGAGAAAGCAAGTTGGTATTCGGAAAAATACGCAGGAGAAAGATATCTTGGCTGAAACTATTTAAAAGCACAGCATGGCCACTGTGACCTTATTCTGTTCCTGATGAGATCCAAGATTGCTTTATTAGTGAGACCTGAGAATTAGTAGCTACAGGTACTTCAGAGAGCAAAATTTTGCAGTACTGCTTTAAATTGAAAGTATTGAATAACTACATTCGGGTGTGCTAGGCAACTTTCTCCTGGTTCATTAATTAGGGAAAAGAACCACTCTCCAATGGGTCTGACTGCAGTGAAATACACTGGGAGGTGCAGAGTAAAAGCTCAGTGAAACAGGAGCACAGCATCTGAGATGCCAAGGGCAGGTGGAACACAGCGTGGTTAAAACATTCTGGGCAGACCGTAGCCTTCAGGATAGTAGGCTGAACATATGATTTTCTGCTTTACTCTCAAAGTTTGAAGTCAGTCAGGAAAGGCAGCTTGTAAAGAGACCCAGAGGTCATACAGGAAGAGCAGAAGAAATAAAAAACCTGGGAGCAGTGGCTGATACACCAGAGGGTTGTGCTGCCATTCAGAGGGACCTCAACAGGCTGGAGAAATGGGCTGACAGGGACCTCATGAAGCGCAACAAAGGGAAAGGCAAAGTCCTGCACCAGGTGGAGAATGATCCCATGAACCAGTACAGGCTGAAAGCTGCCTGACTGGAAACCAGCACTATAGAAAGGGACCTGGGTGTCCTGGTGGGCACCAAGTTGACCATGAACCACCAATGCAGTCTTTGGGCAAAGTATCAACAGCATCCTGGGCTGCATGAGTAGGGTATCATTGCCAGCAGGTCAAAGGAGGCGATCCTTCCTCTCAGTACTCAGTACTGGTGAGACACATCAAGTGCTGGGTCCAGGTCAGGGGTCCCCAGCACACGGGACACAGGGTCATACTAGAGTGAGTCCAGTAAAACGTCAAAAAGTTGATGAGGGGACTAGAGGATCTGTCATGATTAAAGAGCTAGAAATGTTCAGTCTGAAGAAGAGAAAGAATGAAGAGGGAGCCAGGCTTTTCTTGGTGGTACTCAGTGACAGGACAAGAGGCAGTAGGCACAGATTAAAACCTGCAAAATTTCATCTTAACATAAGAAAGGAATTTGTTACCGTGGAAGTGGCCAAACACAGGCACAGGCTGCCCAGAGAGACTGCGGAGTTCCCATCCCTGGAGATATTCAGACCCTGACTGGACACAGTCTTGGGCAACCTGCTCTAGCTGACCCTGCTTTAGCAGCGGTATTGGACTACAAGATATCCAGAGGTCCCTTCCAACCTCAACAATTCTGTGAACCATTTTGACCTACTATGTGATAAAGTGAGTTCAGGAAGATGATAGGATTTCAATTGAATGCAGAGCAATTTGTCTTGTTTAAAGTGACAGCCGTGCTGGATACTGTGTGCCAGTCTGTGTGAGGCAACAACTTCCATGAACCAGGCTTAAAAACAGTATTGCAGATTGTGAATGTACTAGATGATCTAATAAAAGGTATTACTGCTATCCACAAATGTAGTCTAGCTCATCTCTGCATAGTCGCTATTCAAAATTAAATGACAGTTCTGCAGGAGGAGTTTTTTATTTGGGGATAAAGCTTTTTAATTGTTCCCTACCTATTCTCGTTTTTGTGTGGCTGCTAATGTCTTTATATGATGGCAAGTTGGTGAGACATACTGCTCCCCCTTAGTAACACAATATATTACAGGAGAGGTACATTCTCAAAGAACTGGGATGGGATGGGATGGGATGGGATGGGATGGGATGGGATGGGATGGGATGGGGTGTCCTTTCTCAGCTGGAAAAAGAATTCCTCAGACTACAGCCATTGGGGCATTAGGGAAATTACATCCATTCTCCTGAGTATAATTTACGTAAATTATAAAATAAAAATGGAAAATTGAAATAAAAAGAGTAGTTCATATGAAGGAGAGAGATAGACTGCACTGTTTTGGTTATTATAGTAACTTTCTGGTTTTCCAGCCGGTGTGGGATCTGGTATAGTATTTTCTGAAATTAATTGCAAATCATTAGCAAGCTACCTAGCTAAGGGAGCAAACCATTACAGTTAGGATTGTAAGATAAACAACACTATCACAGCAGAAGTGTTTTTCTTTTTTACCTCCAACCCCTTGCACCACCCCCAGGAGATACAAAGATTGAACAAGGTGATCAGTGGAGGGAGCTGGATGTGTTTAGCCTTGGAAAGGGAAGGCTTAGGCGGCATCTGACTGCTGTCATCAAACACCAACACAGGTTTTAAAGAAGACAGAGCCAGGCTTTTCCCAGGATGCACAGCAGAAAGGCAAGAAGTGATGGTCTCAGGTTGTAGCAAGGAAAATTACAACCAGCAGTAAGAAAAATAAGCCCCCTGTGAGGGTGGTGGGTCACAAGTCCAGGCTGCCTAGGGGGATGTGGGATCTTCATCCTTGGAGGTTCGAAGTGCAGTCAGACAAGGCACTGAACAGCCTGATCTAACTTTGAAGCGAGCTCTACTTTCAGCAGGGAGTGGGACTAAGTGATCCCCAAATGGCCCTTCCAACCTGAACTATTCTGTGGTTCTGCTGTGTAATTCCCATTCAAATATTTCTTACAGATTCCAATCCAATAAATTTTTTAAAATATATCTACTAGAGACATTAGAAAAATATCATTGATTTCCTTGATCAATCTAATGATGAAATATGTTGATAATATGAAAATTATTGACAAGCGGAAAAAAAAAATAATAGCTGTAGTTGCAGCTCTGTTCTTTGGGAGCTATGTTTTAGCATTCTTCCTTTGTACTTTTTCAAATGCAAGCTCCTGGAATTTACGCAGCGTGATTTAAAATGACACTTTGGTGTTTTTTTTATTCAGTTGCCTATTATCACAATGAGACTATCAAGTCAAGAACTATTATTTACACAAAATACATGACAAGAGAAAGTGGTGTACTCTATGTTCCTCGCTCAGATATTTTTATCCCCAATATCTGTTTCTTGAAGATGCTGTTGAAACTGGAAGATAAGCATGTTGGATAATAATAAAAGATATGGATGGGATCAAGGCATTGGATCTGAAATTTTATGGAAAAGAATCCTTTATGATACAGCGGTTCCTGGGCAGACCAAGACTTGAGAACTAACCTGGGAAACAATGTTTTGAAAAACAGCTGCAGGGCAGTCATCCTCTAGCTTGAAGTCAGAGTGAAAAAATGGCTTTTACAGAAAAAAGGTTCTTTTTCTGAGAAGATGGAAGATCGAAAGCACCTCTGCTATAGCTGAGGAACAAATAAATAAATGCAGAAAAAAGTAGTTACAGAACCCATTAGAAGATGAGATCAATAATATTAACTATAGTCCAGAATCAGACTGGTAAATGAGAGAAATATACTGAGAGGAAAAACACAATAAACTCCCCAAAGTCATGAACTTCACTTGACTCTGGTAAATATTTCTGTCAGTCTTTTATGGTCTCTTGTAAATCTTGTGGAAACAAACAGAAAATTAAGCAGTAGCTATTTGTTCCTTGCATAATTCAAAAAATTATACTAGTCTCTTCTGGTGTTTTGTTATTGCCATAGATTAGGTTGCTTGTAGTACTAATTGAGCAAAGTCCTGCTGACCACAAAGAACATCAAAACAGCTTATCTGAAGCTCTGATTAATAAAAAAAAAAATCTCCGTTTGTGTGACAGTGTTTCCTAACCTTTAAAATGAAAATTAAAAACCTAATTTTCATGCCTTGGAGTGTTTTATACAAACAGTTGTTACTGCTTACAAATCCACCCCGGGCAAATTGGAATCACATGAGGGAGGACTCATCTGGGGCAATTAATTTTTCTGCCAAAGATTTAAGCCCAGTGTGCAGCAGGAGCTGTTTTTCCTAGTCCTTTTCTGAGGCACCCCAATTTTCAAGGCAGTGTGAGTCCAATATATTCCTTAAAAAATGGGTGCAATTCTCCCAGTGTGACATCAACGCACCGCTTTTATAGAAATATTACTGGAGGAAGAGGATCAGATGGAAGCAGCTGGATGTCTAGGTCAGAAGGAGGCTGAAATCTCCAAAGGTTGGACAACCTGAGTCAACAAACCACTAGGCTCCCTCCATAGCGAATAAAGACAGAGAGGCAAAGCCAGAAGATGAGTCACCTCACTTTTCCTAGCCACCTGCCTCAGCATGAACCAAAACCCCTTCTGGAGTTTTCTTTCTCTCTGTTGACTACAGAGGAGTCAAGGCAATTGACCTTGTCTAAACACCTCACTTTTCAATAGCATGGTTGTGTGTGACAAGTTCCGTCTCTACGTGGAGAGGTGGAACTTATCTACATGATTCAGGACTTCTTGTGCAACTGTAATCAAAACCACCATCCCTCTGTGCTTAATGGCCTCTCCGGAGCCCATTTGCTCTCGAGGGACTATCTGTTACTCGCGTCATTTGCAATACTGGGCATGATGAGGCCAGCAAGGGATCTCAGCATGGAAACCCACGTGTTTTCTTCTCCTTTCAAGATGTCATATAGCTGGCCAGCAGCAGGTAAGGCAGCCAACTGTTCAATGTGCTCAGAGCCATAAGAACATGCTGATTTCTACACAAATACCACTATTATTTTTTGTGTTATTATGCAAGTAGTTGATCTATTAGTAATATTTTGTATCCTAGAAAATGCACACTTTTAAATGCCTGTAAAAACACTGAGTGGAAGAGTAAGACAAAAGAGACAGGGAAAACAATGTTCTGCAACATGTGGTGTACTTGTATCCCAGCAAATGGCACGTTACTCCTGGAAACCTCCCACGCTGTGGCGTGTCAGTGCTGAAAAGCCAGCTCCAAGCTGACTCTTCAGCTGGTGGAACGCCACCAAACCCTTCCATGAAGGATTAGCACAAGCCAAAATACCCTGAGGGGGGCTGCGGTTGGGAAGTTGTTCCCCACATATGCAGCCATAAAGTTGAATATTGTCTTCCAGGGAGAAAGCTCCTCTCATATTATTTGTTGTCTCCTCAAAAGGAAAGCAAGATCTTCATCTCATCTTCCACGCTACTGAGGGAAATGGGAATAACGAAGAGCATAGTCAGGACCCTAAATTTTAGGAGGGCAAATTTCCAGCTCTTCAAGGAGATAGTCAGGACTCCCTGGGAAACGGTCCTCAGGGACAGGGGAACAGAACAGAGCTGGCAGGTCTTTAAGGATGTATTCCACAGAGCGCAAGAGCTCTCGATCCCCAAGTGTAAGAAGTCGGGCAGAGAAGGGAAGAGACCGGCATGGCTGAGGCAAGAGATGCTGGTCAAACTAAGGAAGAAGAGGGAACTGCACAGGCAGAGGAAGCAGGGACTGGCTTCCTGGGAAGAGTATAGGAAAGCTGCCTGGTTGTGTAGGGATGGGGTCAGGAAGGCCAAGGCACAGCTGGAGCTGAACTTGGCAAGGGGTGCAAAAAATAACAAGGGCTTCTACAGGTATGTCAACCGGAAAAAGATGGTCAAAGAAAGCGTACCCCCGCTCATGAGTGAGACCGGCAAACTGGTAACAGCAGATGAGGAGAAAGCTGAGGTACTCAACAACTTTTTTGCCTCAGTCTTCACTGGCAACCTCTCTCCTCACCCCTCCCGAGTCGATGAATGGCATGAAGGAGACCAGGAGGGTAAAATCCCTCCAGCTGTAAGTGAAGACCAGGTTCGGGACCTCCTGAAGAACCTAAATGTACAGAAGTCCATGGGACCTGATGAGATGCATCCCAGAGTCCTGAGGGAACTGGCTGATGTAGTTGCCAAGCCACTCTCCATGATATTTGAAAAGTCATGGCAGTCAGGGGAAGTTCCCAGTGACTGGAAAAAGGGAAACATTGTGCCCCTTTTCAAAAAGGGTAGAAAGGAAGACCCTGGGAACTACCGACCTGTCAGCCTCACTTCTGTGCCTGGGAAGATCATGGAACAGATCCTCCTAGAAGATATGCTAAGGCACATGGAGGCCAGGGAGGTGATTCGAGACACCCAGCACGGCTTCACCAAGGGCAAGTCCTGCCTCAGCAACCTAGTGGCTTTCTATGATGGTGTAACAACAAGGGTGGACAAGGGAAAACCAATGGATGTCATCTATCTGGATTTTTGTAAAGCCTTTGACACGGTCCCCCACAACATCCTTCTCTCTAAATTGGAGAGCCATGGATTTGATGGGTGGACCGTTCAGTGGATAAGGAATTGGTTGGATGGTCACAGCCAAAGGGTAGTGGTCAGCGGCTCAATGTCCGGATGGAGACCAGTGACGAGTGGAGTCCCTCAGGGGTCCGTACTGGGACCGGTGTTGTTCAATATATTTATCAATGACATGGACTGCGACATCGAGTGTACCCTCAGCAAGTTTGCAGATGACACCAAGCTGAGTGGTACGGTTGAGACACCAGAAGGACGGGATGCCATCCAGAGGGACCTGGACAAGCTGGAGAGGTGGGCCTGTGTGAACCTCATGAGGTTCAACAAGGCCAAGTGCAAGGTCCTACACCTGGGTCGGGGTAATCCCCGGTATCAATACAGGCTGGGGGATGAAAGGATCGAGAGCAGCCCTGCTGAGAGGGACTTGGGGGTACTGACAGACGAAAGGCTGGACATGAGCCGGCAATGTGTGCTGGCAGCCCAGAGGGCCAATGGTGTCCTGGGCTGCATCAAGAGAAGCGTGGCCAGCAGGTCGAGAGAGGTGATTCTGCCCCTCTACTCTGCTCTGGTGAGACCTCAGCTGGAGTCCTGTGTTCAGCTCTGGAGCCCTCAGCACAAGAAGGACATGGAACTGTTGGAGAGGGTCCAAAGGAGGGCTACAAAAATGATCCGAGGGCTGGAGCACCTCTCCTATGAGGACAGGCTGAGAGAGTTGGGCTTGTTCAGCCTGAAGCAGAGAAGGCTGCGGGGCGACCTGATTGCAGCCTTTCAGTACTTAAAGGGAGCCTATAGGAAAGATGAGGACAATCTTTTTAGTAGAGACAACAGTGACAGGACGAGGGGTAATAGTTTTAAACTAAAACAGGGTAGGTTTAGGCTAAATATAAGAAAGAAATTCTTTACAATGAGGGTTGTGAAACACTGGAACGGGTTGCCCAGAGAGGTAGCGGAGGCCCCATCCCTGGAAACATTCAAGACCAGGTTGGACAGGGCTCTGAGCAACCTCATCTAGTGAGCGGTGTCCCTGCTCGCTGCAGAGGGGTGGACTAGAAGACCTCTGGGGGTCCCTTCCGACCCAAAACTTTCTATGATTCTATGATTCTATGATTCTAAATTTTAGGCACTTGATTATTGTTTGAAATACTGAAGGATTTTAAATATGGAAATGTCAGCAAAGGAGGTTCAGTCAAGTAAAAACGCAAGGATGAGAAAAAGACACATTCTCTTCTTGTAGATTAAGAAAAATGCACTCTTTTCATCAAAATGCTGGATTGGAGGTTTTGAAATATTGCAAGGATCGTTTCTAAGGCTTTGACTGCCCTGAGGAATTGAGCTCAAAATGTGACCAAGCCTGGATAAAATCCTAATCTACATACCATCCAAAGAAATTACTTGTATTTTCACTGCCTGAAGGGTCTGTCCTTTCCTAGCAGGCTCACACTTCTCATCAGTGAGCATGCTCCTTTCCCACAGACCGTATGAACATGATCTTCTCTGAACTCGCAGCTACCAAAGAAAAATTAGGCTTCTCTGCTAACTGTGATTTCCAGCTGATCAGGGGTGGGCAGACACTCCTCTCCTGTGCTCTGTGGAACTCCCTTGGTAACGTCCAGACTGCACAGATGCAAAGGCTGACTGATTTTCATATGGAAGGAATGAAAAGATAAACTAGGAAAGAAGAAATACACTTTGAAATTGAGTCAGATGAAATCAGAGCTTGTGAAGAAAAGATGAAATCAGTATAAGGATACCTACTTTGAAGGGTTTATGCCAAAATGTGACAGGCTAGTTCTATAGCAGTTGCCATTCGTACAGCATAGATAAAGAGAAGTCTGTGTCAAACTGCTTAAAAAAGTTGGATTTGTGATGCAGAAGTCATGAAAGACAGAATCCAGTCATTTTCAGGAAACATCAGGAGGAAGGTCAGAAGACCAATGAAGAAATTACAATATGAGATGCTGCAAATGTCTACAAGATGAAGAAGATCAAATCACAGATTGACCAAAAAGTGCCTAATGTGCATCTTTTAGTGTAAATCTAAAAAGGATAGATTGAAGGCTATCTGGCCCGTAACAATTGTGTGGAAATATTTCATACATGGAACAAAGCATGTCTGGTTAGGTTGGCATTCTCAGAGATTACAGAATCATAGAATCATAGAAAACCATAGAATCATAGAATGGTTTGGGTTGGAAGGGACCTTTAAAGGTCATCTAGTCCAACCCCCTGCAATGAGCAGGGACATCTTCAACTAGACCGGGTTGCTCTGAGCCCCTTCCAATCTGACCTTGAATGTTTCCAGGGATGGGGCATCTAGCACTTCTCTGGGCAACCTGTGCCAGTGTTTCACCACCCTCATGGTAAAAAATGTCTTCCTTGTATCCAGTCTAAATCTACCCTCTTTAATTTAAAACCATTACTCCTTGTCCTATCACAACAGGACCTACTAAAAAGTTTGTCCCGATCTTTCTTCTAAGCCCACTTTAAGTACTGAAAGTCTGCAATAAGGTCTCCCCAGGTCTTTCCAGGCTGAACAACCCCATCTCTCTCAGCCTTTCCTCATAGGAGAGGTGCTCCAACCCTCTGACCGTTTTGGTGGCCCTCCTCTGGACCCACTCCAACCGGTCCAAGTCTTTCCTCTGCTGAGGGCTCCAGAGCTGGACGCAGGACTCCAGCTGAGGTCTCACCAGAGTGGAGCAGAGGGGCAGAATCCCCTCCCTCACCCTGCTGGCCACACTTCTTCTGATGCAGCCCAGGATATGGTTGGCTTTCTGGGCTGCGAGTGCACATTGGTGGCTCATGTCCAGCTTTTCATCAACCAACACCCCCAAGTCTTTCTCAGCAGGGATGCTCTCAATCCCTTCATCCCCCAGCCTGTACTGATAGCGGGGGTTGCCCCGACCCATGTGCAGGACTTTGCACTTGGCCTTGTTGAACCTCATGAAGTTCACATGTGCCGCGTTAATTTGGCAGAAAATAAACCCCCTTGTGTTCTAACTCTCTTCACCGGAGTGAGAGGCTAGGTGCGGCTAGGTTTAAATTCTGAGTGATATCCAATTTGCCACTACCAGTCCAGTCGCGTTTAATATGCATATTAAACTACCACGATTCTGGATACACTAATAGCAGTCTGCACCTTCAGTCCAGTCGTGCTCATGAACTAGCACGGCCGCGTTTGGTCACGTTCAGTGAGAATCTGTGACAACTGGCTACTGAAACAGTGCAGTTTTATTTGTGCAACAGGTATAGAGGTTTTTTGAATTGCCGGTGATAGTGACTGTCTGCAAGAAAGCACATGCAAATATAAAACGCGTGAAAAGGTTATAAATAATACAGCCTGGCTATAGACATTAGGGAGTAACTATTCCCGAGAAAAAAAGCGCTTAGTTTAAGTCTCACCCAAGGCGTCCCAAGGGGCGGAGAAGCAAGGCTCAGCCCGTCGGCCAATCCCGGTTGTCGGAGGCAGTCTGAGGTGGAGTTTCCCTTGATTTGGTCATGGTGTTATCTTCTTCTCCTCCTCCGAAAATCTACGGTGTTATCTTCTTCTCTGAAAATCCCCCATTTCCCTGGCTATTTTTATATCCTTTCTACATTTAAGGCGGTGTTTGAGTGACTTTTATCATGATTCGTGTAAAATTCTCTCACTTCACATTTAAAGGTATAGTTTATGAAAAATTGAGAGTGCAGACTCGAAGAGGGGTGGTCGCACCTTGAAGGCGGGTAGCCTTCGGGATGGAGGTGTGTTTTGGTATTAAAATGATATTAAAACAAGCAAAGTTCACGAGAGGATAGCACTTTGGCGAGGTTTTGAAAACCTGTTGGCTCAGGGGGTCAGATGAGCTGCTTATCGGTTCTAGAGAACCATTTCTTCCGGCTTTATCATCACGGAGCATGGCCACAGAGTCTCCACCCTGCTCCATCCTCTATGGTACATTGCAGGGAGTTGCTATGTGAGTGGATTCCTCGCATGCCTGCTGCAGCTGTGTCCCATCCTCAGAGCTCCTTTCGATTTCATGGTTTTCCTCAATGGGTGAACACTGCTACGTTTTTCATATAAACCTTAATTTTACTAATAATTCCACAACATGGGCCCACTTCTCAAGCTTGTCTGAGTTTCTCTGGTTGGCATCCCATCCCTCAGGCATGTCAACAGCACCCACTCAGCTTGGTGTTGTCTGCAAACTTGCTGAGTGAGTACTCGATCCCACTGTCTATGTCATCGATGAAGATATTAAACAGTACTGGTTCCCATACAGACCCCTGAAGCACACCACTTGGCACTGATCTCCATCTGGACATTGAACTGTTGACCACTACTCTCTGGATGTGACCATCCAACCGGTTCCTCATCCACTGAACAGTCCACCCATCAAATCCATATTTCTCGAATTTAGAGAGAAGGATGTTGTGGGGGCCTTACAGAAATCCAGATAGACAACATCCGTAGCTCTTCCCTTGTTCACTGATGTAGTCACTCCATCACAGAAGGCCACTAGGTTGGTCAGGAAGGACTTGCCCTTGATGAAGCCATGCTGGCTGTCTCGAATCATGTCCTTGTCCTCCATGTGCCTTAGCATAGCTTCTAGGAGGATCTGTTCCATAATCTTCCCAGGCACTGAGGTAAGACTGTTCAATAGTTCCCAGGGTCCTCCTTTCTACCATTTTTAAAAAAGGAGGGAATGTTTTCCTTTTTGCAGTCACCAGGGACTTTGCCTGCCTCCCATGATTTTTCAAATATGATGGAGAGTGGCTTGCCAACTATATCAGCCAATTCCCTCAGGACTCTGGGGTGCATCTCATCAGGTCCCATAGGCTTATGTATGTTCAGGATCCTCAGGTGATTACAAACCTGATCTTCTCTTATAGCAGGAGGGACTTTGCTCCCCCAGTCCCTGCCTTGCGGTCCATCCACTCAAGAGGTATGGGAAGACAGGTTTCCACTGAAGACTGGGGCATAAAAGTTGTGGAGTACCTCAACCTTGGACTCTTCTGTTGTTACCAGTTTGCCAGTCTTGCTCGTCAAGTGGAATATGCTTTCCTTGACCTTCCTTTTCTGGCTGACATACCTGTAGAAGCCCTTTTTGTTATTCTTAACACCCCTTGCCAAGTTCAGCTCCAGCTGCACCTTGGCCTTCCTAACACCACCCCTGCACAACCTGGCAGTGTCCCCATACACTTCCCAGGATGCCTCTTCCTGCTTCCACTGCCTGTGCAGTTCCCTTTATTTGGGCCAACAGGTCTTGACTCAGCCATGCCCGTCTCTTCCCTTCCTTTCCTGATTTCTTTCATCTGGGGATCGAGAGCTCCTGCGCTTTATGGAAAGCATCCTTAAAGATCTGTCATTTCTGTTCTGCTCCATTGTTCCTGAGGGCAGTTTCCCAGGGGGTCCTACTGACTAACACCTTGCAGAGCTGGAATTTTGCCTTCCTAGAATTCAGAGTCCTGACTTTACTCTTTGCCTGACTGATATCGCTCAGGACTGTGAACTCCACCAGTGCAGATCACTGCTGCATGCACTGCCTCCAATCTTGGTGTAATCAGTTAGCTCACTTGCGTTGGTGACCAACAGGTCCAGTATCACATCACCTCTGTCAGGCTGTCTATTACCTGGCTTAAGAAGTTCTCCTCTCCTCAATGCACTCCAGGAGTTTCCTGGATTGCCTACAGCTTGCTATGCTACTTTTCCATCAGATGTTGGGGTGGTTGTAGTCCCCCAACAGGACAAGAGCCTGTAAGCACGATGCCTTCTGTCACTGGAGTAAGCAGACTTCATCAGTAGGCTCCCTTTGATCAGGTGGCCTGTAGTAGACACCAACCACAAGGTTTCCTTTGTTGCCCTGGTCTCTAATTCTTACCCATAAACTTTCAACCTGCTCTTGGCTATTCTTCAGAGACAGTTCTTCACAACTTACCTGTCATGTAGAGGGCAACGCCTCCGCCTCTCCTTCCTTGTCTGTCCTTTCTGAACAGCCTGTAGCCATTGACAGCTGCACTCCAGTCATCACATTCATCCCACCAAGTTTCAGTAATGGCAACTGGGTCATAGCTTTCTATGAGCACAGTGGCTTCCAGCTCCTCCTGTTTGTTGCCCATGCTGCCTGGATTTTTGTAGAGGCACTTCATCTGGGCTGTCGGCCATGTCACCTTCCCAGAGCAACGCCCCTCTATTCCTTTGAGGTATATCACTGGTGTTTCCCTGTTGGCTCCTATTACAGCAGAAGACCCTGGCTTGTCTCAATACGACTGCAAGTGTTCTGCAGTGCACCCAGCACATCTCAGAGCAACATATGATGAAATATGAGGATTTTCCCTTCTGTTCCTAAAGCCCTTTTCTCTATTTGCCTTAGTATAGCTATTGCTACACTACTCTAATCAGTTATGAGTTCAGACACAAACACCCCTATAAGCAGTTCTTAAAAAGACTGAAATGGAGATAAGTGCAGAAGGTTGGGCTTAGACCCAGTCATAGATGGATGGGTAGAGAATCGTATGGTCTCCTGAGCTGGAGAATCTGGTAGAAGATGTCAATGAGGGAAATTTGGGGAGGATGTAGGAATGGAGGTGGAGGCGATTGTGGGAATTCCCTTTGTTAAGGGAAATGCTGAAACTGGATGAAGACCTATTGGGTTAAAAAAGACTGGAATCAGCTGGATGAGAAGAGTAATATCACATAGAGAATAGGGCAAGAAGGAAAGGACTAGGATGTGAGCATGGAAGAGAAAAATGGGTCTTTCTGTAGGTAAAGTCTGGGAGGACTAATAAATGCAGAGATCGAAAACCTGATCCACAGTGAGAAGGCAGAGAAGGAGAGAGGGCATGATGAGCTGGAAGGCCAAAGTGGCCACTGGCAGTGTAAAGATTGCTGGAATGGACAGGACGACAGCAGCTATATGTTTGTGCAGAGCAAGTGCTCCCATACAGTGAGAGCCCAGCAATTTACCAAGCATTGATTCTGAATTTTTACTTTCTTTTTGCATACTGGAATCAAGTAGGATGATTTTTTACCACCCCCACCCCACCCCCAACAAAAGACAAAATATAGAGCCTTCTGAACAGGTTCCATGAATTTGATGTAATTTTGTTCTTGCTGAGCTAAGAAAATTCTTTTTCTTCTGGGATTTGATTCTTTGTTTGTTTGTTTTTGTTTAGTTTGATTTGTTCCTGTGTTGTAGGCATCCAATGAAATATGAACAGCCTCCCCTGCTTGTAATTCACAAGATAAATTCTGTTGCAGTTTCCTTCTGTTAGACTGGGTAAAGCTTAACTTCAGTAGTTTTAGAAGGAAGGTTTTGAGCAGCCCTTGTAGTTTTATGTCCATAAATAAAGTTTTGAGAGCTTTGGTGCTTTCTACAGCACTTAAACTTTTTCTTTTGTGGATATTATTTCTAAAAATCAAGCACTTTCTTTTAGGTATTGTTCCAAGGGAAATAAAGATCCATTTGTAGAAGTGGAAGCAAATGGGATTTTGGAGATCACTGTCATATCAATTTTTTGCATGTGCACTTCTCATGGCTAAAGCTGCTTGTTACACCCGTGCTGGGACCCTCTGAGAGCTCTTAGCACCTGCTTTAGAAAAAGACCAGTTCTCTGTTCACTGTGCTGAGCACTGTTCTACACTGTGCAAAATCTGCCAGGGAAAACTGAGGATATTCAGCTCCAATTTCTGTCAGAGCTGCAGACACCAACACAATGCAATTACACTTGCAGACACCTTCCTTGCAGAAGGTGCACACATCTTGTCTCATCTCATTGCCATTCTATAGGATCCTTGGCTGAGGATATTGGGAATTCAGCCCTTCTGCTGTCAAATACTATTCCATTTCACACGAAATGCACTTCTGGCAGGACAGGTTTATTTGCCTGAACTTGAAACCTGCTCTACAAATCTTACAGTAACTTAAATTTGACAGCACAAGTGTCTATGTACAATGGTCTCTCCAGAAGCAGAGGTTCAGAGAAAGGGAATTCAGCACATTCAGGACTCCTCTTCCTTTGAAGAAAATACCTATGTTCCTCAAGATTTCTGCCAGAACATAGGGTTTGAATCCCAGATTTCATGGGTGCCATCCGTTGCTTGGCTAGTCCTCCTCTGAACTCCAGGGAAGTAGGCCTTTATTTTTCTTCATCAAACAGCAGAAAGTTACAGGGGTGCTCTGAGATCTGCTTCCCATGTGAATTTCCAAGCATTCTCTGCTTCCATACTGACACCAAGATTCACTTGCCCGGTCGGACCAAAGAGACCGCAACCAGGAGTTGGTCTGGCACATATAATTAAGGAGAAGTCTTAGGGTGCTCTCATGACAAGGCCTCCAACGTACCAGTCCTTTTGTTATTGCAAATTCAGGCATGAAATACACCTGAAGAGAATCAATGATGTATTGTTACAAGGAGGTGGCAGAAGCCTTATGGTGTGTGTGACGAGTATGTTAAACTCTGACTCTTTGATTGAGATTACTGTCTGAGACTATATCTTAGGAAAATTGCCTCAAAGGTTGTTTGCAAAGCTTGCTGCAGGACCTTGTGGCAGGCCAGCCAAAGCCTGTTTGCAGCCCAGCTTGCTGGAGGACCCCCTGGCAGGCCAGCCAAATACAAACCAGACAAGAATAAACAACTGCCCGAAACCAGCTTTGAAGGGAATTGGAGAACTGGTACCTTGTTGTGGAAAATGTGTCCAGACACCGATCCCAACCCCAACCTGCCAGAGACAGGACTGAGAAAAAAACCCACATGCACTGGACTGGGGGAACGTGGGATACATGACATTGCCTAGGAACAATCTCCCCAAACACCTTATAAAAGGCTGTGCGACCAAACAACGAAGAGACCCCCACCAACGCACACAGGAACTATGGAGACTCCCACCACTGATGCACACAGGAGCTATGGACTGACAGGACAATGCTGGATCCATGATGGTGACTACCTCTTGTGACTCTGTCCTGACTGTTTGCTAGGTTTCATTCTTCTTTGTCTTTTCCTCTCTTTCCTGTTGCTATTTCCTCGTGCCTTCGTTTGAATAGATGATCAATAAATCTGTTTGATTGGCGGCATTTGACCTCGTTTCTGTCTTCATCTCACTCTGGGAATAACAACAAATCTCTACGGCTCAGGTCTTCCCAGACCGTAATAATGATATCAACACATCTGTGTGCAGGTAATACCAATAGAACAAAGCCAATTTGAAAAGAGCCTCTTGTATCACTGAGAAATAAAGCATGCTGGCTTAGCCATAGCAATGAAATGCTGCAGTGCATCACAGGGTGTGCACATCCTGTGAACATTCATTTTGGGTCTATGCTATGTAATTTCCATCATTTCAGAGGCAATTCATTTTTTTCATAAATCCTTTCTGAGTTCGTCATTGCCCAGTGATAAGTCTTGTCCTTCCAGAATACTGAGCTCAGCAACACTCAAAATATTGGAAAATCGAGAAATATAGCACCACAATACACAGCCACCCTGCCTTTACCCTGCTTCCTTCCTATCTCACTTGGGCCAGCTATAACCAGTGAGAATGATTTGAAAGCATTCTACACTTTTACTGATGGGAAATATGGTGTAGTGTAAGATGTACAAGACTGATGGGGTCAAGGGCTCATGCGGTTTAGCACAGGCAGACTTTTTTGAAGGGCTAAATGGTTGAACATAAGACAAAAAAAAGGTAGATCCTGTTCAGCTCTGTGCAATGGAAAGTACAAATGTGTCTTCTGTGTGTATACTGGTACGGTATACTGGCTGAGTTAGGGTGGTAACAGTGTGCCTGCTAAGGCTGTGTTTCTGTTTCTCAGACACTAAATTTTTGAGCTGTTTTTAAAAAAAACACTTTAAAAGGGCATACAATGTCACAGCACAAACTTATCACTGCATTAAGGCGTTCTATTGTTGAATTTCTCAGAACCATTTTTTTCAAACACAAGAGAGATATTTTCCTGCAAGGATGAATGTGCACATGTACAGCTATTCTAGTGCAAAGATCTGAGATACTACTGTGGCGGGGTAGTTGTGAGAGATACCGATGGGCTCTCTTCCTCTTTACATTTTGTTACTGTGAGATGAATTGCATAAGGAAATACGGAAATTATTTTAATCAATGCATTAAACTGTGTTGTCAGCCAGTCCTTAGAACATTCAAGGATGTACCTTTTTGCAGTTATTTTTATCATTCAAAAAAACCCCACAGCCTGCAGAAAACTTCACTTCAAATTACCTGGTATCAGAAACTTTTGTACTGAGGCCATAATTTCAGCCCTGACACACAAGTTTCAGTCTTCTCCGCTGTTTCTAACTCCAGCGCTTTTCACTCTGTCAGAGAGCATCCTGCCTGCAGGTGCAGGAGGCTCTGAGTCTGTGCAGCCCCCAGGGCTGCTGAATGGCAAAGGCAGACACCCCCTTTCCCCCTTGACGCCTGTCATTAACCGTTCTCCCTGCCATCTGTAGCATTGATGTACCTTCCAATATCCTTGAAGAAGCAAAGATAAGTGGAGACATTGAATGTGCATAAATATTCATGTATTTGCATCAATTCAGCTGTTACGCAGGTGCATCCTCCACCCATTGCAGGCCTGTGGTGTGGGGGGATAATTGCACACATCTGAACTTGTCCATCACCTTCGATACCGGTGTGAAGCTTTGCTCCTCAACAGGCACCAATTTCTTTCCTTGTTTCCTGGAGCAATGGGAGGCAGTGAAGCTGGGAAGCCTGGAGAAGACAGCAGGAATAGAGGCACATTGCAGATAGCTTGAGTGAAGGGAAGGCCTGGCAAAAGCACTGGAAAGGGAAGGCAGTTACAGAAAAGTCAGTCAGCAGAAGACTCCTGGGTCTACTGCAGTTTTCTTTGAGGGAGGATTGACTTTACCTTTGCCAACTCCAAGAACATATTTGAGAGAACACATTCTTAAAACCTATAGAGTAGGACTTTCTGTAACTTCTCTAGTTCTCTTGTGCCCAGTGCCTCACCATCCTGCTAGAAAGTTTTTCCTAATTCATCCCAGATCTTCCTCCTGAACAGTAAATAGATTTCTGCTATGTTGTGAAGAATACTTGAACATACCTTTCCCTTTCCAGCAGATTGTAACGTCATTGTGCACTGTTTTCTCATTCATCTGTCTGCTCAGAGTTCCATTTTCCAGACAAAATTATCTCCTTTCCTTCTTCTTTCCCACATGAATTGCCTCTGTAAACCTCTTCACATTCTTGGAGGTCTCTTCTGGACTCTTTCTCACTTCCCTACCATTCTACTAGATAACATCCTTCCAATGTCATGTACTATGTATCATTCCAAGAAGACAGCAACCTCCACTTTAGAATTCTATAGCTATAAGTGTGATCCAATCTTATTAATATTTTTTGTTAATATATTCCTGAATAAAATTTCCATTTTTCCATCTCTTCATCCTATAGCTATGTATGGTTCCTTCCTGCAGTACTGACACTCAGCCAGATATGTCCCATTATACATGAAAGTCTTCTGCCTAAATTTAGCACTTTGTACTTGACTTTATTGAGTTTCATCTCTCTGAAAACCACTTTACATTCCTGTCCTTCCTTGCAGCTTCTCTTTCCTCAGGTTGGTGTCATTCTCAAATCTGATGATCACGCGCTCTGTTCCATCATCTCGGCTATTAAGCACAATCTTGAAACTGCTAATGACTCTGACCCCCGTATGACCACACTTCAATGCCCTTGAAGAGTGACAGTGCATCCTTGATTAACACTCGTGAAGAGGGCTTCAGCAGTCAGCCATGCACTCACTTTTAGTGATTGCATCTGCAGGATATTTGTCTACTGTGGTTATAAGAACCTCAAATGAAATAGCACCAAGAGCCTCACTAAAATCAAAAACGAATCATACCAACTCCCTTCAGCCACAGGGTTGGCTACCCTGACAAAGAAAAGAAGTAGGCTGGTTTGATGGGATATGTTATTTACAAGTCTGTGTTGGCTGTTCTTATTCCCTATTATACTCTAGATCCATTTTTTTGGTGGATCGAATTTGAGATGATAGGTATGTGATTTCCCAGGTTCATCCTTTTTCTGCTTTTTAAAGGTAAGCCTGTTGTTTTGCTTCTTGCACTGCTCTTCATCAGTCAGCTTGAATATATCTCTTGTCAGAACCAGTTCTCCCTCTCTTCTTTCCTGTTCTTGTATCACCTTCTTAGATGGAAGTCAGTAATTCAATGATTGCAGTTAATATTTTTCACAAAGCTTAGGCCAAGAAAGCATGTAATATTTCTGCATTTTTGCATGATTTAATTGCTTTTTTTCTTTTTTTGGTGGTAAACCTAGACTTTCTTTTAATCCAGTTAGCACATCTCTTTCATGGTCCATTTTCTTTCACTGTAGTCTGCATCTCACTTTCAACCTTATCCTCTTTGATTTCAAATCTACGCCTTGTGCCCACAACTGTTACTACTCCTCTGCTCTTTTTTCCTTATTTTTGAGGATATCTATTTGATTATCAAGTCCTTAAAAAACTTCTGAGACAAATGTATTGATCTGTTTCTAATTCTCCTATGTTTTCCTTTACAATGGTACAGCTTGCCACTTTGCTTTTTACATAATCTCTCTTAATAGCTGTCATTCTTCGGCACTTCTTTGTATGTAAAGCTGTTGTCTTTGTTTAGCAGCTCTTCCCAACAATTTCCCAGTTTCTTAGTCTTCTTTTTTGAGTTCATAACTTATTCTGCTGCTTTTTCTCGGTTGATTCCTTAGACTAATGAATTTTATCATGTGAAATGACTTTCATGGAAATTATCTTCCACTCTTAAATTTTCTCATCTATTCTCAGTTCCTCCCAGTCAAAACTAAACTGAACCAACCAAAAATCTGAGATCCTCTGCTGGCAGCAGACTCTGCCTTGTGGCCATTTTTTGCTAGGTATTCAGATAAGCACCACTTTTTGTGATAGATGCATATGGTAACATTGTTCTACCTATTCAATTTTTCTTCACCCAGAGATCGCCAGCAAGCTTGTAGCCATCAGTGAAATAGACTTTCTTGGGGGCCTCTCTCAGGAGAGCCGATGAAAGCAGTCGTGATCCCTGCCCCATTCCTTCAGCAGCGCTGCTCAAGGCGGTGGTCAGCTCGGGTGCGTTTGGGGCCAACGTGCTTTCTTTCCGGCCTCTGAGCAGATACTGTCTTGTGGCAGTCAGTGCTTGGTGAGTCGGAGGTGTCCCAGTGCCTTTCAACTTGTGTCTGCAGTTTGACAGTGCACCTGCCAGGATGGAGGACCTGGCAGCAGAAAGGTCTCTCTCTTTTCCACATCATGCCCTCCTTTCGGTACAGCAGCTGTAAGTCACTCAGCCAGGGCAGAGACCAGTGTCTCCTCACTAAGCACTGGGGTTGCTTTTCTTCAGCATATCTCACAGCCACATAATGTTCCTTCAACAAGTAAGGGTTCAAGGAGTGCTCCTTGGAAGGGTTGAAGGCCAGGCTGGATAGGGCTTTGAGCAACCTGATCTAGTGGAAGATGTCCCTGCCCATGGCAGGGAGGGTTGACTAGATGATCTTTGAAGGTCCCCGCCAACCCAAATCATTCTGTGATTCTAAGAAGACTGACTGGGGCAAACAGTGGACCCTGTTTCTACCAGAAGGTGTCCATCAGCCTTGTTCTTTCTTTTTTAATTTTGGCACCTGACATACAAAGTCTCAGAGATCAGGTATAGTATTAAATATAAGTGTTACAATTCAAGGGCTTTTACATCTCATTTAAAGGAGAATACAAGAAAAACGTTATTCAGGACTAGAAGGAACATTTTGAGATAGTCCTATGGAAAGGAGTTTTTTAAGACCCTATATAAAATGATCGGTCTCCACCTCAAAACAATTTTAATTTTAAATTGCTCCAAAACTTCTTGCCTAATTTCCACATGGTACTAAACTGATATAGATTTAAAGTACTTCATATTTATCTTTTGTCTTTTAGGAGACAGTGCTCTAGACAAGACAATGACACAAACCAGTTGACTTCTGCCATCACATGTTCATTATTTCAACCGATTGCACAGGATTAAAAAGTGTCTGTATGGTCTGATTGCAGCATATTTCCTTTCAAAAGCAGTGAGATTTTGCTTTTGTTAAAAACATATATACACACAGAAATTGTGTTAACACCTGCAACTTCAATACCTTTGAAAAATAATCAAGCCCTTAAGTTTCTCTTTTGCCTAGAATGAAAATAGCTCATTGATTTAGAAAAGAAACCTTTTAGTAACAAGTTCTACAGGTAAATACAACATTTTGTCCTTTCACCATTCATTTCTGCTGTCACTGACTTCTTTTACTTTCAGCTTTTACTGAGAGACAACAGTCTCTGTTAAGTCTTTGCGATGGCTATGACTGAGCTGCTGGTTATGCACTGCTTCCAGCTCTCAGAAATCTCACATATCTTCCAAATGCAGGATTTGATACCAGAATCTCTGAAAATGCAATGGAAAACTGTTATGCAGCCTTGCTAGGACCACAAGCCTTTCATGTTCCTTCTCCTGGTCCCAGGCTTCTCAAAGTGTTCTCAAAGTTTCAGAAGCAAGTGGACTGAAGTCCAAGACTTTTTAGCCACTGTCTTTAAATTCCCATTGCCTGTAAACCAGCCTTTGTAGGGAAACATATTTCTTTAGGAAGGTGATCATACACCTCAGAATGTCATTCGAGTTTATTTTAACATCATGAAACTCATCTTTCTAAGAGTACAATATTTTCCAAATTTCTACAGCAAATTCTGAAAACTAGTGTGTTTTTCTCCACTTAGGTGTAGGCTGTTGAACAAATCAGACTCTGAACTATTCAGAAATATAGGTCTCTTTTTGTTCCCATCCATCCCTGCATACTCACCTGCCTTCAGGGGGAGATCACATTTTCCCTTGAATCTCTCAAGTGTCCTGCTGCCTCTCTGGGGTCTTTGAGACACTTTCATGTTCTTGTTCATGGCACTTTCTCGATTCCTTTTCTTTTTTCCTACTTTTGTCCAAACTATTACTTTTAATATTTCATAAAAGAAATGTAATGATATTTTGATATTTCATTTCCAAGAATGAAGTGTTCTCTGGGGGACAGAAGTCAGGGGGCTGCACTGGTGTTAATAGCTGTAACAAGCCTTTTTGTTTGCCGTCATATCCTGAGTTAAACTAAAAGCTACTAAAAGAAAAAGCATATAAAGGAAGGAGAGGGGCACATGCCTAATTGTGCCAGGAGGCTGACTTTAACTCTCAAATAACCAGCATCCTAGGGAGAAGGTTCCGTGTTGACATCAGCCCATGGAAAGCTGCTCGCCCTTGCTCAGCCCTTCCTGTGTGCCTCCCTGTGTCACCTGCCCATGCCCTTGCCAGCTTCCCATTGTGACCCACCTTGCGGCATCATCTCCCATGTCTCCTAACCCAAACTGCCATTCTGACAGCTCCCTCCTGGTCAACCTCACTGCGTCTCCATTGCTCTCCTCTCTTTCATTGTGAAGCCATTCCTCTGCTGAGCTCTTATCTGATACACATCCCCATCCCAACTCCACAGATCTCTTTCCAACCCAGTGCTTCTCATTCTCTGCTGCCAAATCTCTCCTCCTGGTACTGCTGCTTTTACACAACTGTGTTTTACAGACCTATCACTTAGGCTTCTATGCCTATATTTATTTATTGTCTAATTTACAATAAACTGTTTCCTCCAGGAGAAAAGACGGAATATAACTCTGTACACAGGATTAGTCCATTAGCAACATAATGTTCGTACTACATATCTTGTACCAGAGACTGAGTGTCAGCTGTCCCCTTGAACTGTTTCTTACTTTATTTGGAGTCTGGGGGGGGGGAGCAGGAGCTATATACAGATTTTGGAGCTTTGCATTTTAATGATTTCTCATTCTTAATTCCGATGTTCTTGGAGACAACTATAAAGAGAAAGCAGCACGCAACAGCCAAGAACATGTTAATTGCAACCACCACTCCACTTCCAGCAAGGAAGCCAACATATCAAATATGCTAATAAAAATCCCAGTTGGTGCGTTATCTTTTTGCAAAAGAAACTGGCAAATAGTATATTCCTTCGAGACTCATGATTATGGTATTAGTGATTCACCATAATCCCCCATTTCCCAGCCTTCCCTTTTTGCTGAGTCTCTCCTGGTCCTGCCCAGCCCGAGTATCTGATGGAGGAAACCTCCTCCAGGAGCAACAAAGTAAGACTGCCTGTTTGCAGCCTGCTTGGGCTGCCTAAGAGTCATTCTGAAGTGGTGGGGGATCACACCGAAGGAAATGGGGAACCTGCTCCTCTCCCTGTGTCTGTGGTAGGTTTTCACTTTGAAAGGAAGTTGAGCTGTTTTTCTTGGTTATGGTAAGGCTAAATAATTGTGAGGGTTGCTCTGTGTGCTTTAGGGATATGAAATTTGTATCCTGAAGAAAAAAAGGAACATATTTCAGGAGACCACAATTAGCTCATATTAATTCATGTAAAGTGTTGCCAGTGCTCAGGCACTTTTTTAAAAATACAGCCCAGCATTAGAGGAGCCTTTCTCTCAGGAGAAAGTGCATTGACTTCAGGGCCTTTACTGCAGCCACTTGTGATGTCTCCTCCATGGCACTGGCATGGCTGCAGCCTTCAGTGCAGCAAATGGCAGAAGGGTTTGCAGCCTCATGCAATGCCTTTCTGAGGCTGGCAGGGGAGCCAGCAGTCACATGCAGAACAGGAAATTCATTGCCAGCATGCAAACGGAGTGGAGGACATCTGCAGGGATGCTGGCAGCTGGGGCAAGGTGGCATGAGGTGTTCACTGGAACAGCAGCATGAAGAGGACAACGAATGGTGGGAGTCAAAGCAACTTCACCAAAGCTGGGGCTGTAATTTTTTGCAAGCAACACACACTGACTTTCCAAACCATAAAAAGTATCAAAAATGGGTGGAAGAAAGAAAGCAAAAGATTGCTTCCCACAGTCATCCACTGTTTCTAATTCTATTTTTAGGTCAATCTCATATTATTTTTATTTCTGACCTATGGTTTTTGAAGTTATGAGAGCCGATGCTCTGAGGCTATTGCTAGGTTTGCACCAAGGTCCCAGGCAAGCACAGCTGCACACACATTGGAGATGAAAAGCAGGACTTCAGAATCCAGTGGTCAGAGTTCAGAGGTACGATTGTTGTAAGAGGAACAGAAAACTGCCATTGACTACCACAGCTTTTTTTTTTTTTATATATCCTTTGCATCTCCCTGTGGAAATATAATACTGACTAGACTTCATAGACTGAGAATAGTTAGGCCATTAATTAGGCTTTCCTGCAAGAAAGTTAGAATTACTAGAGAAGCCTAAATGTGTTTGGTCACCAGATCTGTAGAAACATGAATAGAAATTTGACCCTCTTCATTGCCTTTGAAAAACCCAGCCAACAGGAAGATGCTGAAGATAGCCCAGTATATTGCCATTAGAGACAGATGGTTGGAAGAACCTGTATCCTGTTAACAACGTCATCATCTTGTGTGTAAGACAGCCAGTCCAGCTGGAACAGTTGTCTCCAATTAAAGTGAGATAGAAAAGCATCATCTCACAATCGGCAAATGCTTTGTGTAACCAGGCTCAGACAGGAGGTTGTTACTGTGATGAAAATATATGTGTTTATGTTTAGCTGTTTGAAAATGACCTACACCTTCTCAATCCACAATAAGTAAATCAGTACAAAAAGCCCTGGGATTAAAAAAAAAAAAGTCATTTTACTGCATATAACTCAAAATAACATTTACTTAAGTATCCATCTTGTTTAATCGCATACAGCCTGATTTGATACATTAAAACTATGGGCTTCATTTGAAAAGACAATAGATATTTGTGATAGTGTGGCAAAATGGACCAAAGTTACCTCAGCAAATAATTAACCATAGATTCTGTTATGAATACATTTACAAGGATAACTGGATTACAAAATCTCTGCAATAAAAGATAAAGCACATATGCTGGCGTATAATTGAGACACCTGCATGTTGTGTTAATGTCGCTTTTTGCTTTCAGATAAGTAATTTGTACTAACTGCTGTATTATTATGTTGCTAGATCACAAAGTCATGCTCTAAGCTTAAAGGGACCTCGGGCAGAATGTCAACAGAAATGATATTATGATAGCATGACCACTGTCATTAAAACATGAAACTTTACAGCTCTGACAAGCGAGCTGTCACTGTAAACAAAGTCAAGAGTTACACTAACTTGGCATGATAGATTTTGTTCTGTTGGGAAAAAAGACTGAATTTCCATAAACCTTAAAGAAGGAAGAGATGTTGGATTTATTTAAATCTCTCAAGATTGTTAAAGATGAACAGAGCTTCCGTCCATGAAATATATATTACAAAATTGTCAGGGTAGTTCTTGGACATATAAATGGGGCGAAAGAAAGTGGAACTGTTACATATATTTCGCTAGGAAGACATCATGACAAAAGCCTTTTGCAAAAAGCCTTGAATTTTCTTTCAGTAAATACTGTTTTGCAGCGTTAACTGTGATGTGCGTAAGTTTTGGTTTGTTGGTTTACATGACTATGCACAGCTAGTGCTTCTTAAAAACTGCTCGTCTTCTCCCTCCTCTGGGAGGGGTGAAACACTGGTGACTTGATAAATTGCATTTCCTCATTCTTGAACAGACAGAGAGAGGGAATATATTCTGAAACTTTTCTTAGTACTGGTTGCAAACAGAGTAGGAGACAGCAGGTACTGAGGAAAAGTAAGGAGAATAGGAGTCACATAATATCTAAAATAAGAAGAGTATGTATCGTTTCTAGCCAGTTCTTTCAGCCTCTGCCTCTAGCAATATTAACCTGCCTCTACATTAACATTAGCTCATGATTTTTTCTTTTTTTTTATGGTTTAAAACAGTTGAAAAGGGATGTGTATCTAATAAGATAACAAAGGGAATCTCAGGTTTTACATGCACTGGAACAAATCCTTCTTCTCCTATTCGTATATAAGACTCTGCTAAGCATGATGAACAAGGGTTGCCTTAAAGTATTACAATCTGAGAAGGGTGACTAAAAACCCTCACTGATTTTTGATACATGTTGTGAATAAGACCTCAGAAGGTGTTATATACAACATGAAATTGCTGTATATAGAGTGGGTGTCCTATTCCTCAGTAACTGGCCAAAGTCCAGCAGCAGCACTCATCACTGGGGACTAGATGACCTTTAAAGGTCCCTTCCAACACAAACTATTCTGTGATTCCATGACCTCTTGGAGGACTTGGCAGAGGTCAAAGCACCGAAGGAAGGTTGATCAGAACCTGTAGAGTGTGGGGCAGAGATGGCCCTGGCCTGACTCAGGGGAATCTTGCAAATGTGTATAAATACCTGATGGGAGGGAATGAGAAGAGGGAGCCAGGCTCTTTTCCATGGAGCCCAGTGACAGGACAGGAGGCAATGGGCACAAACTGGAACATGAAATTTCATCTGAACATAAAAAAAAATGTTATTACTGAGAGGATGACTAAGCATTGGCACAGGTTGTCCGGAGAGGTTGTGCAGTCTCTGTCCCTGGAGACATTCAAAATCCATCTGGACACAGTCCTGGGCAGCTGGCTTTAGCTGACCCTTCTTGAGCAGAGGGATGGACCAGAGGTGCCTGCCTGCTTCAGCCATTCTGTGCCTCAGTGACTGTCACCCACGTTCGGGGACACAGGCTGCATCCACATCCCCAGCATTTGCCTGTGGCTCCTCTGAGCTATGTGTGCCACCCCTGTGGCCCCAAGAAATTATTATTGTTTTTCATGTGGGACAAGGGAGAGATTTATATTAATGTGTCCACAACATTATGAGGGCTGCTTTGCAGCCTGAAAGAGAGAAGTTTTAAAAGCATGAAGCTGAGGGTATATGCTGCATGCCTTAGGGCAGGAGTGCTTGAGGGGGCAAATCCTGCTGGGATTGTGCCGGAAGATAGTAAGGGGGGAATCAAAGGTGGTGCTACGCTCCCTTCGGAGGCTGCTGTCTTTACTTAGCTCTCCCAGGGCCATGCCTGAGCTTTGTCCAACTGAAAGCACTGTGTGGTCCAAGTCAAAGCAAGGGAGCAAGCTAATGAGGACATGGAGTGTCAGGGGTTTAGTCCTGTAGTTTGGTCCCCGGCATAGATACACATTATGGAATTGTTAAGCATCTTTACTCAAGGCTGAATGGGAATTTTAAGCTTCTGAGAGCTGGTGTTTGGTGAAGAAGACCTAGAGCTTTTCCACCTTAAAATCACATTCCATCTGCTTTACTTTGCTGGAGAGTATGTTTGAGGCATGCATTTATTTGCTTATCATTCCTTGCCAGCACATGATTAACAGTAAAGATTGATATGGGTATTTTATGCTCCATTTGGACCTCAGGTCCTTCCTCTCCCCTCCCTACATCTCTCAACAGAAACAAATTTTGGGGTCTGTCACCTGCCGTGCATAGGAAGATTATCGCTGAAGCCCTGCAGTACCACTCATGGCAACACTCAGGCAGCCTGGGACATAGAAAAGCATTAACTGCTCAGCTCATATACAGAGCAACTGTTTAGATCTGAAGAGCAATCACTCATTTGGCTTCTGGAAGACTTTGCCTCCAAGCTCTCACTTGTACCACACAGGTTCATTGCAAAAGCAGCTGTGATGTGCTCCAGCTGTGCAATAGCAATATATTGCCTGTCCCAGCAGGCAGCTAAGTCCCTTGTATTTTCATTCCTGCTACTGGATTAGAGTGTGATCAGACAGGCTGCTAAGCTGTCTTTTGGATCAGAGCTTCATACACTGCAAGGCTTGATCACTCTTTACCCTGCAGTAAGTTTTGGCCAAGCACCTAAGAAAGAGGTGGCAACATTTTCTGTGCTCTCCGGGAGAAAGTGATCCCAGATGTGCTGACAGGGCTGGCCAAAGGGGAAGGCTCCACTCATCACTGAGCACAAACCTGCAGAGGATTTATAGGAAATCCTCCCAGGGAACAACACCAAGGCAGAGGCCATACGACTTCTGACACTTGTTGCAGATTTGCTTAGCAGAAGCTGCTCTGGTAGCTGTCTTGTAGCACTGCTGTAAAATGGGATGAAATGGTTATCCAAAATCAATTTCAGACCAGTTCATTCAAAGAGTTTAGGTTTTTATTTCTACCTTTGATCGTCTTTACCTCTTTTTAGTATAGACTACCTGCATTTTGAAAGCTGATATGGATTAGGAGAAAAATCAGAAGCTATTAAAGCAAGACATGCTGAAACTTCTCCTTTGAAATGTTCTAAAATGGCCATATTTATCAAAGAAAAACCATAAACTGTTTCCACTTTCACTCCCAACCTGGCATTTTCAGTGGAGAACATTTAATCATCAAATTCCTGACAGAGAAAATACCTCTTCAAATAGAGTGAACACCTAACAGTGGCAGGAGCTGATCAGTTAACAGGAGACCATATGACAGTCACCATTGCGATTCTGTGATTGATGTGTGTTTGATTGCGTTAGGTTAGAAAAACCAAGTAGATGCTAACATACTTTCGAACAAATTTTTGCCAGCCTCCTCTGGAAAAGAAAAGTAAGCCTTGTGGACTCTTGGAGGGGCACTGACAGTGCTGCAGAAAATAGGATGGAGATATGACTGCAGAAGTCTTTCCTTTTGACATCCTCACTGTGTGCTTTCAAGGTTATAGGTGGAGAGAGCACGTCTCTCAACAAACTGAACTGCCAGTAAGCAGATTTGGTTTGTAGGTTACCATTTACTAGCATTAGAATTCAAATGTGCTGGGTGCTTCCCAGAGGAGACCCTGCAGACCCGCAGAACGTTGCTGCAACCTCAGATATTTATGTCCGCTAGAAAATGGCTTAAGATCACCAGTTTAAATACTGCCATATAGTACATGTCACCGAACAGATGTCAGAAGATAATTATCCACCTGAACCAGATGGCCACCTAAAAGAGAGGCGCCTATTTCTTAGTTTCTTGAATTTTTTTTCCTTAATGTTTAATGAGCACAGTAGGAGAAGAAGTGGTAAAATGAAAAGCTCTGGGAGAATCAAGGCTTTCTTTTATGGGAAGTTCTCCGCCTTGATTCAGTAATGAGGCTATTCTCTCCCAGAGGTACACATTAGGATCACTTCTGTAAGACTAGGCTGATGAGTAAGCAGATGTTTTTGTTTTGCACTTGGCTTTGAATTAATCTCTTGTACAGTGCAGAAAGCTGCCAGAGTTGCACAGTTAAGGGCTGCTTTCAGCATGGTTTAGGCAAAGGCAATCTTATGTCGCTAGAGCAAAAGCGTGACTCTACAATGCTTATCATACCCTGCAATGTTGGTGTCCACTTTGCCTTGCATGACACAAACCCCAAATCGTACAAACTCCAAATCATCTTCACAAACCCCCAAGAACCAAATGCTTCAGAATGCCTGAACTTGTGACCAACAACAGCGTTTCCTAGTTGTCGCAGTTTGACTTGGCAGCTGGCAAACAAGCGCCAGACAGTCGCTCGCTCACCCCTCCTCTTCCCCCCTCAGCGGGATGGGGAGGAGAAATGGGCAAAAGGGGAAGCTCGTGGGCTGAGATAAAGACAGTTTAATAAGGCAACAAAGGAAATACTAATACTATTAGCAATAGTAATGATAATTAATATGCACAACAAACTGTATACAGTACAATTTTTCTCACCACTCGACAACAGGTCTGCAGCCTGAAAAAAGTTTGAACTGCCAGGCAAGAGAGGGTTCAAAAAAACTCCTGGAAATGAGAAGAGCTAATAGCTCCCTCCCCGTCCTAGCCAACCCCCATTCATAAACTGAGCATGACATCTGTGGTAGGGAATGCTTCCATTGGCCAGCTTGGCTGTCTGTCTGGCTGTGCTCCCTCCCTGCTCCTGCACACCTGCTCGTTAGCACCTGAATATAAGAAACTGGAAAAAGTCGTTGATATCATAGCAACAACTAAAAACCTCAGGATTATCAACATTCTTCTCATACTAAATCCAAAACACAGTAGCTACTGAGATGAAAATTAACTCTATCACAGCTAAAACCAGGGCACTAGTCCAATTTGAAACCACATTGTTTAAGCAATCAGTATAGAACTGGCTGTGTTTGTTCGCTATTCAAAACAAGCACAAGATCTGCTGGAAGTTTTTCTCCTTTTGGAGTAATCCGATTCTGGTGTGGAGGCCCCATATTTCTTTCCAAGCAAGAGCATATTATCGACCATGTGTTTCCAGGAAGCACAATATTTTGTACCTGCAGGAAAGAGGGGACATTTAGCCAAGACAAAAACCTCAAGGCAATAGTTGTGAATACAAGAATAAAGAGAAAAGTATGGCATTTTCATTATACTTTTTCTGTTTGTTTAAAAATATGAAGCAGAATATCTGGACTTACTATACGTAAGTACATGAAATTAAAATTTCATGGTGAAAAAGAAGACAATGTTCAATACACATGTGTCAGCCCAAATGACATGGAGACCACAAATCTAACAATAATTAACATTTTACAGACACTGAATAGGTAAATCAGCTAGTTGCACGTGCTGCCCAAATGCCAAAAAAACCAGAGTACTTACTGAACAGGCTCGCAGCAGCTAATCCTGTTCTTACTGTGAGGAACTGCTGAGGAATGATTGCAAGCATATTTAAAAGCGTATCAAATAATGCTAAGGCTTCTCAGCTGAATCTGCTTGCTTACAGCATTCAGCAGATGCAGCTCTGTTGTCATCATTAGCAAAGGAGATCCCACTTCTGAACCTGCTGTTGAAAACCTGAGAAGCTCACAGTTTTGGAAGGCCTATTTGCAAAGGCTGTAATCACATAATATGAAGAGAGTTGTCAGTCACTCACCACATCATCCTTTACACAGAACATCTACTCTTAGCTTTCTTTAAAATTTTTTTGATTATTTTTTTTACACATAGCAAAGTTCTCATTTTTCCAGTACTGAAGAACACTCAGAACTTGCATGTTAAGCATCACCTCAAAGAACAGGGAAAGGAAATGGGAGCACTACTAATGGGTCAGGCTTCAAATGACCAGATTTTCCCTTTCTTTCATTCATTTGAATAATGAAGAGCTTTTATAATGGGAAAATGTAATTATACTGCAGTATCAAAGTTGTAAAACTCTGACAGGTTTTTTTTTGGTCCAAGAACATTTCAGAAGCTGCATGCTTCAGAGAAGACAGGTACCTTCTGAGGAGTTCTCCAGTTTTCTTACAGTACCGAGTAGATGTTCCCCTGAGAAAGGGAACCTAAAATCAAAGTGTGCTTCAGCTACTCACTGCCGCTCAAAACACTGCTTTCCCCTATCCCGTGACCACAGTACGTCTCTGACGGGAGCAGAGAGGCAGCAGTGGGAGCAGTGATGAAGTGCTGACAATCAAAGTGTCCCATTAACTTACCTTTCCCTAGATATGAAGGGTGTCTTACACTTGGCATGCCCTGGGAGACATGGGATAGAACATCAAACATGAGCACTTGATTGCTCAGGGGCTCGAGGCTGTCGTGGGTGCTGCCGCCTCCTACACCCCCTGGTCTCCTGACAGCCCTGCGCGCTCACCTGTTCTGCATCCTTACCCTCCTAATGGCCCCTGGACCTTCATCAAAGCTAAATCCTTTCCCTGTGCATACTAACATACATGACAAGCAGTCCGCACCAGTCCAGAATCACCTCCTGAGCCCCTGCAGCTCCCTCTGAAGACGGGATGGAGAACACCAAGGCCAAATTCTGGCAAGCTTCTGAAAACACAGCAGCTTTCTACAAGAACTAATGTTCCATGAGAGATTAATGGGCTTGGGTGAGGAAAAGATAAAAGTATACTTTCCTCAGTTGGAATTAAATCTGGGGGAAATAAGGTTCTACAAAGAACGGAGAAATCACAGGTGGCACTCACGGTAGGAACAACAGAAGAAGAAAATGTGATAAAATCTGAGACCATTTATCAGCTGATAGTGAAGGTATTGCAACTTGGAGCAGAGAAAGGCAGATTCCCTTCTCCTCTATGCAGAAAGAGACAACCACAGAAAAATCCTCCAGTAAGGCATTCCTTGGAGACAGGCAGCCCAGACTGAAAAACTCATTTCTGAAGTGCTCAGTTCCCACCACTGCAATGCCTAATGATATGGACTTTTGACAACACAGTCACTTCTGATCTCGAGACTGCGTGTGTGAGCTGGGAAACTATCTATTCCTCTTTCTTTACTGCTGGAGTTTATGACAGAATAAAATGTAGTATATGCTTACTGAACACTTTTTTCTCCCCATACTCAAAACCTTATGCCCTAATATCATTATGTATAGAAAAAAAATAAACTCTTTATGAACAACTCACTGAGTAGGAAAATTGTGAGAAGTACCTAGCTGCTTTCCCAGTACATGCTTGGACATTGTGTGGATAAACAAATTAACATGTCAGACTGGGCTCCCCATCTGTGGCATCGCACGTGGATATCCCCAGCCGTGCCTGCACCAACTGCGGAGTGCGGATACACGGGTAAGAGCAGCCCCCAGGGAGCGCGGGCGACCGGGAGCCGCGCAGCAGCTCGCGCGGCAGCTCGCGCAGGCAGGGCGAGCGGGGAAGGCGACAGGCAGGGTGCAGCCACCACTCCTGGCAACTCAAGTAGTGGGCATCGCCTATCCAGGAGATATTCTAGCCATGGTTACCACCCGTGGTAAAGCTGTTGCTCGAAGGAGTGTCGGGACCCAGACGGAGGCCCCACGCAAGAACGCGGGTGTCCAGGTCTGTGGCTGCAGGGAGTGCCTGAGCCTGGCGCTCGTACCGGAGGACGGCAGAGACAGCAGCTGTGTTCGGTGCGAGCAGGTGAATGACCTGCTCAGCCTGGTGGCAGAGCTGAAGGAGGAAGTGGAGAGGCTGAGGAGCATCCGGGAGTGTGAGAGGGAGATCGACGGGTGGAGCCGCACCCTGCCCTCCCTGGGGCAGAGGCAGCAGGAGGCAGCTCCACGAAAAGCAGAGAACCCCCTACCCTCTTGCCACCGAGCAGAAAGAGGGGACCTAAGAGATGGGGGGGAATGGAAACGGGTCCCTGATCGGGGGGGCAAGCGAATCTGCCCCCGGCCTCCCTCACCTGCCCGGTTGCCCTGAAGCAACAGATATGGGGCTCTGGAATGTGAGGGACCGGCCACAGAGGATGTGGGCGAAGGTGAAGCTCCATCCAGGCGGTTGCCCAGGACGAGTCAGACAGCCCCACGTATTACGACTGCCTCGGCCAAGAAAAAAAGGAGGGTCATTGTCACAGGTGATTCCCTTCTGAGGGGAACAGAGGGCCCGATCTGCCGACCGGACCCATCCCACAGGGAAGTCTGCTGCCTCCCTGGGGCCCGGGTTAGGGATGTTGCGAAGAAATTCCCTGGTCTGGTGCGGCCTTCTGATTACTACCCCCTCTTGGTAATGCAGGTTGGCGGGGACGAGATCGCAGAAAGAAGTCCCAAGGCCATCAAAAGGGACTTCAGGGCACTGGGGCGACTGGTTGAGGGATCAGGGGCGCAGGTGGTGTTTTCCTCCATCCCATCAGTGGCAGGGGACAGTACTGAAAGGGGCAGGAAAACTCACCTGGTTAACAGGTGGCTCAGGGACTGGTGCCATCGGTCGAATTTTGGCTTCTTAGATCATGGGGAGGTGTACACAGCACCACGCCTGCTGGCGACAGGTGGATCGCAGCTATCTCAAAGGGGAAAAAGGATTCTTGGACACGAGCTGGCGGGGCTCATTGAGAGGGCTTTAAACTAGGTTCGAAGGGGGAAGGGGACATCGCCCAGCTCACTAGGGATGAGCCCAGTCTTGGTGTGCCAGGGTCAGGGGTGAGATTGACAGCCCAGCTCAAGTGTCTCTACACCAATGCACGTAGCATGGGCAATAAACAGGAGGAGCTGGAAGCCATTATACAGCAGGATGGCTACAACTTGGTCGCCATCACAGAAACGTGGTGGGACAACTCGCATGACTGGCATGCTGTCATGGATGGCTACAAACTCTTTAGGAAAGACAGGCCAACAAGGAGAGGTGGTGGAGTTGCTCTATATGTGAGGGAGCAACTGGAATGCATTGAGCTTGGCCTGGGGGCAGATGAGGAACGAGTTGAGAGCTTGTGGGTTAGAATTAAGGGACAGGCTCATAAGGGTGACATTACGGTGGGTGTGTACTACAGGCCACCTGACCAGGAGGAGGAAATTGATGAGGCCTTCTACAGGCAGCTGCAAGCAGCCTCACAATCACAGGCCCTGGTTCTCATGGGGGACTTCAACCACCCTGACATCAGCTGGGAAGACCATACAGCTAGGCAGGCGCAATCCAAGAGGTTCCTACAGAGCATTGATAATAACTTTCTGATGCAAGTGGTGGAGGAACCAACACAGAAAGGTGTTCTGCTGGACCTTGTATTAACAAACAAGGAGGGACTGGTAGAGGATGTGAAGGTCGGAGGTAGACTCGGCTGCAGTGACCATGAAATTGTGGAGTTCAGGATCCTGCACGGAGGAAGCAGGGCGATAAGCAGGATCAAAACCTTGGACCTCAGAAGGGCTAACTTTGGCCTCTTCAGGGAGCTACTGGGAGGAATCCCATGGGCCAAGGCTCTCGAAGGCAGGGGCATCCAAGAGTGCTGGTCGCTCTTTAAACTTCACTTCCTCCATGCTCAGGAGCGGTGCATCATCCTGAGAAAGAAATTTAGCAAAGGAGGCAGGAGACCCACATGGTTAAACAAGGAACTTCTAGTGGAGATCAGGTGGAAGAGAAAGGTCCACGGAATGTGGAAAGATGGGCAGGCCACTTGGGAAGGGTACAGGAATATGGTCAGAGCGTGCAGGGATGCAACGAGGAAGGCCAAAGCCCGCCTGGAATTGAAGCTGGCAAGGGATGTCAAAAACAACAAGAAGGGCTTCTTCAACTACATCAGCAGCAAAAGGAAGGCTAGGGACAATGTGGGGCCGCTGCTGAATGAGGCGGGTGTCCTGGTGACAGAGGATGCGGAGAAGGCAGAGCTACTGAATGCCTTCTTTGCTTCAGTCTTCAGTGCTAAGACTGGCCCTCAGGAATCCCAGGTCCCAGAGGAAAGAGAAGAAGCCTACAGAGAGGATGACTTTCCCTTGGTCGAGGAGGACTGCGTGAGAGATCCCTTAAGCGATCTGGATGTCCACAAATCCATGGGCCCCAATGGAATGCACCCACGAGTGCTGAGGGAGCTGGCGGATGTCATTGCTGAGCCACTCTCCATCATCTTTGAGAGGTCCTGGAGGACAGGAGAGGTGCCTGAGGACTGGAGAAAGGCCAATGTCACTCCAATCTTCAAAAAGGTCAAGAAGGAAGACCCAGGGAACTACAGGCTGGTCAGCCTCACCTCCATCCCAGGAAAGGTGATGGAGCAGCTTATCCTGGAGGCCATCATCAAGCAAGTGGAAGAAAAGAAGTTTATCAGGAGTAGTCAGCATGGATTCACCAAGGGGAAATTATGCCTGACCAATCTGATAGCTTTCTACGATGGCATGACTGGCTGGGTAGACGAAGGGAGAGCTGTGGATGTTGTGTACCTAGACTTCAGCAAGGCTTTCGACACGGTCTCCCATAATATCCTCCTAGGGAAGCTCAGGAAGTATGGGCTGGATGAGTGGCCAGTGAGGTGGACTGAGAACTGGCTGAATGGCAGAACTCAGAGGTTTGTCGTCAGCGGCACTGAGTCTAGTTGGAGGCTGGTAACTAGTGGTGTCCCCCAAGGGTCAGTACTGGGCCCAGCCTTGTTTAACTTCTTCATCAACGACCTGGATGAAGAGTTAGAATATACCCTCAGCAAGTTTGCTGACGACACCAAACTGGGAGGTGTGGTAGATACACCAGAAGGCCGTGCTGCCATTCAGCATGACCTGGACAGGCTGGAAAGTTGGGCAGAGAGGAACCTGATGAGGTTCAACAAAGGCAAATGCAGGGTCCTGCACCTGGGGAGGAACAACCTCATGCACCAGTACAGGCTTGGGGTGGACCTGCTGGAGAGCAGCTCTGTGGAGAGGGACCTGGGAGTGCTGGTGGACGACAGGTTGACCATGAGCCAGCAGTGTGCCCTGGCTGCCAAGAAAGCCAAAGGATCCTGGGGTGCATTAGGGGGAGTGTGGCCAGCAGGTCGAGGGAGGTTCTTCCCCTCTACACTGCCCTGGTGAGGGCCCATCTGGAGCACTCTGTACAGTTCTGGGCTCCCCAGTTCAAGAAAAATGAGGAGCTACTGGAGAGCGTCCAGCGGAGGGCTACAAGGATGGTGAGGGGACTGGAACATCTCTCCTACGAGGAGAGACTGAGGGAGCTGGGCTTGTTCAGCCTGAAGAAGAGAAGGCTGCAAGGGGACCTAATATATACTTACAAATATCTGAAGGGTGGGTGTCAGGAGGATGGGGCCAAAATCATTTCAGTGGCGCCCAGTGACAGACAAGGGGCAATGGGCACAAACTGAGGCACAGGAAGTTCCGTCTGTACATGAGGAAGAACTTCTCCCTCTGAGGGTGACGGAGCACTGGAACAGGCTGCCCAGGGAGGTGGTGGAGTCTCCTTCTCTGGAGATATTCAAGACCTGCCTGGACAAGGTCCTGTGCAGCCTACTGTAGGTGACCCTGCTTCGGCAGGAGCGTTGGACTAGATGACCCACAGAGGTCCCTTCCAACCCCGAACATTCTGTGATTCTGTGATTCTCTCTGTCCCTGACCCTGCAGTTTATTTACTTCATTCAACTCATTTTATCTATCTGAATATAGGGAGTTTGGAGGCAGCTACCAACCCAGCAGCCATATACAAAATGTCAACGGACAGAGGGACAGGACTTCTCGTTGTCCTGCCAATTCCTAGACAAGCAGTTGAAATTCATCCAATTATCGCGGACCTAATCTTGCTCTCAACACCAAAGACAGCAAAACTCCCACTGGCTTGAGGGGGAATGCAATGAGATCAATAACTGAGACCCCAAATGTGCAGCAGGATTTTGTTTAGGAGGAAGTAGAGAGCTGCACAGTGGCGGAAGCTTTCCCCAAAAATCACCAGGAGGGCTTCGGAGGGATAGGAGAGGAGCAGGGCTTTCTGGTGCATGTCTGTTCTCTCACGCAGTGTGGCAAGAAGAGTTACCCACCCACAGCTGTGCTGACTCTTGAAGATGAAATGATTTAATTCACAAGGCATTCGGTACAGGCCCTGCAACACCGCCAAAATGGCATGCATTCGAGATATGTAAATTGAATTACTTGTTTTTGCACACAGAATTTCAGTCATTAGAGGGAGAGATAATGACTTGCAATATGTTTTTGAGAAGAAACACACAACGATAATCTTATTTACTTCACACTTTAATTTCTTAACTTGCACATGTGCATGGAGGACTTGTTTGTGCAAATGTCAGTTACCAAAGAAATGTCAGACTGTGGTTAATTTAGTATTGCTGCCCCTTAGGCTTGAGCAGATGGCCGAAGCTCAGCAACTAGCAGGGTTGCCTGCATTAAGAAGAGAATTCCGTGATGTGCACAAGGCGGATTCTTGCTGTAACGTTGATTACATGCACACAGACATGCAGACACACACATGCATGTATATGGAAAGTAGAGAGAATAAAATAAGTAGGTTGTTCAAGATTTTTATTTATTCAGATGGTTCTCTTCTTTCCAGAAATAAATATTCTATTTGCACTCACTTTGAGCTGAATGGCGTTGCCTGACTGACCTAAAACATTTTATTTTAAGTCACGTTAACACCACATATTGCATTTCTCCATTGTGGTGCACTGTCTCATGAAAGCTGCACTTTCAGAGCTCTGTTTCTTAGAAAAGCTGTAAGTCCCATGACAGACAGAGCCATTTTCTGATGGAGCAGCGCCGTACCTCCTAAGAGACAAGCACTGGAGCTGCAAAGCGGTTATCCCACCTCCAGAGGTCCAGTGCCCTCAGGAGGGCCAGTTCCCATGCCTGAGGGTACATCAGTCACCCTCGGCGGGGAAGCACCGTCTCTTGCAGGATGACCTGAAGCACCGTTTCCAGCCATTTCAGTGTCAGATGCTTCAGCCTGGCAACGTTGTGTCTTAATCAAAAAGTCCAAAATGGAATGGTTTTGTTATGGCTCTTTAAAACGTCTTTCAGGTCAATGTCTCTCCTGAAATCTGTCAATGTGTAGTACTTTTGTCACAGTGGGGATTAAAGTAAATGCACCGATATAGGAATTCCCCCAGGAACAAAATACTTTCTTTTTCTCTGCCAGAAGGAAACGTGTACATAAAATTTTTGTTCTCCCTGCCCCCTAAACAGTAATTTTTTTTTTTCATTTCTAAATGGGCTGCTCCGGGGAGCGCTGCACCCAGGAGGCACTGCGGAAAGCGATGCGACTGCTCCCTGGCTTGAGCCTCGGGCCAAGCCCTTGAGACCGGGCTGCCTTTGTCACAGGCGATGGCTGCCATTCTCTTCTAAGCCACGGCTGGGGTAGGAGCCCTCCTCCCTGCCTCGGCCATGGTTGCAGGGGTTAGAGCTGTCACCCAGCAAGCCCAGGGTCAGCTCATCCCTCTGCTCTGGGGCGCTGTGAAAGGGTCAGCTGCTGCTATTTGGAAGCCAGGTGACATTTTGAAGCTAAGCGGCATTTGGGCCCTTTTGTAGGTCTAACATTAGAGTTTCCTCGCACGTACAGAAACTGCAAATTGCCTTGCCCTCCCCAGGATTTGTTCTCATGCTGGCTGCACTGTTATTTAGGATGAAGTAAGAATACATCACTTTTTCCATCTTGTGAAGGCCAGTCACAATATTGTGCTGAGTGCAGCAGAAAATGCCCTTCAGAATAACAACATAAAATCTTATTAATGGCTTCTAAAATGTTCTGGTGCAGCCTGCCCTGGTTTCCTTTTTTGTGACTGCCATAAACATCTGTCCAGTTCTGTAGCAAGCAGAGCGATGACTGGAACTGAACTATTGCCTCGAAAAGTTATAAAATCTCAGTCTTGTTTGGATTCACAACCTGGCTTTAAACTTCCCTTTAGTGATAAAATTTGTGGCTTTTCCTTACAACTTATGGGTCACATACGAAAGTACCATGTGTACCCCCTGATCAGCAAAGTGTACATGGTTGCAGGCAGAATGGAGGTGCGGGGGACGGGCTGACATACGCAAAATGTGCCCCAGCCAGCCATCCCAACGCAGCAGCCTGCCTCTCCAGCAGAAGGTATCATCTCCCTTGCAGTGAACAGCGAGGCAAAAAATCACAAGTCTTAGGAGCACACAGCTTTGTCAGCAACTCCCATGGAGTGCTATAGCTGGACAAATGGCCTCAGCAGAAATGTGACCTTACTTGGTGTATGCCATATACATACAAGGTTGGGTCATTTCTTTAATTGCAAAAATGAGATGTAACACTCTTGTCTTTGCTGGAGAGCCTCTGGAGGTACCCTACAAATGCAGACACTGGTCCATTGGTGTGTGTTTGCACATCTCCCCTGCTCCGATGTGGTCCCAGCAGTTCTCTGGTACCCTACAGCTGATCGAACTGAGAGGACAAGAGCAGCCCAAATCTGTAGGATTAGAAACTCAAGTCTTCCAAGGAACACGAGAAGAACAGACTGTTTGTTCGCTTCAGTCTCTTCCTTAAATCTGTGCTCCAGAATGTGGAGGCTGGAAAATTGCCGAAGGTAAAAGAAATCTGCGTCAGCTGACAGCTGATGAACTCCTTGTTCAGCGACATGGGGCCAAAATCTGTGGGGAATTACACTGCAGAGCAAGTCATATGGAGCCAAATCCACGGCTGGCAGAGTGGGGCTGGGTGTCTGGGCAGAGATGAGCTAGAGAAAGAGTGGTGGAGGCTGTTCTGCTCCACTTATATCTGTAAGTGCCATAATAGGGAACAGAGGATTAACAAGTAGCTACACGCTTTTCCTCCAGGCCCCTCAGAACTGAAGTCATGCACAGGATGCTGGCAAGTGTGGGTGCCAGGCCCCTCTGCCCACCCTTCACAAGGGGATTTGCCAGGACAGTCCTGCAGCACTGCACTGCATCTCCACTGTTCTCTGGAAGCAGCAAAGTCACTCTGAGGTTCATGTGGGGCCAGTTTGGGTGCTACAAGCTGAGGTCCAAAAATCTGCACAGCTATGTCTGCTTATTTCCCTGCGGTCCCTTCAGCTGTTGCTGCCATGTTTTGCACAAGCATTGCCTGGGCATTGGTATGGTAGAGAGTCCTCAGACCCTGGCTACAGACAAAGGGCCACAGTCTCCGATGGCACCTACCACTGAGCACTGATGGACCGAATACCGTGTGCCATACCATACAGACTTAGTGGGCTAGGATGTGGTTCACCTTAGGTGTACTACTCTGGCAATCACTTTATACCGTATCACCTACACTGACATCTTTGGTCTCTTCAGCCTCATGTTTTCCCTCTTTCATTTCGGTTTCAGTCGCTGCTTCTCATTCCACCATTCAAGGATTAGTTTCAGGAAATAAAATTTAAGCATAATCTTTTGTCTTCTTCTCACCTGCACAAGCCACTAGGGCTGGTTCTAGTCTTGCTGCTCAGGCTTGCATCACCTGGGTTCCTTTCATCAAATTTAAAAAAATCTTTGAATTAAAACTCTAAATATAAAGCTTAAATCAAACAAAGAAGGTGCTGAATGCTGATCCTGTCTTTCTTAATCCCAGTGTGTAACATATTGCTATGCAAGCACACAGACATAGCTCATGTACCATGAAGTCAGTGAAACACCTATCTAACAAAATTCTGGAAGGGAATTATTCCTATATGATAATTAGTAATGAAGATGAATGGAAGAACCACAGCACAACCCAAAACTTGTAGGAAATGGACTTTGTCCCAGTTCTTCTGTAATTCAGGCACCTCGTCAGCTTGCTGCAGAAGTAGCCCTGTTTTACTTGATGAAACTATCCTTTGGCTTTGGACTTAATACACACACATCAAAACTAGAAACTGAAGCCCTGGAATCAAAAATAGCTGTTTATACCACGCTATCAATGAAGATAGGCTGGATTTGAAGCTTTTTTTTGTATGTTTGTTTTAATTTGTTTGTTTTGTCTGACCTTAAAACAAAATTATTCACAATTCTTTCGGAAGAAATAAAAAATCAGCACCAATTCAATATATTTAGCACTCTATCAGATTGGAGAACTACTCCCTTTAACTACCGTAGGAGGAAGAAACGCATGCTTCAGCCCACACTTTTCACACAGTTAATAACTTGGGCTTTTTGCATAGGCAGAGTGATCTTAAGAATGGAAAAACAATGTTACTTGGTTAATATAATTAACAAAGTAGAGATCTGACTTCTCCATGGCCCTGAAAACAATGAGAAATGATGACTCCTCATGACAGGTCACCACTGAGCCCTCTGATAGGAAGAGGGAGGCTTGAAGCAATGTCCCGCTTTCCTCCAGACGAGTCCACGACTGGACTGTCAGTGTCTGAGAGAATGATGATCTCCCATGTCTGTCTGCCCTGTGCAAAGAGGGGTCTCCTAAATCCCTTTCAGTAACTGGACACAAAAGTCTAATGGAGAGAAGGCAATTTATAACCTTTTCTCTAAATGGATTTAAATCCACTGCCTTTTGAGAGGTCTCAAAACTTTCATGTTCTCACATTTAAATCTTTGGGCAGGAGTGGGAAGCAAATCTGTCTTCATTGCTTTGGGCAGGACATCAGAGAAAGCAGAAAAGCATTATTTTCCTCTTTAAAGAAATTTCCTGTTCATTTTTCAAGAGCAAATAATTGACTTAGATATAGATTTCTGTTAAAAACCCCTCAATGCTTATAAAAACTTAACCAAAGAACAGTATATTTGAAATAAGTAACTGTTGAAAAATAAAATACTACATGAAATATTCTGAATGCTTCCACTTCATGGAATTTCAAAATAGAATATTTATTTTTACGTTTTCCAAGATTTCCTTAAAATTCATAATGTTTTCTAGCTTATTGCAAACACTTTTTTTGTCTTTTGTTTATGGAACGACCTCTTCTCTGGGAAATGCAGGTCAATACTAGGATTTTATAAAATATATTGGTTAACATTTTGTCAAAGAAAGAAATAGGAAAAAAATTTAACTTGAAAAAGGTCACAAGGTAACCATTTCTGTAAATAAAACTCTTTTCAGAAAGACTGCTTTTAACTGTAGCAATATCAGGAGACTTTTGACCTTGTCTCTTCACAATAACATTTAAAATGCGTCTGAAACAGAATTAGCCAAATTACATTAGGCTGAAAAACAGCAATCAGAAGGCTACGTGAAATTAACTGAAACTGATTTTCATTATAATACTCTACTGCATTAATTGTATTATTTACTGTTTAAATAGACCAAGAAGTCAGATAAAATTTTCACAGTAATTGTATAATTTTCTGCATTTTTCCCCTTTTGCACAAAGAAAAACAACAGATTTTTAAAACACTGGCAGCAAAAGCAGGGTTGTCATCAAATCAGTCAAGATGTGAAGAGATCGTGTTATGTTTTGTAAATGCAATGTATGTGTCTCAAAGTCCCCACTGTGCAGACCTGGTGTGGAGGCTGGGTCGAGGATATTTGAGCAGAAGGTGCTAACCATCATTATGCCTATACAACCTCACCATAAAACTGAACTCCAACTATTTTGGGGAGAAACAGTGATGCTTGTACCTGAAATTGGCTCGTGGTCCCCATGATGACATTTTTGCAGTGATAAAAAGTTGCCCACCTGACCATGTGAGTCATCTAGAAGGAGACCACAGAGATCTTCATCAGTTGTGGTTTTATTCAATTTTTATAACAAAATGAATAAAACCCACATCAGCACAGTCTGCAGCTACAGCACCTTTCCCCTGGGACTTTGGCATGGTAAGAGCAGGGAGAAATGCTGTTTATTCCATGAAGGTACCGGTCACCAGAGATAAGGGCTTATGTTCCCTAGCATGCTGATATCCCACATAGGAACCGGATCTCCCACAGCTTCCAGCAGCAGTACTACCTGCCTGCAACTGCCTGCATGGATTGATCCCATCAGCAAAGCAGAGCTGTCTTCTGGGAACAAGGTAGTGCTTTCCGGACTAAGAGCAGAAAAAAAGAAAGTTGTCTGTGTGTCTTTTGCATAAAGAGCAGACCCACCACCACCACCCCCTGAGTCCCCCTGAGTTGAATTTGGTGCCAGGTTGGGAAGTCTGCCAGCCTGCGTTCCTGGAGTGGCAGGTAGGATGTGTCACACAGCACTGGCCAACTTGCATCTGCTTGACTTTGGAGTCTGTTCTGCTTCATCTTCATTGAAGTCAAGTCTCCTTGTTCTCCTTCACAAGCAGTTTTAGCTCTGTCTGTACTTGCCATTTAAAAACAGAGATCTGACGTTCTTTTAAAAATATGTATTTACTTATCTGAAAGATTGATTTTAAAATTGCAGAGACTTTTCCACTAACAGGAGATGAGATATTTGGTCAGTGGGAGGAGGTGCTTGTAATTCAGGCAGAATACAAATGGAGAAATGTTTGTGAAAATGACCCTTAGATTACATTGTTTGGCATAATTGTGTTTCAACTTCGTTTTCCCCTCTGAGTAACCAGGCTAATGTCCTGATTTTGCTCCAATAGTTTGCTGATTATTTTACTAAGCACAGTATCAAGGTCGAGGTATGCTCTTGTGTTTCAATCATTCATTGAATGGTAGGTCAAAGTCTTTTAAGTCTGGGTTTGCTTTATCTAGGTCAAAAAACCATGTCAAAGAACTTCTTGTAGCCTGAGGGCTGTCTGGGTTAAAGCTTGTGACAGGTGAACCAGAAGCATGACTAAGTAGCGACAGACAGAGAAGTTAAGGCTTCGAAAAGCACCTTGAATACTATCCTTATGAAAAAACACTTCTGTATATCGGTGTACTTGCTGCAGTCTACCAGAAGCTGCTGAAGGAATTGCAAGCCACAGCATTTATTTTGACTTCAAGCTCTCTGCAGTGCATTTTACATTTACATCAGCATTCAGCACCTTCTTTGTTTGATTTAAGCTTTATATTTAGAGTTTTAATTCAAAGATTTTTTTAAATTTGATGAAAGGAACCCAGGTGATGCAAGCCTGAGCAGCAAGACTAGAACCAGCCCTAGTGGCTTGTGCAGGTGAGAAGAAGACAAAAGATTATGCTTAAATTTTATTTCCTGAAACTAATCCTTGAATGGTGGAATGAGAAGCAGCGACTGAAACCAAAATGAAAGAGGGAAAACATGAGGTTGAAGAGACCAAAGATGTCAGTGTAGGTGATACGTAGTGTTGTATAAAGTGATTGCCAGCGTAGTACACCTAAGGTGAACCACATCATGTAAAGAGTCTTATATCCCAAATGTCACCTTCCACCCCTACTGTCCCAGACAAAGGTCCGGAGAAGGAGTGATGGGAATATCGGTCCATAAGCAGCTCCAGCCAGCATGCCAGTCCCGGCAGTGTTGAGGCAGGTGAGCACACAGCCGGGGTGCGGGAAGGAGATATATAGGGTTATTCAAAGTCCTGCTCCCCTTCGTTGTTAATGGGAGGGTCTGGATGCTACATACCCTTTTAAAGGTTGGGACATCAGTATATCATGCTGGTACCATCATCAGATGGCAGCAGGATTTCGCATTTGATGCCCAGCAGGGCTCAATCCCAAGCTATATGCATCACCGCTGCTCGTACTCCTGCTTTAAGCTGCGAGAGGACATGGGAAGTTCAAACCTGACCTGCAGGCGAAACAAACGGAGCCTTTCAGCAAAAGATGCAGTATGATCTCCACAAAATGAGCCTATGGACTCTTGCTGAAAGGCTGACTGTTTTAAAGAATAGTTACATTTATTCCCTAAGACTCTGTGTTTCACTCCCTCTGAGAGTGAGTGTCTTGAGGTTGTATTTAGTTCAAAAGATTTATCTCATGATTAAATTAATCTAATCTGCTGTCACTTCTCATGAAGACAACTTTTTATTTTTCCTGATATAAGCAAATTGTAAGTCAGGCAGAATGCCCTTTTCTTTCATCTTACAACCTATGTTAACAGAAGCTTATCTTCTGGAAACTTATTTTGATTGAAAAGGAAAAAAGCAGATTAAACCCCACATAACTGTTATGACTCATGGAAAATGAATAATGGTATCTCTTTACAGACTATCATTTCAGGCCTCAGGTTACAAAACTTATTGCTAATTTTTATTAAACCTGTATGCATGACAACAGTCGTGGCTGGGTTATAATAGTAAAATGAAAGCGGAAAGCTGATCTTGCAAATATCGTAGCACAGGGCTCACGCCCCAGTTGTGCCTTCCTGCTGAAGATTTGCTTAATGTCTTTGCTAATAAAAGCAATCATCTCTCAGGAAGGATTCTTTTTTCTTCATAACTAGTAACAAAATTTAATGCATTATTGATACCTTTTTATGTCGTCAGTGTCATAGGAAAAGAGAAATCACAAGCACGGAATTAGTGCAGTTAAAATAGACCAATTCAGAAAATTGTTTCCTTTTTCCTGCTGACTTTTCCTCTTTTCACGCTTTATGATCTCTCTGTTGTAGTACCATAGAATCACAGATCATCCATGGACCTACCACCAAGATGTTTAAAATCTACGGTACAGAGCCCTTTATCTTATTCTCTCTGCCACAGAACGTCAGATGATGCCCAGGCTGCCCTCTTTAACTGCAAATGCATTGGAAAAAAATACTGACAGTGGAAATGCGTTGGAAAGAAATACTGATGGTGGTGGTATAAATACAGGAGAAGAGTCACAGGCTCCCAACACTTTTCCTATAAATGTTTATTTTTAGCAGCTGTATATGGCAGTCTTTCAATTTCGTTCATTTAAGAGATCCCAACTGAGCAGCTGACTGCAGCATGAGTTTAACTGCCAGCCAGCCTCTGGACACCTATTTAGAGAGGCTAAAATACAGTGTCTGCACCTTGAACTACATTCAACCCTCAAAGACAAGTGAGATGAATCCAGCCCCTACAAATCAGGGTTTTTTTCCTTTTGTGACCTCATTGGCTAATAATGTCAAGTTGAAATGTGTTTCTTCTATCTTTTTCTTAGCTTATGGCACATTTCCCACCGTAACAGCATTTCTTAAACCACACAGAGCAAGTTTGTTCACGTTTCTCTGTATCTGGAGTACTGTGGAAAGTGGGGTTACACTTAAAATCTCAGAAGAAGGAGGGGTCTCCCTTGCATGTTTGAAACAAGTAGATTTTATTTATTCCGTGTCCCTGTTCTGACTCTTTCCAGCAAAGAAGGGCAGGAGGTAGTACCACAGAGTCCAACCTATGTGTTGCTATGTATGTATACTTGGACTTGATGTCAATGTAACCTATAGCAGGTTATTAAATACCAGGTCAGAGCTGTGTCTTCTAACTCCTGCCTCTAAATGTTAGGTATGTTGTTTACATCAGTTCCCACCTGGAGTTCATCCCCATTGAAAACTAGTGTCTGAGACAAAAGGACAGATTCTTGCTCTCTCTCGCCTTTGGCTATAGTGGGAGTCTAGATACTAGACTGGACTAGGTATCTCACTTCTAGGTAAGTGAGGTGGACCCCACAGAAGGTATTTTCAGTTGTGACCACTGAGAAGAGCCAGCATGGGACTCAAGCTGTGCAGAAGTCCATCTGTGCTGTCGTTGCAGACCATTACCCATAGAAGATATGTTTGACTTGAGAGGCACAGTGATTTCATGTATCACTAAAATCAATTTCTACCCAGATCTGCTACCAATAGTACATGGAAAAGCAAAGTCTAAATAACCCTTCACATGGGTTTGAATGCCTTGCTCATTCTTTACACACAATATAATGTCAGCAAGAATTTGTCCTTCAGTGCACCCACTCGTGCACTAGCGAGACAATCTCACTTTTACATTTATAGGATTACAGGACAGCTGAAGTGAACTGGTTGGATTTTATTGTAATTTTATTTTTATTTGATAAGTTAAAATCTTCTAGAGAAATCCTAAACTTTACACTTGAGAATATGTTTTGAGCATTGAAGTTCTACATTTGAGGTTGCCTGTAAGAGAAATTTGCAGTTCTAATTAAGGCTGCTGAAAGCCAAAGTAATACTAAATAATAATAATGATATTAGCACAAAGAAAGTTGGCTCCAGATGGTTTTAAAAGAAATTGGCAAATTAGTAGAGAAGGCAGAGATTATTCCTGATGCAAAGAAACAAACCAGGCAGTACATCTGTAACTTTAAAGTAGCAGAAAAAAAATGATGGGAAGACATATCAAAAGATAAAAATAATTGTTTGAGAAAAGCAAGACCCATTACTGTACCAAAGCCCACCACTGTCTGATATTCTAATTAGAAAGCATTCCTTAAACTGCACACTTCTTTAAAATAGCAAGTGTAGGATTTTTTCAGTAGAATACAGTTAGGAAAAGGGGATAAAAATGTTTTAATCAATACAGTGGAATAATTGTCCTTAATAATTCTGTGCTCAACACTAGGTGTAAATACAAATTGTAATGTTTTTGAAGTCCTACTTTTCTTTACCAGTACCACGGTACTGCCTCACTATGTGTCAAAGAATAACATTAAAATAGCAGAAACCTGTAAGACTTTCAATTAAATTTTAAAATTCTGAAATGAAAATGTCCTAAAAATTTATCCAGAAATTCAACTTTAAAATTTCAAAATATCTGAATGAAAATAACATTTGAAAACTTCAAGCTTTCTCGTGAAACTTGAGTGGCTTTAGCCAGCCTGAGATGACTAATGACAATTTGGAAATTTCTCTTTTTTTTTTTGATTACTAGGCCACAATTTCTAATTATTCAAATATATTACAGAAACAAATTTATATCAGTGGTCAAATAGTTACTCTCTTTGACTTTTTAGAATTCATTATCAGCTAAAGTAAAGGCTGCTTAAACTACGCAGTCCTGTTTCTGCTCTCTCTCTGGGCAATGGCAGTCATGCTTGGTAGAGGAGGGCTGTGTTTTGGGAGAGAGAGGGTTGATGTGAGGTAAAAGAGACAAGTACAACTCTCCAGGGATGTTTGCCCCCAGTTTTGTCCTTTTCTCCTTCTTATGGCAAATATGACTCAACTCAGCCCAGAAGTTCCCCATCCTCAGGCTGGCTGAGAATTGGAATTCCAGACAAATCAATAATAGCGTGGGTAACATGGACATAAATAACTTACTGTTTTTCCTAACACAGGAACGCAGGCACATCCAGTGAATTTATCTACCATCAAGTTTCAACAAAAGGAGTACTTCCTTCACATGATGTGTAATTATACCCTTGTCATAGCTGAAAAGGTGAAAAGTATAAATGAGTTCATGAAAAAAACCTCTTGAAACATTATTTCACATCATCTTTACCCTATTAGCTCATGAGATCCCTAAGATTCATATTGCTCAAAGAAAATCCTTGGGGGAATTGCCATTACATCCTCCTTGCTTTGTTACCTTTCCCCAAGGATTCATTGGTGTCTGCTGCTGGAGCTGTCGTACCAGGCAAAATGACCCAGCAGAGCACCTCTTATGCTCTTAAGCTGGTGTGCTTGTCACCAGGAAAGACAATAAGCAGTTCTATCATAATCATTAACACAAATAAGCAAGCTTCTTTTTTCTGCTGTGCAATCTCTTTCCCAAGGACCACGCATCTCCAGTGCAGGAGCCTGCATGTGTCTAAGCCAGCTGGGTGAGGGCTGCGTGCTCGTGTGCATGCTTGAAGTCCTGAAGAACTGTCAGTCACCTTGCTGCGGGGGAATGAGGACAAACTCCTAAAGAGCTAATGGAAAGACAGGTCATCACAAATTTCCTGCTCCCTTGTATCTGAAAGTCTATGAGTATAAAGTTTCCTGAAAGTGGGTCCTATACAGCAGGGTGAAGAAACGAACCAGAAAAGCTGGAAAGTGACGATTTGAGAGGTCTTACCAAAGCCTGGTGATCTTCTGATGAGATGAGGAGACCTGGAAGTAATGTGGATAGATAAAGCAGAGACAGCTGGGACTGAAATGGGAGGGGAGAAGGATAAAAATGAAAGAAAAAAACCCAAAACATTCAGTGCTGCGGAGAACCTTATTACTTAGTTTGGGTGCTTGCAGCTGGGAATCAAGGAATAAGCACAGCAATATGTAAGTGAAAGGCAGTCTGTCCGACCTTCTCCAGTACCTGCCAGTGATACTGGAAATAGGACAGTACTTGCTGTAGAATCACTGTCACTTTTTCTACTGCATTTTGCCCCACCAGGCACCTCTGAACCTTACTCTGTCATGCAGTAAACTCGCCTCCTGTCTCACAGCTAGGGCCAGAAATCCCCACATTCAGATAATTTTAGACCTGCAGAGAGATCATGGGGATCTTCACCAGGAGCAGACACCTGTGCTCCTTGCAATGGGAGGAACCAGCCCAAGCAGCCACTGCAACAGCAGGTCGGTCAGTCGGGCTTTCAATCAACTTAAATGGCATCCAGAGAGGCACAGCTGCCAGCTCTGATCCCAGGCTCCCAGTGTCCCCATTGGTGAGTCACTCTTGGAAACTCTTTGTCCTGTCCACAGCTGAAGGAGAAGAGTTAGAAAGTCCTTCTGCTGCATCAAGTCAGGCTGGTAGGCCAAAAATGTTCCCTTCTGCCTCATGTACACCAAATCATCCAGATGAAGGGGTCCCTCACCTGGACAGACGTGATGGGCTCTCACCTAGAAGAAAGCGAGCAGCAGCCTGCCTGTGAGGCAAGATTGAGTCAAGTTACCTATCTTCAAATCCACGTTAAAAGTTTGGGTTTTTTCAGATCATACCATAGTGGGAGCCCACATCAGCAAGGCTTTCCTTTTAATGCTGGACTTGATTACCTGCATTCTCCTTTTTACAAATCTGAAGTCTTTTAAATATGCAGCTGCATTTTAGATCAGCTATTGGTTTGCCCCTTTAGCCTGTGTGATTTATAAAAAGACAAATCCATCTTTAATTATAAAGGCAAAAAAATTCACACTGTTTTTATGAAGCTTGGTTCAAAGCTGTTTTTCTTGATCAAATTAGAAGATAAAAAATGAGCTTCTGCTATGAAATGTTGATGTAACTGTAACTACAGGGCTGTATGTAAGTGTCACTGTGATGAACTGATTCCATTTATCTGGTTATAGCTCACTTCATATAGGGATTTATAGGATTTCAAAGATCCAAAACCCAGGCAAGGCAGTCCGTGCCTAGTGATGCAAGTGAGGGACCTACATCCTTTCTCACTCAACTTTTTTGCACACAAGTACGCTGTAAAACTATCTGTGAAAGCTCTTATTTGAGGATCCATTTATTTCAAGTGTCAGGAACACTATGAGGTAGCTTAGCCTGAAAACAGTGAATGCAGTTCTAATTTACACATTAACTGATTATAACTGTTTGTTTGTTTATTTTTAAAGGAATGGCTGTTTAAATAGTCTATATAAATAGTTTCACTTTCAGACGCACTCACTGATGCTCATGGGAAAATCTCTTCTTGAAGCACACATTCAAAAGGTATCTAACCGTATAACTTCAAGTATCTTCTTTTAAAAACACTGGCTGATCGCAATCAGCTCTTGAAGGTGGAGTTCTCTTAAGAAAAGTATTGGCTTACAAAAAGTTTCTGATATAAAGCAAAGGCTGACAGTGGTGGCAGAAGAATGCTACCCACCTTTTACATGCAGTGGTTTCCATCACAGGTCTCCAGAGCTGCCTTCACAGAGGCAGTTGCTGTTATCCATATTTTATTAATGAAGCAGACACCAGGGATGAGGCAATTTACCAAGTCATACAGTGAAATCACAGTCAAGCTAGTCCTGAAGTCCACATCTCCCAAGTTGTCCATCCACACTGCTTTGTGGATAGGGTCAGCAGACAGATTTGTTGCAAAACACAAACCTAGTTGACTTGAAAATGCTTCAGAACAACACGACAATTTCATCAAAATTTTGATATGAAGTGTGAAAAAAGGGAAAATGGCCAACAATACTGAATCAAGGCATTACAATATTTGCAGAGTTTTGAGGTTCCCTTTCCTTCCTTATGTTTTGAGTTTCTTTTTTATTTTCTTTTTAAGAGTCTGGTGAAGTACATGCTACATATAATGTCATAATTAAAAGAAATGTATGACTGACCTGAAAAAAATTCCTTTTTCGTTTTCTTCTCCATTCTGAAATTTGAAGTTTCAGTCCAAGCCAGCATGAAAACAAAAATCAAAGTCAAAACCTCACCTCCTCCAAAACACAGGTCTCTGGTTTCCACAGTACTTTCTTCATTTGCTTGCATTTTTCTAGAGCCTTCTCTACAGATACTCTAGGTATCAGCACAAGAAAACCAACCTTTAGCAGAACTATCCCTATTTCAGAAATTACTCTGCCTGAAGGAAATATCCCATATGAGGTCTATTTTGAAAAATATTCTCCACTTAAAGTAAGGGATGCTGACTGGCAGCATCAGAAGACAGAAAACAAGAAAGATGGACGGATTAAAGTGGTGGATTTTTTTCATAAGGGTTTCTGTAAGGGGAATTAATTACAATTTTGGCTATGGGTTAGAGATCAGCAGTCTCCATCTTTCAACAGACATGTAAGAACTGATAATTAAAAAAAATCAGATAATCGGAAAAAAATAAAAAGGGACCTCTGGAGATTGTCTAGTACAATCCCCCTGCTCAAGCAGGATCATCTATCACAGGTTGTCCAGCATTGTGTCCAGTCAGGTTCGGAACATCTCTGAGGATGGATACTTCACAGTGTCTCTGAAGCAAGCATCAGGAGGTCCCTCTTTGGTCATCAAACCCCATAGACATCAAGCTCTGCACGTCAAAAGGAAGCTGAAATTTAAATACTCCAACAATTCATGTAAATGGTTAACAGGGAAACAGTTCTAAATATCTAGAAGTATTTAATCAGTCACCTTTAAGAAGATTCATTTATATTTTGGCAGATGTATATCTTTTTTTAGCTTTTTATAAAAACTGTTTCAGAGTGCTTGTAATTCTTTACTGTGCTGTCCTGTTTAGCTTTCCAGGACTGTGTTTGGGCTAAAAAAAAGAAGTAGTAGTAGCATTATTATTTTTGGAAACATGTCTAAACCAGAAGGTAGGATCAGTGTTGTGGTACCAAACCTCAGAAATACACTTACAACCAATTTTCCAGCAGATGATTAAAAACATGTTCGTCAACAACATGTTAGATTTGACTGAATGCCACTTGGCTGCACATAAAATATTACTGAAGGAGTTGAGTAAATTTGAGTTTATAGATGTTTGTATAGTCTTCTGAGAACATGCAGACCCTTCATCTGCCATGGGTTTAGGCTAGTCCCCCTCATTCAACTTGTTAGAAACAAGCATCAGCATTAAGGATCAGTCATTCTCCTTTTTCTCTCTTTCTTTTTTATTCTTTTTAATGAAAAGTTATCTTATTTCTCCTGTTCAGCAACTTTATGTCCTGAGCTGCGCTGAAGAAATCTGCTCCTGTTTAACTGAGACAGAGTGACTAGTAATCTTCACTAACTTCTGTTTGGTTTACATCAGCCCATTTTATACCTCATGGAAATGCTTTATCTCAGCTAAGAAATACCCAAGAAAATTAGGCAAGATTGAGTTAAATCAATGGAAATAGCTGCATTCAATCTAGTTTATATTGCTGAGTCAGGATTTGTGCCACTAATAGGGGAAGCGAACTCACTTTTTTCCCTAAATAAACAATATCTGAGTTACTGATTCAGTAAAGAGATACAATGAAACCTGTAAAAGTAGTTGCTTTTATTAGACAATACCCTGCATTAAAGCACTGCAAAATACACAGTCTGTGTCTTCAATATATAAAAAAGGTCATTTTTTCCTAGTGATATCTCTAACTGAAGTTTACCATCTTAGTCTAAAAACATCGTGAAGACCAAACACAAGTAATTTTTGCTTTCATGTAGTTTGACAACTATGCCATGCATAGCCATTACATCAACTAGTTACACAAGGACAAAAAGATGTTAAAAACAAGCCTGTTTGCTACTAGGAGGATATGCACAAAGATAAAGTAGGCCTCCAATATGTGATCTTGTTCTCCAGCTAGTCAGAACACCTTAGATCATACCAATAAATATTTTCTAGATGACCTCATAAATGTTTTTAAGGTCGTCTGTACTTGTGGTTGCACTGAGGCCTTCACTTACAGTTGTGCTTTTTTGAAGGGATTCCCCCAGTTCTCCAGCTTCCTACACATTGGCGCAATTTTGGTGCAATCACAGCAGACTTCTTTTGGAGACACCATCCTGGAAGCTCTGATCGGGCATTCGTGTTCCAGCAGAGCTCCCACCCACGGGAGGACATGAGAGCCCAAAGCAGTGACCTGCACCGTGGACAGCTTGATGACACATGCGAGAGGGCAGCTTTTGCTCCAAGGGACTGGATAAAATCTAGCCCAAAGGGAAAACCCAGAACCACCAGCAGTGCAGATGTGAGGACTCACCACCAACTGCTTCATTCCCTTGACCCATTCGTGCTGTGTTGCACCATTTGCTAACGCAGGCACAGCCTCTGAAGCTTTCTCAGTAGTTAAGACTTGCAGTCTAGGCATTCATGGTTCTGTGTGATACCGCACATTTGCTAGCAACAGCGTGGCCATCAGTTTTCTGAGGTCTGACAGGCAGGTAGTAGAACGACCTCTGGAGATTCAGAGGAGGGTTGTCAGGAGCAGACTACGTACATGTCCCTAGTTGAACGTCAGCTTGCTGCAATATCATATCAGTCCATCCACATCCCCACCTGGCATGGCACTCGGTAATCTTGTGCATGGATTGAATTGGACATAAGATGGTGTCTGTCTTTTTTCTATTTTGCCACTGATTTTAAAGACTCACTGTTCCAATGAGATCCTGAGACACAGCGAGACTGAGGAGGTGAATATTAGCTCTAAAGGACTGCGAACAAGAAGTTATCTTGATTTCTCAGAGAGGCCAGGGACTTGGATCTGTCACCTAATACAAGCATAACTCCTATTCCTTTACCTCATCAAAGGACCTCAGGCAGAATTACTGAAGCAGGGCATGGCTCATCTAGGAAAAAATTTGCTCACTGTGAAAACCCATAATGTTTTTCATTTTGTCTGAATAATCTCAAAGTTTCTCTTTGATGTACCCAGTGACTGTCAGTCTTTCAGTCCAGATGTAGCATATTTAGATCTGTTGTTCTTGAATACAGGGGAGGTCTGTAATTCTTCAACTTTCAAAATCGCAAAACTTTTCAGTATGCTTTCATATACCTTGACCAATTATTAAAGGTTAGAACTATTTTTCAGTAGTCTGTATTAACATTTTAATATGAGCTGGTAAATATAGCTGAAAAATTCACCTTTCATTTTTCTTTAGCTCAAAGTCTATTTTTAAATCATTGAGGGATTTGTTTTAAGATGTTTAGCTAAACCAGTCTCCAAATAGTTTATTTTCATGAATGTTTCATGGCAAAATTTAATGTGACGATAATGTTTTCAGAGACTTCGTAAATACCTTAGATTGCTAAAGAATCTGTACTGCTCCCATGACCGAGTCCTTTCATTTCTCTAGTAAAAATATTATCTGAAATCTTAAAAAAAAAGGGTGGTATTAAGCTCAGTTCCACTTTGCCAAGAATACATTTTTTTTAAGGAGAAGTCTTGACATCTATAGTATCCATTTCTTTTTTAAGAAACTACTGCCGAGTCTATTGTCTGCAAAATATCCCTCCTGAGATCTGATGTTTGATCCCAGCAAACAGGAGATTGTTATTTTCATTCCCAAGCAGAAATGTAATTGCATTATCATAAAAGTCACATTGCTGTTGCTTGTATTGCAAACACCCAGGGATGTCCTCTTGACCCTAAAGGTGGCATCTAATGTAACAGGTTTCCGGATAACAGAGACATAATAAAGAATAATTCAAGGTATCTCAAAATATTTAATTCAAGGTATCTCAAAATGTTTATTTTGTTTCAAGGCCATGGTAAAATAGAGAAAAGTTACCAATAATGGAAGGGACAGCTCAAGATCTCGGTTACTGTTGTGAAAATCTAGACTTGCTCCAATAAAACCAGTGGAAGTATTTCACGGTCCGGTGCTGCAGCTGGAATCAAAATTGGAGTCAAAGAGTGAAAGTATCTTTTAAATATCAGAAGCAACAACAAAGCCAGAAATTATCATTTTCAGCCTGCTTTCCTAAGCAGAGGAGGCTTACACAGATGTGCTGTATCTGCCTGTCTCATCCTTGAGGCCGCCGATCCATGTTGAACAAAGCAGTTTTAATTTTAAAGATGCTGTGTCCCTCTGTGTGTTCCTGAGATCAGATGAGGGAGACTGCTGCTGCCTGTATGGATCAACACCTGGGGTTGGTGCCTCTTCGGCATGCCGCATCCACCCAGGAACTCGGGCACGAGCCGCATCCCATGAGGACACAGGGCTTTGCCAGCTCTGCCCCTCGGGGACTGCCCACATCTTACCATGTGCTGAAACCTTTGCTGGAAGCCAGACACCCCCCCAGGGTTTCAGAAGAGGAGTCCCTGCTCCGGATAGGTGTGTTGCAGTGTAGACAGGCGGTTGTGCAGCTGCCTAGTGTCTCTCCTCTGAGTTGTGCAGAAGTATTGCGTCGGGTGGTGCTACACCAGCGGGCTCCCTGCCCTCCTCTTCCTCTTCCACCCAGTGAGCTTCCTGGCCTGACATGAAAACTTGCTGTATAAATAAGCATGACTTAAAGCAGTGATGGAGAAAGGATATTCTTGCTATTCCCTATTTTACAGCAAGGCTCAGAGTCCTTGCGTTAGATGGGGCCTCAAGGGAGAGCCGGCAGCACAGCTGGGAGGTAAATGCAGAACTCCAAATCACAGCCCGTAACTACAGGTAAACACTTTCATGAATTCCTCGCTAGATGCTGTGGGAAAGAAAAGAGATTTCTGAGAAAATGGATAAGTTCACAGGAAATTTCAGCAACACTGGATACAAGGCAGTCAACAAAAACCCAGCACAGCCAGCGTTCATGATGTATTTCTGGCAGCACTTGCCAGTACTCCTTAGTCAGGGTTTAACTACACACAGCCCAGGTCTTTCTTTTATCAGGGAGTTTGGGGTTTGAAGCAGCAACACCAAACACACTCCCTGCACACCTTCAATGCACTTGATGTCCCACCAACAAACCACAAAAGAAGGACCTGGTAATGTCCAGGATGTCATGCTGGTTTCTAACATCTCCCATTCCAAACCATTGCCTGGTTTTGCCACACGAAGGTGCCCTGCAGGTGTTTGAAAATCCCTGTCCTCAGAGAGGGAGTCCCCAGCTCTCCTTTGTCCTCGAGGACCTGGTTTCAGTTCCCTCATGGCAGAGCCCTGTGGCTCTGGCCTAAAGCACAACCTTCTCCCAACGGGAGGCAAACACTATTGCAGCCCGCTGTGTGCAACCACAGGCAGCTCTCACGGGCTCTTATCCCCTGCAGCAGAGGTTCAGAGATCACTCCCACACAGCCCTGCCAGGGCATCTCAGTGCTGCTGCTTGTGTGATTCAATTAAATTATTGATCTAAGTCAGGAAGACACCGGCACCTCCGCCACGGTGGCAAGGCTACACCAAGGGTGGAGGTGTCCCCACCGCACCGAGCGGTCCCGTCCTTGCTATCCCACTCAGACGGCTAGCGGTACTTCAGGCAACACGCAGACAGTTCTGCTAATAGATAGGTAGCTTCCTCTGTGGCTGCTAATAGATGTATTTCTGTTACACATACAGCTGTCTCCAACTCCTGCAAGAATGGAAATTAGTTTATTTCCCAGGCCAGACACCAGAGGGTTGTAATTTATCGGCAGACTGCAGGGTCACTTGCTCCATATGACTTAATTTAGGCAATTTTCCGCTACACTGTAGCCAACAACTGCTTAACCAAAATACTTCTTGTATTGAACAGGGTTTGTTCTGTGATTTTTTTTCAGTCCAATGAATCTACCTCCTGTTCAGTTTGGGTCCAGTTACTGCCCTCGTTGTAGTGTCCACTGCCCTGGCTGGCTTCTTCCCTCCCTCCCAAAGCATCCCACTCCTGTGCTTGCTTCTGCTCCTGGGTGCTGCTGCTGCCCTGAGCCTGCTGCACAGGCATTCGGAGCAGAGAGAAGGGACGGGCAGGAGCAGCCTGAGGTGAGATGCAAACCAGCTCCTCATCCCAAGTGAGAGAGCGGGGATAAAACCAGGAGCTCTTAAAACTTGGGACCAGTTTTAGTGCAGAAGACTCGTGCAAGCAGTGCTGCCTTGTGTTTCAAACAAATAACACCAATTTGAGTATGCTCGTGTGTACTCACATGCTTTATGTTTTTTTCTCTGAAGCATCTGCAAAAGCTTGCTTTGTGTTGTAGTTGGGCTAAAAGGTAGCGCTGTCATATCACAGGAGGTCAAATATTCCCGTGCACCTCACTGGCCCAGGTGGTTAGCACAGGTGACACATCCCATAGCCAGCAAGGCACAAAAAAATACTATTGCTAGCAGCCTGTCCCTTGGTTCCACACGTAAAGGGGCAGTTTTCTCCGAAAGGCTAAAAAATGTCACAGAGTGAGTCTCCAGCAGTTCTGCTCCTGCCGGAAAGGACCAGCACTTCCCTTTGAGAGACTGAAATCTCATCACAACCAAAATTTCTCAGAGCTCAGCAGGTGCCTTAAATCCCTGCCTGTTTTACTTGGGTGGGTGGTAACAATGCTTTTAATGCCTCTAGTACTACAAGGAATGCAAGCAGGATGCAACTTCCTATGAGTAAAATACGAGCTATTTCAGATTTTACTCTTTTTATACCTGGTCCTCAGATGAGATGGGAATTTGTGCCCTATATTTAGGAAGTAAGTGTTGAATTCCTGCCTCTGCTATCACAATATTCTTGTCAGCTAAAGTGTCTTTTGGTGTGCTACAGCAATTATACACTTATCAGCCAAATCTGTTTCCAGTTGAGAGAAAAAATAGATTTTGCTTGGGAGCTTCAGGGTATTTTAAATAACAGGGTGATTCCCTAGAATATACAGATGAGCAATTACCACCTTTAAATCATGCACTGTATGTCACTGCTCCCATGAATAATGTATATGCCAGCCAGCATTTTAAAACGAAACAGTGCTACATCACAGCCTGGTCCAGGTGACCTGAAGATACTGGGCTCCTTGGGAGAAAAGGGAAAACATAGCAACAATCCTCATTCAGATGTCCATCACAGGGCAACGTGTCCGTGGCAAGGGGGTTTTCTCACCTTCTAACATGAGATGTCTAAAGTGAAGAGGTCTGAGTTAGTGCTAGCAACTGTATGCTGCCTTTTATAATCATTGAAAAGAAACAGGCAATTTCAGGGTGCAGTTTCTATGGTCAGTTTAATGTTTACTTTATGATGAGATGCTGCAATGAATCCTGTCTACTCGCTCTGAAAATGTGCTTCTGTCAGCCACAGTGGGAGAAGGCTCTGATAAAAGGGCTTACACTGCTTTTCCAGATCATTCTTTTCCCCTAAATTGCTCACTGTTCTTTCCTTCCTTGCAGACTTCAGGGAAATACCCTAGAGCCAGTGGATTAGGATCAGATCTTTTCCAGTGAAGAACAAGAAGATGAGAAACTCTGCAGGTCCTGTGCAGGCAAAGCCATCAGCTGCATAGGCTATTTACCAATCCTTTGTCCTTTGCTTCCAACCTTTACTATTTCCCACAGGCAGTGCTAAAACAAACAAAAAAATAATTGCCTGAGGAGCTAAATGGCTTTCCAGTTGGTAAATACACAGTTCACAAAACCCACGTCCTTTGATGAGCCATCACTACTGATGCACTTGAGTGTGGGTCAGATTCTCAGCTGCTGCACATGGACTAGGCAGCACAGATGTCCCTATTCCGTTATCTGCATGGATATCCCTGTGTCGTGACCTGCACAGATGTCCCCATGTCGTGATCTGACAGCAGTTCAGTTCTCCAGTAAGGGCAGATTAGCAAGTCCTGCACATCAGAACGATCTAGCACTGAGGATTTTCACTGATGTAAAATTCAAATCCTTTCAAGGAAACTACTAACTTTTGCCTGTGGATGGAAAAGGGACAAATGGTTTTCTCGAGAACAATATTCACTGACATTTGTATCATTCAGTGAGCTATTGTTTCCTGATATAATTGCGGTAACGAGAAAGGGAAAAACATCGTTTTCTTGGTAGAGGGTCAGGTCAGATGACACTATCGAAGAAAACACTGTCATAAAGAGGAATTTTACAATCAAGTAGCCAATTATGCCAAAATGGAAATAGAAGTGTTTAAATGACAGAATAATTAGAGGTGTAATAATTATAGGCTTTTATAGAAAACCTGAAATGTGAAGATGTATGAAAAACTCATTATGTAACAGACTAGCACGGTACCATAGACCAGATCAGACTAAAAAATTGCCTTTCCCATCCAAACAATAGGTCATTTTTGAACAGAAGGGGATGTGTAGGTAACATGAACAGTCAGGATTTTGGTACTGTCTTAAAGAAGTACTGGTACAACTCTGTAGGTACAAATACAGTCCTGAGAACACAGAGATAAGTGTGCCAAAAAGGGGCCAGAGGAGCTGGATACGCCAGTCCTACAGGAACTTCATATCACTGAGCTCCAAAGACCAGACTTAGAAGACTAGCTGACTACATTTATCGATCTTACCTGCTGACTGTCTTTGGAAACTCCAAGCTACTCGACTTTTCAATAAAGCGTACAAAGGAGTACGTGTTCTTCAGTTTGCAAATTGAAGATCTTATCACAACATCCACATTCTTCTGTCTTCCTACTGCTCTTTCTTTGTTTCACTCACTTGTATTTCCACATCCCTCTCTCCAGACAGCCTCTCCAAGGAGCATGAGCATACTGAGTTCTCTGGCCAGGGTGCAATGGGCACATTCACTAAATTCGATCTGCTGAAACCACCCAAGGCACTCAGCCCCAGGTGCTCCGCAGAACGGATGCAGGCACAAGGGCTGGGGCACAACATCAGAGATCGTTTCTGAGAAAAAAAAAAAGATACAAATCAAACCCAGACAATATTTTAAAGTAATGACGCAATTGCCCAGGAAAAAAGTCAAAATCAGTAGTCAGTCTCAGTCAAAAGTTGACATTTTCAATTGATGTGGGGTGGGTTGTTTTGTTTGTTTAGAGTGAATTTTCTTGCTTTAAGTTGTCTACCTGCTTAAAGCACTGCTGTCTCCTGCACTTCCCTTCTCTGAACACAGCCCACACGCAGGTGAGAGGAGCGTTGCCTACTCAAGGCTTGACCAGTTGATATTGTTGACGTATAACAATACTGCTGCCGTTAGCAGGGTTGTCCCGCATTATTTATTCCACCCATTAACTATGGACTGACACAATTTTGAGAGTGCAGGTGCTGCCGTGAGACCTGTTAGTGCAGCACCGTCTGTGTTTGTCTTCTCAAGCAGCTCCCGCTGAGTCTAAATTTAGACCACCGCCAGCCCGCCTTATCAGCTAGACACATAAAAGCTGGTATCAGTTTAATTAACATTCACGCAACACGGCTGCAGTGAGTCCCCTGGAAGTGGCGGTGACGGGCATCACGTGCAGACAGCAAATACCCAGATGTCAGAGGGAGCCCACACTTGCCTTTTCCCAGCATTTGTAGGGTGATATTCACAGCTCTTGTGCTTTGTGCATCCCTGTCCCCGCTCCAAGTGCTCCCCTTGAGGCTGGCAGCCTTGGCGTGGGGGTGATGGCCTCTCCAGCCTCCTGCCCAGCAGCTATGGGGAGGTACAGGGTGCAGCTACCACTGGTAGGGCCTCTGCGGCCACCAAAGCGTGGGACCAGAGGCCAGCAACAATGGTGGCACCAAAACCACTGAGGGACCAGAGAGCCATGTCCCACGGGAGGAACGGGGATGTCAGTCTCAGCACTGAGGAAGACCCCAGATTTGAAGGATGCATCATGTGTCTCTATGGGGGCACATTCACCATGTGGGGACAGGGTGTCGTGCCACGGGCATGCTCATCCTGATGCTTTCGCAGCTGCTGGTGCCACCCAGCATGGCCCTGTCCCAGGGCTGCAGCATCCTACCGGGGCAACAGCCGGGCTGAGGGATGGATGCGGGCAGAGGCAGGGGCAAGGGCAGTGCTTTGGCAGGGCCATGCCAGCAGTTACTGTTTCCTGCACTTCTGCTCAGGTTTTGGCCTAACACACAGCTCATCCCAAGCACTGATGTCTGCTCAGAGCGTTGCTGTTAGGTTAAAGCAAGAGCGTCAGGTCGGCTGGACACGTCGAGACGGAAGGGTCACCCTGCAGCCATTGCTCCCTGCAGCTGATGGCTCCTGCAGCATCGTCTCCTGCAGTTTTGCAACAGTGACTGTTGGACAGTTTCATGTTTGATGTTGGGGTTTGCGACAGCTGAACTAGTCTGGGAATTCTGAATTGCCAAGGAGAAAGTGTTCAGCTATTCTATGTAGGCAGGATTTCAAGCAAATAGTGTGGCATTATGCAAATACCGTGGCATTATGCAAATAGCACACGAGTCAAATGATTTTCACTGTTTTGTGTGCTTGGCCCAATTTTAAAACCACAGTCAACCAAACAGAAAGACACAGTGGGAAAAAAACTCCAAATTTAAAAATTAATTCACGTGGAGTGCTTGTACGGGACCTAGTGATTTAATTCAACGCAAGCGTTACCGTAGGCACGCGTAATTCAGAGCCTGTTTTGCATTTCTCTGACTCAGAAAGGAAAAAGATATTCTGGTGCTGGTACTCTAGCAAAATGCAATGGCATGTTCTCAGCTTTCTGCGCTCTGAGCATCCTCACTACAGGGATTGCTTGCAGCAAGGGCCTTTATGAGACTGGGGGCCAAACGAAGAGCAGGGACTGTGATTTTCAAGTCTTCAAAACAGCTCAATAGCCACCAGCGTTAGGGTGGTGGTTTTCAGAAGTGACCCTCTAAGGTGCAGTAAGTAGCCCACAGAGAGAGCTGAAAACCACATCAGCAGTGTTTTCAATTACACAGTACAGTGAGGACCATGTGTGGTCATCTGGGAGAGACATTATGGGCTGGCAGCAGCCCTCAGGCCCAACAGGTTTAGAAACTACTCATGTAATTTGTGGCATAGATAGTGTTTTTCTGCTGCCTTGAAACCTTTCAGAAAATAAATAACATTTTGTTTTATGATTACAGCTTACAAATCTTTCCATGAGGCACATATATATGGGTTATACAAGAGGCAGTAACAGCCCTTAAGGGAGTCATCACTCGAACATCAAGCGACTTTTGACACAGCAAGCAAAGGTTTTATGCCAAAAATAAGAAGTCTAAGCAAGTAAGTATATATTCATCGTATCACACACACATTGATCTTTTACCTATGATATTTACTTGTAGCTGCTAAAAGAGTACCAGCATAGCTATTACATACAGTATAGTCAGTGTGTGTCAGGGAAGGATGGAAAGTTTTACTCCAGCTTTCGTAATCGCTTTCCTCTGTACTCTGAAAATTCCTTGGCTTTGCAGAGGCAGTTTAGTGAAGTCTACCATCAGTCCCAAATGTGACACTGCTATGTCAGCGGTGGGGTTTCAATCCCTACTGCCAGGCACCTTGTAATTTTGGATCTAGAAATTTTTTGTTCTGTCTACCTCTGATACACAAATAGAGGGAAAGATCTTTTAGCATCGATTAAAAAGGAAAATATTGCTTAACAGCTTGCCTGAGAAACCTTTGCAAATGCCAAAAGACCTCGTAATATGAAGAGAATTTTTATGTGATTCAGAATTTTATATGGAATAAAGTGAAAAGAAGCTCTCCAGGGAAATGTTGCTGATTTACTTTAAACTGGCACAGTTTGACTAAATGCAGGACATTTCACATTTTCTGCTTCTCTTTTGGTTTAGTTATTGATTTAATTTTAAAAGCTGTGAAAGCAGAGGCGATACGAGATTTGAAAGCATTTTCCTTTTAAAATAAAAAAATTACCTGCTAATATCTAGCTCTGCTGAAGAACTTCAGAGGCACAGGATTAGATTTCATTGCCTGGTTACCAGAGGAGGCTTAAATCCCTCGGTCCTGTGCTTTGGCTCTCTGGCTTGGGTAAGTGCAAGGCTGCTAACTCTTCTTATGAAAGATTGTTAGAGGAGGATAACTGTAATGCCCTGGCACCCTTACCTGGGAAGTGAGACTGGCTTTAGACAGAGGTAGTTCAAACACCCATTTCTGCCTGCCAAGAAATTGCCCTAGACACAAGAGAGTGGGTGAACCTAGGATCTGCTGAGCAAGGGCTGTGGGAGCTACGAGCATGTAGGCAAGGACACTCGGTGGGAAACCCAGGGCTTTTCAACAACTTCATTTTATCCTGTCCTTGAACATAAAACCAGAAATATTCCAGGATACGAAACTCCACACTCCAGTGCCCCCACAACTAAATACAACTTGTTGGTAATTTATTTTTTACAGGTCTTTCTCCTGTTTTGTGAATTCCATTTCCTTTACATCCAGTGGCACACTTTAAAATAGAACAGTGGTTTTATATCTAAAGAAATACAGGTATGGTCCTGTGGAAATATGCCAATGTTTGTGCATTGCAGGATTTTGTGCATACAAGCTACGTGTTCCTACAAACTCTCTGTGTATGCTAAAAGAGTTAGCAGGCCCTTGTTGTGGGGGAAGTTGATTTTTCATTCAAAACAAGGCCCACAAAGTGGGAAGGAATCAGTAACAGCTTCCTTGTTAAAATCTCTGATTTTTTCATTTTCCACCATTGCTTCACCCATCCCTGAGTGGTACACATGATACAGCCAGGCCAGCTCCACTAACAACCCTGGCACCAGCACTTTGATGAGAGATGGTTGCATTTGTTAGACTCAAAATGCTTCATAGCAGCCACAGAGCAAGAAGCCTGCTTTGTTCAGCCCTCATCCAGCCTCAGGACCAATGGCAAAGTGAACCTCAACAGGAGCCTTTGTGTGCCAAAAAAATAATTGCAGAGTAAAAATAATGGCACTCACCTCCACAAATAAAAACCCATTGAAACACAGATTGCAAGCTCTTGCTGTAAAATGGAAAGACATTTTCTAGGACTTGCAAGTACAAATTAATGAAAGACCTGCTCCTCCCATCTGTGTTAAACCCTTTGTAGGACACTTTGTCCATATCCTCGGGTCTTCTCTGCACAGCATCACACTGGATGGAGGAACACACAAGGTAAACATGAGCCACAAGGCTATGGATAACACAGAATCACAGAATCACAGAATGTTAGGGGTTGGAAGGGACCTCTGTTGGTCATCTAGTCCAACCCTCCTGCCGAAGCAGTGTCGCCTACAGCAGGCTGCACAGGACTTTGTCCAGGCAGGTCTTGAATATCTCAGAGAAGGAGAATCCACAGCCTCCCTGGGCAGCCTATTCCAGTGTTCTGTCACTCAGAGGGAAGAAGTTCTTCCTCACGTTCAGACGGAACTTCCTGTGCCTCAGTTTGTGCCGATTGCCCATTGCCCATTGCCCCTTGTCCTGTCGCTGAACACCACTAAAATAGTCTGGCCCTGTCCTCCTGACACCCATCCTTCAGATATTTATAAGCATTGATAAAGTCCCCTCTCAGCCTTCTCTTCTTCTGGCTGAACAAGCCCAGCTCCCTCAGCCTCTCCTCATAGGAGAGGTGCTCCAGTCCCCTCATCATCCTCGTACACTCTGCTGGACTCTCTCCAGTAGCTCCTCATCTTTCTTGAACTGGGGAGCCCAGAACTGGACAGAGTGCTCCAGATGGGGCCACACTAGGGCAGTGTAGAGGGGAAGGAGAACCTCCCTCGACCTGCTGGCCACACTCCTCCTAATGCATCCTAGGATCCCATTAGCTTTCTTGGCAGCCAGGGCACACTGCTGGCTCATGGTTAGACTGTCGTCCACCAGGACACCCAGGTCCCTCTCCACAGAGCTGCTCTCCAGCAGGTCCGCCCCGAGCCTGTACTGATGCATGGGGTTGTTCCTCCCCAGGTGCAGGACCCTGCACTTGCCCTTGTTGAACCTCATCAGGTTCCTCTCTGCCCAACTTTCCAGCCTGTCCAGGTCACGCTGAATGGCAGCACAGTCTTCTGGTGTATTTACCACTCCTCCCAGTTCTGTGTCATCAGCAAACTTGCTGAGGGTACATTCTAACTCTTCATCCAGGTCGTTGATGAAGAAGTTAAACAAGGCTGGGCCCAGTACTGACCCCTGGGGGACACCACTAGTTACCGGACTCCAACTAGGCTCAGCGCCACTGATGACAACCCTCCAAGTTCTGCCATTCAGCCAGTTCTCTATCCACCTCACTGGCCACTCATCCAGCCCACACTTCCTGAGCTTCCCTATGAGGATGTTATGGGAGACCGTGTCGAAAGCCTTGCTGAAGTCGAGGTAGACAACATCCACGGCTCTCCCTTCGTCTACCCAGCCAGTCATGCCATCGTAGAAAGCTGTCAGATTGGTCAGGCATGATTTCCCCTTGGTGAATCCATGCTGACTACTCCTGATAACCTTCTTTTCCTCCACTTGCTTGTTGATGACCTCCAGGATAAGCTGCTCCATCACCTTTCCCGGGATGGAAGTGAGGCTGACCGGCCTGTAGTTCCCTGGGTCTTCCTTCTTGCCCTTTTTGAAGATTGGAGTGACATTGGCCTTTCTCCAGTCCTCGGGCACCTCTCCTGTCCTCCAGGATCTCTCAAAGATGATGGAGAGTGGCTCAGCAATGACATCCACCAGCTCCCTCAGCACTCGTGGGTGCATTCCATCGGGGCCCATGGATTTGTGGGCGTCCAGATCACTTAAGCGATTCCTCACACAGTCCTCCTCGACCAAGGGAAAGTCATCCTCTCTGTAGGCTACCTCTCTTACCTCCAGGGCCTGGAATTCCTGAGGGCCTGCCTTGGCACTGAAGACTGAAGCAAAGAAGGCATTCAGTAGCTCTGCCTTCTCTGCATCCTCCATCACCAGGACACCCGCCTCATTCAGCAGCGGCCCCAAATTGTCCCTAGCCTTCCTTTTGCTGCTGATGTAGTTGAAGAAGCCCTTCTTGTTGTTTTTGACATCCCTTGCCAGCTTCAGTTCCAGGCGGGCTTTGGCCTTCCTCGTTTCATCCCTGCACGCTCTGACCATATTCCTGTAGTCTTCCCAAGTGGCCTGCCCCTCTTTCCACATTCCGTGGACCTTTCTCTTCCACCTGTTCTCCACTAGAAGCTCCTTGTTCAACCATGCAGGTCTCCTGCCTCCTTTGCTAAATTTCTTTCTCAGGGGGATGCACCGCTCCTGAGCATGGAGGAAGTGACGTTTAAAGAGCGACCAGCACTCTTGGATGCCCCTGCCTTCGAGAGCCTTGGCCCACGGGATTCCTCCCAGTAGCTCCCTGAAGAGGCCAAAGTTAGCCCTTCTGAGGTCCAAGGTTTTGATCCTACTTATTGCCCTGCTTCCTCCATGCAGGATCCTGAACTCCACCATTTCATGGTCACCGCAGCCGAGTCTGACTCCAACCCTCACATCCTCCACTAGTCCCTCCTTGTTTGTTAATACAAGGTCCAGCAGAACACCTTTCCGTGTTGGCTCCTCCACCACTTGCATCAGAAAGTTATCATCGATGCTCTGTAGGAACCTCCTGGATTGCGCCTGCCTAGCTGTATGGTCTTCCCAGCTGATGTCAGGGTGGTTGAAGTCCCCCATGAGAACCAGGGCCTGTGATTGTGAGGCTGCTTGCAGCTGCCTGTAGAAGGCCTCATCAACTTCCTCCTTCTGGTCAGTTGGCCTTTAGTACACACCCACAGTAATGTCACCCTTAACTCTAACCCACAAGCTCTCAACTCGTTCCTCATTTGCCCCCAGGCCAAGCTCAATGCATTCCAGTTGCTCCCTCACATATAGAGCAACTCCACCACCTCTCCTTGTTGGCCTGTCTTTCCTAAAGAGTTTGTAGCCATCCATGACAGCATGCCAGTCATGCAAGTTGTCCCACGATGTTTCTGTGATGGTGACCAAGTCATAGCCGTCCTGCTGTATAATGGCTTCCAGCTCCTCCTGTTTATTGCCCATGCTATGTGCGTTGGTATAGATACACTTGAGCTGGGTGCAGGTGCAGCTGATATTGGTTATGTGGTTTTGTGAATCAGATTTTCCACATGGGTTCCCTGGAATCTTTCTGGGGCCAAATGCCCCCCAAGAAGTTTTGACACACACTAATCACAATAGTTTGCTGTGGTGATCAATATCTCTGGGCTGGCTGGTGCAGGTACAGTTCAGATCATCTGTAGCACAATCCACAAGAAATCCTTGGGACTTAATTTCTTGTGACTTAGAAAAATATCAATACAATTGTCCTTTTTGCCTTTTGTCTGGAACATGAGAGTTCTCCTGTTTCTTTTCGCCAGGTGTTGGTCTCAAGGGCTTTGCAGTTCCCAGTTTATAGGAGGAAAGTTGTTGAGAAAGGGGCAGGCTGAGAAGGGGGTTCATGGCCAGGCGCCGAAAAGGAGCTGCTAGACCTTACTGCATCATTAAGTTATGTGGCTGAGTGAGGGATATATCCTCCACTTTTCATTTTCTGTTGTTGCCTGACTCCTCACAAGAAGAACAGCTATAAGCTATAGAATCATAGAACGGTTTGCATTGGAATGGACCTTACAGAACATCTAGTTCCAATCCACCCGCCATGGGCAGGGACACCGTCCACCACCCAAGGTTGCTCAAAGCCCCATCCAATCTGGCCTGATATGGTCATTCAGGTATTTTTCAAAAAGGGAAATCACAGAAAGGAGTATGAAAACCTCAACTTATTTTTAATGCCTTCTTCAATAAGTACTGAATGTTCTCAGCACTGCAGGGGAAGCAGAAGGAGTGGTATACGCAGCCTATTTTTAGACTCTGAAGCATTACTGCCTGTGTATCCAGTAGTGTGTTACAGTTTTCCAAATGGTAGAACAGCCATTGAACTTGTTTAATTTCTTTAAGCCTATCTAAAACTCAATAATTGTCTTCCGCTGTCTGAATTTTTACTACCTATCATTAGTCTGGCTGTGTTGAAGCTTCCCATCACTTTAGCCAACCTGCCATTGCCCACCATGCAAATGCCTTGCAACCAGCAATACCTAAGGCTCTGATGTGGTGGCAGCTGCATAAATCTGCCTCATTTCCCGGGTTCAGTATGGACGAGGTAACTGCTCCTCTGGCTGGGAAAGGCAGTCGCTCCCACTCAACCGTTCCGTTTCACAGGAGGAGATTATAGGGGATTTCAGACATATAAGTTCTGGCAACACATTTGGATGTACATGCAGTTTTCATCTGCAGACAGCTCCATACATGCTGGAAGGACTGAATCCTTTGTGGGTACCCGTGCAGGAATATACTTTTGTACAGCCATTGGTTTTGCAGTTCATCAGCTCGTATCAGTCCCATATTCATGTTATCTGAGTTGTCCAACAGGACAGCACAGTGAGTGGAAGTTACTTTGCATGAATCCCCACGAGAACAGCAGAACTTGGCACTCTGGTATTGGTCTCCAAATATTTATTGATCCTTCGAGCCTCTTAGCTTTCCTGTAAATTCTTTAGGACTGTCTTCATTTCCTCGCTCTTCCTTTTAATTTCTTCTCCATTCTTCTCCCCATGAATCACAGAATTTGCACAGACTGAAGATGGTAATCTCAGTGTTTTCTCCAATGGAATTGATCTAATATGTTCTTGCATTCTTCTCTGCTTAGACTAAATCTAATATTTTTGCCATTTCACAAACCTCTATTCCTCATTATTGATAGCTACCATGTTGATCATATATCCTTCTTTCATATACTGGGACCATTCAATGCATCCTATATGTACGTACATAGGCCTTCTGTATGAGCGTGACACACTTAGTCCAATGTACTGATGGAAAAGAAGTGAGTAGTAACGTGTGCTATACAGCCTGAAGGTAATACAAAATAAATCAGGACAGTCATATCTATAGCTGACTGCAGAAATTGTCACCAGAACACTACATAAGTGGGCAATAAGCATGCAGGTGAAATTGAGTGCAAATAAAAGCATAGTCAAGCACAAGGAGAAAATGATCTTGGCTACGCACACCCGTCCACAGCCTTTGATTTATCCCTTATGAGCCAAGGAAGAGCTCTCACTGTCAATGTGACTAGTTGCCTGAAAATATCACTCAGTGCTTGGAAATGCTCAGAAAGGCAAGTAGACTATTATTAGGCATGTGGTCAGTAGTGTGACTCTTGCAGTAGACTACAAAATGTTTGTATATTTGGATTTTATACCTTTTATTAGTGTAGCCAGTTGCTAGGCATGCAAAAACTTTTCTGCATCTCAGGAAGAGAGAGCAAAATGAGAAACGTCGTTATGCTGCCACATAAAAGCATATAAATGCATCTTCAATGTGGCTCGCAGTCGTGGTCATCCCAGCTTAAAAATACAATAAATTCAAAAGCTACAGAGATAAGAGATATGGAACAGCTGCTTCTGAGAGCAGAAAAATATAGCTTAAGATTCCTCAGCACGTAATAAAAGATAAGACACCGCACTCTGCTAGAAGCATACACAAGAACTGGTGCTCCAGTGAAAAATAATAGGGAAATACAATTGATTTTTCTCACAATACAAGGACTATGGCCATCTACGAAAGTTATTGGGCAGTAGGTTTTAAGCGAACAAATGGAAGTGCTTTTTCATGGAGTGTTCAACTGAATTGTGGAACTCACTGTTTTGCGCTGCTGTAAAGACGAAGGGGAAATCAAGAATACAGAAAATTGTAGGGACATGAGAAGATCAGAAATTTAGGTATCGCTGACTAGAAGAGGGAACAGATGTCCAAATGCCCTTGCGTGCACAGGACATTTAGCAGACTTGTGAAATTAATTTATCCTGTGAAAGGTCTTGGCACAGATAAAAGAGAGGGTATTCTTTGAATTAGCATGATGACTGCAAAGAGTTAAAACTTGCTCTGGTATGATACAAGACTTAGCAAGTCTACAAACTAAGTTATTCCCTATTTTAAAACCCTGAATTTGCTACACTTGTAAGATCTCTGCTCTGTGGTGAGCCAGTTGATCCATGCTGGTTTCAGACACAATACTCCATAATTCGTGGACGAATCTTAAACAAGCACACATCCCCAGACACTTTTGCCTAGTTCCCCTCACTGCCATGGTTGCATTTTTGCCTCCGCTGTTCCATAGAGCTTAGCAGCCATGGAATTAGCCACAGAATAACTTCTTTGTTGTGATCCCAGCTCTCTATCTGCTCCCACTCAGGCTTCATTTGCAGAGTTATTTCCTGGACAAATCTGGCTTTTCCAACTCTTTTTGCTAAGTGACTAACAGGTAAGAGTTTGTGACAGACACTTGCCAAGCGGGGTGGCACAGCGACGTCTCGAATACACACTGCCTTCACAGAGTCACAGAAGCACAGATGGTAGGGGTTGGAAGGGACCTCTGTGGGTCATTTAGTCCAACACCCCTGACAAAGCAGGGTCACCTACAGCAGGCTGCACAGGACCGCTTCCAGGTGGATTTTGAATATCTCCAGAGAAGGAGACTCCACAACCTCCCTGGGCAGCCTGTTCCAGTGCTCCGTCACCCTCAGAGGGAAGAAGTTCTTCCTCATGTTCAGATGGAACTTCCTATGCTTCAGTTTGTGCCCGTTGCCCCTTGTCCTGTCACTGGGCACTACTGAAGAGAGTCTGGCCCCATCTTCCTGACACCCACCCTTAAGATATTTATAAGCATTTATTAGGTCTCCTCTCAGCCTTCTCTTCTTCAGCCTGAACAAGCCCAGCTCCCTCAGCCTTTCCTCATAGGAGAGATGCTCCAGTCCTGTAACCATCTTAGTTCACTTTTCAGGAGTTTTGACCACAGAATTATGCCAACCTGAGGGCTGAAGAAATTGCGTGTTCACCTGACAGATTTGTGCCAGGAGATGGCCTTGAAGAGACACAGCAATCTTCTTTATGGCAGTTTGCCACGACAGCTTATGTAGTTCCTTTAATCACTATAAACGCTGTTGAGAAAAGAACTCCCTCACCAGCAAGAACTGTGCAAAAGAGCATTTGCCACCTGAATTTGGCCATTGGCCTGAGGCCTCTTCTGGCTACAGCCAAAGGCAAAAGCTGTATTTAGCAGAGAGGAGAAGGTGTGGGCGTGAAGCAGGGCTCAGCAGGGGCAGAGAGCAAAGAGTGATCATTACCCAGGTTAATTTGCAAGAGCAGAGCAGAGTGAATGGCTTTGGGGCATCTTTTATCTGAACACAGCGCTGGGTAGCCCCAGGCCTGTGCATGGGATCTTCGCTTGATGCAGTGCTGAAGTGAAATATTGCACTTCACCTCCACTGCCTCACTCCAGCTGCTCTTGCGAAGCATGACAGGCTATTTGGCCAAGCTGAACAGATGCCGTTCCAGGCAACACTTGCCAAATTCATCCTTGTGACATCCCAGTGGAGTTTCCTTTTTCCACATAACACAAGTCACAGCAGTTCAGGGAGCATCTTTTTAGCCAAATCAAAGCTCAAGAGCTCTGCAAGGGCAACCTGTTAGAGCTGTGCCTCCTCACTGTGCCTGCCCCGGCAGTGCTGCCGAAGGGGTGCCGGTCGCTCACCTAGCAGGGGCAAGGGCTGCTGCAGCACCCACGGCAGCCGCCTGTCCCCATGTCCCCTGTGCTGCTTGGCAGCCCAGCTGGGGATGTGAAGGTGTCTTGCAAATGTCCCAGCGAGTCTGGCCATGGCAGGCGGAAGCGGCTGTGTGATACCCTGTCTCTGCAGAAGCTGCCCTTGGCTTTAACTTTCGTCTCCTTCCCTGCACAGCACCGTGTCTCCTCTCCTCCTGGACATGTGAGCCTTGTGGCTCTGGAGGTCCAGGCAACTCCTGACATGGGGGACCCAGACAGGGTAGTGGTTTGGATAACTGTGTAGCAGTGTGAGAGCACCACAGAGGGGTGAGCACGAAAGCTGCTTCCCAAGGTAGCTGTTAGACTGCTTGTGCCCCCAGGTCTGCAGACTGACAACCCCTCCATTTCACACCCCAGCTCACGAGACAGTAGAGCTGATTTGTCACTGATTGAGCCCATGCATCAGATCTCTGTTTAAATGGTTGCATTGCTTTGTCAGCAATAGCCTGTTGGAATGAACTGAGAAGCTCATTTTTGTGTTTTATCACAGCTAACATTTAAGCTTGTAGCACTTCGCAAGCAGAGGATGAGAGAGTCCCACCAGATTTCCCTATCCCATTCCCATGTTTCATTTTACTGTCTCCCTTTACTTTTTCCTTGCTGTCAACACACTCCTACCTGCTTTACTTTGCGCCCTTAACACCTCCTCCTCCTCCTCCTGCCTTTGCCTGGCTACCAGGCATGGGGCTGCTGCTGGCACCAGCCTCTCCACTGGGAAAGGACAGGGCTCCTGCAGCCAGGGCAAGGATGGCTGCTGGTAGTGCATTGGAGGATAAGCCTAGCAGAAGAAGTTGGGTAGTGTGTTGGTGTCTGCAGATCAAAGAAGTGTAGGCAAATGTCGGTTCAAAAGTCATACTACAATTTTTCAGTGGACTTTTTTAACTGCCCACAGGAAAGAAGCCTGAAACTCAGCCCCATAACAAGCTGTCTGTAAAACTGATTTTTTTGTGATAACCTATCTCTCCTTTTACAGCACCTTTTGCAGTCTGGATAGATTTTTTTATATGTTGTACTCAATTTAGAAATCTAAGGTGAAACACTAGAACACCTGTTGCCTGATAGGATATGACCTCATAATTTTAAAAAATATTTCTCAGAGGATATCCAAGACTAATTCATGGTATTTACTTTTTTCCCAGCAATAGCAGACTTACACAGCAGCAACACCAAGGAATCCCATGGGTGTATTCCTGATTCAGACAGTTTGTGAGGAGAAAATGCATGTACAAGTAAGAGAAGTTGTTTCAACCTATAAGCTGAGAAAAGAAAAACAAAGAACCAAGTGAAAGTATGAAAAATAAAGAAGAGGAAAGGAAGAAGGGTGTGCAGCATCCCATGGAAACATCAGTGCAATGTCTGCCTGGAAACAAGTGTGGGGACAGGAGAAACACAAATTATGCTGAGAAATAAAGCAGCCTCAAAGGTAGACACAGTATGCAGGAGGCCCTCATTAGACACTACAGTTATAGCATTAAAGTTATCTGTCCACTGGAAGAAGTTTGAAGAGAGCACAGCCACAAAATGAAGTTCCTTCAGCTACACCCCATTTGGTTTACTCTTTTATTGATGAAAATTTCTTCCCATTTAGGATAGTGTAGCATATTCCTTTTCTAACAGTTTAGCTTGAACTATCCTTGTCCTGAAGAATTCCCTCCCTAGAATTTAGAGTAGCCCATCTGAAGATGAGTTTCTTTTGCCTCTCTGCAGCTTTTGACACAGAGGTAAGATTTGCGGGGGGAGATTTTGTGCTCTTAGTCATATCTTCACCTCTTGCCTATAGCAATTAAGTAAAGGTGGACAGAACTGACATAACTGCATCCTCAGGTAACTGGTGGGGCTGAATACAGAGGCTGGCACGTGCATGCGTGTGAGAGGGTGAGAAGCTGGCAAGGGTGTGAAGAAGTTAACAATCCTTCAAACCCTCCACCAGCAAAAGGCCTCATCAGTGCAAGTCGTGACGGGCTTGACAGTATTTCACTTGGCTTGTGTTGAGACCCCAATTTTGAGAGCAGAGAATCAAACTATTAACTTATAAAAATAAGGAATAAGCCTCCTCAACTATACAGATATGGAAGGAGAAATCAAGACATCAGAGCGGTTTCTCAGCAGAGGTACCTGCAGAGGAAGCACAGTCACTCTTTCTTCACCAAGCTTTACACCGTGGCAGACAGCAGGGAGGCAGCTGCACAGCTAAACTTCGCTGTCTGTGAGACTAGGTAAATAAAACAAAGCATGGTCAGACCTCTTGCCAAATTTGTGTGTTTGTTGCCAAGGTCATGCTCTGCAGAACAGAGCTTTTCCAAACACTATAACCCCTCCAAATCATTACTAATAGATAGGATAGGATAGGATAGGATAGGATAGGATAGGATAGGATAGGATAGGATAGGATAGGGTAAGGTATGGTAGGGTAGGGTAGGGTAGGGTAGGGTAGGGTAGGGTAAGGTAGGGTAGGGTAAGGTAGGATAAAATAGAATAGAATAGAATAGAATAGAATAGAATAGAATAGAATAGAATAGAATAGAATAGAATAGAATAGAATAGAATAGAATAGAATAGAATAGAATAGAATAGTTCAGTTGGAAGGGACCTACAACGATCATCTAGTCCAACTACCTGACCACTTTCAGGGCTGATCAAAAGTTAAAGCATGCTATTAAGGGCAATGTCCAAATGCTTCTTAAACACTGACAGGCTTAGGGCATCGACCACCTCTCTAGGAAGCCTGTCCCAGGATTTGACCACCCTCTCAGTAAAGAAATGTTTCCTAATGTCAAGTTTGAGCCTTTGCTGATGCAGCTTTGAGCCATTTCTTGTTCCTTGAGAAAGTCAACAGCGCCTCCCAGTTTGCTAATGATGCTTTCAACTCCTGCATCCAGATTATTGATAAAATCTTTGAACATAACTGGCTCCAGAGTTGAACCCTGAGGAACACCACTGGTGGCCAGTTGCCAGCCAGATGTAGCCCCATTCACTACAACTCTTTGAGTCCTGCCATTCAGCCGGCTCCTCACCCAGCGCACCGTGTTCCTGCTCATCTCACAGTTGGACATCTTGTCCAGAAGAATGCCGTGAGGGACAGTATCAAAAGCCTTACTAAAATCCAGAAAAACTACATCCACTGCCTTCCTTTCATCTGCTAGGTGGGTGACCTTATCATAGAGGGATACCAGATTATTTAGACAGGATTTTTCTTTCATGAACCCTTGTTAACTGTGCCTGATGACTGTCTTTCAATAGCAGCCAGTATGATCTTCTCCCTAATTTTTTTAGATACTAAGGTTAGACTAACAGGTCTGTAGTTCCCTGGGTTTTCCCTCACGCCCTGCTTGTAAATTGGAGTAACATTGGCTAGCTTCCAGTCAACAGGGATCTCCACAGACTCCCAAGACCTTTGGTAGATGATCAAGAGGGGTGCTGCCATAACATCCGCTAGCTCCTTCAGTACTCTGGGATGAGTCCCATCAGGTCGCATGGACTTGTGTACATTCAGCTGATACAGCTGGTCCCTTATACATATATACATACGCACATGTTGAACTTGTACTCTGTCTCTGTGTGTGTATATATATATATAAAAATAATGCTTATCTGTTGAAATATGTATACAAGAAATTATAGAAGCTAGTGCCCAAGACTTACCCTTGTGGTCTGCATTACTTAATGAAAGAATATGTGAAGCCATTAGAAAATGAATACCAGAGGTACACAGATGGGCAGAATGAGCTTCCACCAAGGTTAACTGTTTCATGAAAGTAAGAATTTGGGATGACCTCTAGCTAGATGCCACTCCAAATGACACTGAGGTTGTATATATACTAACAAAGAGGACCTTCTACCAAAACTCTGGACTGAGAGTACGCATTGGATTGTGCAAGTGGAAAGGACTTGGTGAACAATTTTTCTGGCCAAGGAACAGATCCTGGTAATGAGGAGAATTTCAGGTGGAAAGCTGTAGAATTTACCCTGTGACTCATTTCTCCTACCACATAAATGAACACAGAAATAACCTGAGGCTGTGGACAGGTTGAACATGGCCTTAGGAAACAGACCTAAGCAGGTCCAAATGCTGGACATCATCTGACCAAATGTGCGTTCCTGCAACTGAAATTGTTACATTTGCTGACTAAAATGTCACCAGTGAGAAATAAAGAATGGCACGTTCCAGGTCAGAACACCAAGTAGAGCAATGAGTCAGGCCTAGGTGTGCCAGTTTCTCCCAATTAGCTGCAAAGAGTCTAGAAAACTAGCTCAGACTTGCATGTCAAGAGAGGAGAACTTCCAAAAGTTGGAGAAGTGCACTTCTGTGTGAACAGAGTGAGTAATTTCCAATGAAACACCCATGACAACAGCACTTTTTCTGAGCTGCTGCGAGTATGGAGCTCACTGAGATGTGAGATAAGATACAGAATTCCAGAGGCCCAATTTCTATGGCAAAAAGCCCTAGCTGGAGTGATGTGGCCCATTCCAGGCGTGCACAAGACACACGCTGTCTTCTTATTTGTGTTTGTCTGAAGGTACAAGGGTTAATGCTTAAAGAAAATGTTATAGTCAGCTCTAGGTAGATGCGGCACATCTGTGCATCCGTTTGGCTTGCAGGATCCCACCACTAAATCTCAGCCCTCTCTCAGAATTATCAGTAAACTCTGCTTCCCTTGAGTCCCTTTCAGCTTCATTCTCACGGGTGAGCACAGCTAGTTAGTTATCCCCTGGATAACTACACAGAGACCTGACTCGAGCACCCACGAACGCAAACCCATGGGGTAAGCGTGCCCTGCCTACCCACTGCACGCACAACTTAGAGCAGCCGAGAGGTGACTGCTGCAGCCCTGAACTTCCGTGTTGCTCAGCAGGCGCCTTTTTGGAAGCTGTAAAACTTACTTGTTTAGTTCTTAGCCGCAGTAATCATATCTGACAGCTCAGGGTCTGTATGCTCAAGCTTTCATTCTTGACTAATGACAGCAGTACAGAAGGGACTACGTTAGTGCGGCTCATTTCTGCACGTTTACCCCATTGATGTTCGTGGAGCTCTATGGATACAGCACGTGTTCAGAGCTGACATTGAATGTGAAACAACTTGTGGATACAAAAGTAAATAAACCCACTGACGACCCCCCACCCGCCCCAGACCTCTGAATTACAAGGTACAGTAGAAGCACATACTGAAAGCTGCCCTCACGCACTGATCTTCTCAACTTCTGTGTTTTGCTCAGCAGTGCTACGGCAGATGTTAAGCTCACGAGCCATGGAATTTTCCCTTTACGTATATACTGGAGCATAATAAGCATGAAATATAAATGCATTCAAAAAGACTTCCTTCCTTCTAAGGACTCTGTCTGGATTAGGTTAGCAGAGCTCTTAGCATTTCAGTGACTTTAATTTCATTTCCCAAATATTACCTGAGGTGGGATTTGCAGGTTTTAGACCTGGCTTGGGTGCACACTTAAGCTGATGCAGACAGCTGTTAAAAATCACCACATATAAGCTTATCCTAAGCATACAAATGAGAAAAGAAAACTTCGATTTCCCCACTCTTTTTCTTTCTTGATTACACATAAGCGTTCATCAATTTGCATAGTTACCTATTTACTATGAATAGAGCAGCCTCATGAAATTATTGAGTTGTGATTGGACACAACATGAGTTATATTACTGCGAATTACACACTTTGGGTAAGAGATATCATTAAGAGGTTTGTTTGCCTGGAATGGATAGTAAAATGAGTTTATCTTAGATCAGTTGAAAAGTTTCAAATTCCCATTTCTTGAAGTGTTTTTTTCAGCTTCACCCTGCCGGATTTCTTGTAAAATATAGAGAGTTTATGAACGATAATGAAAAGCACAGCCAAAGCATTTGTTTTATGGGGGCAGATAAGATTATCTTTCCTTACCAATTCAAATGATAGACATTGCTCAAGACTATTTAAAACTGCTATGCAAGAGTCATAATATCATTAATTATCCTGCAAATACCAGGTGGTGTTTCAAATATGCAACAGTAATGATGAACTCTGAAACTTATCATGTCTAATTTACCTCTTCGAAAGCTAATTGCAGGAGTTTCAAATATAGAACATGTGGTAAACGCAAAGTCTCCATAGACAGAGGCAATATTTCCACTAACCTGTCGTTACAGAAGCCAGAAACACAACCTTTTCCTTTCAAACACACTCTGACTCTTGTTCATGCCCTTCTTACCATGATTCTGTTGCTAAACTGTGGAAGAAATATTACTAATTACGTCCACAACTGATAAACCACCGGAGAGCGGCCAAACACGGCTTATGCAGCTCCAGTGCTGTTGCTGAGACCCCCTAAGCAGGAGAGAGGGTGTAAATCCACCCTTCACCTCGGCAGTGGCCGACCACATTGCTTTTTTCAATATAACCGTGGCTCTTCTCATAGCTGTGTGAGGAAAGTCATGAATTTTATTTAGCGCTCACTGCACCTGCAGCCTTGCCATGCTGTGAATGTGCAGGAGCAATTTCAAAGGAATGTTTGTGTCGAGAACAATAAAATTCATCCATTTGTTCTGTGTACGTTGCAACATTCCTGCTACCTCCTAGATGAAGGGTAATGAGTCCTTACTTGTCCACTCCAGAAAGGTGGTTCTTCAGCAGTATTTTTCTCCCCATCAGCTTCAGGGTGCCTGGGCCAGGGTGAGGCATGCACTGTGGAACAGGTATTAGCCATAAGGAATCACAGACTTCCCTGTGGATACCCAGGGAGTTTGTGTGAAGCACCCCACGCTGTCTCAAGTCCCATCAAAGACAAGAGTGTAATTTGTGGATTCAGCTACCATAACATTAAAAGATGACTTTCAGCTACTTCAAGCTGACTGTACTCTGCAATCACAGAATCACAGAATGGTAGGGGTTGGAAGGGACCTCTGTGGGTCATCTAGTCCAACCCTCCTGCCGAAGCAGGGTCACCTACAGCAGGCTGCACAGGACCGCTTCCAGGTGGATTTTGAATATCTCCAGAGAAGGAGACTCCACAACTTCCCTGGGCAGCCTGCTCCAGGGCTCCGTCACCCTCAGAGGGAAGAAGTTCTTCCTCATGTTCAGGTGGAACTTCCTATGCTTCAGTTTGTGCCCATTGCTCCTTGTCCTGTCACTGGACACTACTGAAAAAAGCTTGGCCCCATCTTCCTGACACCCACCCTTAAGATATTTGTAAGCATATACTAGGTCCCCTCTCAGCCTTCTCTTCTTCTGGCTGAACAAGCCCAGCTCCCTCAGTCTCTCCTCATAGGAGAGATGCTCCAGTCCCCTCACCATCCTCGTAGCCCTCTGCTGGACTCTCTCCAGTAGCTCCTCATCTATCTTGAAGTGAGGAGCCCAAACCTGGCCAGAGTACTCCAGGTGAGGCCTCACTAGGGCAGAGTAGAGGGGAAGGAGAACCTCCCTCGACCTGCTGGCCACACTCCTCCTAATGCACCCCAGAATGCCACTGGCCTTCTTGGCAGCCAGGGCACATTGCTGGTTCGTGGTTAACCAGTCATCCACCAGGACACCCAGGTGCCTCTCCACAGAGCTGCTCTCCAGCAGGTCCGCCCCGAGTCTGTACTGGTGCATGGGGTTGTTCCTCCCCAGGTGCAGGACCCTGCACTTGCCCTTGTTGAACCTCATCAGGTTCCTCTCTGCCCAACTTTCCAGCCTATCCAGGTCATGCTGAATGGCAGCACAGCCTTCCGGTGTATCTACCACACCTCCCAGTTTGGCGTCATCAGAAAACTTGCTGAGGGTACATTCTAACTCTTCATCCAGGTCGTTGATGAAGAAGTTAAACAAGGCTGGGCCCAGTACTGACCCCTGGGGGACACCGCTAGTTACCAGCCTCCAACTAGACTCAACACCACTGATGACAACCCTCTGAGTTCTGCCATTCAGCCAGTTCTCTATCGACCTCACCGACCACTCATCCAGCCCACACTTCCTGAGCTTCCCTATGAGGATATTATGGGAGACTGTGTCGAAAGCCTTGCTGAAGTCTAGGTAGACAACCTCCACGGCTCTCCGTTCATCTACCCAGCCAGTCATGCCATCGTAGAAAGCTGTCAGATTGGTCAGGCATGATTTCCCCTTGGTGAATCCATGCTGACTACTCCTGATAACCTTCTTTTCCTCCACTTGCTTGTTGATGACCTCCAGGATAAGCTGCTCCATCACCTTTCCTGAGATGGAGGTGAGGCTGACCGGTCTGTAGTTCCCTGGGTCTTCCTTCTTGCCCTTTTTGAAGATTGGAGTGACATTGGCCTTTCTCCAGTCCTCGGGCACCTCTCCTGTCCTCCAGGACCTCTCAAAGATGATGGAGAGTGGCTCAGCAATGACATCCACCAGCTCCCTCAGCACTCGTGGGTGCATTCCATCAGGGCCCATGGATTTGTGGACATCCAGATCACTTAAGCGATTCCTCACACAGTCCTCCTCGACCAAGGGAAAGTCATCCTCTCTGTAGGCTTCTTCTCTTTCCTCCGGGGCCTGGGATTCCTGAGGGCCTGCCTTGGCACTGAAGACTGAAGCAAAGAAGGCATTCGGTAGCTCTGCCTTCTCTGCATCTTTCGTCACCAGGATACCCGCCTCATTCAGCAGCGGCTCCACATTGTCCCTAGCCTTCCTTTTGCTGCTGATGTAGTTGAAGCAGCCCTTCTTGTTGTTTTTGACATCCCTTGTCAAGTCAGGGTATCAGACCATGGATGACCTGGTGAAAGAGAGCAGGAGCAATTTTCATTCATCTGTGTGGCAGCTGCCAAAGGGTTATTGACAACAGCAGGGCCAAGGTATCTTCAAACTTGAGCCCTACTGGAGCTCTGCTTGAGCTCAGCTTCCTTCACATGTGTACTGCAATACGTATCACCCACTTTCCCATTGGTTACGAACTTGTATCGCTTGTTCTCCACCCATGTTTTAATTAGTTCACATGGTTGTCTCCCTGGTAAGTATGCATCTGAGGTCCAGTCATTAGTAACATCCCCTGTTTAACATACAGGATCTTCTTCCCACAGCGGTGGAGACCTGTCTGTTCTCACAGCCCCCGTGGCACCTCATCATGCTATCTCTTGGGCATGGGCAGCTCCCTGAGTACCCCTTTCCAGGCCTTGCGAGTGCCTCCCACCTGGCTGGCTTCTGGGACCGCTTGGTCACAGGTGAGGCCATCTTTCAAGACTTGAGTGGCCACTATTTTTCCTCCACTTCTCACTGCCTCTGCATCACTGCACAACTGGATGAGCTTTACTCCCAGTTACACTCTTTCACAGGCTGCTACACCAACTGTGAATGGCTGGGACGTGTTGAAATGCAGCCTCGTCCCTCACTCCCGAACATGTGAGTGCTCAGGGGGTTGGAAATACAGCACCCTGGCACTGGGACAACCACCTCCAGGGTTAACTCCTTTCCTCCACCCACTCTGCTTGCCAGTGGAGGTAGAGAGGGACTGACCAAGCAGGTAGCTACTCTAATGGCACCTCTAATAGGCAGAGATGAATCTGTGGGTTTTCACTTCAGGATTGTACACTGGGCAGGTGCGCGCAAACAAAGGCAAGGAGAAATGCATAGATATCATCCTCCATGCTTTACCTTGCATTCACTGTTGTCACTGAGGACTCCTTCATGTGCTACGCAGGGCCAGCAGTGTTGATGGCAGGAAGGGTCTGTCCCCTGCGGTATTTCAATGGGGACTGCCAAAGAACACCTCCAGGCACCCTTTGTTTCAGCTTGCTGCTCCAGCCGTGTTGCACCTCCAGAGTTGTCTGTGCAAAACTCTGTGATCTAATGGACCTCAGCCTGCAGTAAGATAAGATATGAAAGAAAAAGAAAAAACTGATAAGGAAAATGCCTACATATCGATGTATAAGAAAAACAGAGCTTCTAGGGAGATACAGCATCTTTGCTAAACCAGCTGTGAAAACAGAGAAAAAAACAGACAAGTTTTCTGAAGTTACACAGCATGGATGGGCATGACTTCAGGCAAGATCAGAGGAGCCTGAAATAATCCACATTTCATGAAAAAAGCAAGAAAGTAAATTCAGAGCTAGAACTGAGCTATAGAATTGCCAGGCACAGAGGAGGCGAACCACAGCACAGAAAGCTATCTGTGTTTCTCCATGTGTTATGTGAGATACTCCTCTCAGGAACTGCCACTGTAAGCTGGGCTCCCTGTCATCTGCAGCAGAAAGACGCTTGGGTCTAAGGAATCTGGATCTCACAGATCCAGAAAAAAATAATGACCTTGTGCTTGGAATAAAGCTATTTTCCCCGGCTGCCTGTCTGTTAAGGGCAGAAGGCAGCAAGCGGAAGCGGAAATGGGCTGCTTGTTGAGTTGTACGACCCAGCCCCTCTGTGAGTGGTTACTCATCTCTCCGCAGTAGCTCCTGCTAAGTTTTACGTTGTGCAGATGTATTCTTTATGAAAGTCCTTGAATTACCATCCATGGTTTTATTCTGATTCTATGGGACTCATCCGTCTTGCCTGGCTGAGCACTTTGCAGACTCCTACTTGACGTTAACTGCCCCTGAAAACACTGAGACTTGGTCCAGTCTCCCTTGAGAAAGTGGGTGTAGGTCACACAGGTCCGAAGCCACGGAGGGGTTTAGATGCCTAACACTCAGTGTCAGCCTGGGTCAGCAGCACCCTGTACTAGTACTAGAGGCTTTCTTCTCTTCTCTAACTTTGGGTGCCCAAGGCACCTATTACCGGGCAAAAGTCACACACTTAAGAGATGTTCAAGCATTCATGTAGATACGTAGTCTCTGGAGGAAATTCTGCTTCCATTTCCACCCCAGCAAAGCTGCTGAGAGCCACAGCAAAGTGTGAATGCAAATGAAGATGCTGTTTGACTCATAACAATTTGTGCCTTGACAGGCAGGGAGCAAACACAGCGCAGACATTGCCCCAGAGAGTTCCCAGTCTACAAAAGCAAACAAATGAAAAACAGTCAGAAAGAGCTGGTGAAACAGGAATAGAATGAGAGTTTTGCCATGCTTATTGGAAAAGGGCAGAGTGAAATTATCTTCCTACCAGCTTAAACCAATTTTTTCTGGTAATAGTAATTCTTACTGTTGTTCAGGATTATGTCCCCAAATGTGACAACGAAAAAGAATTTTTTGGAACTCCCAAATGGAAATACAGGGCAGGGCTCTCCAAAGACCACTCACTGTGAGTGTAAAATATGCAAGCTGTGGATCTTCTGGCTCTGGACTGCACCGGCCAATAGATCCATCTCCTCCTGCTTCTGTCCACAGGTAGCAGTGATTTGACTCAGGACCACGAGGTTTCTAGAAGTGCCAGCACACCAGTAGTAAGGGCAATGGTTCAGACAGCTGGTCAAGTCTTGCTTTCATCCAGACAAACCTTCCACACGGAAACTTTTCTGGAAAGCCAACTGCAACACAAATAGCAATTGCAGATATGAGAGCTGCTGAAAGCTAACAACCTGAAACGGTTTCCCCACCTAAAGATCACTGCTGAATTCAGACTCCATATGCAAACGAAACACTAGTGTTGGCTAAGTCCACTGTTTAACGAAAAATACCATTCTGCATTGAACCCCACTAAAGAATATTACTGAACTTATCATACAGATTTTCTTCATGGGTTTCTTCAAGGAAAATGACATTTTAGAAGGGACTGTAAATCCAGACTAAGCAGAGAAAAAACAGTATAACCACATAATAAGATAAAAGTAGATCTGTGTGTACATAAGACGTAAAGAGAGATATCACCCTTGTAATCATGTCTCATAACCAGATGATGTTCTAAATCAGCCTGAGGAGTCAGTCGTCATTCTGGACTCTGGGGGTGTCTCCCTTAGGAGGAGGACCTGAAGAGGTACTTATTTGCTATGATGCTGTCAAATTTCGAAGAGTAGACACAGAGGCCCCCTGTCCCTGCAATCCTGACAGCTCCGATCACCTGTTTTTTTCTTAGATGTCCTAAGAGAGCCACTGGATTGCAGTGGGTAGGTTACTGGAGAGGGGGAGGAGGAAGCTGAGGGAGCACTGACCCTTCCTGGGGCAGTCCCAGTGCTGCCTTGGTGCGTGACAGGGACTATGCATCCCTCCTTCACGCTGCCGCCACGTCTAGTCCTGACACAGATCCACCCACCCTCCTTCGGCTTTCCCTGTTTGGAGCAGGGGCTCCCATTGCTTTGGCTGTCTGTGGCTTTCTGACCGGCGAGGGGCAGCTGGCATGCAGGGCAGCAGCCTCAGGCAGGATCCACCTGTCACCCAGGCATGGCAGCTACGTGCAGCTGTCTTGAAAATGATGTTCTTTCTTACAAAGGCCAGAGTAAAAACACCCAAGAATGGCACGTAGGCACAATAATCAAGGTGAAAGGACGACGTCAAAAATAGGAAAATAGCAAGAAAGCTAGGGAGTATACCAGCAAGAAAAAAGTCCAGAATAGAAAATTGGGCAATCGAGGTGGCGGGGCAATCAGCCGAGGCCACGGATGTGATTGCCAGAAGGCACCACCCCATCAGCCTGAAGAGTCCAAGGCCCTCAGTGGATGGGAACTGCCACGGCTCCACTCAGGCCAAGCTGGGGGCTGGCCCGTTTGTTCCTAAATCCTACACACTGCACACCGTTGTTTACCCGACAGCACTTTTAAAGCTGAAATCCCAGTTTTCACCACGTCCTTTAGAGAGGAAGTGTCAGGCTTTATACCAGTGTGTTAAAAAAGACTAGAAAAAGCTTAAAAACTTCAGCATTGATACAGGAATCAAAGGATATACGTTGTGTTCAGAGGCCATTTGTCTGTTTAGAAATCAAGTGGAAATTTCCATTATTTTAATCCTTCCTTTGAAATGTGTTGCTCTTTTCCCTCGTAACTTTCTTGAAAGGAAAACAGGAGATTATAGGTATTGTCTACAATACCTGTTTTCCATGCAAATGCTTCCTATGTTTATTTTTTATTTACTGCAGCAAGTTGTAATTGCAGTTATTGTTTGTTTAAACAGGATAAATAAATACTGTACCATGTAATATTATGTGTAGTATAAATACTATACTATAAATAACATATTTGTTATATCTCTAGAACGTATAGGTGTCGCACCTTAACTTCAGCCTTGGGGACTAATTTCTAGCAGGTTGCTATAATTGTGTAGGGTGAGTGTTCAATAGGTGAAAGGACCCTGCAAAGGTGGGATGAACCCACTTGTAATCAGTGTTCTTACGAGCTGATGGAAGTTTGACTGATTGAAATAACTCTGAGGAGCTTTAGTGGTTATGGAACCACTGAAAAGGCAGTGCCTCTTCTCAAAGTCCAGATCTTATTATATATTTGTATTTATTAAGTATTATATATCAACATGAGAGCCGGCAAATCTGTGATCCTCACTCCTTCACACATTTCAGAAATGAGTTAACGTGCACTTTATTCCTGGAGTCCCAGTGTTGTAGGAAGAAAATGAAGTTTGAGAAGGGGCCATTAAAAACGCAGCAAAGCGGGACCCACCGCTGCCCTGCCTACTGATTCCTATCATGTTTTGCAGGTCTAACTACCATTTGTCTTTTTAATTTGGTCAAATTGTCTTTGAAAAAAAGAAACCTATGCACAAAGAAATACTGCTATTCAGTTACGTTGTACAGATGTCGAGGGACAGATCACATTTATTATTGTTTAGGCTTCTACATTACTTACTCCATTTCATCAATAGCTGTGTCAGTGCATGCAGGAACAAAAATAAATCCTAATGAATACTACAATGACAGAAAGCAGTTGAACCGAAGTGTGGGACATACTCTAAGCAGTGAAGAATGGCTGAGGGAAAACTGGCAAATGATTACTAACGGACCCAGAAATGCTCTGTGAGGGTGTGGAAGAACATACTTCCACTAGAAATGCACTAAAGGAAGGAATTTCAGGGCTTCTTCATGCTCCTAACAAGCCACACAGGCAGTTTGGACTTAGACTGGGACAAACTTATTATGACTTGCAGGATCTTGCGCTGAGTCAGAGATGGGTCTCGGGTAAGAAGTAGACAGCAGGATACAGTTCCCCTCTTGCTGAACCACCCAGCATTTCACCATCGGCTTCCCAGAAGCAGGACACTGCTTTACATCCAAGAATCCAGTTCAGTAAATCCGTTAGAAAATACTCCGTAGTAAACAGACAAATCAAGCACATGTTGCTGCACAGCAAGGCTAAATCTGCTCCGGACCACGCCGCAACGCGCTCCCCTCTCAGCAGCACGAATACAACTGTTCTGTCTCTGGTTGTCCGCTCTTTCTTCTCCATCCCTAGGCTTCACATAGACTTCACGTAAAGTCCAGTGTGGGCATGAAAGGAATTCCTTTGCAGAAGATCAAAAATCCATTGTGGCTTGCCTTGCTTTGCTGCACGCTGTCATTCCTGTGATTGCTCCTTCTGGCAGAGCTCCATTGTCTTAAAATAGACCGTCTCTGGCAGGGCAGTCGTCACACTCCGCAGTTTGTTCTGAACGCCGAGAAGCACCAGCACTTCAGGAGCCCGACAGCTGCTTTTTTTCCAGCCAGTGATCAAGACAAATTTTCTGAGCATGTTTCTGTGCCGAACATCTTTCTGGCCAAACTGATGCTCCCATCATTTGCCTTTCATCTTTCCAATTACATGAAAGAATTTTTCATGGGCTTTCCTGTAACGACATTTATTGTCACATCTTTCGTATGTGGGCACCTACCTGTAAGCTATGTGGCATTGACACTAAAGTAAAACTGAGCCTGAATATTGCAGGCTTAGATAATTAAGGTAGTATGACAGAGGCTTTATTTAGGGGTCTTTCCACCTCCTATACTCTGTGCCAAGGAGTTTTTTCCACTGTGTTGAAATCTTGCTTGTCACGCCAGTTCCCACAGTAGGAAACGAGTGCCCCAAGAATCAATAGGAAACTGAGTCATCAGGGCCTTTGCTAAGTGAACACAGCATTATTCACACACTTAGAGTTTAGCATATGCTTAAATGCTTTTAACAAGTGTGGCTGAAGGAAAGAGACATCTCACCCAAAAACACGCTGCATAATTAGAGGTGAAACAACTATATGCCCCTTCCAGGGCACTGAGATAAATATGACCAGCTGTCTCACCCCAGCTTTCTATGCATGTATATGATTTCAGTTCCTGCCTCCCATATGTCCTTTTGCAATGCTCCCTCTCACCCCTCAGATGCTTTTACAGTCACTGCTGACGTGTTTTGTGAAAAACAAAATAAGGTACTTTTACTGAAGCATAGCATCTTCCCTTCTTTAGGCTGATTTCGTCTTTCCGACTCCAATTCACCCCACCATACCTCATTTCCAACCAGCACTTTAAAAGAAACCCTGGAAAGCTGTTTTTTAAATGCTTTTCCTTTTTAAGGTTGTTGCTGCTCAGGTAATTTTCCTTATGGCTACGATGTTGACTCAGAGCAGTGCAGGGCGGACGGAGGGAAGGAAACAAGAATGCCATGTCAGTACCAGCAGTTCTCTGCACCCCAAGGACAAGCCATTTATATCCTTTGGCCACGCTTCGGGGAAAGTCAGTAAAAGATGTAACGGTAAAGCGTTTCCTTTGAGTTGTGAAGATAGAAATGTCTTTGGCCAAGCAGGAGATTTTTAAGCATCTGTGTCATAGCAGAGGTTTACATAGACGTGGAAATATTTCCATACCTGCAGATTTCTTTGCCCACAGTTCAGCTCCTGTAAGTGGCTCAGGAACACAGAGCAGTGACGGTCTGCTTGCTGCCACTCTCTCTGTGTGACAGCACATGAAGATACAATGCAAAAGGTGGATTCACTGGAACGTTTGAAGCTACTTAGAAAGAAATAGAAGACTTCTTGGAAAAGGTCTGTGGCTTTTGTATCTGTTTCCATTACAATGACTTCTGAGCCTGAACGCTTGCTTGTGATTTTTCTAGTCTACTAACTCCCCTATTTTTCCTCAGCTACTGTCAGAAGTTTGCGCCAGTGTCATTTGGCAGGCCTGGCCCTTGGAGGGAGCTGTTCCTTCTCCTTATGACAGCTGCCCTGGCCTCTTCCACTGCCAAGGCTTTTCAAGACAAGGAAACTGGCAGCAGTGTTGAACAAGATTTATTCAGCCATTCCTTATCAGAGAATCACAGACCCAATAGGCTGCAAGGGGCCTCCGGAGGGCCCTGGTGTGACCCCTGCTCAAAGCTGGGCTGGTGAGAGCAGTTTGCTCCGCAGAGCTTCAGAATCTTCAAGGGTGCAGATTCAGCAGCCTCTCTGGGCTACGACTGTTTGCTCCACTGTTTGAGCACCCTCACAATGAAAATTTTTTCTTTATATCTGATGATAATTGCTCTCATTCCAACTTGTGTCCCTTGCACCTTGTTGTAGTCCTGTCCACTGCACCTTTTTGTAGCCCTGTCCACTGCACTGCTAAGAGTCTGGCACCATCTTTTCCATACCATCTCATGTGATGGCCCTTTGCTGGGCTCACCCCAGCATGTCCACATCTTTCCTGTACTGGGAAGCCTGAAACTGAAGCCATTACTTTGGAGGTGTCTCCCCAGTGCAGAGCAGAAGGGAAGACACAGTTTGCTTGACCTGCCGGCAACACTTGCGGATGCAGCCCAGTACACCTTTGGCTATCTTTATCACAAGGGCATACTGCTGGCTCGTGTCCCACTTGTTATCCAGCAGGACCCCCAGGCCCTTTTTTGCAGAGCTGCTCCCCAGTCATTTGGCCCCCAGCCTGCAGTAGTGTATGGGGTTGTTCCTCCCCAGGTGCAGGACTTTGCATTTCCCAGTGCTGAACTGCATGGGGTTCCTGCCTGCGCATTTCTCCAGACTTTCCAGGTCCCCCTGCACAGCATCCTGCCCTCCAGCACATTGACCACTTCTCTCAGTTTGATATAGTCCACAAAATTGCTGAGGGTGCACTCTGTCCCATCATCCACAAAACTAGTAGAGACACTAAAGAGTGTTCACCCCAGCAATGGTCCCTGAAGGCTGTCACCAGCTGGACTTTGCACCACTAGTCATACCCTTTGAACCTTCCTGTCCAATCAGTTTTCTACCCACCATCCACAGATCTAGTCCCCTTTGCCTGCACGGATATTGTGGTAGATAGATACTACAGTCAAGGTAAACAGCATCCCCTAGTCCACCAAGCTGGTCGTCTTGTCATAGAAATCGGTCAGGTTGATCAGGTATGATTTGCCCAGTCACCTTCTTGCCCTTCATGTGACCAGAAATTACTTGCAGAAGGATTTGCTTCCTGATCTTCCCAGGAGCTGAGGTGAGTCTTCAGTAGCAAATGTAGAAAGACACTCAAAACATTTCAGACAGAGAATAAAATATCAGCTCCTGGAAAAGAAGTAATAACTTTGTAAACGTCCAGAAATACACCTGGAAAAGTGGGCTTAAAACCCCAGGCATTATTGTAGTACCTTTACAGGATATGGGGGCAAATGAGGCTGTCGCCACCACGGTGGTGGTGTGATGGATGCTGCACCGAAAGTCTCTCTCACTTAAATTTCTAACAATAAGAAGTCAGCCAGCATCAGTCCTACCTGTGTCCACCTCCGCATCAGGCCGGTCTGTAACCCCTGATGGTGACGTCTCACCCAGATCAGGAACTGTGATCAGGGAGCACCAGGTAGTCCCTGCTTAATTAAAAACCCATCAATTTTTAATGCTGAAATGTTAATTTACAGTTGTTAGTGGCATACAAGGGTGAAATGTACAGTATTCCAGACAGGCGGTGAATCACTGGACCGCCTTCAGTTTTTAAGAAGGTGTTCATCTGCCTGCAGTGTTTCATTCCAAGGATATCCCACTGAATTTTCTTTTTTTTTTTTTTTGGACTGGAAGGACAATAAGTACTCACAATCTGTTCCTGCTCATTGTGCTTCTGGTAGCCAAAAAAATACACCAAATATACCATTCATCTGTGCATAAAGATTGCTAATGGTATTGCACTGACTGTAATATTTTATCAGAATGAAATTTAAGTAGATCAAAAGGCTTATATAAATAAAGATGCTCTAAAAGTTCGTTCTTTTTGGAAACAGGTACTTTTTGCCAAGAGTTAACTGCTTTCTAGTTCTCAACATATGAGACCAAACAACACAATCACAAAAGGCCAGGCAGGGAACAGTCCAGTACAGGCAGCAGTGAGGAGTAAAACAACACCCTGTGGAGCTAGGCAGAGACTGACATTTTGATTATCAATCCTAGAGACAAAGTCCAACTTCCCGTCACACGTGATATACTGCCGCTTTAAGTATTAATGTTACTGAATCTCCTGGATTAAAGAAGATTTTTAAAAATGCGTGCTGGAGGAACAGATTCAATAGGTGGCATTTTCATCCTGACTCGGTATTAGGGGCAAAGGAAGGCAAGATGGTTTTCTTAGCCCTGGTTTCGCAAGGAACGTGGCCATGCCCCAGCCTTGTGTACGTAGCTCTGGTACATGTCCCGCTTCAGCCTGGACCTTCCTTCTAGCAACCTTGAGTGAAAAAGTGACATACACTACAGTTTAAAACAGTTGCAGCAGTATTTAGGAGCAATGGAGACCTTCAAAATTGTGTGCAGCCATCCACCTCACTGGCATAGGTTTTAGAATCGCGTCATTTTTGTGAATGAACAGTGACTCATGAAGCCTGATCCAAAGCTCACTAAAATCAAGGGGAACAATTCTTTCGGTTTCACTGGATTTGGGTCAGCTGCATGACAGGCTAAAGAGGTTTGCACACATCCAGCGAGAGCGTGGAGACAATTACAAGCTTATCCGCAAAAACCGGGTCTACAAGATCCTGTTCTAAGGGACTGCGACTTGCCCTCGTAAGATATTCTGCTGGCTGCTTTCCTGCCTGTACAATGAAATGAACCTGATGGATTAGCTACTACAAAAACTATGAATATTCTCCTTGAGAAAATAAAGCCTGCCATTCCCTGATGTTTTCTGTTGCTGAATCCTCTAATAATTGAGACTGCTGTGCCAAGAAAAATTTGCAGGCATCTTGGCAATTCGTTGCAGTGTCTGAAAGGCTACCCGTTATCCACTTGCTATAACCTTTAACACCAATTCACAGTGATCTCAGAAATTACACAGAGAACGAGCAGAATTCGTGCGCACTCGGCCTATTAAAATTAGTGCTGCAGTAGAAGGACCATCTGTCCATTTAATGGGAGAATCTGCTTTAAAATTATCTAACTTTCTTCTCAGCTAAGTATGTGTATATTTTGTTCTTTTTAAAAACAGAAAGGGCACTTTTTTCCTCTCCTTTTTTTTTTTAATTAAAAGACCAAGGAGAGCCTTTTCTGATACGATTTTGTACTGTTGTCCTATGCTGTAGCACTGTTAACATCAGAGGGTTTGGTTTGTCCTAATTTACCCCAGTTCAGCGGAGACCAGACCCACTGTGAGCTGAGCCTGGAGTACATTTAATGACACCTGTGTTGAATGGCCCTGGTCATCCCCTAAGGATATCCCAGACTGACTTGCAAGGGCTTATTAGCCCAACAAAGGGGACCTTAACGTTTATCATGCTAATGGAAGAAGAGCTACAACCAAGAGCCCATGCTCCCCTCAGAAGATATTTTGAACCTGTCAGTCAGAGAATATTTGGGCAGGATTTTCTGCTGCAGACCCCCTGGATTTGGGCACAGCAAGGCTAGGGTCAAATGCCCCAAAAAGGACAGTGGCTCTGCACAGTTTGTACCTGCCAGCGCAGTCTCTTCTCTGCTTCCCCAAATAAGGCTGGCCTCATCCAGGGTGCCTGCAGGGAACCCGCACTGCTTTGCACCCTCCCCAGTGCATGTACCAAACCTCTTCTGGATGCACGTAAGTCTCCGGAAGGCAGCCTGCAGTGCCAAAAATCTTCTGCAGAAATGAAATAAATACTGGCTATTGTTAACATGAATGGCCAGTCTGGACAAGCCCTTAAGAATCAAAGCTTCTCTGAAACACATGGTAGGCACACACAAATTGTTTTCTGGCTTCTGTTTATCTTCCTTGTGGGCGGAGGCGCTTATTACCATTTGCATATAACTTTAGCTTGTCAAACTGCAATTTGTCTGCTTCCTAAATTAAAATGGACAATGGGAACGTGGCCATTTTCCCAGCTCACAGTGCAATGCTGGACATGTGTTACAGAGAGTGTTGATCCTCTAATCACGTAATAATGTGAAAGGATGGGAAGAAAAAATGTAGTTAGCTCATTAAGAAAACAGAAAATCTCTCCTATCAGCCCAGACCTGATTTAGCAATTTTATCATTTATGTCCAGCCAGGCAACACAAAGTGCAAACTTTCTTTTCGTTTGGTGGGAGCCTGCATAAGGCATATGAAAATTTCACATGCAAAATTAAACATGCAAACAGCATTGAGCTGCCATAAATATGTAAGTAGAAGGCTACTATGTAAGTACGGCTTGGTTCAGGTTATTACTAGGCTCCTTTTTTCAGGCTTAGGTCTATGATCCTAACCTCAAAGAGATGTCTAGGTTGACGCAGGCACCATCTCCTATCCAGTTGTCCTTGTGGCTGCAGTACCCACTCCGTACATTGCCTTGCTCCTTGGGTTCACTGCTCCTCGTCCTCCCCACACCTGCCCACTGGTAGTTCAAAGAGATGCAGACCCCCTACTCAGGTCCCCATGTGGGACAACACAAATACGGGAAAATCTTATAGTAACTCCTCCATGCGCAGCCAGGGAGGATGTCAGAATAAGCATTCTTGAAAAATACATGTTCTAGTTCCATGAAACCTGAAAAGTGTATGGGCTGGCCGTTCTCTTTTTGAACAAAGACAGAGATTAACAGAACTGAAAACCCACATTTCAGCTGAGAGCCACAATTGCTTCTCTACAATGAACATCCAATTATGATTCCTTTAGCTGGTCAAAGTTCAGAAGTTTGATATGGTGGGTAATTCTGGTATTTAAAAGAAAAAAATCCCAAGTGTCCTGAAAAATGTTCAGTTGAGGTTGAGTTTTCCTGAGCAGTGAGACCCTAACAAAAATCATACGCTCATTGCTTTCCCTCCATTTCTGCTAATACAGGTGTCTTCCTACGGAGTGTTTCAATTTCCCTGGGCAGGAATTTCCTAACAGTGCATAATGGTCTGCCAGAAAATGTGCAACCAATTTACCAGTTCTAGTAACACCAAAGAAAATCATCTTTCCGGCAGAGGAGCAAGGTTATTTTAGCCCTCAGATTTGCCTGCAGAAGAGAAGGGTTTCGCACTGTTATGTACGTTTGGGTTGCGGTTCAATGCCAGGTATTTTGACGGAAATCACTCTCTGCTGCACTAGTGCTGGTAGAGCTCATACAGTCAAAGCCTGTTCAACCCTTGATCTTCAGACTAATCTGACTAATTATGACATCAGTGAGTGACAAGGAAACCTCTCACTGGGTTCTTGTTTGAAAGGCAGAAATCCAAATCTTTTCCGTGCCATCTGGCTGTGACAGAAGAATAACACTGCCACTGGCAGGGCATGGGGGCTGCTGCTTTAACTTCACTGTGCAGAGGGAGTAGATGTGTGTAACGCAGGTATAGCTCAGGGCTCCTTTCCTTTCGTCAGTATTTGGCTGCTTAAGGATTAGTTGTGCTTGGTCAAACAAAAATCATCCAGTGTTAGTGAAGCACCTTCATCTGACAAACCAGGATTCAAGGGAACACTGAATGAAATAGGGCTATGGTAAAACTGTCAATAAATTCTTTCTGCTAATATCAGATGTAAAGCTCTGAGTATCAGGAGGCCGTGCTAAAAGACAAGAAAATTGTTTCCCACCATCCAGGGATAACAGATGAGGCAGCAGATGCCGGCATAACAACTGTGGGAGTGCAATACTGTATGTAGGGAAGTGGCACATCTAGGTGGGAAGAAAACAGGGCGAATAAAGCTGCTGCCACAGGGTTCAGTAACATCTGCACACCCTGATACGTGGCGTAAAGGCATACTTCCTCGTGCGAGCCCCCAGTCTCGAGCCCTTGCCCACACATCTCGGTTCCTCCCGGTCTTCAAAGAACAAGTAGATCATTCATATACTTTCATGAAATTTTAGGGAAGCTTTATGTGAATATCAGGAAATGGAGGAAAAATATGTGAGTGTCCTTGGAATAAATAAATGGCCCAAAGGATTGCTTTCTGGCTTTGCAGTTCACCTGCATCCCTGTACACTCCACATAGGTCATTTCTTGAACCAAGCACCAGAGCTAACAGTGACTGAGTAGAAAAGCCCACGAAGAACTCCTCAGAAGTTTGCCAGCTCCAAGTCACCATCCAAACCTGCAAAATCAGGAGGCGTTATCTTTCAAAAATTTTCAAAGTAAATAAAATTTGATCCCTTTTCTCTCTCTTCTTTGCCTTCACAGCACACGTTACTATGCAGTTCTCTGCAATTCCATTGCAGGTCACGTAACTCCTCTCACAGTCACCTCTTGGGGGTGGAGGAGTTAATTGTGTGACCATAATTTGACCACATAATCATACAATTGGGTGAACCAGGACTTTGGGAGAAATGCTGAATGCCATTCAAACTTCGTGATAATACAAGGATAGTTGGGAACACTGTTGTGCTTTCTCTGAGCAGCAGAGTGTTTGGATAGGAATAGCTCTGCATGCCCACACCAGGCAATGGTGTCAGCAATTTCTTTAAGAATTAAAGAGCTATTTTTGTATTACAAAGGGCCATGTCTAGCAACTTTTTCAACCACCCGTAAACACCAACTCTTATTTCACCCAATCTGAGTTTCAAAACGTCTTTAAGAAAAGGATTCAGCTCTCCCACTGTAGAATGTCAGCAGTCCCTAGCCTATGATCGACACCAAGCGCTGAACCCCACGAGCCAGCTGTCCCGTGGACACACACAGACCAGAGCCACCTCGAGGGGCATCTCTTCCAGCTTCACACAAAAGCTACCCTCTGGGGCCGTGCCAGGGTCTGCCACCTCCACTGGGAGCACCTCTGTGGCAATCTGCCTTGTTCAGTAACATCAGCTCATCTTTCTTCTGTCGCTGCTTGTTGGACGATTTTTGTGGCAGCCCCTGAGGCAGCTCCAGAAGAGCTATTCCCACCAGCTGGACAAATCCACTCTCCTCAAGCTCTTTACAGCAAGCACTGACCTTGCCTTTAATCAGTGTTGGTACCAAGACATGCTGAAATGTCATGGTCTGTTGTGGAGAACCAGGTCACCTCCTGGTAATCCCTCTCTGTCATCAGGAGTACCGGTGAATACAGAGCAGCGCTCCGCACCTCACCACTGCCCACATCCACAGACGTACGGAAGGCTAAAGTTCAGAGAGGGGTTTCTAAAGGCCCTCGGCCCTATTCAAGGAACCAGATCATATCTGTGGCTTATAACACATTAAAATCTTAGTGTAAAAGTCCTTAAAGCCCAATAATGTTGCATTTGATGTCAGATAAGAGCTAAAAGGAAAACACAGCAGGCAAAGAACTCGGCGCTGAACCCTAAAGCCACACCTCGTATTTGCAGTGAGTTTACCAAATCAAATCACAGGGTAATTTAGAGAAACTGAATATTATGTGAATTCTCGCAGGCAATACTTTCAGGTGCAGTGGAGCATCTCATGTTCAGCTGAGTGAGGAAAGGGTGTACCTGATGGCACTGCAGGCAAGGCTCCAAAGAGCCGTACAAAGCAGGCAATAAAAGTGCACCAAAGTGCCAGGAAAAATACATCTCAGGTCAGCTGAGCACCTGAATTAAGAAGTAGACCCCATTTACAAGCTACAGCCAAGTTTGGGAATGCAATTGCAGGTGAAATAGTCAGATAGAGAAACAAATATGTTCCTGCTTGAGAGATCTGAAAATCACATACCCCACCTGCAGCAAGCCCAGCAAGGTAAATTGGATTTGGACTTGCTGAGAAATCTTTAGAGAAATTATGTTTTCTTTTATTTCCCTGTGGATATACATTTTCACTGCTCTACCTCCCACGGTCTACCAAGAGGACAGATAAGAATGATTGTCAATGAAGTGTAATGTTGTTAGCAACATGGGAAAAGGAAGCTGCTACCTCAACAGTTATGCTGATGTGCGCCTGTGAATTCCCATCGGATGCAGGCGTAACAGCACTCTCTCTACGATGGTTCATTTTTGCATCAAAATTGATTGTGTACGAAGACTTACAACACAAGTTTTCAAGCTGGCCTCTGATTTGGGGCAAGTTCTTTTACTTGCTTTTGACAAACATTGCTACATCTCACCGATGATATTTTTCTAAGAAAAGGACCAATTTGTTTTTCTGTGACAGGTTCTGGACAGTAAAAGACCCTGATCCAGGATGCATTTTGATCACCATCTGCACTCGCCAAAAAATAGAAACACCCAAAAGGAAAAAGATGAGGGAACATTTATTAAGTTATTTTGTTTTCTAATCACTGACTTCAGAAGAAAAATAGCAAGAGAAACTACATAGTAATGTTCCTTGACAAGCAATGCTATTACCGGCAACAAGGAGATATTATTTATTGACCATGGCTAGAATGAACAAAGCTGCTTTTAAGCAGCTCTGCTCTCTTCTTGCTGACATAATAATAACAACACTTACAACAGTAGATGACTGCTCAAATGTTCCTCAGGCTACAGAAAGAAAGGCAAGGTTTTGTCACTTTTCTGTGCAAGACCATACAGGGGAATTACAAGATCTGTAAAGCTGTGTTACTAGCGATTAGGGACTCTCTGTTTCAAATTGAGTTTTCCTGGACCAGCTCAGTACAGTCAGCCAGAACTAAAATGGTTCGAGGGAGAGTTTGACTGGCAAAACACAAGAGTAGCAGACAGTTATTTGCTCTTCTATATGATCACCTGCTTCAGAGGGAGGACCTGCAGCCTGGATTTTCAAAAATGCCTATTTAAGGTCCATTAAAAACCACTCTAATTGATATTAATCATCTAAAGTTGCAGACCCCTTCTGCAGAGGTGCCTTGACATTAACTTTCACCAAGCACTCCTTACTTTTTGCTGGAATTAAATGTGGACTGATTTAGAGAGGGATTTGTCTGCATTTGCTGATAGTTATATTGTATTTTTATTACTAATTTATCTAGCAGAATTCTGCAAATGTAAATTAAAACAAGATAGATTATTCTTTTAAATGGAAATTTCATAGTCAAGTTACCATGACAAGAAACTGAAGCTAGTGGTGCTTTCTGCTTAGATCAAATGTCTTATTGCTGAGGAAAGTGAAACATTGCACGGCAATGAACATGCAGAGAGAATTTGTTACTGAACTGTCAGTCTCCTAGTTCTTGTGCAGTTCCTAACTCACAAGGCCACATCTTAAATATTTATGCCAAGGAGGGCTGCAGGCAGTGTCCATCGACAGCCTTTGCTCTGGAGGAGTAACAACTCCTCTTCCTCCTTGCCTCTCAAAGCTGGGGCCGTGCCAGAGACATCCTCTGCGCTGCTCCTTCTTGGATGTGCTGGAGGCTGTGAAATCCCTGCCTGCAGCATGGAAGCCTTTTGGTGTGAAGTTATGTCCAAGATGAAACTCCACAGGTATTTCTTTACTCCTCCTCATTTCTCTCCTCTGTTTCTTTCTGCTTTTTCCACTTTCAGCTTTTACTGCTTTTCCCTCTGGGTTTTTTCCTTATGGGTCTTTTAATCTTCACGTAACAATTTCCCTGGAAATACCACGACAGCTTTGGCATTTTAGTCAGCAAAAACCTGTGAGGCAATAACCCTGTCTATTATAAATGAGAAAGCATGAAGGATCCAGATAATTCCATTTGTACATTTCTTCATTTTGCCCAATACTGTAATAACAGGGTCCAACTGAAAGTAAATATTTTGTGCTTTACAACCTGCCAATGCATTGTACAAAATTTACTGAAATTCATTGCATCGATTTTTTGGAAGAGAGTGTAAAAATAGTATTTGTCTTGTTCTCAATTGATTTCTGAGAGAAGTATTATGACGGATTACAGTGTGTTATGAATCATGACAGCAACTCATTTAATGTCTTTTGCACTGCAAATGTATGCCATGTAATTGCAGATATGCAAATATAAAAATACCATAACAGACAGTTTCCTTCAAATACATGCAATGTGAGAGGAAATCATAGCTTATTGCAGGTCACAGAGATACCAGCTGTAAAAAGAAATAATGAACGCAAGGTTTGCGTCCGATATTAACTGAGAATCTGAAGGTCTGCCAAGTCTGGGCAGCCTGAGGTCACTTCAAATTTAGTAGCACTTCCCTGAGAAAGTCTAAACGGGCCAGCTGTCCTCAGGCAACTTCAGACAGAGGATTGCACCTACTACAGGAGTGCCATTCACCTGCCATGGGCACTGCACAGCAGTCTGTGTGCACCCAGACTGACTTCTGCAGAGGAAAACAATCACAAATATGAGGGGTAACTCTGGGAAAGTTAACAGGTTTGGGATATTGCACAAGCATAAAAAATACCCTCACAACTTACCATACTGGAGTAGTGATGAAAGATCTATCTCCAAAGAAATTCTGGGAGTAGTTTTCATCAGATAAATCCAGTTTCACTTGGTCTCAGATTACCAGAGTTTTTTAAAAGGTAGTAAAATGTTTGATTTATACCAGAACAAGGCTATGATGGTTTTGTGTTAATAGGTGATGCAAAATACTCTACAACCCATGTCACGTAAGAAACTAACCTTCAGCATAAGACACGGGATGTATAGATGAAATATAAAGCTCTGGATCTAATTCTTAATTCTCCAATTCTTGTTTGGTGTCAGCAGTGATTTGCCATCTGAATGAAACACCATTTGGTTTGCAAGTGATAAAGTAAGACTGACTAGCCAGAACAAGGCAGGCAGATAATATTTCCATTGGGAAAATAATGGATTAGGATGCTCTTTGATAATAATTTTACACTGGCACCACCTAGAAGCTTCATTTTCTCTCCACTGAAGTGGCACTCCTATTCTCTGAGATGAAGGATTTAGGAGTTTCTGGGTCTGAAATTATTTTACAAGGCTCAGATGACTGCAATCAATGGTTTGGGAGGCATTTAAAATACCTTTGATGAAACAACTTAAATGCATAAGCTCTAGGACACCCTGAGAAGCTATGAGATAAGGAATAAAATAGTGAGATATTCTGTGAAAAGACGGAGGTATGTAGAGGAAACTTCAGTGTTTTAGACTACGGCAGTGGACCAACATTTCTTTGTTTGTTTGACCATGAATTCCAAAATGGTAGCATACTGTCAACTTTCATTGTCAGCTTTGAAAGCCCCAAGGTACCGAAGGATCGGCTGCAAATCACACAGTGTACACTCAACAGTACCAAAATTTCCCTGTCCTGTTGGGGGTCCATTGATGTAAATGGAAATAATCTGCTTTCCTAGACAGTTTGGAAAAATCAGAACTGCTGCCTAAAGATGACTTTGAGAGTTTTGGTGAACAGTTGAAGATTTCTTACTGAAAGATCTCAAAGCACAAAGGGAATGAACCCGCCTTTACCCCCTTCAGGCATTCATAGCAGAAAACTAGGAGAGGCTTCCACATTGCCTGGCTTTGGGGCATGTGGGACACTAAAAACAGGGTAGTGAACTAGCAGTATGAAAATGGAACTGAGTCGTATACTTTCAGCATACTTGCTGAGTTATATCAACGTAACACTGATATAATACTCCAAAAGCTTTCTCGTCCTTTTTACAGGAACTGGTCATCCTTCCTCAATCTTTTGAACACCTTTATGCAGGAACATTTATTCTATATATTTCTCCTACTTTTCTTTCACGTTTCATGTGCTTTGAATTGAATCATGCTCCATGGCAGTTCCTGGAAATTAAAATTGGAAGGAGAAAAATAGGTGCCAGACTAAAAATAACAGCTGATGAAGTGTAGTTTAATATCCATAGCTTAATATCCTAGTTACTGTAGCCAAAGCCAAGGGTATCCTTGGATGAGACTGCATTTTTACTTATGTTCTAAGGATGGGGTTCAGTCCACCTAACTCCAGCCGTCTCAGGTCACTAAGTGACTTCAGTAGCTCCTTTGGTGTTTAACAGGGATAATTAGATACCAGTAAACATGAATGCAAACCACCTTATAGCTGTGGGCCAAGAGAGGTTACATGAATCACCCTCAGAAAGTGCTCTCTCATCCAATGGCTACAGAAACAGGCTTAGGAACAGGTTTAGCCCAGACATATGCATTAAGTAAAGTATTAGATGTAATAAACCCCAACTCCCAATGGTGACACGTGCGAATAAATACCTTGACAGAGGTGCTAAACACCTGTATTAATACCTCGGGCATCTAAAGTCTGCTTCAACCCATTCCACACACAGCGGCTAAGATTATCATCCATATTCGTTTGGGTCATTTTCACTGCACGCGGGAGCCTTTTCCCTTCTCTCCCACAGCTCTATGACATTAACATCCTCTGCTCTAAGACATGCTGCTGTCTGCTCCTCACTCATCTATTCCTGCAAGCAGTCTTCTCAGTCCCCTCTCCTACCTAAAAAAGGATGATGCAAGCCTGACGATCTATATTTTCCGCTGCCTCCAGAAACATTTTAAACTTTGCAAAAGGAGCTGCGTAAACTTTTCCCCTGGCCTCCTCCAACTCTCATTCCTGAGATCTCTTGGTTCCAGCTGCAAACACCCAAGCAGAGAGCAACTCATAGGGTGTCTGTGACTGCATGTGTAGTTGTATCTGTTGTATATCTCTGTGTATGGACAGATATATATATACAGATACACTTTTACTTGCACATGAAAATAAAAATTTAGCAAGTGTATTATGAAGATCCTACTCCTGCAGACATCACTGTATGACAGAGTCCTCACGCCTATGTAGGTCCAGATGCAAAGATCTGGATCACAGCCAGCATATGCAGCCCATGGTCCCTTTGAGACACCACTGAATTTCATTCCTCCTGAGGCAGGAATTTCTGGAGCTTTCAGAGAGTCTGGCTTTTTGTATACATCCCACCCAAGAGGAATGAGATGATAGAATAGGTTTGAAATTTAGAAAATGGCCTCTGTTGACAAGGTTTAAAGAAAAAATACCAAAAAAATCCACAAAATCAAGCAGCAGAATTGACTCTGTTGAGATCTTGGAGCTGAATGAAACACACACTCTACGTTAAAATCAAACTCCAGAATTGCTTTCAGGCTCCCAACCTGAAGAAGGAGGCTACAGAAAATCGGAGAAAATAGACTGCTTGTTTGGGGTTTTCACTCTCAGTGATAGAAACCAGTGCATTTGAGAAGAAGCAGGTGAGCTTGTGATGCGCTTGAAATTTGCAGTACTTCGGCACCTGATTTTCCTGAAGAGAATTCACTGTGAAAGTGCTAGCAGGAAGATGTGGATCCTTGCAAGTATCTCATGCAAGCAGATAATTAGCTCTTTAGAAAAACTTAAAGAATGAAACACTGCAAATATCACGTGATTTTTAAGAACTTAAAAACTCTAGCAGCAATTATAATCTGCACTGTTGCATCTTTTAAGAGCTCAGCAGGCAGCTCATCCTGACGCAAATGGGTTTAGTGCAGTCTTACCAAAGTGCCGCAGATAATGTAAATGCAAAATGTATTATAAAAGTGGAACAAAAATAATGGAAGGAAAAAAAAAATTCTGTGTTCAACAGTTAACCAAAAGAGTGTCTTTTACTGAAAAGGTGGAAAGAAAAGTTTCTAAAAGCACTGAACTCCCCACAAGCAACCTTCAGAAATAGAACAAGAACATGCTGTAAGGACAGAGATGTTTTGTGGACTGGTAAGCAGGTATTGGCATTTCATCCTTCACTGATCTAAGAACAGAAGCATTCCCAACTGAGCCCTTTTTAAGATCCAGCATTTTAATCTTCAGTGGTCCTAGGCCAGCACCATTAATCAAAATGGGCAGGAGTAAATTTGCTGTCTGAGTAAAAACACTCATGCCAGTAAGAGACCAGGGAGCTAAAACACCCCTGTGTGCAGGTCCCTGACATCTTCAGGAGAGGTCAGTGCAAAACAGGGCCACGAGTCATGTTGGAAAGGAAGGAATAAACTGTTCAATGTATCCCTTTCTTTTGTTGACGGACATTCACTTTCCACAGTATTCAGGGTTGCTTTTATAAGTGAAAATAGTCAGCTTCTAGGAAAGAAAGTATAAAAGAAAATAATTCTGGACTGAATTCTTTATTAAAATTTCTCAGAATTCCTATTCTTAAAAAAACCTGTTGGGAACTGTCCTTAAATATCAAGGCAAGCCTGACTGCCTATACTGGAAACATCTACAAATAAAAGGCTTGTGCTATCCTGTATCAAGACTCTAAATTTAATGATACCACAACAAAGTAAATTTCTCCCAGTGCTAAATTAAAACCTTGCAAACCCATATGCATGGTACTGATAATGGCACAGAAAGATGCCAGCATATAACGAAATGCTTAGTGCAAGCCTCTAAAGATACTCCATACAACATTTTTAGAAATCTTTCCTTGAACACATATAACCTGATTCAAGGATACATGTTAGTGTAGCATGATTAAATCTCATCATTGTTGTTCCTTTTGTTGTTGCTATTATTATTTTTAAAACTGCATGTTGTCAGTGGCTGTTTGCACCTGTACAAGGTGTGCACAAGAAAGTCATTACCTACAAACCAATTGGAACCTGTGTGTCAAGACTCATCTCCCACCAAAAAATCGGTGTCATTGTCAGTGTGGGTCCAAATATTTGGCAAAGTAGCTCGATGGAAAGAAATTTTGGAAGTGCCAGTCCCTAAGAGTGAAATTTGAATGAATGGGGGGAAGAACTGCCAAATAATGCTAATGACAATAGACAGCAATCTGCAAGTTGTGGTTTATTCAGCTGAACTATAGGTGATTAAAAAAACATTGCCTCTTTCCAGAAAGCAGCAGGGAACTTTACCTTACATCTTTTTTCCCATCAGAACTCAAACCCGTGCTGGGTTATTTTCTAGTGTAATTTAGAATCATAGAATCGCAGAATCATAGAGTGCTTTGCGTTGGAAGGGACCTTTAGACATCATCTAGCCCAACTACCCTGCAATGAGCAGGGACATCTTCAACTAGACTGAACTATAAATTTCTGTATTTACTGAATATAAAGATGAATAGGAATAGTCAAAACGACGTATAAAGCAATTTTTCTTTCTATCTGCCAAAGGAGATGCCCAGACAAAAGAGCCCCACTAGCCATGAATCACTCCCTTTGTTCTTGACTTTGATAGCCATCCTTTTGCTTCTAGCTCCCCACCTGGTCACGTTGGGAGTTTGTCCCCTTGACGTCTTTCACTCTGGGTCACTGGTCTTTGAAAGCACAGTGTTTTTTCCAAAACTAAGCACAACCTAGCATAGGAAGTACTTTATGCTAATGCTCCATCTGTGAATTGGCTTGGCTATTCAGAAAACTTATCCATTTGGCTATCGACATGAGCCACGTCTTCAGCTGGCTCCCATTTGGGGAAGTGGTAACTTGGTGTTAATCCACAGATCATCCTCCAGGGTTATTTAATGCCACAGTAGGAATCAGTCTTCAAAGCATCTTTTGGACGATGTTTCTGCATGACCCTCTGTAACACATTCTCCACCCTAACACTTTTACCATAACAGCAGGGAATGTTTTGGAGCTCTCCGTTAATAGAGAACTCACAGTGAGACATCAGATGCACCTTTCCAGGCACTGCCTTGCTTTCCACTGAGCTCACACTGTTAAAATTGTAATATCTAGTACACAGCAAGCCAACATCAGACAACAAGGAGAATTAATTATCATAGGCTTTGGGGCTTTGAATCACGTACTATTTACCAATGTTTTTGTCTGGAACTACCAAACCCTTGCAAGCAGACTCAAACGTATCATTAAATCCCATGGACACATTTTGAGGGCAGTATCTCAGTAGCAAGTAGAACAATAACTTCTTTGGGAAGTAAAACCAAAGGAAGATCCATCCAGGAGTGTTCCAAATTCAATAAACACCCCTGGAGTGCACAGCAAAACAACTTCAGGTACAGGCTCAAAATGAAGTGATTTCATGGTGATGGTGTGACACTTCTGCAACTGATAGCGTAGTGACACCTGCTGATGAACACATACATTGCAAATGCTGGTAAGACGAAGTGCTGGTTCACACCTGCCTTAAGACTATTTTTTCTTCTGTCTCTGAACTCTCCCAGCTTACAGTATTACAGTATTACCAAAAGCGCATCACCAAGCGGACAGCAGACCCCCAGCCATTCCCCTCAGCCTGTGCCTGCCTCTACCACTGATTGGCCACGACAAGCTCATTTGCTCTCTAAATTTAATGCCAACTCTTTTTTTCATGGGAGTACAGGTTGAATCATGCCTGCATGAGGGAGGATATGTTATTTTTCTGGACATAACACAACGACATCTGCTTTTTGCAGTGTCACAGCACAAAGGACTTTTCTCACTGCAGTTTGAAAATTAATGAAGTCTTTGACTCGTTCCCCAATTAATCTCTAATGGTTTGCAAATGATGCCCTGGGGATGTATCTCAAGACAGGAGCAGGATTCAGAAACAAAGTTGGAGAGGTCTAACTACTTGTTCAAACCTGAAAGAAGAGATTCACTCAGTCCCACAGTTTGATGTACCCTCATGCATTTCCACTAACTGGATATAGGCGTCCTTAACCTTGTCTTCAGGCTACATTTCTACATTTCCCTTCATTCACACAATGGTGGAGGAAAGGCAAGGAGTCGCTTCAGTCACTACTAGGCAAGGTCAAATTATGTGCAGCTCTAATTTGTACAGGGCCCTGAAGATCTGTATCCTTTTTTCTAGCTCTGCCACTGAGTCTTGCAATGACCCCTATCAAGGCACTCCTCTGTTAGGTCCAGCGTGCTGTTACCTCCTTCAGTCATGTCTGTTACCTTCTCGGTGATAAACTCTTTCGTACTGCCCACTTTGGGTCTGTGCTATAAGCCCTTAGTTTTTCCTAACACTGCCCACTACAAAGAACAGCCCCAGATCCACTGGAAAAAAAAAAGCGTCTTATCAACTGGCGAAGGATCAGTTTAACATTGACAGAACAACGAGGTAATACCCAATTTCATAACAGGATATTTTACAAACATTAAGGTCCCATCATTTGCTAAATCCTTAAAGGCAATCAGCTCCTGGTACTGTAGTAATTTTATTGCTTTTCACCCAAAGATTGTTTAAAATCATTCAACAAGAAGTGCATAAGGGCAGAAAAAGACCCCTTTGTTGTATGTCATCACTGGGCAGGATTTAGGGGGAAGCTGGTACATTGTCATTCAGGCTGAGGGACATCATGCCAGCGTGGTTTAACAATATCACCTGAACTGTTTTCCTCCACCACAGGCTTGGTCACGGCTTTGGAGGCTCTTGGCTGGGAATTGGTGCTGCAGGAAGCACGAGAACAGCAGCCGCTTCTCAGACTGGCTGGAAGCTCAAACCAGAGCCTCCCGGAATCCTGCAGGGACCATCCCACTTGCTTTCACTGAGCACAGTAAATTTTCCTGAGACGAAATTCTGCCTTCATCAGGGCATCTCATAACTTCTTTGTCTCTGGCGTCTTCTTGAATGAGGGCATGGAGTTGTGGCCCTTTGGGCTCTTGCCTTAGCCCAGAGCTGCGGTCCAGGCGTGCGGAGTTGGTAGAGGGATGGGGCACTGCTGACACTCATCAGATGCCCAGTTTTATACACCAACCTGCCTCTTTTGGCATGTCCAGCTACAGACATGGCAGTGAGTGAAACACCACAACATGCAGGACATGGAAAATCTCACGCCTGGGTGTCCCTTCATTTGGGTCTTTTGCCAGGACACACACCTGGGGGGTCAGCATCCCTCATCCCACTCACCAGCAGCCTCCAGGAGAGCTTGGAAACATCAATTCTGAGCAGAAAGTTCCCACATGCAGAAAAATTACTTCGTCACTGCAGGTATCTTTTGGCGCATCGCTTTGCACATGTTAGTGTCTAGACCTGGCATTACTGTTGGTTTTTCACAATATAGAAGAAATTTTAAGAAGAAACTTGGGATCTTTCACAAGACAATGATATGTTAAGCACTGAGTCATCAGCTCTGCAGTGGTGTGTACATTTATACGTAGACCATGAAAAACATTTTTAATTGGGATTCTTTCAATGAGTTGAGAATCATTCTGTTTCATTTAACACCCCAACAAAATCCCAACAACGCAATAGATGCTCTTGGTTTATTTGTTGGAAAGGTGCCATGACAGGCTCCCTGTTTTACAGATTCAACTCAATGCTAACACTTCCTCAGCTTCAATACCTCCTAAAGCCAAGAGTGGCTCTAATAGTTGCTATAAAAAAATGAAAGCTGGTTACAGCAATGAAATAGCACATCCATTTCAAGTCTAACTTGCATATAGTTACGCAAGATGCATCTGCATGTTTATACAGCAGCGTGTTAGAATTGCACAGCACTACAGGAAGGCAAACACCATGGTGTTCATTTATTCTCTTCCTTCGGCTATATTTCACATTTCCCAGAATATATGCATATCCTCTCTTTTTTTTTAAACCTACGGGTTTGGAGTTTGCAACTTTATAAGTTATTTTATTCTTCTGCAACTTGACGAAAATTATTTCTGAAGTTACTAATGATCTCAGCCAGAGGAGAAGCCTTGGGTGTCTTAAAAATGCTGCCAAGCACCTTCCTGCCTCTTTGGAGGTCAGAACATCTTTGAAAATCAGGCCCCTTATCCACTTTAAAATGGAAAATATCATAGTTTTTAGGCTTTTGCACTTCTATTCTGAATCCAGACGCAGTCCACAGCATCAGCCAGCAGCTGAGGCTCCGATTTACCTGAGCCTTCCCCAGAGCATCACCAGTGGGTTTAACTGCAGCCTACAACCTCCAAGGTCTGATGCTGCAGGAAAAAGCCAAGCAAAATCCAGGGCACATCCCCAACAACAGAAAAAAAAATCCCCCAAATGAAGGATGTGCTGCTCTTTGAAGGAAGCTGTGCTGATCCTGAGGCAGAGCTTTAATTATCCTCCCATTAGTTAGCTTAAATATAAACAGGATGAACGATTGTGATGCCAAACCTCCTTGTGCCTCAATACTTGATCAGTGAAGCCTTCTCTTCCTGGCTGCTCTGTCTCCTTCATAGTAGCAAGAGTCAGCAAGCAATAAGTACCAATGCCACTTATGGCCACATTCAGTAAGTTATTATTCGTCAAAATTCATCCAACTAATTCAAACAACATGATGGTCTCTGCAAGAGACTCGTGCAGAATTCCCTCCCTTCCTTGCGAAAGGTGGTGTTATCTGAACAGCTGTGCCTTCCCTCTCCCAGCTTATTTCCCATAGTGTCTCCAGTGATGTTTAAACCGTCTTAATTATTGTCTTTGGCAATTATACAAGGAAAATAATTATTACAGTATTTATCTTTATTGCTTAAATACTGCCGCAGAGAGGCAAGATGCTTTTTCTTAATTCTTTGGAAATAATTAAAATTAATGCACAGTTTCCTGTTAATTTAGATTTTTGAAGTTTTTTTAAGGCTTAATCTTGCCTGTCTCATTGTACAGCAGCTGGAAGGGAATGTGCAGCAAAGCAAACACAACGAAAATTCCCTTTCTTCTGATTGAAAATAGAGTTGGAGAAGAAACAGATCACATCCAGTATTCATTAAAAAAAATTTTACTAATTAAGCTGTTATTATTAATGGTATCAAGCTGTCATTAACAGCAGATAACTATGTGCGTTCAGCTGTACCCGCTCGGACCCTTCAAGGTGCGATCTGGGGGATCCAGACAGGACGGGAGGAACCAGGTGTGCAGAAAGCTGGGAGGGCTGCCCACTCGCCTGGCCGCCAGCCCGTGCCCAGAGCCTGTTTAATGCTGTCGGATTAGCATTTTCCAGTGGAAGACATTCCCCTCTGAATATTTCTACCCAGCATGAGGGCTAGACGTTATGTGAGCTTCAGTCCTCACAGTCTTCGTTCACCATCTCATGCCTCTTCCCTCCTCCTATGAGTTAACAGGCACGTCTGACCTTCCCGCTGCTAAGCGTGTTTTATGGGGGCATTAGGCAGCAATGCTCTCAGCGAAGATAATTGCTGCGTGTGGTAGCACAGAGCAGTAACTGCAAGAGCAACATCGCAGCCCCAGCAGTAGACCTCTCAAGAGAATTGTATGCATAGAGTCAAAAATGTATTTTAATTGATAAGAAATACAGCATTTGTTGCCTCCCTGAGGGCTGCATAAAAGCCACGCGCTTAGGGTTTATTATAATTGTTTTTCAAGATGTAAGTCCTGATTCGGGAAGGTCTCATGCTTCACTGAGATCACGGTGAAAGTCCCTATGCCACCAAAAGACCAGGCTCAGGCTCGCCACTGGCCCGGGGCAGGGAGGTGGGCTGAGCAGACAGCCCCACTGCTTCTGCTGGGGCAGAGCAGGCACAGGCAGCAGCACCCGTCCGTCTCCGACAGCCACAGAGCTCTTTGCTTGCAGAGAGGTGCAACGTGCTGTAGCTCAGAATATCAACTTGTTCGTATTTCCCTAGCCTTAAGAGGCGTTGCTTTGCAGATTTCTCGGTGCAGTGGTGATTTTCCATGTCTATAATGCCCCTTCTTTTGAGATACTTGAAGAGGCTGTTGCCTTATTATGGCGTGGAGACATTTCACATCTATTCGGGCGTTGGTGCAGTTTTGGGCAATTTCCTGCATATCTCATGGTGCTATTTGCATCATGCTGAAAACAGGCAAAGGCACTGCCTAACCTGTCAGGTCACAACATCACACTTTGCATTCGGAGTCAACGGCAGAGTCCAAATCCTGCCTGTGCCCCTGGAGGGCAGTGGGCTGAGATACCATGCACTCTGCAATACCTCCAGCCCCTGCTTCTCAGTCCATTATTGCCACCAGGACCATGAAGAGAAAACAAATAACTCCATATAGAAGAAGGGAAAAGCCACCTTGTCCAAGAATCCTCCTGACCCTTTTCCAAATGGGAGAGACTGGGCAGACAGGAGTTTGCAAGGAGTTTTTCCCCTCTTACTCAAAACTTCATCACAAAACATCACACTCTCTGTTCCTGCTTTTGTCTTTAGTAAATTATTTCGGAGGGAACAGGTGATTTTAGCAGCTGGTCTTCATCCAGAATTGGAAGATGAAGCAATTCTGCTCTTCTTCGGAGTGAGGGAGCTGGCGCCGGCAGAGAACCTGAGGCCAAGAGGGAGCTTCCCCAAGACCACGCTAAAGAACATTTTGTTGAGGACTTGGTGTATGTGCAAAAGAGGCTGTGTCATTTGAAGGGCTTTAAGCATGTGTGTGCATGTGTTGAGCTGTTGCAGTTAGACAGAGTTTAGAAGAAGGCAGTAAAGGCAGAAAAAAAATTCAAGGTCAACCTGAGAAAACTGAACCATCAGAAAAAGCTGAAGGGGTGTGTGGTGGGGGCACAGTGCTGTCTGGAAACAGAGGTTTGAGAAATGAAGGAAGGAAATGAATGGCCTCCAGGCATTCATAGCGACTACGTTCAGCAAGTCACACACTTACACACTTCGTAAATTAAAGGACAGCACCAAGGACCACACCTGCCTTCATCACCGAGATCTTCCCCCAGAGGTGGGGAGGTGGCTCCTTCCCTAAGAGGTGTCCGCAGCCCTGGGCATCACCTCCAGGGCCACCCTCCTCACCTCTGGGGCTACAAGGGCAGGGGGGTGCCCACATTCAGCAACTCGTGGCCCACCCTGCGACCCGACCCTGAGAGAAGCCAAAGGCAGGCAGTGACTACCCAGGTGTGAGACTGCCTCGCCATGCTTCTCAGCCTCCTCCTCCTCTCCTTCTCCGTTAGCAGGTCTGCTTCATTGCATTTGCTACCTTCTTAAATCACTTGCAATCTGAATTCCGGGCTGTTTAATGGAAACTGTGATTTTAGCCGCTTCAAATGCTGAGACAGATCTTGCCTGTGGGTGCTTTTAAACTGTTTTTTTCCTGGTTTATATTTGCTTAATTTGCAGAAGCTGCAAATCAGACCAATTTTATTCTAATGAAGTAGAGCTGTCCTACTTTATCCAATTTAGTATTCTATTGTTTTAAATGATTTGACTTAAATTAGTGTACTACCTGTGAGCAGACTACCGCTGTCAGCACAAGGAATTAGGAGTCACAGCAGCGCAGAGCACCAGATTTCTCTGGCACAGGATACAAATAATAAAACCATAATGCTATTCTTCACATTAAATATAACCCTCATTAGTTTCTATGGGATTTTTTTTAATTTGTTGCTTGTATGTGTGTATTTCAGCTGATGTGATAAGAAAAAAAAGCGCTTGTATACAAGGTCAGTCAGAAAGCATGCTTCCCACTGCTGACTGGAAATCTTATTTGCACACCCACTGTTACACACAAATCCTCGTCATTTAGGGTCCTGGCAACAATGAATGGAAACCTCTTGTTACAAGTCCATGATTACATCGTGCTGTTGTCTTACTGATACCAGGGCACATCCTTCCAGTAAGAATGCCTCCATTCTATTCCCTACAAAATCAAAACTAGATCGTACCATATTTTCTCCTGCCGAATGAGCTTGCCTTTATCAGTGTATCACTGACAGCCATAACAAATCCTCCCACCACTTGATTAGTATCATCATAGAGTGAACTGTGATGGGCAGAAGACGAACCAATTAAGTTCAGACAGTTGCCACAAAAAAAAGGGAAGGATTTCGGGGGTGCGTGGCATGCTCCGATACCTGTGCCACCAGGGAGAGAAGGATTGGGATGCCCAGCTGGGGACAGAGGACCGGGTAATGGCTGAGCACCCCATGGTCAGCCCAGCAAAGCACCATGTCAGGGCACGGGCAGCTCCGGGGGCAGGAAGGGGATATCGCCCCTTCCCACCACCCCATTTCCAGCTGCTGGCAGGACCACGCTCCCCACTGCCCGGCAGCACGATGCGAGTCAATGGAAGAGGCTGACATTCCTGGATTGACGTTCCTGGATGGATAACACCCCTCTCCCTGCAGATCTCTGGCATGTCTGGCTTTCCACCTGGGGAGGTATGTTGTGCTGTGCTTTAGTTTTTTCCTTTGGTTCGTGTGCTCACATAAGTCAGTAATTAGAATGCATCTTGTCATGAATTTAGAGCATTTGGAACCTATTTTTACAGGAATTTAAATGTGTAGAGGTGATTACTCCTTTTTTTGCTCTACTTCATTTAACAGAAATTCCATGAATGAAGCAATTTGAGGACATCCTCCTGGCTAGGACATTTGCCTGAGACAGATCTCAGTCCCCTCAATCCAGCAGGACACGTCCTTTGGCCATCAACAAGTGAGGCTGGAAGGGACGGGCGGGGAGGGCGGCTCACAGCACAGCCGCTGCTCGCTCCTGCGCCCAGCCGCTGCCCACCCCCTCCACAGCCGCCTGACCACAGACCAGGGCAATTGCCACTAAAAAATAACTTTCCCAGATGAGGGACTAAACCTGACAAGAGCATAAGGGGTTGAGGGAGGAGAGCAGTTGCCCCCATTTCCAGCAATAGAGTCAATTTAGGGGAGCACCAAAAAACACAGAAGCAAAGGTTTTTGTGCATGCCAGAAGCATAAAAAGTCAGAGGCAGATTACCAAAATGGAATAAAAAAGAGTTTGTGGATGCTTGTTTGTAAATGAAGAAATAAAGAAATAACTGATCCGTAGGATCAACGGCCCAGCATGGTGCCTGCTACCAGGAAACTGCTTGACTTTGAAGGGCCACTTGGGGCAAAATCTGGAAATCATGGATATAAAACCTAAATTTTGGCTATGGACTTCAGCACTGAGATAAATTGTTTCCAACACATAAATGTTAATACTGCTTTGAAGAAATGTGATGAAATTTCAAGAGAGGCTGAGAGAATGTGATGTTTGCAAGGTTTGTACCTGATAGCCCACACATAATGGGAAGAAAGAAGAGACAGAACAAATGTGATGCAGACACTTACATCCCAAGAGATCTGAAAAGTGTCTGTGCTGAGTCGCTTGGAAAATGTCATGAAATTAAATAATTCAATGGAGAAAAATATTCTTTTACAAAGCAAAGAGGTGGGGGGGGAAACAAGCCTTACAGACAAGACGGAAATGTGGATTAAGTGTTGGAATAGAGTGAAATAAGTGAACAGCTACTGTTAGACCACACTGTGATTTGTTTAAACAAAGAACAGGCGAATGTTACAATGCAGATTTATCTGACAAATATAGCTGTAAAACACAGCACACCCCTGGGAAGGGAGAGCAGGAAAAACCTCCCTCAGAGATGGAGAGGTTTGTTTTGCAGTGATTGGGGTCAAGGCCAACCACAGCCAGTGGAAATCTGTCCCCTGGTTTAGGTGTCTTTTCTACCCCGTTGCAGATCCTCCCAGGGGAAGCCTTCAGATCAAAGCTCCTGAAAGAGGACCAAAGGCAACAAAAAGTACACAAAATTACTCTGCAAACTCATGTGGAAAACCGTGATCACAGGCAAATCGTTTGGGCTGAACCCAAACTTCCATGCCACCAGCAGGAAAATTGCTGATGACTTTGTTAGGATCACTTATGACTCGTGAGAAGCAAGCAACTAATGATTTCCTGGGCTGGGATTTCCACCAGCAGTGAACAGCGTAGTACATGGACACTTGCTGAAAAGGGCAGAGCAGCCAAGTGAGGAAGGGGTTGTATGGGACCAGCAGCAGGTGAATATAGCAGGACAACAGAGGTGAGACATAAAGGAGAATGCAAATGGGTGGGACTTGTGAAGAAGGCTCTTAAGGCCATAGAGCTTCCTTGTCCATGTCCATGTCCCTCGCGTACTGGGGAGCCCAGGACTTGACCCAGCACTCCACGTATGGCCTCACCAGTGCTGAGAGGCAGGATCACCTCTCTTGGTGTTCTGGCAGTGTTGTGTATATCTCCGAAGTAATGCCGAAGAGGAGCTCCACACCATCTTCCCCATACTCCTTCTGGAGAATGTGCCATTCGCTATGGGTGTGACAGAGGCCTGATCATCAACAGAAGTGAAAGAGCTGTGAAAGCCAACTGGGCCATAAACATTTTAAATATCGTAGGCTTCACGGATAGAAAAACAGACAAGGCAAGCTTTGTGATCTTATTTCCTTGAATATGTTTCATACTTCATTGTTATTTCCTGGGAAGGAGCGATACAGACAGACCACATTCATCTGTGTCAGGAGAAGGTCCAGCCCTCGCTAACGTAACAGGAGAGGGCCAAGCCAGAACAAGCACTTTCCAATGTAATTACTTTGCCTCAGCAGTTTTGTTTTATCGTAGCTGATGTAAGTGAAGGCAAGTGGAAGGGACCTGAGCACAGCATGGAAACCGCACAGCACATGAAAGGCTTCAGCTTTCCCAAAGACAGATCAAGTCTGTCATCTTTATCTGACACTAATTGGGAGCTTTTTCATTATCACAGCCAAATTCTGCCCTTGGCTACCTGCCCATAAATCTTTCTGACATTTTCCAGTGGGAGCTGGAGGCAGATAATCCAAGGGCAGAATCTGATAGGGAACTGGTAGAAGGATACAGGGGGACCCCAAAGAACCACCCTCCCCACAGGGAATTCATCCCTGTCCTGACCCAGGTACATCTACTAGCTGCAATGACACCAGCTCTTCCTTTTCCCTGTATCTGGGGCAAAGGGAGAGCGTGAGGAGGTCTGCTAGTTTTGAGAGAGGGGGGCTTCATCTTGGATTTCATTTTCATTACTTGCTTGGCAACTTCTAGAGGTGGACTGGGGAGAGGTTGCTCAGTTTACTACCTTTGTTTGCACTGGGATTTCAATGGAGTTTGAAGCTGCTTAAACTTTTGGATAGCTGCTCTTATTTTTTTTTACATCTACTTTCAGACACAGCACTTGAGTTATATGCTTCAGAAGGGGCAGCGTGAAATGATTCTGACCAGGAGGCCACTGTACATTGAGGAGCTGGTGGTCCATGCAGCACCTAACCCGGGTAGGTGCCTAATCAAGCTGAAACCAAATCTCTCCTAAAAAAGAGAGTATATCTGAAACAAACAGCATCATATGGTGGAAAAGGCTCACTAACAGAGGCAAAAATGTGGATGCATAGACCAGAAAGGGAATTTTTAAAGAAAAGTTATTTTTAGCACTGAGTGATCTTTAGCCTTATTTTAGCATTTCTTTCTCTTTTAAAGATGCAAATGACTCCACAACCCATAATTTCCACAGCACAGCTAAAATGTTGCAACATGCAGAGAAGCATTTTATAAATACCTGATATCCAATAGGGAAACAGTAGTATAATTAAATAAGGACACTCCACTGTGCAAGTGGGCTGTCTTTACATCTATCTCATTTGGCTTGTGTTAGTGTCCACACTGTTCTTCACAAGATTGCTTTAAAATTCCTGTGTCTAAATTGGAAGCCCACTAAAAGGAGGCACAAATAGCAGTTTGGGGAAGGAGGAGTCTCCTTTGCCCACCCACCTTTGCCTGTTTCTATGCCTCAGAGACTGATCTGTGTACGTATGAGCGTGAGTACTGGCAGTGAAAGGATAAGCACCACGTTGGAAAGATGGGTAGCATTGATACAGCGGACAGCATGCCGTTCCTATTGTTCAGTCATCTCTAATCACTCTTCTGGCCTAGATTTTGTGTAAAATGGCTGATTTCACACATTGGCTTATATATTACTACAGGAATTGTAGGACAAATTATTATATTTCTTGCATTACTTTGCTGTTGTACAGGGCAGGCTGGAGGGCAGAATCAAATCAGGAGGTTATTATTTCTATGTGACTGTAGCTGACATGAAGCCCAAAGAGGAATCAGGGCCCTCTGACAGGTTTTGTGTGAACACAGACCAAAAAGATGATCCCTGCCTTCAGCTGCAATTTAGCTTCAAGGGTGCGTTCACCTGAGCTCAGCTTGGGGCAGCAGTGGGTGTGTCTAGTGACGGGACTGGGGTGGTCTTGGCTCATGTCCTGGCTCATCAGCATGTAAATTATCATGACACCTTTTCTGGCTTACACAGAGGGCTCTTCATCATGTAAGAGACACCCAGAGGTCTATCTTCTGCCACGGACGCTTCCAGTATCCATAAGGCCAGCATCACTAATCCTTTGGAAGGAAAGCTCATGTGGTGTATGGCCACCAGGGACATCTAAGGAGCTTTAGGACTGTAGCAGGGATGGGGGATAAAGGGAAAAAGTGGAAGCATTTCACAAGGAGAACAGGATCTTGCTGCTATCCTGACAGTCAGATAGCCCCTCCCAGTGGCCTTTAGCCACTTTTTATCCTTGGTGCATTGTGATACCGGTCTCAAAGGAATTAAATAGCTGTAAGTTTTGTGAGTATCAGGTCCTTCAGACCTATCAGAAGAAGGGTGACTTCAGCCTACCCCTCTTCTGCCTAGCAGCAGCTATCTGACCCACAAGCAGAAGTGTAGGTCAGAAAATCACCATCCACTTCACCCCACATCATACACAGTATGTGCTGCCTGCTCCTTGATTTTCAGGTCAAAAGAGATGGGTAAGAAGTAGGAGGGTAAGGAAAAAAATTGTATCGCAGTGAAAGCGGGAACTTGGAAGAAGCTGGAAATACCACTGCAGATCTACAAGAGAGGCTTGTCTGTGGCTGGGGTCTGGGATCCTGCAGTGCAGATAGCATTGGGAGATGGAGGAGGCAACAACAACATGATCCTGAGATGATTATGGTGGAAACATAGGGAAACCAGGGAAAACCAGGTCTCATAAGAATATATTTTTTTAAATTAGTTAAAACGCTCTTTCTGCTATTAAATACAGAATGTTAATTAGGTAATACCTGTTTCCATTCACCCAGGCTCATTATGCACACCTTCCTTTTGAGGGTGACTTGTGTCATATGATTAGAACAGGGCCTACGAGATAAAGCATGTCTTAGTGAACATTAAAGTTGACCTTTTATCTGTATTTCAGGGACTTTATTGCAGTTTGTAATTGATACAAAACTGAAGGTGCGCTTGGTAAAGAAAACAGTCCAGACCCTGTCTCTAGAACAGACATTTTGTTCCCGATCTTTCCAGTGTCCCTAATTCAATCTTTTACTTTTTAAATCATTCAGATCTAATTATGTCCTAATGCCATCAGCTTTAGGTTACAAATCTAAATCACCAGCACTGCAAGGATGAATGCAAATGGATTCTGGAATTAGTCTCATGCTTTTCCTTCCTTGAACACATATTCATTTATCAACGGGAGACTAAAGGGGAGAAAAGCTAAACCAAAGTATCCCGTGTCACTGAGCATTGTCTTTTATGGAGACAAGAGCTACTCATATTCAGAGCAAGATTCAATTACATACATATTTATTTATTTATTTATACAGAAATAGCTACCAACAGTTGTTGATTTTGGTTTTAATGAAAGGCATTAATTTTAAACTTTCCTTACTTCTATTAATAAAATTCACCTTGGCTGAGACCCAATGCAGCTTTGTTGCTGCTCTGCAAACCAGTTGCTCAAAATCTCCTTCCTGTTCCAGTTTGGGCTCAAAGCCACCGTACATCAGTGTGCAACAGCTCACGGGAAAGTCACAGGTAGAGGCACGGCACATGAAGTATTGCAGGTCAAATTATTTGTCCTAACCTCTGTTACATGACATCAAAGTGTCTGGTGTCCCATTTCTTCTGACGTAAATTTCTGGTATTTGTTTCAAAATTAATTAAGGATGTGAACATCTGTTGGTGTAAATGGTTCAGATGTCTCTGTGTCCTCTAAGGACAGCCTCACTTCTCACCCTTGCGCAGCTCAGCCTGCTCTTGATTTTCTGTTGCAGGGACCCCTCCTTCATTCCCCAGCACTGGCCAAACCGTGCTTTTCCCTCTTGTGTGTTTCCTCTCTGAATGGCCCATTTTAATACTTATTTTTGAAATACAATAATCTCATTTTGGTTTTTTGAATACAGCGAGGTTTGCCCCTTTTGTATTCAGGTGTGTACTATTTTAGTGTTGTTCACTTTAACAATGAGTAGTAAGGATTAGACTGGCAGAGCTGTAATTTTATGTCATCTTGCCAGAAGTGAATTGTTCATGGACGGCAGCCCTGTGATCTGAACGCAGCAGTTCACAGCATGCCATGCAGTGGCTGCCTAAAACACTTACCAGGTGCTCAGTCCAAGCCATGTTTAAACCGAACAAATCTCTGCCAGACTTCGGAACCTGGGAGATCAAGAGTCTCGCTTCATTTTGACAGTCCTTTGGCATTCTGGTTTCTCTGCTGACTGCAGTTTGCACACAGATGTTCTGGGGGGAAAAAACACAGGGAAAAGGTGCACAGGCAATGACAGTTCGCTGTCTCTGCTGATAGAAGAATCAGGTGGCAGCAGATGAAAATAGCAGGTGGTAAATAACAGATTCAGAACAAATAAAAGCCCTCTTTAAATTTAGTTGAAGCTGTCTGACTTAATCACAAGTTTGGGGGGAAGACTGACAGACAGATGACTGCATTAAGAAAAAAAAAAAAGAGAAAAGAGACTGAGTTTTCCCTTGAGAAACAAAGCATATATTTAAAAGAAAACAGCAGCTTCCTTAGCCCAGGCTGGGCCTGCCTGTCTGGTAGACAGAATTTATGCACAGTCGGTCATTGCCGCCGTGGATGCCGAGGGCACTTAGCCCAGCGAGCAGGACCAGCCCCAGCCAAGACCTTCACTGCGTCTGCCTGCAGGCTCTGCCGGGGGCCGAGACCCAGGCAAGGCGATGCCCCTGAGCCAGTCCAGCGCTTGCTGGGGGAGTGCTTGGAGCTGGGCTGCGGCACGAAGCGGTGTGAAGGCACCCAAGTGTGGGTGAAAAACCAGATGCCGTCGCTTTGCTGCCTGGAGTCGACGTGACAGATGTGCTGATGCTAACACGATTTGTGTCACACCCACCATCTTGGAACAAAAGGCTGGGTGATGGGAAGGGGGTCACGCTCTCTCAAGGGAAGAGAGGGGTTGTCTGCACATTTTTGTGGTCTCAAAGCTGCTAATAAGCAGGTAAGCACTGACTGTGCCTCACCATGTCTTAGCAGGGTGCACTCCTCAACAAAATCAAAGAGATCTTGACATTGCCCTTGCCAGCGCCACACGCCCATGGGCCACTAATTACTGTCAGGCTGCAAATCAGTTAGCATAGAGAGCACCTTCATCTTGTCGGCCATTCCCACCACTGCCCGCGAACAAACCACTGAGAATCAGGTAGCCCTGTGCTGTAAAGCTTTTCTGAAAGTCCACACTCAATTTGTTCAATTTTTCCTGGTGTTACAGCACTAAACCTGAGATGGATTAGGACATTTTCTCATATGTGGCTGAGTTGCTCAGTTGCCCTGTAGACAAGGATGGATGTTAAAAGATGCTGGAAATCTTTTGATGTTTGTTGGAAATGGCACTGATGGGGCACATCAATTACATTTTCAACAGAAAGATGAAGTGCTTTGCAAACATATTCCACAGCAGTTTGTTATGGTACCATAAATAGTAAGGGATCCAAAAATATCAAAAAGGGAGTAAAAAATAATAGCAGCTAGCAGCTCAAGCATTGCCACACTAATACTTGCAAATTCCAAATAAAGCAAACAATCCTTCTAATTTTGGATAATCACTGTGTTTGTGATGCCCAATTAGTCTAATAAATTGCCAGCAAAACAACTGAAAGCACCTGTGCAATGATGCATTTGTCTCTCCCTCCCAGACATCTAATTTGCACAGATTTATTAAATCAAGATATAAAGCATGCATAATAATCCGTCTTGGAAATCAACTGCTAATTTGCCATAGAAAATCAAACAAAGGAGTATTTTGTGTATGCGGTGCAGGGCTAAGAAAGGCCTACAGAGTGGTACAGGATTGGATAGGTTGTAAAACACCAAACTGAAAAAGAGACAGGATGGATTGAAGGAGCTGAATGGACAACTGAGTCTATGAATTAAGCTCAGGGTGGGCTCACAGGACAAAGGTCTGTCAGGCCAGCCAAGCATCAAGGCTATGCCACGCAAATAATTTTTGTGAATACGTAACAGTTTTTATGAGCCTAAAAAGCTCACCATAACAGAAGCAAGTTAAAGAGCACTGTTAAGGTTGGGAAGCCAAGCAAAGAGAATTTAGGAACTGGTAAGACTATGGTCATCAGGAATTTTCCGGTTTATAACACGTTCTATGGCAGTCCTTCATGATGTGCTCATACACTAGTTTTCCACAAGATCCTTATCAGACAGACTGTTTCAGGACTGAACTGAGGACAGGCAGAGACAGGCAGTGTTGCCGATCAGCTCTCTCCTTGCTCTGTTACAGGAGCAGGATGAAGGACATCAGGGTCAGAGCACACTGGATGCTGACTGAAGATGTGCTTTATCTCACCCCTCCTGGTGTTCCCCAGCAATGCCAGGTGAGGTATACAACCACAGTTCTCAGCGGCTGTCATCATCGGAGTGGTCCTCAGTTCGTGGTGCCTGCGGTCTGATTTACAGAGGTACCGAGCACTTTGAAAGATGAGCTGAATCAGGCAGAGGTGCACCAGGAGAACCAAGGGCAATTCAGTTGTTGATTTCAGCAGGGCCGAATTCAGATCAACTCTTGCATTCCCTTCCAGGTCTGCATTTGAACAGGGAGAACAGAGGAAGAAGGGAACCAAGAGAAGATGGACATTTAAAAATACTGTGTGTGCAATCTGTTGTCTCCATGTGGAGTCACTCTATCTAGCTGGGAGAAGGAGCCATATGAGGGTGCTTCAGTACACAGCCCTGAGCAAGAAATCAGGGTAAGAAATCTGGAGGATTCACCTGCCTTAACTTAAGTGTTTAAAAGACAGATGTCTGAGCCTGGGATAGTGGCTGTATACCCTGCTAATAATGGAGAGAAACAGGTAACTCCAGATACTCTAAACCAAGTGTCTAAGATAGGCAAGACAACATCGCCTGAATGGGTCTGTTTCCCTTTGTTGGCTGTGGGGGGACACTAAGGCTATTTTTGCTTTGGCATGTACTTCGGCACAACAGAAGAGCAACGCAGCTGGTGCTCAGGTCCCAACACACACGCTATATGCAGTTTGGGGTTTTGCTTTGCACTAGGTTTAGTCTGGCTCCCCCAGACCGGCTATCCCACCTAGAACAACTCTTCCATCAGACACACATTTCAAAGTTGCCTGAAGGGTTCGTTCATACTATTATGCCTTCCAAGAGATAGAAGCACATTTCGTGCACACCTGGAACAGAGCTTTTGTTTAAGTTTTCTCCAACAGGAATTCAGCTTAGCAGACCAACTGCTCCGAGAAAACCATCAGTAGACAAGAGGATGAGATCTGCTTTAGAGCTGTACCACCGCTCTGACCCTAAATACCACTGTACGTGCATCGGGACAGCTAGCTCAGACTTAGATATCTAATTTTTAGATGCCTGTGCTTAGTGGATCCCAGGCATAGTGACATAGATCATAAAACCTAATCATATTATTTTAACAAAGTCAATAAAAACTATTTACATAGCTGCAATTATCACAAATCCTTTTGAAATGCCGTTTGTTCAACAGATCACAAAGTGTGCAGGGAACAAAATGAAAACATAGCAACCGTATTTTTCATTAGCAATGAATTAGCTACAGAGGATTGCTAATCAAGTTACAGATTATCATCATAGAGTAACTTTTCCCACAAATGTCAGAAGAAAACTCCTAATTCAAAGAGGTATAAATAACACCAGCTTAAGCAGGATTGGAAGCAAAGGCTCTTGGCTGAATGCAGAGCACATTCAAATACCACTTAAACGGAATTTCTCTCTCTGTTTTCTTAGATGTAATGGAAATGTGCACAAATTGGTCTCAGTTGTGATGGTAAAGTTTATTTCTCTATAGTCACTGCAGCTTCTCTGGGGAAATTCTGGCTCTGATAAAGACTCTTTCATAATTTTCAGCAGGGCCCAGATTTTCTCCTAAGCTTCTCTTACTGAGAATTAACATCTTTGAAACAAAGATTCCTTTAAACATTGCAGGACCAGCATCCTGCTTTGATGCGAAAAAAACTGCAAATGCCCTACTCAAGCCTTTCAAAGTACCTGTTAGTAAAGAATATTTACCATCTTACATGATTGCTCTTGTTTATGAGAACATTAGTGAGAACACTCAGAGCTTTTCTATCCCCACCAGAAATATCAAAAGCATTTGACTTCTCAGCTGCTTGGCCCTGTCACTTTGGTTACACTTTTCAGGGCTAAAGCTTATAGGGAGTATGAATAGTATCTTGTAAAGCCAAAGAAAGGGAAAAAGACAGGCAATTAAGAGTGAGAAGAAAGCAAATCCAAGTGGTGGACTATGCAAAGTGGTATGAGAGGTGCTGTAGGAGGTAGCTAAGCCTTCAGTGGAAGCACAAGTGCTCTGGACAAACTGAGAAAGGTGGTGGTTGAGTGTTAGGTGACTTACCACCACCTGGTTGATTTAAAAGTAGATCCTTGGGCAGATGTCTTGCAGGACCCTCATTGCCATGGCATCTGAGCAGCTCTCAGTAACAGCTGGCCATGCCCAGTGTTGCCTACCAGGCTCCGGAAGTTATCCTTGTGCTGTCTGTCCAAGGGCTGTCTGCCCTAGAAACCTGCTTCCCAACAAAGCGATGTTCAGCTCTCATACCTAGGCAGGCAAAGGCAATTTGGGAGAACCAGGCTGATTCATGTTGTTCTGCGAAACCAGATTAATTTTATAGCCCTGACAGAAGTTCACACATCGAACAAGCACCAGCTGTCACATTTTATCACCTATTTCTGCCCTCAAACAAAGGTATTATTCCGACTCAGTTGCAAAGTGTGGATGCAGAGCCTGAAATCCTGATTTCATCTTTGTGCCTTTAATGAGACTGTCTGGTGTTTTCCTTTTGCATTTTATTTTCCATTTTCCTTTAACTCTTTTGTCCTTGGGACTTAAAAACATTTGTGAGTGTTCTCCTAACAATAATGTTAGGGGAGTGGAGAAGTGAAATACAGCACAGAGGGAAGAAGTAGCAGTCAGGTGGTAATATGGAGAAGGCCAGGAAATCCTCAAGATGCCTTTGCCCAAAAAGTCAGTTCCTTGTGAAAGTAGACCCATAGCACAACTGTTCCTAAACTCCACCCAGCTAGATCAGTAGGTCTAAAAAGAGGTATTACCTCTCCTTCCAAATCTTGTTGCTGTTATTTGGAAAAGAGTATTCCTAGTCTTCGTTAAAATATTTCTTAACATCTTTGAAAATCATGCTAAAACAAGAATTCTGAAGACAAACTCTTCTCTGCCATAAAAGATCTTTCAGGACTATTTTATTTTAAAATATATGTATGTGTTCTGTCACTTCGAAAGCTTTTCGAAAGCTTTTTTTCAGAGCATAAAACAACTCCGACTAATGTTGCCAGCTTTTAGCCATGAGCAGTTAAATCTGCCCCTTTTCCCTTCTGCTGCTGCAGAGTGGACTGCTCCCTTCCACCACACCAACACAAGGACAATGTTGGCCCCAGAATGACTGCACAAAGAAGCAGGACTGGACAATTAGTTTACTGAGATGGTCCCTTAGGATGAGACTTGCTTTTTAAGGCAGGAGCTGGGTCATCCTGAATCCATATCACCCCTTTCCTCGCCTGCATAACCCAGATATAGCCAGAAGAATTAAACTGCTTCTTGAAAAATCAACATCCATTTCTATATTTCTTACCACTCTGTAGTTGCTTAAGACATCTTGAATGTTCAAGACTCTTGAATGCCTTATCCATACCATGAAAGTTTAGCCCATTGACTCCAAATATACATTTCAGGTATACCCTACATTTGAGGAATGATATATGCTGCTGAAAATCAGATACGATTTTCTTTGAGCAAGCAGTTCCAGCCAAGATAATGAATACAGGAAGGTGCAGCAGTGGAGTAGGACAGAGAGTGGACAGCTTGGAGCAGACTGGGACGTGCACCTGAAGTCACAAGAGGCAAAGGCAGAACAGAGAAACCTGGAATTGGAAGTGCTCATTTAACAGCAACAAACCCAGTTGTGAATGGGTCAGATAAAAGGAGCCCTTGGAGGATGCCAGCTTCTAGATGAGGAAGAAGTGGGGTGGTTGCTGTGGTAAGAAAAGCACAGTACAGAAGCCTGAAGAGTACAGCAGAAAAGAGAGCGCTGGGTGGGGAAGGGGCAAGGGGCAACAGACAAGGGACACGCAATGTGCAAGGCTGTGTGTCCTACACACCAAGGAGGTGGGGACCCAAAGGACAGGTGTCACATTACATGCCAGACAAAGCTACCTAATTAAACACTTTCCAAACATACAAGCATGCCTACCTACAAAGTGGTTCAATTAAACTGCTGCAAAACTTGAGAGGAAATGATTGCAGTGAGATCAGACTAGTTATAGGTATTTGTTTATTCCAAAACAGTATGGAAATGTCCATACGCAAAGTTTCACCAAATTCAAGTCAAGGTCTATGCTTGACCTGTAACTAATGTGATTATTTCATATACATTTTCCTTAAAACTAGCTTATTTTTTAAATTGTTTTTTCTCTCTACATAAATCTCAGTTTCAGTTAGAGCTATTGACTTCTGGAGCAGCCAGCCAGAGACTGGAGCTGCCTGCAGTCAGAGCTGTGGAAACACCAAATTTTGAGTCTGCTCCAGAATCCACCTTGCCTTTTAACCCAGACTTGTCTGATTTCTTTCCTCAGCAAAATAAACAAGTGGGGCCAAAGCAAGTTCCCAGTTCTTCAAAGACAGAATAATAGAAAGTGAAGCAAAAGCCAGACAGGTTTCTTGAAACCAGGCCAGTAGTCCATGCACTTTTTTGTGTGATAACTTCATGGTTAATGCTCTTACCCAGCACACAGAGGAGCCTGGCTCAGCTCCCTGCTCCTGCCGTGCAGATCCTCCATTAGAGGGTGAGTGTTGCTGCGATGCCCTCTGGACTTCATGACCCTAACCATTGCAAGTACTTCCGTTGCCTCACACTTTCTCTTCGGTTGAGCTCCTGCTCAGCTATTTTGTGAGAATCGAGACAGCGCTGGTTGGACAGACTGAGACTGTACCTGCAGAATGGCAAGTCCTCATTCTGCATTAAAATCCCATGAATAAAAGGAAGGAATGAACCCCCACCTCCAGCACCCTCAGGGAATTCCTTAATAACTAAAAGCTTGAGTGAAGTCCTGGGTCTAGCTTCACAGAAAAGAACCCAGAGCACATATTATATTCGGGTCAAACATTAAGATGACCTTAACTGCAGTTTTGGTGAATGAACTATTTCCCAAATGGGGGAAGAAGACCCAGAGATTCCTTTACTGAGCTTTCAAACACTAACATGATGAAATGAAAACAGACTCCAGAGCCTCCTCCCCACGGGTGTGCTGAATTTCACCAAGGTTATCAGTCCATCCCGAGCCACCCCACTGTAAGTCAGAGTATGTCCCGCCTGCACCACTACACAGGCAGTGCTAGGACTAGAGCCGGCGTGCAAGGGCGCAGGGCCACGGGCTGTGCGGCACAGCACGAAGCTTTGAGCTGACACGGGTGCGAGGAGGATTGCAGTTGGGGTCAGGCAGGAGCAGAGCGGGCTTGAGCACAGCATCCCACATGTGCAGCCCTCCTCCTCCTCCTCCTCCATCCCTGCCCAGAGGCAGCGCATCCAGGGCAGGCTGCATCCCTCCCTGCAGCTCCGGTGGGCATCCTTCTTCCAGGCATGGTTTGCTGGGGGTGAAGTTTCCAAACTAAAGCTGGATGGAGAGGTTTCAGCTCAGTGACATAGGTGAGAACCTAAAGGGGCTTTTATATGATGCTTCAGTGTCACAAGCTAAAGGAAAAATCTTCTATCTATTTCAAGTACCTCAGCTGAGGTACAGTTTGAACTTCCAGTTGCACCCCTATTTCCCAGTACTTACACATCTGCTGAGATGCTGGCCCTGAGCTGCTTGTGGGCAAAACACCTCTGTCCCTTCCTGGTGCTGCCCCAGGATGTCTTAAACGCCAGGAAGAGCAATGTGAAATCTGTTGCCAGGGTCCTTTGTTATCCTCATGCAGATCATCTTTTTGAAGATGGAAGGTAGCTACACTGCTACCAGGCTATAGGGCACGAGGAGTGATGCCATGAGAACAACAGAAAGACCTAGCATTAAAAAAGGAAAAAAACCCCTAAAGTATTCATGCAAGTGGCTTCACCTACAAATAGATTTATGTGGTCTGTTCCTAGAAGTGCCTGGCTCATAAAAGCACCTAGTTTTTTTTACATTATCCCAGAGGACAGGTGAACAGGAAATCCATCTTCAATTCTTCACGCCATGGGCCAAGTTCTTGATTATATTAACACGACCAATTAAGGTCTCTGTGCTCTTCACAAGAAATCCTAGATTGATGTTGCCCAGCATCGCATGGCTGTCAGGACCAGAGTGTATCTTTTGAGAATTTGTTTCTTTTTCAGAAATCACCACACTTACTGATGCAAAGCCTCAGGAGCTAAGTCAAACAAAGCACATAAGCATGTGAAATGCTCTTTATGCATCAGGATTTAGTTCAAGAAACGGTCTTGCCTTTATGCAGCACTACCAGCTGATTTCTTTGTCACCTTGGGGAGGCAAGGTTTGTCCTTTATCTTTGCATTTCAGCTCTCTGCACTTTATTCTTTGACAAACATTTACATTCCCCATAAATCCACATGAAACCTTTTTTTTTCCTGCCAGTAGACCCCTTTGCTTAGCTGCAGCTTACTCTGTCTCTGTGCAATCATTTACTCAGGTTTCAAATTCTTTTCCAGCGTTCCTAGACTTAATTTGAAACTATTGCAGGAGACGGCAAAAATGAGTTCAGAGAAACATTTTTTTCTGCCAGCTCTCATTCCGCTGTTTCTTCTCCCATCAATTTTCCAGCCTACTTCATTCCTTTTCTTTCTAAAAGGATTTTCTGCGTTATGATCCCCAAATTGTTCATATTCCTGTTTAGACTATAGCATTCTCATTGCAACCAGCAACAGTTTATGTTTTGTGCTTCAGGCTTTTCTTCAAAATAAATCATTGTGCAAATTCTCTGCTAGAGTAACTCCAAGGAATTCAGTGAGAGTCTGCCAGTTCTTGCTAACAAACCCTTTGACCTGATATTTATAACACTTCATTGACACTAAGTCTATTTTGATGTAACATGCATTTAAAAATATGTATAAGATTTTCTTGTTTATTAGGACTATTTAAAACCCTGACATCTTCAATTTGGACAACATCAATCAGCAATTTACCAGCCCAGAAAAATTAATAACCCTCACCACTAAGCTCGATTGTTGGGTCACAAATCTCCTGATCTCAACGGATTGCCTGGCGCAGTCTCAATACCCATTATTTATCTGGAGATAATTTCTTTTTGTGCAGTACGATGGAATTCTCAGAAATAATTCAACTGGAAGGAAAGTTACCTTGTCAAAAAGTCAGCATCTTAACAGTTGAAAAGAAAATTTGTGAGATAAGAACTATCAGATAGGAAGAAAGGGTATTTGAAGAAGTAATATTCCCCTGGAATAAGTCAAAGGCTCGGACCACAAATATGAAGCAGAACGTCTATCAGCTGTGCTTATCCTGGGACAGATTGTAGGACATTAAATTGTACTAAATTTCGTTGCAGCTAAAAACACGATCACATGTGTGTTTTTCCAAAACAGTGCGAAAAATTTATCCTTATCCACTCTGCTTCCAAGCAGTGCTTAATTGTTTGTTAAGCCATTTCTATGCAAATCAGCTAAGTGTTTTAATAAACGTCAGGACAGAAATGCTTTATTACTGATTGCATTACAAGAATATTACCATTGTCAAGATTTGTGCGCACAGCCACATCAACTAATCTTCTAGTTTTTTTCTACCAGTCCTAAGCAAATTCCTGCTTTGTGGCTAAAGAAAGTTAATGGCCCAAACGGAGCATAAATGATCTCCTTCTTCAGTGGTAATAGGTATTATTTAGCAAGGGATTCTTTCAAGTATTCACTAACATCATCCTACAGCAGGTTCCTCCACATAACTTACAAGACAAAGAAGAACTGCTCTACACTCACTAGTTCAATGATCAAAATTAAGTATGCTTATAAGCCTGATACTCACTGAAATCTGGCAGCTCAACCAGCCCTGCAGAAAATAGCGAGCTGCTAACAGCCCATGGCGGTTCATCACACATCACTGGCACTGATGCTGCAGTAACATCTGCTCAAGAACAGATCGTTGCTCTAATATTTGCATCCAGAAACAACAACTGTATCTGCAGACATGTGGTATGACTCTTTTAAAAGCCAAGAACTGACTTTTTAAAAGGGCTGACACAGCATAAGCAAGACAGACAAACACTGAACATAGACATGCTAAGGAGCTCACTGTATGTTGCTTTACATGCCCAGCTCTAAGCACTATCACTGTGCCTGACACAGGAGGTGTCACTTCTGGATGGGTGGCAGTACCTATCCTGCAGAACAAGCACACAAAATTCACTGAATTCCTCCATCCCTGGTGAGAACCCCCACAGACCTTGTGTACTGAGTTAAATATAAAATTTAGGATAGTTTTGCTGGGACCAGCCTCAGACTCTTTTGGGAGGACAGGGATTGACTTATTTATTTAAAGCAACCCTTTTCCTGTTGCATAGTGTCTCAGTGTTTGAGATCCACTGATGTCTTCTACTAAATTCCTCTGTTTGTCATCATGGTGGTCCAGTGTTTTACTGGTGGAAACCAAACAGCAGTTTCTAGATTGGTCTTCACAAGTTACGTGAAAGCACCAGCAGCAGCTCATAAACCCAATCGCAGCGGACAGTGACAATTTACCTCTCGCCCATCCCTTTCACCTCCCATGAAAACTGTAGCAGCTCGTCAGAGGCAAAGCTTGCAGGCCAGACGCAACCACCCCCAGCACAGCTGGGTCCCCCAAGCCAGCGGCATACAGCACTGCTACGCTGAAGTAACCGTAGGTTAAGCGTGGCATTGAATTGAAGCTTCTTAACTACGGGTGGACAATCCTGCTCAGCTGCTGAAGAGATAATGCTGGAGTGCAAGGGGAGAGAGGAAGGGCAGGAGTAGCAAATGCTTTTCACCTTTCACAACCAAAGACAGAAAATGCAATTCTGATTAATGTGTTTTAACAGACTCTCATCTGAAAGAGTGAAATTACTTCAGGAGGTCATTTCTGCTTCCAAGATACTCCTTCCTTCAGAAAAATACCTGAACATTTGGAGTGGCTTAACTTCTATAAAAACCATTGTTTGTGCAATATAAACAGTGTACTGCTACTTACCATTTCTTTTTAATTATTAGTCACCTTCCAATAGCCCAGCACAATGGCTGATTTCACATTTGACTTCTTAGATGTGAAAGACCCACATAAAATTCGCTCAGTAATGAAGAAAGACAACAAAAAATATAAAAACACTTGTGGCCAGTTCCTGCTCGGAGTCAACATTGCTACCTCACTGGCAAAAGACAGCATTGCTCTGGATTGAGCCCAGCACTTGCAGCAAAAAAATAGACTTAAAATAAAATGCATTTGCACCTTTAACAAATATGTATCTACAGCCATGCTGAACTTTGCCAAGGGCTTCCCTTGGTGAAATATTGATTTTTTATTCCATCTTCCAGCAGCAGCAGGGATCTCTAAACCCCACAGAGCTCTGAGAACAAGACTTCTGGAGTTAATGTCACAATATCATCTCCTTGCAGTATGGTAATTTTTCCAGAGAAAGAACTTTCCCCTTTCATTTCTTGATGCCTTCCAATCTGCTTTTCCTACTTTGTTGAAATCAACATCTTTTTTTGGACATTCAGCTATGCAGAGCTTTGAACAATGTTATTATTTATAGAGTAATATTTGCATGCTGGGGAGCCCTTCCCTTGAAAATATTTCCAAAAGATTCCATTCTTCATAAATCTATACAAATCATGTTATTTTAGGCTAGTGTGTCCAAAGACAACATGATATCTTTTTTTTTCCCCCCGCTGGCTCTTTGTAAGGCCAGTTCTGTTGGGCTGAAAACTTCTTCCTCCTGCACTTGGTCCTTCAGCAATTACTTTTATTCTCCTTTTCCTTAATAAAAAAGCAAGGAATATGTGATGAAACTGCTCAGCCACAAACTGAAAGCCCATGAAAGATCATGCTGTTTCATGTAGGTTGGTATCCCATCGGTGCAGGACAACACTGGGGCTGAGAACCGAACTCAGGTATTCCAGGCCACTTCTCGGTCTTCCTCAGCCCTCAGTCATGTTCCTGGGATGACCAGGTTCCTATCAAAAGAAAGCCATGGTCCTGAATGGCTATCCTGCTGCAGGGACACAACAAAAGTGAGAAATATGAGATGCTGAGGAGAAAACCAGCACTGGCAGTGGGAGAAAACAAAGCAAGGACAGAAGGACAAGAGGGAGGAGGGAGGTGGGAGCACACAGGAAAAATGCCAAAAACAAACAGAAAGGCAAGGGGTATTTCCAAGAAAAGTGAACAAGTGCAAAAACAAAGGGAGAACACAGAGGGCAGGTGAAAGCAAAATTGCAGAATGAGAGGCTTGTGAAACAAAAGGCTTCAAAGGCAGCTGGAAGACATAGTGGGGAGGGAAACATCTTCCAGGCACCCCTCTCCCATTTCTGGGTCAGCATAATCTGCAAATGCAAAAGTTCAGTTCTTAATTACCAAGTGCTTTTTGCCTTGGAGGTTTTATTTCTTTCCTAGAATTGAAAGATTACTGCCATGACAATTTTATTTCGGTATGGTTCCTACTTAATTAGACACACACAGGTGCACACATGTGAAATGATGTGCCAGCAAAAGGGGGAAAAATCAACCTAAATTATTCACTTACCCACAGGAGGAAAAAAAATGACTTATTTTTAATCCCTTTTCTTGGAAGTAATGAGAAAGATCCTGACTCACATGCCTTCTTCCCTGGGGATGTCCTGTCAACTGTCAGGTTTCCTGGAGCCAGAAGGAGCTGGCAGAGCAGGCTGAACTGCATGGCATGGTGTTTGTGGTTTACTGCACACGGTAGCCAAGCCTGTCCTGGGAACTCCGCTGGGAATCTGCAACTTGGCTATCTGCACATGTGCAGATGAACCAAAAAAAGAAAAAAAAGCAGGCAGGGATTATTCATACAGAGTATACTTTCATCAAGTGCAAAGCCATTTAGTGCAACTGTTGTTCTAAGAACACCTTCCAGAGTCACTATTTATTATAAAACATGTAATGTCTTTTTGCAGCCAAATTAAGGAACACGCTCCCTGCCTTGAAGAGTTTACAATCTGAGCCAACCACATGTAGCGTAGATGGAGAATTAGATACACCATGACATAGATTAGTGAGAACTGAATCTTAACACTATGTATTATTTTTGTGACTTTCAGACTCCACTGAAACTCGTAAAGGATAAAGCTGGGAGAATCAAGGCCCCTCATTTCAGGTCAGTAAACAACAGCAACAAACATATGAATCAAGTTGCAAAGCATTAGTATTTTTCGTAGAATTCTTCCAAAGATCCCAGTAAGGGCTAGCAAGTTGGCCAAGTGTGATTTCCACTTCATATATACATGTTGACTTCTCCCAGTCACCTTCTTGTCCCCAATGCATTTGGAAATGGTTTCCTGAGATTAATTGCTCCATCATCTTCCCAAGGATTGAGGTGAGGCTGACCAGTCTACAGTTACATGGGTCCTCCTTCTTACCCTTATTGAAGATGTTTGCTTTCCAGACCTCAGGAACCTCCCCAGACCACCACCATCTTTCAACAGTAATTGAGAGTGCCCTTGCAAAAACATCAGTCATATCCCTCTGCACCTATGGATGTATCCCATCGAGCTACCTGAAGCTACTTATCTCCAGTTTGTTTAAATGTTCCCTAACTTGATGTTCCTCCACCAAGGGTAGATCTTGCTCCAGACTTTCCCCCAGGTCTCAGGGATCTGGACTGCCTGAAGGTCAGTCTTGCCAGTAAAGACCAAGATGGAGAAGGCATTCAGTACTTTGATCTTTTCCACGTCTTTTGTCACAAGGTTCCCTGTCCCTTCAGCAGCTGTCCCATGTTTTCCCTAGTCTTCTTTTTACTGCCATTGTACGTGTAGAAGCCTTTCTTGATGCCCTTCACTACTTTTGCTGGATTCAACTCCAGATGGACTTTGGTTTTCCTAACCCTAACGTCACATGCTACATTCTTCCTGGCTCACCTTTCCCTGGTTCCACCTCTTGTATGCTTCCTTCTTATGTCTGAGTTTTGTCAGGAGCTCCTTGGTCATTCATGCAGACCTCTTGTCATTTTGACTTGATTTCTTGTGCTCTGGGATAGACCATTTTTGAGTTTAGAGGAGGGGATCCTTGAAAATCAGCCAGCTTTCCTGAACCCTTCTTCTCTTCAGAGTGGTATCCCATGGAATTCCTCCAAGCCAATTCAATGAACAGGCCACAGTCTGCTCTCCTGACATCCAGGGCTGTGATCCCCCTAGTTGCTTTGCTTCCTCCTCTCAGGATCCTGAAATCCACCATCTCACGGTCACTGCAATCAAGACTATCCTCAACCTTCACATGTTCGTGACTGTACTGGAAAGGAAGTAATTTTGCCTGCTTTGGGTTGCCAACCCAAACTAATCTCACTGACCTCCTTTAACCATATTGCAGACCAAAATCTTTGTGCATCAATAAAAAGTTTTGATACAGGAATACCTGAGAATTACATATCTCTGCTGTCATTCCCACCCAAGCAGCAGTCCCTTTCTGTGCAGATGGGATACTGCTGTTTAGATCCTCAGCTGCTACAAGCATGAGCTGACTCACATTTGTGATTGACCTGCATCTTCTGGGTAAAACAGAAAGCATCATCATCTCCACAAGCATTTTCAAGAGTTCCTAGATGTACGCAGACATTGTTCTTTTCAAGCATTAAAGAAATATTCTGTCTCTGAAGGGAGCAGTGATCACAGTGAAAACCTGAAATAATGTTTACACCTGAGAAAAAACATGAGGTATGCATTTTCAAAGCACTGAGTATCTGATTTTCACATCTCTGTACTTTCAAGTGTACTTTGTAGTACACTTGTGGGTTGGTACTACGTGTTCCCTCATAGGACACTCAGAAGATCCATCATAGGGACATCCCTTCCTAAATTCAGGCATGGTAACATGCTGCAGCAAGTAAAATGGTCTCAAAACAACTCCTAATTTCACTCCTCTTCCCTAGACTTTGGCGAGCCTTTCCAGCAGAAGAGGCTAAAGGAATAGTTATAAAAGGATTTAAAAATTTCAAGGTGTATAAAGGATTAAAAAAAAGAAGTAAAGTGAAAAAGTGATGTGCTTTCTCCACTACCATTACCACAATGTTTCTGTAGATTGCTCATTGCTCTGGACAGTACCTGCCTTGTGATATACAGTAATATATTTTATAGAGCAAAATACAATGCTCCCGTAGGCTATACACCTTGTGATCTTCTGACAAATCCACCTATGAAAATACCATTAATAATGCCTTGCATTTGGCGGTGTGATCACCTTTCCATGAACAGTATATACGAAATGCAAGTTGCCATTGGCATGTATGGCAAAGTGCAGGCATACGCATGCAACAGGTATGGATCACACAGAGCTGTCTGAAATCATGACCAAATAACACTCTCTCTTTATTTACTGTTCCTGCTTCAAAGTACCAGTTCAGTACCAAAAACGGTCTCAAACAACCTACAGTAGGTTTCTTGTGCGTAGAGATATGCAGACGAATAATTCTCTCTTCAGTAGTTTCAACATATTTTCCCAAATGCTTTTAATAGCTTCTAACATGAACAACCTGCTACCACAACCATTTTTATTTGCTTACAAAAAGAACAGCTAGTACTTTGAGAAGGGCGTTTTAAACAAGTCTTTCCTAAGCCGAGTGAAAGAAGTTTTTACCTTCCACAGAGGCTTACGGCATGCAAAGAAGAGTTTGCTGTGGACCAGCTGGAGCACAGACATTGAAGGAGTCCAGTGAGGGACCTCTGCTAGATCCACATGATCTCAGTGAGTGTTGGAGAACAAGTACTTTAACAGCTTCACAGCAACCCAGTGCACACGCATATTTGGAGCCTCATGCCCCAAAACAGAAACTCCTTCCTCCTCAGTTAGAGTTCAATCTTTGGAAAAGATTTGTGAGATCTGCGCAGCTCAAAGGAAGCAGGAAGGAGTAATTTCTCTCCCACAGAATGAGCTTCCTTGGGTGTTTCATAAGAGCATTATGTTACAAAATTTTATGGTTAAGTTTTATAACACAAATTCTTCGAGATATATAAAGATTCTGGGGGTTTTCGCATCAATTTTAGTCATTCAGCTGACTGCAAGAAGCATTGAAAATATGTAAAAATAATGTGATGAGCAAAGCGATGATCTATATTCTGCTCAGCTAATAAGACTGAGTTTCAAGTAGGGCAAAACTGCCCTTGCTGGGACCCATGCCAATAAATTACAGAAAAAATCTGCTATATATGGGGAAACATCTTTTAGCCTGTATCATTTTCAGTTGTGAAACGTTGTTCTTGCAACAAATTGAGACCCCCACCCGGAGTCCTGCGTCCAGCTCTGGAGCTCTCAGCACAAGAAAGCCATGGACCTGTTGGAGCGGGTCCAGAGGAAGGCCACAAAAGTTATCAGAGGGCTGGAACACCTCTCCTGCGAGGAAAGTCTCAGGGCGTCGGGGCTGTTCAGCCTGGAGAAGAGAAGGCTCTGGGGACACCTTACAGCAGCCTTCTAGTACCTGAAGGAGGCCTACAAGAAAGCTGGAGAGAGACTTCTTACAAGAGCCTGTAGTGATAGGGCAAGGGGTAATGGCTTTAAACTGAAAGAGGGTAGGTTTAGATTAGATATAAGGAAGAAATTCTTTACTATGAGGGTGGTGAGGCACTGGCACAGGTTGTCCAGAGAAGCTGTGGCTGCCCCCTCCCTGGAAGTGTTCAAGGCCAGGTTGGACGGGGCTTTGAGCAACCTGGTCTAGTGGAAGGTGTCCCTGCCCATGGCATGGGGGTTGGAACTAGATGAGCTTTAAGGTTCTTTCCAACCCAAACCATTCTATGATTCTATGTCCACAATAACTCAGAAACTTGAAACACAAGGTGTCAGTCAGATCTATTCCACATGTAATATGAACAACAATGTGAGATTGGATGTTTAGCACTACCAGATTCCTACTTTTTATGAAGCATGAGTACAGGATAGAAGTGATTGTGAGTGGCGTATCAGTTCAAAGCAGTGCTCAGTAACTGGCATCCTGCGAAGCAGCTGTTATGGTAATTCACTATCAGACGACGAAAAACTCATTGAAAGAACTTTCTATTCCTCCTGACTGATGTGATTTCTTTAAATTAAAAAAAAAAAAAAGACAGAGACAGTGAGAGGCATGTTTTCTAATCACAGAATTACTTTCTGTTCCAACCGCAGCTTCACATCAGTTAGCAATTTGAAACTCTAGACATGTTATTTCATCTCACTGCAGGGCACAACAGAGTTCAGATACTTATGACTATGAACAAACTGGTAAAGTTCTTTGGCTATTAATGCAGAAGAAAGAAAATCTCTGTGCAGGCACTATCTTTTTGTTGGCAAGGGATAAAGAAAACTAATTGATTTTGTACTCTAAACCTTACTAATTATTTTAGACTGACACAAGTAGAAGTTTTAATGAACTTCTTGTATATCACTCGAAAGCTTTATTGTCGACTTGTGTGAATTCTGAAAAACTAAAGCAGATAATTATAATTAACTGAAAAAAAATCAAAATTCTATATGTTTTTAAATCTTCCAGGACATTAAAAAACAAATGTGATATTTGTCAGAAGCCTGATACTAAGCCCACTGAAGTCAGTATGAGTCTTTCCATCAAATGCAGTGGACTTGGATCAGGTGCCTAGTGTAAAACATAGAAATCGGAAGGAAGATGATCAAATAATGTACTAGTCTGATCTAGGAAAATTCTTCTATAATATCCAGTATATTTTACTGCTAGTGAGAAGTCATCTCAGTTTTATCTCTCTGCTACACCACTTAATTATGTATGTTGCAAATCTTCAGGATTATACCTGAATACATCATGCAGCCACAAATTCTAGTTATCTTCCAGGCATTCAAGCAAATTAATTCCTTGCCTGGCCATTTTGGATCTTAGCTGTTTTCTGCTTATTGCAGGATAGGAACAGATCAACTTTTCTGAAGTCAGTGCCTCAGTTCCTCATTGCTGTCTTCAGCCTTTTCTGCACACCAACTAGTCACAACCTTCTTCTTTGCCACTGCTCAGAAACTGGAGGTTATTGCACAACCCACTGTCTGTGACCTCCAACACACTGCTCAGTACCCTGAGATAACCAAATTGTCAGAAACAGCTGGAAGCTGTAGAGAAAGTGTCACAACTTCTGACGCTATAGTTGGCATTTCTAACACAGAAATGTGTTTTTGAGTCACTCGCACACCTAGAAGTTCACGAAACTTTCACATCACACATACAAAGCACCCCTACAGGATGATGTCTCATCCATCTATCTAGGCTATATGGAGCTGGATAACGCTTTTCCTTGAGCTCCAAGCAGAGCACCTCATCCTTTCACAATTCCTTTCTTCAGAAAGAGTGGAGTAGAGAGGGTCTAGCAACTCAAGGGTAAAAATTAGATTAACACGGAGATTGTCAAGATACATTCCTCTTTATAAAGGACTTGAAACTGTAGGAGTCTGCAGCAGCTCAGTGCAGACCCCCAGTGTGCTCTGTGGTTAGAAGTCATTGTCATGACGGTCTCCTTCACTGTGCAGAATCATTCTGGGGGACTGCTGATCTTCCTAACACTGCAGTCTTCCCAGGTCTGTTACATGGTGCAGTCCTCTTCCGCGCTCTGTGCTTGGGATATGCTGACAAGAAGTCAGGTTAAATTGTGTATGTGCATGTGTGTGTGTGTACGCTTCCAGATTTGCACGATCCCGGATGCCTCTTGCAGCCTCCAGCCTGTGAGGGTGATTTGATTCATGCTTTGAATATCAAAAGCCCCTTCTGTCTCTTCCTGCATATTTTCCCTAGGAAATTTACACTCAGGCTGCCATTGCAAAACATTCTTGTGCCACCTATGCATGTTCTTCCCTCTGCTAAGAATATGTTTAACTGGACAGATGTGATAACTTCTGCCTGCGGGGAAACTGAAGAGACAGCAGATCTGCAGGGAATTTGTCTTCTCTGCATGGCCCAGGCTCCAGGGTACACAGTGAAGGTATTGCAAGAAGCTGCATGCATGTCAGTGAGCATCAAGAGCAGGGCAGCTCCCCCGGGACCGGGAGCTGCAGGGGACCCCAGGGTGGGCAGGGCAGAGCCCCCTTCAGCTGGGGCCCATCCCACAGTACCTGAGTGAGGTGAGCACGACGGACCCTGAGATGGTGGCCAGTCCAACCGAGAGTGCAGATCGTAAAGCAATATCGTGGTGATGAGGTAGGTCCAAGATCCAACTGAGAAGTCAGTCTGCAGGTCAGTGTTAGGATCAGGATGGGTCAGGATCAGCAGACAGGGCAACAGGGATGAGGTAGGGCCAACGTCAAGCCAGGAAACCATCCTGTGGGTTGAGGTCGGCATCAAGGAGCATCATGGCCACAGGCCTGCATGTATATACATTGACGAGGTCCCCCTGAGCCTTCTCTTCTCCAGGTTGAACAGTCTCAGCTCTCTCAGCCTTTCTTCATATGTGAGCTGCTCCAATCGCTTCACCATCCTCATGGCCTTTCATTGGACTGTCTCCAGTATATCCATGTCTCTCTTATACTGGGGAGCCCAGAGCTGGACACAGCACTTCAGGTGCAGCTTCACAAGTGCTGAGTAGAGAGTGACAGCAGTGAAAACCAACAATGCGGCTGGAACTCAGCTTTCTTCTGTCCCAGGCTGCATGACTCAGTTCAGCACCTTCAGATTGTCTATTGCAATATAATTACAATATTACAGAAGTTGCCCATGTGTGTTGCACAACAGAGTGTCAGAAGCCTTAGCATGCCCTCAGCTTGTCCTACTGACACGTTCCTTCTTGTTCTCCTGACAAGTCTACTCTGAATATTAGGGCTTTCGTCTGAGTTGTCATGATTGCCTGAAGCTGAAAACACTGATGGTTCATTGTTGCTGACTCCAGAGCTAAATGAGCTTTTCCTGTAGTGTTTCTGGTTGAGTTAATATTATACCAATAAATTAAGCATAGGTTTTCACCTGTGAAATGACGTACTGATAGAACAGTTTTATTGTTTTTCAATTTTAATTATCTGAATTTGCTTCGAATTTCTGAACATTTTACTGTATTATGAGCTAAATGCAAACATCCTGCTCTCAGAAGAGCTGTTTGCTAGAAATTTGGATGGATACTCAAATAGAAAGTTCATATTGTTCAATAGTATTATTAAAGGCTTTGAATCTAATTTCTGTAAACACCATTTTTAGTCAGGTAGTGGAAAGGGTGCTGTTAAAAGAAACTGGGGAATTCAGAGAGATACCAGCAGATGTCCATAAGCTGTGTGTGCTTGTAGATGAAGGGTCTTCACACAGCATAACTGTGGAAGGACGCAGTCTCTAGCACTTATTCCCCCGAAATGCAATCACATCCTTGTTCTTCAGAAAATGAAAGCATGCAAAAACTAAAAAACAAAAGGCTCTGAAATCAGAGTGAGTTGCATGAGCATACTAATGAACATCCTCTCTAGAAAAGTGGCCTTGTCCCTCTGTGACATCCAGTAGCTCAAAGCAAAAACAGCAGATCCCAGTTTTCTTGGAAGTAGCTGGGAAGAAATAGACTAGGAAACCATCAAACTGGGCAGATATCAAGGGAAATGTTTTGTTTTCCCGTTTATTTAGCTACCATATATATTTTAAAAATATTATCTTTTCACCTCCACACTTGGATTTTCCATGAACTCTGCTTAATTTATCTTTTCTTTTTGCTATTTATCAAATGATCCATATTTCCTCGCTTTTCTAAAGAGATCTGCATTTTTAAGTGGTATGCTTGCAGACAAAAATACTGGCAGCATTTACTACATGCTTTACTGGTATGAGTTATAAACACACATCACACCATCTTCCTGGAGACAGAGCACCAAAGTCTCTCCAGGTGCAGCTGCTGGTACAGATGTGGTTATATTGGAACAGTACTGCCCTCTTTGGAAAAAGCGGTGTCTGGAATTAACTAAACAGCACCAGAGTGTCTTTGAACTCCACTCCTTGCGAGCGCCTTCCTTCACGCATTACACCAGCAAACCTGCAGTGACAGCGGGCTCCTTGAGCAGGCTTGGCCCATGCAGGATGGGATTCATTGGTTTTTCCAGCAGCACTGGGCTCTGGGTGCTGTAACCTTTCTCCGATATCACGGTTCAGGAACAGCAGGCAGAGATGGAGGTGTAACTAAGCATGCAACGCTATTAATGAATCTCATCAAAAGGAGATCACAAAATCCTTGAGCTGCATAAATCTCTAGAGGCTATCTACAGCTAATTTTCTCAGCCGTGTTGTTTCTCCAAGCTCCCTGTAATAATCAGACAGCACTTACACCTTTTAAGCAACATATTGTGTAAATTGTAAGTGACACATAACCCTCCCAGCAAGCCAAGGAAAATGACAGCGTTAAATTCCCAGCAGCTATCAGAATACATTAACAATTTTAGAATAAAATGACTTCTGAGAAGACAAATTTTAAATGAATAAACATGAATCTACAAGGTTGCAGCAGAGCATGGGATTCATCTGCTGCATTTTGCTTTGGTGTCACATAACTCCATCCGAAGCAAAGCAAAATCACCCTTGATTAGAAAGATACACACGGTTACAGCGAGTTAATCTCGACTCTGATCACAAATTTGTCAAAACTCAGCAGCTTTAGCTCAGAAAGGATTTATGTTGGACTGGAGCTGAAGAGCTTATCAGCCCCTGTCACAGAAAGCAGTCCTTGCAAACCACAGAGGGAGAGATGGAATAAGTGGGGCTACAGCTTCGGTCGACTTGGCTGTAGTATCCCTTCAGCTGCTGCTCCCTTCTGTGTCTGCACTCGTCGGTGTCATGGCACTGCCTTTCAAGCAACCAGCTTTGCTGCAATAACATGGTCTAGGTCATAAGCATCTGTCTGTTTGGGACTTGAGCTTGGCAAAGGAACAGCAGTAAATAACCTGGCAGCTACGCGACGGCGGCAGAGCTGGCCAGGCGGCCCCGAGCCAGAAGAGGAGCGGGCATGTGCAAAGCTCCAGCTGGGATGTGCTGGATCGCTCCTCTCTTTCCCCCTAGAGCTGGCAGTTGCCTCTGTGTCTCCCTCTGTTACCAGCATTGGTGGTTTGGGGAGTTCCACACCACACTGCAGAGGGGCCTACGACCGCTCGCTTTTGCTGCCAGGTGGATGGGAGCCCCAGGCTCCCTCCACCAGCGATGCGCTGCGCCGCGACCAGGTGCCATGCTGCCTGTGATGGCCTCCCAGCCATGCACCCAGCGCTTGAGGCTAAACCACGGGCTGCGCTCCCGCACGTGCACCCCAGGTATGGTCTAGGCAATCGCTGCAGAAGCCCCGAGGGTTGCTTTGGAAAGACCGTCGTTCTCGGCCACCTTTGGGCTGCAAGAAAAGTTGAATTTCAGGAGGGCACAGATGATGTTGAAGGCCAGCATCGGTCCCTTAGCCAGATACTCCCAGCCTGATGCCATGTCTCAAAGTTGCACACCTCCGAAGCCGTCCCTGTGGCTTTGGAGCAATGTGACACGTGAAACCTGCCGAACCAGCAGCTCTGGGCGAGGAGAGTTAGGCAGAAAAGGTTTCAGAGCTGCCAAAATTCAAGTGGCACAAAAGGCAGCAAGCATTCAGATAACACACAGAGAGCAGGTTGGAAGGCACTGGAAATCACTGTACAATCTACGAGGAGAGCAAAGGGCTTGTAAGCAGCACAGAAAAGTGGAAAGTGCCATGGCTGTTGGAATCAATGCAAACGGATCCCCTGGGAATGCATGTTTTCGTACAAAGAGCCAGATAAGAAGTGAAGTGATTGATTCTCTGTTCATGCAGATGACAAAACGCAGTCCTGGCAGTCTGCGCAGCTGACAGACAGACTAAGCAGACACCAAGGTCAGTTGCTGTGTAATTTGCATTCTTTTCAAAATAAGCATGGTGCAAAGCAGTGGATATTTGCACAAGTAGTGAAAAACTGCATATGACTTATTGGTGTAAGAAATACTCAAAGCTCAATTAGTTAAAATCTAGACAAAGAAAATAAGAGTATTAAATGCTCTCATTGAAAAAGAAGCTGCAAATACAGACTAAGCTGATTCCACAGAAAGCAATGCTGTAGAAAGAGAAACTCAGGTGTTCAAGTGGACACATAACTTGTTGCAACAGGAATGCAGGTTAGCCAGAGTTTTGAAGCAGATCTTCCCAAAATAAACTCTCCAACTGAGAGTACAAAGACTTTAAACTTGGAAAAGTCAGGTTTCATTAGAGTATAAACTCAAATTTTCAGCTTCTTCTGGAGAGAAAACCCATAGTCCGAAGTCAGGCTTAATAGAAATTAGAAAGTTTTCCTTCCCTCCATTCAGTATGTTTTTGCAGGGCAAGCCCCTGTTTGCAGTTTATTTGTTCATTAAATCAGTTCAGGGATTTTCTAAATTGCATATCCAAGCATATTCTCATTCTGTCACCAGTGAGACAGGCAACACCTGGAGTAGTAAATGGGGCAGGCATAGAAATCTCTGCTTCTAAAGCCAATTGGTATGGTACAGATCACATCTACAGATCAAAATGCTCTTCCATTCTAAGTAGGGTACCCATATCCAAACTGCCTAATCAGGAATGTTCCCTTAGTCTTTTGGTCCTGTGGCTCCTTGCATCTGCCATGTCCCTCACAGCCTCAGCCTCTGCAAGTCACTTGGGTCTTTCTCTCCCTGAGCATATCCCACTGCTCCCCATGGAGGGAGAAACCTCCCCCTTGATCCCCTCAGCCCAGACCCAGCTGCTCTCTCTTAGGGATATTTGAAATCTCCATTAAACCAGTTAGGGTGGTTTAACTACACATCTGAGTTTTTAAAAAGAGGATATGTAAATGGGGGTGGTGGTGGTGTGAAATCCAAGTTTATTTAGATTAAACCAGAGATATGCGCTTATCATTTCATAGCCCTCACTGTGGTTATAGAAAATGGGTCCGTCTCAGTGACAATATCATTGGTTATTAATCCTTGGAATACAGCAAATGGAAATGATCTGCATCAAATGTTGTAAGAGGGGTAGCAAATTTGGTACTGAGAAACGAATAGCAGTCATGAGACTTCAGATCATCAAAGGTAAAGCCAAAGACATGTTCATATACCGCTGAGTAGACCAATGTAAGCTTATCTAGCAGTTAATAGGCATTGATATCTGCAAAATGGGCAGTGTACATCCTTAACAGCATTCACTGCTGTTAATAGCTTGATGAAGAAAGAAATTCTTCAGACTCCCAACAACTCCAAAGATATACGAGGATCGTTATAAGGCCTATGAATATAAGGCATTTCACTGTGGGAACTGGAAAACCACTAACCAAGCAGTGAGAGACAGATGAATGCTTCTGAAAATGAAGAATGTTGGCTACATTCAGAGAGAAGGATGCACGGAAAATGATTTCATGATCAGCCAGCAAGTTTTTCCCCAGTAACTCTCAGGTAAACAAAGTTGCTATAGGATAAGAAGAAACACCGTCACATAGATGAAGGACTGATTAAAAGAGAAGAAATGCGGTCAAAACGAGCAGTCAATTTTCATAGTGAGGGGTGATTCTTAATGAAACTCCACAGGGATCTCTGCCGTGGCCTGTGCTGTTCAATAGCTTCTTAAACAATCTTGAGAAGATCATGAATAGGAAAATGAAAGCATTTGCTGGTGATAAGCTTGCAGGTCAGTTAAGATGAAAGCTGACTGTGAAAAACTGCAGAAGGACCTTGTAGAATGCACAATAAAAATGGGCAGGTAAAACTCAGTAAAGCTACATGTAAAGGGATTTAAAAGGTTTTAAACCAACTTAGCTTTGCATGCAAAGTGATGGGCTCTGACCTGACTACTATCTCTTAGAAAGAAGATCTCACAGTTATAGTGGATATTATTAAAAAGTCATTTCCACACACAGTCTTGGTATAAATTAGGTGTCAATGGCTGCTAGCAACAGAGAACAAAGCAAAGCCACTGTGAAAGTCCTTCTGCATCCATGTCTTTGTTATTGCAATTTGTGCTGCTCGACTCAACTCAAAATGTGAACAGACAAGATGCAGAGAGTAACAAGATAGATGATCAAAGGATGACTGTAATTCCATATAAGAAAATGTCGAACACATGCAGATCCTTGTGCTTGGAGAAGAGATGACTGAAGAGGATATGGCAGGCCTCTTTAAGATCTCAAGTGGCAGAGAGGATGTGGCTGCACAGCAGCTGGATTTCCAACTGCAGAGCTGAAAATCTTGGGATGAATTCAGCAAAGAGAGCTTTGTGCTGAGGCTGAGCTGTGGAACTTACCTGGCAGCTCCTGGTTTATTTCCAGGCATATTCCACACAGGATCACTCTGCGTTTGCTCCTACCTCTCGCCTCAACACCTTGGCCAAGGATCCCTTACGTGTGCCCTGCGGACTCCAGCTGGCACAGACAGACAGCACAGGAAAGAACAGAAATATTCTGATATGCACCTATGACAAACCCAGCCTCCTGGTACAGGTGGTATCTGCTCCTTTCATTGCACTAAGCATTTCTCTAGATTTGGACTTTAAAGCTAACTGACCTGCTTACATAGCAATGAATGATCAAGGCAATCCCAAAGGGACCAATAAAACCCCAAAGCAGGCACCAAAGTACTTCTCACATTCATTGCCCTCTTGTCATTCCTTCTCTCATAAAGAACATGGGAAATATTGTCTTCTGTTTTCCTAGAGTGCTCCAAGTGTTATGGTAGGGTTCCACCCCAAACACATCCACCTCTCAGCTTGAGGGATGAAATCATCCACGTTTCCGTAGCAACAGTAAGCACTAGGAAACTCAGGGAATTCAGACGATGATGCCTTCTGAGGGCTTAGCACTTAGCTTGAGAGTAAGCATCTGAAACAAATTCCTTGTGTCAGAAAGATCTCAAATTCAGACCTTCAATCAGCAAACAGCAAGATAGCCAGCTCCCTGGCTACAAATTATTCTGGTGGTTTAGGTACAGCTCTGATAACCTTTAAACTACAATCTGTATGGAGGTGCACATTAGATCAATATCTGCTTTTTCTTATTAAAAACAAAAAAACAAACCAAAACCTATGATAAAGTACTGAAGAAAAATTAAATTAAATTTAGGTACAAGCTGGTATCCAAAAATCACAGCAGTTGGATCACACTTGATTTCACTGATAGCCAGAGGAACCTGGAAGAATCATTAAGAAAATCAGATATTCTTTAGAATGTCTGGAGAACATATGTGCCTGCATAAACAGAGTACATGCTGTCCGCTGAATTCCTAGTTGCTGTTATCAAATACTCTACTTACAGTTTTGCACTTGCTGGCCAAAAATTTTCATTGACTATCTATGCAACAGAAATCTTTGAAAATTTATATTATTCTTCTTGTCCTAATACCATTAAGAAGGTCACATCTATCCGATTTTTTAATTTGTGCCACAGGGCTATGTTGGAGCATTATAGATCAGATGTAAAGACAAATGTACTGATCAAGACGGAGGCCAAATGGATTTTCTGTAAGCAATTGTATAAAGGTAATGAGGACTTCTCCACACAGAAGGGGTTTGTTTAACATTTTGGCTCAAGAATTCAGGAATGTTGGACTGGAAAGGACCTCCAGGGTCAGCTTCCGCAGCCAGAGGTAGCTACATCATATAATTCTTTAGAGGAATTTAACAAGCTGACACAAGACTGACACAATGAGGGGTCAGTTCAGGTACTTGTCTCACAGGCATTGAGAGCTATGTGACTGCCTAGTGTGTGGCCTCAGCTGCTGCAGCAGCAGGGCACAGATCTGCCGGGTCCGTGAGGATGTCCCAGATACTCTAAAGTATCTTCACTGGGATCAGATACCTGTGCTTAAGCAACTGTGTTGTGCACTTGAACGCAGGAGCCAGCCTCCAGGAGATTCCAAAAGACCCCCATAAGTTCCCATTTAGAGTCAGTGGAGCTCTAGACACTTGAGGCTATGGCATGGTTCAGCTGACCTTCACTAGGACTCGGTTTGTTTGCTGACAACGAGGTATCCAGCACTTTCTAAGACACCATACAACATCAGGTATGTTTCACGGGATTTGCAGTAAATTGTTGTCTTACTAGTGGCTAGGTGAGATAGCCTACAGCACCTCAGATAGCTGTAGATCATTTTGGGCAACTAAGTTGAGTCCTACATGTCTATTTTAGGGTGAGCTAAGCAGCTCTCTAGGTGCTGTTGACTATAATGAGGGCTTAAAAACCTGTTACCTGTGTAAACACCTATATGTAGATAGCTAAATTAGGTATCATTATTTCACACTGAACCTTGCCCCAGGTTTCAGTACCTTCAGAGATCTGCTGTTCCCATCCATCATTAAGACCCCCTCTCTATATTAGAGTTCCCCATCAGATCCATCTCCTTTTTCTCATTCCTCTCCACTCACTGTTTTTCATTATTGGTCCCTCGTTCCTCTCTCTCCTCTCTTCTTCAAATCACAATCATAGGTTTTCTCTTTCTGTCTCTGAAACCAGTCTTGCTAACCTGCTTGTGTCCCTTTTCCCAAAGTCGAGCCAGTTTCTGTTCCCTCCGCATTCAAATAAGGCAGCTTCTCCACGCACTTTTCAGAAAAAGCACCCAGGGACCTTGTAAGGCTACAGGCAAGGCAGCCTGCCTCCGGCTTCCCATCACTGTCTGGGGGACTACGAGGGGAGAGAGGCAGGGAAGCTGCGCTGTTCAGTGTAGATGGAAACCGCAGAGATTTATGGAAGCCTGAACTGTGATTAACATTTAATGAGCAGGAGCGAATGGTGCAAGTTTAATGAAGTTTGGACACATGTTAATGGGAAAGCGAAAAGTTCACACCTCGCATAAAGGGAACCCCTTAGCAGATTTGACGCCTCTGTTTCAGAACGTAAAGGCACCAGGTTTTTTCAAAGAAAAGTAATCAGCTGTTGTTTGTACAAAATCTTTTTTTCCCCAGTGTTGTTGTCAAAGACACATTGTCTTAAATTGTCCAAAAGCACTCAACTCAAGGTGGTGCTACACAGTGATGAAAGCCAGGGTCTGGGCAGCTTGGCTAACTGACGGTGCTTCCAGTTCCTCCATCTAGCTCTGCAGCCTCTTTGCTACAATAACATTCAGCACCTTATGTTCCAGCCCTTACTAAAGTTGCAGTAGTCCCTATTTATGCAGCACTACATTGCTTCTCTCAACACTTCATGCTGTTCAAGTGGCTGCATTGCTGCTAACCGTCACAAACCCTTGGACTGTCCCCTTGAAGCTGCTCCTGCCAACCTGGGAGGAGATTGCTCTGCACAATGACATTTTCCTACTGGCACAAAACACCTTCAGCAGCAGTCAGGATGTGACGTTTTTGAACCAGCTGTTTATTTGGAGAACCCATAAAATGAAAGGCACATTCATCTTTTCAGGGGCGAGGCATTCAATTCAAGGAAGATGAAAAGCTATATAATCCGCTGAGCATGGCTTTGAGGATATTTGTTCTCACGTCCACGTTTTCTTTTTTTTCTTTTTTAGCAGACACGGTGGCGTTCGGTTGATGGTTGGACTTGATGATCTTAGAGGTCTTTTCCAACCTTAACGATTCTATGATTCTATGATTCTTTCAACATGTCATTTTTTCACAGAGTCAGGCTCTTTCATCAGTTTGCAGGTTCTGACTTCATGTTTCAGAGGTACTAAACTGCAGGTGCTATTTATGTAGTAACAGAATATCCTAACGTGACAGGACATTTGACAGAATATTGAAAACTGGTGCCTTTCCCCAGTATATCTAAGGAATACCCAAGGTAGCCCACACAGTTCAGCTCATTTGGACCGGTACAATGTCGTAGTACCATTGAAGTCAATGGTGTTATGTCAGCAGTGGCTGTGATTGGCTGTGATTCACAAACTGAAGCATAGGAAGTTCCGGCTGAACATGTGGAAGAACTTCTTCCCTCTGAGGGTGACGGAGCCCTGGAACAGGCTGCCCAGAGAGGTTGTGGAGTCTCCTTCTCTGGAGATATTCAAGACCCGCCTGGACAAGGTCCTGTGCAGCCTTCTGTAGGTGACCCTGCTTCGGCAGGGGGGTTGGACTAGATGACCCACAGAGGTCCCTTCCAACCCCTACCATTCTGTGATTCTGTGATTTTTAGGCACTAATTCAGCAGAGCACTTAAATATTTGCTGATCTATCCCATTCCTTCACCTGAAGCCAAAGATAATTCTGTATAGAAAAATATACTGGAATGTGAATGTATAAAATTGCAGCTAATACTGTTGCTCAGTTTACACGTGGAATCTGCTTCTGGTTAATCTGCCTCAAAATTAGCCCTGCTTTAAGCAAAGCGCAGACCAGACTGCTTTAATGAATACGAATAAATTATTGAATAGATAACTTAAGATTCGATTCCTGGCTTTGCAGCAGCAAAATCAAGAAATACTCAGTTGCTATCACAAATAGATATGTTATCTTATTAGTCATGCTGGACTTAGAAATATTTTGTTTTTAAATAAGAAAATAGTGCTGGATACAGACATCAGTCAGGCTACTTCAGAAAGGATGTATCAATTTATTAGAGATCTGGGAAAAGCTCCCATTACTTAATTAAGTGATAAAGTAATTATAGGAATAATAGGCCATGTGTGCATGTAAATGTAGTACTGAATTATCTTGGGTAAATCATGGATGCTGTGCACACAATAGCACGCACATACATTGAGCTGAGAATTTTTAACTCCAAGTGCCAGAATTCTGGTATTTTACAAATTAGGAGAGGAATGAAATAAAACATAAAGCATTTATGGAGTATATCACTGCTGAAGTTCTACCCATTAAATTGCTATTAATTAAACTCATTTAAATTCAGTGGAATTGTGTTGCTTCACATGAGTGCCAGAGTGACTCACATAAAAATATCTCAGTAGTTTCTCGTCAAGGACATCAATCCCATGACATTTTTCCCCATTCACTGCAAAAAAAAATTTCAAAGTGTCTGTGATCCAGGCCCCTCAAGCAATGACCCCTAGAAGAGCTGCAGGGTGTACAGTGAGAGGAGGCATTACGCTTCCCTGCCTGTGGAGCAGCAGAGCAGTGTATTGAAACCAGGCATGTGCCACGGTAGCTAACACAAAAGACAGCTGTCTCCTAAAACCTAGTAAGAGTCTGCTGAAGACTGCAAACATAGCAAAATTAAAAGTTTGCAATGGTGCTGCACAGATTGTCTGCTATGTAGAAGTCTGGGCACTTATACTGAGTCAGACTTAAGTCAGACTTAACCCAGTTTTATTTCTAATAGTACAAGTCTATTGTTAGAGAAAATTAGCTCGGCAACACTGAATTCTTGCTATTTCCTACAAAAAAAAAGCCCAAGTTTTATTTAGCATAGCAACATTTGCAAACTAACACATGAAATTCACAGCGTCTTCCATATAGGCTGATATCCAAAAGTAAATTCATACTACTAAGCTCATAAAACATTTGCATTCAGACAGGCAAGGCTTTGGCTAGCTATATAATTTGTTACAGGTTTGACATTGAACTCAAGTCGATGGTGCACCTCTAGAACTGTTTGAGGGAAGAGTTGAAACCTGACAGTGAAAAGATCACATTAACTTTCAAGTGTTCTCACTCCGTAGCTGAGACTACCTGATAGACAGGGAAGTTTGGCTTAATAAATTTATACTTGTAATCATAGATCTGAAGAACACTACCATTTTTGACAAACATAGTGAGGGCCTCAGCTTTGGAATTAGTTTGGTTTATAGATCAGAAAGATTACTAGGTTTATGCTTTTAGAAACCCAGCTAAAAATTTCAACTCCCCCGCATGTGAAATTCTGCTTCTGGGTGACTTCCATAACTCTAGAAGTCGATGGCATCTATTCCATCTCTTCTTTTCTAAAAAGACAGAAAAGCATATAACTCAGCCTTCTTTCCCAAAACATGGTTTCTTGACATAACATAATGCTAGGAGGCTGTTCATTATCTTGCCTGTGTTGCTGCTTCCCCACACTTGTTTGATACACCTAAAGTGCTGCATCGTGTTTGGTGTGCCATTGACTACGTTATTAATCAGTCACTAATGGAATAAATTTCAAATCAGACCCAGCACATTACCATGCTTACTTCTGTGATTTAGCTGAATTTACCTGGTGTCGTTGTCCATGAAACTGTAGAGACTGGATTCATTTGGATCCTCTGAAGATGTGCAGAGCAGCACATTACGCCATCCATTAATGCAAGAGTTCATCCTGGGTGGATTTTTAAGGGATTACAGTACTTAGGAGTCTCCAAATACTTACATATAGCACTGCTCATGAAGAAACTTAATCATGCACATAAGCATTGCCAAGTCTGAGCTCTGTATGTGAAGTACTAATGGTTTCAGTTACGAACTGCTTAACCTCTGACATCACTAGACAGATTCATACTGTCCTCGAGAGGTGGTGAGTAATGGCACAGGAATCCAAACACATGAAAAAATCTAGCTTCCTCTTTCAAGGGTATAAACCAGTTAGTTGTGAATACTGTGGGGGAAAAAATCCGTCATTTCCAAAACAGAGAGCTATACACAATCAGCATTACGGAAAGCCTGTCTCCTTCTGCAGCGTCAAATATTGGCCAATGCCAAAGCTGGATCAGCCATCCAATCTAATATAGCAAATTACAAGGATAGATATAATGATTTTAATACAACACTTCCTGTAAACTGGGTATTCCTGGTATGAGGCATTTAATTAAAAGCCAAAGAGCTCAAAGTCACAAACTATCTCCATAATTTATGCTGCTGTGCCTGGGTTTTTGAAGCCGGCGTTGTTCCAAAGTGCCAGTTTCACCGTCAATTTGGTCGGTTCCTATTTCAGTGATGTAAAACCTTGCTTTACCTCCTGCAATTACTGACTGCATGATAAGTGCAGGCTATAAGGGTACAAGGCTTTTAAACATCACCCTTGTATTATTACAACATATTCTAGAAGTAGAGTTTTAAACGCATACAAAAGCCCAAATAATTCTGCTTGTGTCTGAACTGTCGACTACATGGAGGTCCTTCCAATTAAAGAAATCCTGGCTTGATCCCCCATATAGCAGCTAGAAGAACCAGAGTGACCAAAAGGTGTGGAGCCCTAACAGCCCTGAAGAGGACAGATCTCTGCAGGTTAGGGTAGCTGTTGTAACGTAACAAATCCTTGTTTATTTAAATTGCAGTGCAGACCGCTAACACAGCCCAAAAATTAAACATTAGCTGAAGACACTATGTTGTTTCTTCCCCTCCACCATATCCTCTGCCTGATGAGTCTGTTCTTCTTGGAGCCACCTCACAGAAACCCATGCTGTAGTAACAGGCCTGTGTGATAGCCGGCTACAGGTCCTAACAGTCCTGAGTTAAAAGATCCCATACGACCTGCAGCAGTAATCCAGTAAATCTCTGAATCACTCTGCAACACCTACCAACATGGAAGCTTTTCTGAAAGATTATTTTCTTCATAGACTACATAATGGCTTCAAAGGAAACTGTTACAAGTGAATAAAATTTGTATGTGAGAAGCTAATTCTTGACCTATTCTCTAAATAAAATTTTCCATTTAAGTATAGCATTTCATCATCACATACCAGATGTGCATTTATACTGTGCAGGCCTGTCATGGTTTAATCTGGCAGCTGGCAATCAAGGCCACGCAGCTGTTCACTCGCTCCTTGCCCCATGTTGGGATGGGGAGGAGAACAGAGAAAAAGTACAACTCGTGGGTTGAGATAAAAACAGCTTAACAAGACAGCAAAAAAAGGAAAAATACTAGTAATAATAATAATAATAATGATGATGATGATGATGATGAAAATGCAAACCAGGAGATACACAATACAATCTTTCTCACCCCTTGAAGACCGATTACACAGCCAGTCCCCAAGCAGTGATCACAGAGCTCGTGGGTTTCGCAGAACTCAAGGATTTCACAGAACTTGCCAAACTCACGAAAAAAACCTAAACTCACAGAAAAAGGTTCGGACTCATAGAAAAGATCAAGCCCACAGAAAAAAGGGTTCCTGCCTCCCTGGCCTATGCCCATTTATATACTGAGCATGACATCTGTGGTGTGGAATATTTCTATGGACCAGCTTGGGCTAGCTGCCTGGCTGTGCTCCCTCCCAGCTCCTGCACACCTGCTCGTCAGCTGAACATGAGAGACTGGAAAAAATCCTTGATTTCTTAGCAACAACTGAAAACATCAGTGTATTATCAACATTCTTCTTGTACTAAATCCAAAACTCAGCAGCTACTGGGAAGAAAATTAACTCCATTCCAGCCAAAATCAGGACAATGCCCACGTAGTCAACTCAGCAGTCATGCTGAGCATCAACCTTCCAGTGAACCAAGCTTAATACACTAACACCAGGAACTCCTTAGACTTTGACTTTAAGTTTCTCTGTTTCAGGCAACACACTTTGTCTTTCCTCTCCTTTTCCCCAATTACATTTTACAGTTGCCAACAGGCCTCTTGACCAATTATTGATCTCTGGATACTCAGAATAATAATTAACATTCCTATTACTGGAATTCATTCTAAGCATAGGCAAAATAGGTAGAAGTCTATGGCAGTTGCTGCTCAGCCAATGAAAGAAGCAGGTCCTCTTCCCTTTTTGTCCCTGCCAGGGCCAAGTTTAGTTGTACTACTGCTACCAGGCTTGAGAGTGTGGGTAGTGGTTACAACTCCAGGCAGGTGGAGGGCAGACCTCTCCTGAAGGCACCAATCACTCTCCTGTTGTTGCTGCTGTTTACCAAACCAAGCTTTTCAGATGTGCCCCCCTGTTTCCCTCACCCCTAGCCTCTTCCCATTTGGGGCTAAGGCAGTTCAGACCCATCTGTTGAGGCAGCAAAGTTCGATATTGCCTGCACTGCTGGGAAAGTTGGGTGTACCTCCAGATATTACAAGGTAAGGGTATTCATGTGAATTAATGAGTAGTATTCATAATAAATGTGTGACTTGTATAATTAATGGTGCTTCTAGACTAATTACAATCCTCTCTTTGATTGAGTATCCATCCCCTTCAGCCGTATAATCTGCAGTTTTGACATTTTTCTGCCTTGCTTCCAAATGCCAAGATTGTTCTGACTGCCCATTTTCCCGTGAGAGCTCACCTCTTTTAGCACACCTTTTAAAATGTCAGGGAGTTACTACTCAAAGCCTTGTTATATGGTCTTGATTCCTTTCTTTTCATTGGAAATTTTCCATTCCAGAGATCTATTTCACCATGAAGCACGTCTCTGTTCTGTACACTGCTGCTGGGATAGGAATGCCACCTGCCTCCAGGAAACTAACAGGGAAGACTTCAAGATGCTCTCCTAACTTCTTTTAGACTCATGACCCTCACACCGTAAGAAGGAGAAAGTAAGAAGTGTAGAAAGGGCAGGTAGTAGTGCTATTTCTCACAAGTGGAACCAGATGTGGTAGGAGAAACATGGTGGTGGCACAATCAACAACAAGGGAATGCTAATTACATCATGATGCTCTGCTCCATATGCATGCACATCCAGTTTACTGGTTCCTTGGTGACAGACAGGAGATCAAGCAACAGCCTCACAGCTGTGTCACCCCAGAAGAACCTTTGGTGACCAGACACAGAATCACAAAATCACAGAATTGTTGAGGTTGGAAGGGACCTCCGGAGGTCATCTTGTCCAACCACCTGCTCAAGCAGGGCCACTACGGCCAGTTGCCCAAGACCATGTCCAGACAGCTTTTGAATATCTCGAGGATACACCAGCAGTTCTTCCTCCCTTCCTTGTACGTGAAAGGCTTCAAGGAAGGGGTTGCTGAGCAATGTTTGCAAGTCTAGTGCCCCTTCTGCTTTAGGCAGTAGATGAGGATCATCCTCATGAAGAGTTCATTGTCCCTGCAGGATGAGACATTGATCTCCTTTGACTTGATGGTGGTGTGGGAGATAATGAATAGGGTAGGATGGATCCCCATCAAACATGCAGGTTGGCCTGAGCTATGAAGAGGAATAAAGACTTTAGTAGCACAGAAATAATGAATATGTGCTATTTCAAATTAGGATGCAATCTTTAGTTTTCTGTACTGGTCCTCTTTAAAAGGCTGTACCCAAAAAAGCTCTGTGAATACTGTTCTTAAGCTGTTTCACCTTACAGAAGTTCCACTTTGTGCAGTATTACAGAAAATATTTGCCCCTACTCCCTTTCTTCTTCCTTCATTAATGTAAATGATGTATTAATTATTTTAAATGACAGGAAACAAAAGTGAAAGATGAGGTTCAAATGCACGATCGAGGGATTCTAATGCTTTAGACATTCTAGTACATTGTTTAACAACAAGAGCCAGTTTGTTTCAAGAGATTTCCTACAGTGCCAAATACATTTGGCAGTATTAAGGTCTGCACATTTCTGCAGCTTCTACTACCTGAGTCAAAATGAACTTCAGACTACTCCAGCCTTTACTTGCTGGCTACTGATTGCTTTCATGAATCTTTCTGACTCTCCCTACTTAGAGCACAGGGATTCTCCAACTTTGGTTGCTTTGCAATCGGAGTTACAGAACAGACAAGCATTTAATGAGAGCTATGAAAAGTCCTACACGGGATTTCACAGGGAAGGATGGTGCATTCAGCTGCCTTCTCAAGCATGGTGTGCCTAAGTTTCCACAATATTAATTGCACCACTATTCGGAGTACCCTCTAGTGAATATTATTCTTTTCCTTTTAAAAACAGACTTCTCAGTTCTGCAAAATCTGAGCTCTGGGTAAGTACATTGTAATAAGTTCATTTACTTACATTATTTTTACACCAATTATCTGATAAGAAAACTATGTTACCCCTTCAAACATACAAGGCACTTAAAGTTGAAGTATGGAAATACAAAACACTTATGGTTCAAAAGATAAGAAAAAAATGGGGCTGAATCCAGTCAACACAGTGATACTACAAGGTTATTAATGCTTCCTTTGCAAATTGTTTCTGAAAGCAAGGTTATTAACTTGTCTGATATTTATGAGTGTTCCTCCAGTAAGAGAACTGGCATATCCTTCTGATGTAGGGCCCATGACAATGTTCCCTACAGAACTCCTCTTCCAGGGAGCCTGGTGAGGCCTACAAAACATCATTTTAATCAGATGTACCTGTTTGGTGTCCTCTTTTTGCTCATGGAAACTGAGGCACAGAGATGACATGGCTTCCCAAGGTATGGTGGACTGACCCTGGCTGGACACCAAGTGCCCACCAAAGCCACTCAGTCACTCTCCTCCTCAGCTGGGCAGAGGAGAGAAAATACAACACAAGGCTCGTGGGTCGAGATGAGGACAGGGAGATCCTGTGGGGTGCAGTGCTTCAGGAACAGGTTGCTCCAGCATGGGTCCCCCACGGGGTCACAAGCCCTGCCAGCAAACCTGCTGCAGCATGGGCTCCTCGCTCCACAGGGCCACAGGTCCTGCCAGGAGCCTCCTCTATCATGGGCTCCCCACGGGGTCACAGCATCCTTCAGGCATCCACCTGCTCTGATGTGGGGTCCTCCACAGGCCACGGGGGCACAGCCTGCCTCACCATGGTCTTCATCATGGGCTACAGGGGAACCTCTTCTCCAGCACCTGGAGCACCTCTTCCCCTCCTTCTTCACCGACCTTGTTGTCTGCAGGCGGGTGGCAGCCTAGGCAAGAAGAAATGTCCCTGAGCATCCTGAGTGCCCGCCCAGTGGCCTAGCCATGAGCTCTGGCTTGACTTGACCCTTGTGCTGGTAGTTAAGCAGCTGTAGTGCAAAAATCAGTGGTTTGCTCATGGTAATGCATTTCTTTTATCTTTCAGGCAAAAGGGGGGGAAAAAATGCAAAGATGAAGAGCTACTGGGGAGAGTCCAGCGGAGGGCTACAAGGATGGTGAGGGGACTGGAACATCTCTCCTACGAGGAGAGGCTGAAGGAGCTGGGCTTGTTCAGCCTGAAGAAGAGAAGGCTGTGAGGGGACCTAATATAGACTTACAAATATCTGAAGGGTGGGTGTCAGGAGGATGGGGCCAAGCTCTTTTCAGTAGTGCCCAGCGACAGGACAAGGGGCAATGGGCACAAACTGAAGCACAGGAAGTTCCGTCTGTACATGAGGAAGAACTTCTTCCCTCTGAGGGTGACGGAGCACTGGAACAGGCTGCCCAGGGAGGTTGTGGAGTCTCCTTCTCTAGAATTATTCAAGACCCGCCTGGAAGCGGTCCTGTGCATCCTGCTGTAGGTGACCCTGCTTCGGCAGGAGCGTTGGACTAGATGACCCACAGAGGTCCCTTCCAACCCCTACCAGTCTGTGATTCTGTGATTCTGTGAATGCAGAAAGAAAAGCCAGATGATGTCCCCAAGCATATGTTCAAGGTACACTCTTCTGGAAACGGAGGAAATTCAGAAAGGTTAATTTGTCCTTCCACAAGACTGGAAACGGCCGATGTGCCCCTGGGATCACAGAGACCCTTCTGCACTTTAGCAGTCTAAGCAGCCCCTTTCAAAACATTTATGGACTGGCAGCCACACAAACCAATTTTAGCTTGTTCAGGCCTTTTAAATGGAAATAAATTCCTCAACCTCCGTTATCAACTGTAGAGCATCCTTTCTTTCCAGCCTACACTTCTTGTAAGTGTATAGCTTGTGTTAAATTGCCCCCTAGAGGAAACAGCACAGATACATCGGACTGAAGAGATGGAAGCCAATTTTAACATTTTCGTCTTTGAAAGAGCAGCAATAACACCGCAGTAATGCCATGCTGTTCTTTCAGTAAATCAGGAAGGAAATCTCATTGTCGGACCAGCTTTTGTTACATTTTTCTTCAAGGGAATAAAAATCATGCATTACCAAATAAAATTATGTTGTATTTTCAAGACAAGGAGGCAAATCTTCTTTGATCGAAGGTACAGTTCTGTTTTTCAGACAGGGAGCTGCACTCTTCACTTGTAATCAGCTTTAAGGAGAGCAGGATGAGGTTTTGATTAGAAATGGATTGCTGCTGATCAGAGTTGACTCTTTCTGTTGTTTCACCCCCATTCAATTCCGAGATGGCACGTTGAAGTTTTAATGTGTCCTCTTACTATGCTTAATTGATAGGCGGCTTTCGCAAAAAGAATGCCCTAGGAAAAAATCTCATTAGCTGCTGCAGCCCTTTGCTCTTGCAACAGGAATTTGATCAGATTTCTCTGAGTTTTCTGTTTTATGAAAAGTAGTCTTTAAATTTGAAATTATGGCTATACCCCTTACATTGACCTTTTCACCCTTACTGAGCCTGTCTACCAATGTCAAAAAGGAAATAATGGCATTATATATGCTAAGGGTAAAATGTGTGTTATCAGTTGTGATAAGGGCCACCTGCTTTCATTAAAAAAGGCAAGTAGCAGATCAAAGCATTTTTGCCTTCTGTAACACCAGCTAGTGAAAATGCAACATGTAAGAGCAAGAAATAGGGTGAATGGAGGCAGAAGAAATAAAGCGGAGAATTCAAATGGCCAGGCATCTGGGGGAAAATTCATCCCTACTGAAAGCTTATTGCTATGAATTTATATCAGAGATTAATTTGGTTCCTTTTTTGGGAAACCACAAAGAGGTATATTGCCACATAAGCTACAGCAATACATGAGTCATAATTATTTATGTGAGGTTAGGAAACCTGTTAATCCCTTAATGCAGTATTCCGCAAAAAAAGAAAAAAGAAAACAAACAATTCTGGTTGCTACAGCTGTCAAGATGTGCAGCCCATGGCTGTTTTACCAAAATAACAGCAGCAACATTATTGCAAATTGCAAATGACCAAACTGAAAAATGACATGAACCTGGAGAACCTAAGGTCTCTGATATAACATAGCAACATAAGAAATTAACTGGCTAACCTTGATACCTTCCCCAGGCACCTGCCCTGCCTCGCTGGTGGATGTCACTGTTCCCAAGACAGGGAAATCTGAAGCACTACTAATTAGTTATCAAATTGCTGTAAGCTTCCGTATCCAGGTAAGGTGATTCCTCTTTCAATATATCTTAACAGAATGGGCTGAAAGCTCTGGCATTTCAGGAAAAACGTCATGAATGGATTGGATATCCTTTGTACAGGTAAGGAAAATCAGCTGGAATGAGACTGATATAAATTTTAAAAGTATCCTCTGTGTTGAGCGTTATAAATGGAAGTTACAAAGTTAATTAAAATATTTATTTCTATGTGCACATATCAGCCACTTCCCTCAATATTCATGGATGCATCCCAACAGGGTGAACTGACTTGTGTATGTCCAGTTTGCTTACGTATTTTACAACCTTATCATCTTCCACCAAGGGTAAGTCATCCTTGCTCCAGACTTTCCTCCCGATCTCTGCGGCCTGGGATTAGTTGCAGCGAAGTTATGCTGTCCCTTTATTGTGAACAAAGACTTGCTCTAAATTGTCCCCCTCCCCCATTTGTCTTTGCAAGGAGAGGAACATATCATCTTGAAACTTAAAACAAAATTCTAAATATAAGTCTAGAGCTCACGGTGTATTCCAAAATAAACTTCTCCTTCATAACTATACCCAATTATTTATAAACGCTTGAGAGAATATGAACAATACGGAAACAGAAACGTAACAAAGAATGTAATGCCGTAAGTCTGGTGCAGAAAAATACGTTATCATCATTCTTATGATGCATGAGAACTGCGTAATAATTTGATGGGTGCATTTCTAGAATTGTATACAGTATCTCTCTGCTGCCTCTACACGTTACAGATAGGGACTGTGTATTATTATAGGGATGAGAAAAATGAGTTAAGGCATACATTTTACAAAGCATTAAAACAGAACCATAATATAAAATCAAAGTAAGCTACTGTAGAAAATGCACAGTAGGAGTGTGATCGGTTGAGGCTTACCCGTGACTTTGCTGTAAAGTTATCTCAAGTTTCCACACATGCTAATTTGAGTAAGAACATCATATTGCAAAAATGGATTTGAGCTTTATTTGAGGCATTTTATTGAACCTTCTCCTTATAGGAACACATTTGTTGGTGCTTACCATTCTGTACTATGAGCACCCTTCAAAATCTTTCACAAAATACTGCATGAAATGCGGCTGGTCCTTTCTGCGTGCTAGAGAGGAAGCAGTTGTAGCACAGCAACTCACTGCCATCCTCCACACTCTCACCAGGTTCTCAGAGATCATTCACTGCACTGACACTTGGCATTCATAGAATCCTCTCAGCTAAGTAACCAGAAGAGCACCATTATCTTCGCAAAGTGAGAAAATAGTGAAACTGTGGGATGGAACATGGGGGATCTGGAGTTATCGTAATGACAGGGAACAGGCTTTGTGAGGTAGAAATCTGCAGAAAATTAGGCTTCAACTGGATGTGATGAAGAATCTCATCTTCTGTTTCTAGCTCCTATTGTTTTCTGTCAGCCTTGAAAATACAGATGTGAGAGGCACATCCATGTGTTTTTGTAGCCTCATGACCACAGCAAGGTGGCCAAAGAGTGGCCCTGGTGCCACCCGTGCACTTCTACCACATCATCACCACCTTGAGGGGTGAGCTGGGCTCGCTTGCTGATCTGACTAGAAACTAATCCTACCGAAGAGAAGACATAGTTGAGGCACACCTGAAGCAGTGGTAGAGCTGACACTCTAGCAAGTGAGCGGTGACGAGTGAGGTGATGGGAATACACACCGAGATAGCAGGGAGAATAACATCCTGCAATTAGACTGACTTCAGCCCGCCTTGAAATTGCAGGACTGATGTACACAGAGAAAAACAACAGCTCTAAGCACTGAAGTGTTGCACTGCTCTCCTTCAGAGATTATGGGGAAGGATTTCAGTTCGTGAGCCATGGACTCTGCCCTCCACAGCTGCTTCTCATCCACTGGATCTCCCCACTAAGAGGAACTCTCTGAATTACAGCACCATGGGTCCTGCCTTGCTCTGAGCCAAGCACCAGAGTGAAGTTTGGCTGGTTGCTTGAAACAAATACAGATCAATGCAATAACCAGGCATGACAAAAATATATCTGTGAAAAGAAAATGACCTATCCAAGTCAGCTACATGCCAGCCTTTTCCTGACATCCATTTAAGGACTGTACTACTACAGTGAGGGGACACCCTTACAGCAACATGAAATGCAAGCACATGAGAAATGTGAGATCTGAGGTTTGTTGTACATATCATTCCTTTTTTGGATGATGGTCATACCCAGGGAGGAATCAGCACAGACTGTTCATCAACGACATGAGAGAATGTGTCTTGAAAGGGATGACACATATTTGTTACCACAGTATAGCGGGTCTGCTGTAAATCACACAGACTAACAAACCAGCAGCAGTAGCTCACGAGTGCTGGGCGTTTCTAGATCGGTAGAGTAAATCTCTGTTGATAACAGAGATAAGCCACATTTCATCACTTTCCCCTTCACCAAGGGAAATCAGAAAGAGCAATAACAGGAAATATTCATTTACAGAAACATCTCTGAAACAGATGTTGAAGGACTGATAACAGAAGAAGTTTGCAGAGCATTTTGTGAACAATCCATGGAACTGCACAAGAAACTAACACCTCATAGCTTGCAAACCTATGAATACACTTAGCTTACACAGAAGAAGTGTGAATTAGTAAGTGCATTCTTCTCAACTTCAGCTTACACCCACTGTATTCTCCTGGTGGCAGGAACGTAAATACTGTACTATGATTCTGTGCTATGCTGATGCTACTGGTAGTCTGTCCTTGTCTTTGCATATCTTTGCAGTAAAGTGTGAAATGACCTTGAGACGTTGAAATTTTTCCTGTAAGTCTGTACCAGACTGTGGGCTGTGCAGTTGTCCTCTCATTTTTAGGGCACCTCTGCATTGACAATGATCAGAGTACCATGAGAGGCTCCCTGGATGTCACACATACCTTTCACATTTCTTTATTTCCTTTGTTACCCCTGCAACCAGTTTTGCCCAGGTCTCTGCTTCTTTATCTGACCGTTAGAGAACATCTATAGCCATGGGGTCCCCAGTGCCAGGCCAGTACACTATCTCTTCTCGTCCCATGCCTGTGTTCCTCCATGCTGCATCCGATTTCTCCGCTTCTCAAGGCCCCTGCTGTTGTACCAGGACTGTATTTCTCTACACCACATCAGTGTCTTAGAGTCATAAGTACCTCATTCTACATATGGAATAGCTGCTTGTTACAATATCTATACAGAGCTTTGGTTGTACCACACAGAGATAAACAAATGCAAAACAAATTAACCACAGACAGCTAGTCAATTAGAGAAACTGCTGTCACAGCTATACCAAGTAAAATAAAGCTACAAGTATGTCAAAAAAACCTCAGATGGAGAAAGCCTGACAAACTGCAGCCCTGCTGCCTTGCAGATTCAGTACGAAGCTTTTGGTCTGCTACCCAAGAACGGCAATCCTGTGCTGCAAGGATGAGGCTCTCATTCCTAGATCCATACGTACCAAACCCTGCTACTCCCCTTTTCCTCTGGAAAAAAAAAGAAAAATTGTCCTTCTCTAGCTGAGCAGATCAAGTCACCAGCACTGGAGTTCTTTTCTGAGAGTAACTCACTTGCCCCATGCCTGCTGATACCTTACCCAGTTAGTCCCACCATTTAGAGAATGATTGCGATGGGATCACCACCCATCTCTAGCCGCGCAGAGGCTTTTTGGGCAAGCCAGCGTGTCTTGACATGGACTTTGCTCCCAAGCAGCAGAATGAAAGAAGATCAGATTCTCATTCAGTATTAATCAGCACAGCTTCATTGAGATTAATGACAACAGAACTTATGACAAATGTGAGAACTGTTAAAAATCCTTTTGTTCATGTGCAGCAGGAAATTTTACTTGCAATTCTACCTTTAAAAAAATCACTATTTGAATGCTTTGAATCACATTTGAATCTACAACCACATATGAAGGGCAGTTTTCTGTCTCCCATTCAGCACCCAGGAAGAGAACCATCTGCTGCAGGACCACACAATGGCTTCACCCTCGCTGCCTACACGTTCACTGAGCACACTTCCAGCATCTCTGAACTCCTCACGGGACTCCTCAGTGCCTCACACAGCTCTAAGGAAGTAAGGAGGAGGTGGAGGGGGGTTTTGAACAACCCTCCACAACCTAATTCTTTGACATTTGGGATTTGGAACCCCAGGTTTTCTGTTTTGATTCAGGTATATAAAAAATTATTTAAAATGTTCAGCTAAAATGGCAAAATGTGTGCCAACTTGCGACTGTTTCTGCCCTGAGATGACTCACCTCTTTCCTTCCCACAGTGCCCCAGTTATCATTGTTTTGCCAAAGCAGAAATTATCCACTCCGTTTAATAATTGTGTCATGTCTAGGCATGTTAATTAATAACTCTGAGCTGCTATTACCAGCTCAACAGCCTAACACAACAGCCCAAACTGCAGGGTCTATCTGTTGGGTTTCTCGATTTGCTTACCTTCAGAGCACTGCACGAGGATGCTGGAGGTACGTGGCTCACGTCCATTCATATTAGAAGTCAATATTAATCTTTAATTATCCCATTAAACAACTTGATCTCTCTAAACAATAATGGTATGGTGGCCTCAAAATTGTACCTACTTAATGTCAAGACCAAATTATTTTAAGTTGTAGCCTCACTCTTAAGCTGTAGCTTCACAAAGTGACTGTGGGACCAGGCACGATTTTATAGTGCTTGCAGCAATATCTGACTGAGAAATGCAAGCACTTTCATATTTTTGTTTCTGAAGTGCTGCTTTGGCAACCAGGGCTAACATTGGTATGTTGGGGTCACCAACGACTAAGCAACCAGACTGAGTTTATCTCTGCACCTAGATATTAGGGGCATAGTGTGGAAAACGGTATCTTTCTCTAGGCAGTGAAATCTTAAGTTATTTTCTGTGTCAAGACTTCTACGTTAGAAGAGGGATAATCGTCCTTGCTCCCTTTTCAGACCACGTGGAAAAGGCTTGGACCAGAGACTTTTTGAAGTAGAAGACTCCTTGGATTGGGATGAAGATATGGAAGACTGTATAATAATAGTAGTATTGAATGACAGACTAACAGAGCCCCAGAAAAAGAGAATAAGGCTTAAAGGAGTAAGGGTTACCTCCCCACCCCATCCACTCGCTCTCACTTCAGATTAATAGCCACTAAAGTATGACACCGATACATTTATACAGCTAATGGCAAGTCTAGGGAGGACTACTTTGTGTGAACAAGCTCCAAGGCTTGGCTGCCTTAATAAAAGCACCCTCCTACCCACAGAGGAGATCTCCCCTTTGCAAACATCTTCTGCTACCTGGGACCTCACTGCACATGCTGGGGACTGGCTGATTCCTCTACACAAGCAGCAGACCGCTGGCTGCCAGAGAAGACCTGGCAGGCACTGCCGGCTCTCTGGTAACTGGCCTGAGAACGGACTTACTGCAGGTAAGTCAGCAAAGACAGATTAAGAGCCCTGCCGTGGGAAACTTGCAGGCCAGGTTAAAAACATAACTGAATTGATTTGATAGGAGAATATTTTTTTACAAATGTTTTATTTTTCTGTCAAACAGAAACACCTAACCTTTCCAAGTATATTTTAAGGTTGCAATAATGATATCTATAAAAAAAGTTATAAACTGTAATGCATTGTAATGTATGCTAATTGTTCAGTGAACTTGATAAGTATCGAAGTGAAAATGCCTGGCATTTGAAAGATAACAGGGATTAAACACCATGCACTAAAATCCTTCTGGCATTAAAAATTGTGTTATCTATGTTATGGATCTACCGAAGTTAATAGCAGTTCTGGCTGAGTAACAACTGAGTAAAGATTGTAGCCATAATTGTTTACATCCAAAATTTTAATCTTCGCTATTTCTGATGGTAACGGAGGATGACAGAAAGCCTCTTACATGCACTTTGAATGCTGAATACCCCATTAAGAGCAACAAAATATTTTAACGATGAAATAAAACAACAAAAAAAAAATCATAGTAAGTTTGGCATCTTCAATATTGCCTATTCTGGAGTAACTGCTAAAACTGAAGTTTCTCTGAATAACCTCAGACTGACAGCAGAAACTTACTTAATCAAGCACCTCTCCCTTATCTTCTGAATGGGTAAAGTAAATGTTATGATAGGCAATAAAGGCAATTTAAATTATACTCCATATTCTTTGTACTGCTCTGGGTGCTTGGGGAGCTGAAATTGTCTACAGTCCCCATCAGAAAACCCTAACATTGTCCATGGGGAGATCTTGGGTGATAGTTTCATCCCATATTGTCTCCCTCACAGCACTGGCACAGAGTGGGGCAGTGAGGAAAGACAGAGGAGCTGCCAGTTCACACCAAATGCTACCAACCAACACAAGGTCTTTGTGAAGCAGTAACCTAAAATGAGCTGGATATACATCATATAGCACAACCTTACATAGCATACATTCATAATGCATATATATATATACATATATATACACATGTAGATACACACAGATACACGTATGCAGGAAAAGGTATGTATTTTGCAGTATATAAATATATGACATAATACACTGTATATAATATAGCATAAACTATACACTATATTATAGAATCATAGAATCATAGAACCATAGGTTGGAAAAGACCTCTAAGATCATCGAGTCCATCCATCCACCCAACACCACCATTCCTACTAAACCATATCCTGAAGTGCCACATCTACACGTTTTTTAAATACCTTCAGGGATGGTGACTCCACCACCTCCCTGGACAGCCTGTTCCAATGCCTGAGCACTCTTTCAGTAAAGAAATCTTTCCTAATATCTAATCTAAACCTCCCCTGATGCAACTTGAGGCCGTATGATTATTATTGTTATTATGTCAATCAGTGTAATGAGAGGTCTGAATCCTGACCTCAGTATAAAAACAGTCCAGGTTTCTTTGACTGCCTACAACACTCCACCACTTGTTATCCTTTGAAGCCATTTTCTTGGGTGAGTCTATTAAAAAAGACGCAAAAATTTACAAATCTTTATTATACATTGCCCCCAAATCAATGTCATTCTCTTTTTCTACCCACTATTAAATTTATTTTTCAGACTTGCTTTTATTCTTAGAACAATGATCTTTATCAAGGCAGCTCTGCTGGGTTCCATGGAAATGCACTAAGCACATTGCAAAACCAAGATCTGCGCCTCTTCTCTGAGCTTCATGAGCCAACTTTGTAACTTTGCATGAACAACCTGACCAGTCATCCCGCATGCTCTGTGTTCATTAGAGACCAGTACTGCGTATTACTCAGCATGGGACTGCATGTTGTATTTGAATTGGTTTTTTTGAAGTTGATGAGCATCTGTCATGCCAGTAAGTTCCACTTGTAGGTGCTTTTCTCGTATGAAAATCAAATCTTTGATGCATTTTTAAAATTTGAATTACAACATTATACATATTCTTCTTACGACAGATACACATGAATGGTGTACAACTACACCAACAGTTAAAAAATTTTTACTTCGACAAATTTTTAACTAACAAACAGCCACATTTTAAAGCCCTTTTTTTGACTTCTCAATATCCAAATCTATTCGTTTTCTTGTTGAAGACAGATTATAAAAGCACTAGAATCCTTACAGGGTGAGGATCTGGATAGAATAAGTGGCCAAGAAGATTAAATACCACCCCATTGTATAGTCCTACTTTTCAAGATAAATTTCTGCTCAGCAGCATTTTGGGCATGCTCCATTCAGAATTTCAGGAGCTTTTCAGGCACTTTTTGTTTGCTGGTGATCATCTGCAGCAGATGGCTAGACCACTGCCTCTTACTTTTCAGATTATATGTGCTCTCTCAAATTATTCTGTTGCCTTCATTCTGGTATTTCTCAGTGACGTAAGTTTTGATAAAAGGTCTAGTAAAGTCAGCTGAAGAACTTCTGATGTCAGTAGATGCTGGAGTTAACACATTTGTAAACTGGAATACTTCTATGTCTTCTTTTTCTGTCCCGTTCTCTTACTACACAAATAACAGGAATCAAATTTTCATTCCATTAATGAGAACTATTGTTGAAGGTTTTGCCCATAGCCCTTGCTTCGCAATCTGCTGTTTAGTTCTTCTTGCTGATTTTCCTCCTTGAATCACTCCTTAAATGTCTGTACAGACAGTCAAATACACTAATACTCCACATTCTTTGCATATTGTCTCAAAACAGTCCATCCTTGGTCATCTTTGCCCGCTGGATGGTTTCCTTGCTATTTGAGGGAAGCTGCTCTGTCACTAACCATGGTAGGTTTCTCTGGGCAGGCAGCCATGGAAGAGTCTGGAATTAAATTTTACCCATGTTTTTGAGTGTGAGATGAGATTCAGGACTTCTCCCTCTCAAGATCTAGCTTCAGGACCTTTTTAAGCTACCACCCACCAATGCTATAAGCAAAACATTTTTGTTGTTTTACTTTCAAATATGACTCAAACAAACATTTTTAGTGTTCAGCATTTCACAAGTTTTCTCATTGGCAATTGTTTCCTGTACTGTTTGAACCCACCCAAACCTGAAGCCTAACTGTGGAGAACGGTTTAACTCTTCATTGCTGCAGCTCAGTTGACCGATGGCAGTTACTGAGTATGAGCTGTCGCGACTGGCTGCCCCTGGACAGCACTGCCTCCGGGCCCGCAGGACTCTGCCCCGGCGCGGCAGCACGCCCTGTGCACCAGGAGCCGCCTGCACGCAGTGCAAGGTTTTCCATGTAGCGAGGGGAAAAGCTTCCACGCAGCATTTGTGGTTGTAATGCTGGTTTATTTTCTTCTCCTTACACCTCAATGGTGTCGTGAAAGCAGGAGCTGATGTGGAAACGGTTGCATCCACAGTGGCTGTGTATTGTATCCAGTCATTACACAGATCTGCTGGCTGTGCTAGTCCACGCAACGGACCTGACACGGCAGTTTCAGTATGACTGTATCCACTGTTTCACTTGCAGATAGAACGTGAGATGAATTTCATTTCCATTTGAGACCCTTAGCGTAACTGAAGATAAAAAGTCTACTACAAAAAAGAGATTAAAAGTTACTAAAATTCTTTCTTAGTTGTCCTAATGCAGTGGAACCAAAATGAAGAAAACCCAGCAAAAATTTATTTGCTTTCTCAAAATAACAGGGCTTATGCGGTTGTTCTGGACAGCTGATCTTTCCTAGGTACCTGTTAACTCAATGACCAATTCTGACCAAACCTGACAGAGGCTTATGAGCCCCTGTTAAGTTCCTGCAAGTTTTCCTGGACTTTCCACTCAAAGGAAAGAGACTGTAGTCATCCTTCCCTGAAGAAAATGCAAGCGTTATGCAGCCTTTCAATCTGCAGTGCAGCCACTCGTCAGTCACTCCGCAACACGCCTCCAAGCCAGCCAGAGCACCTCACACCTCTCTCGGACACCACAAATGAGTGGGAAACGGGTTTATTTGCCATGGAGGAGGGGATGTATGGGCCTTACAATGCAATTGTAAGTAAACAAAAATGGACAGAACTAAATAGAAATAGATAATAAATAATTAGAAATAATAATTGAAATAATTAATTACAAGAATTCCTCATAGACAGCCAGATTCATAACCAGCATACAACATATTTTCAAATTCTACTACTTTCTATGAGTTCCTCCTCCTGTCTAAACTTTGTCAAACACAAGAAGGAGCATTTGGGGGAGGGGAATCCTATAGCAGAGTCACTAACATTACAAATGGATTTCTTGTGTTTTAATAATCACTCTTGACCCTTATTCGAGGAACAATTTCCTGGTGCTGGCAGAAGGGGTCTTCTATAGAGCAGCCAGTCTCTTCAATATGGCTCATTAACAGAGCTAGAAGTCAGCTTTTATGATCATCATTTCAGAAACATCCATACTTATAAATCATTTGTTATTTCTGCGGAGAAGATGGTGCTTGGAAATTAAATGAGAACCTTGACCCAAAAGAATCTGTCACTACTCCATTTGTTTCAGGCAAAACGTGCATTTTTAAATCAGATTTCTTTGGAGAGGCAACTGATAACAGAAAATACAGTTAGACTCAATATTTTTCTAAGAATTTACTTTACAGACACTTTATCTGCTTTTAATCTTTTCAAACCATACTCAACTATCTGCTTTATAAAGTAGTCAGCTGTGAGTTTATGGATCTGCTGGGCCATAAAATAAAAAAGTGATGTCATGAAGATAAGATGCAATGCAAGTGTCCACACCACATACTCACATGCCTTTAAAACTAGCACTCACAATCGTTCTTATTTCAGTGCTTCACACATCTGCTTCTGCAGATTTTCCCCCAGCGCGCTGTCAAGTAATTTGCTGTACTAGATGATGCTGATCCTTCTTCTTTTCCTTGCTTTCAGCATCCCAAATCAAAAATGTGGTGGAAGAGAGACATCACAGAAGCACAGAATGTTTGGGGTTGGAAGGGACCTCTGTGGGTCACCTAGTCCAACCCCCCTGCCGAAGCAGGGTCACCCAGAGCAGGCTGCACAGTCAGACCTCTCCGCCACAGGGACAGATGTTTAAGAAATTGGTGGTGAAACTCCTACTGATCAAAAGAAGCGTGGGGTAAGAAGAAGGGGTAAGAAGTGTGGGGGAAGATGACCAAGCGCACCTGGACAGTCTCACGTAGGCGACTCTGCCACCCGCTGTGGGAGGCTGCCAGGCCTCCCTCCTCCCACCCAGCTCCTTACTCCGCTGCCTTACATTTTCTTTGTCACACTGGAAACAGAGACTAGAACAGCCTTTACCGGGAAGGGACTGCTAAGTGAACATCAAAAGTGCATCCCATTTACACAAACACGGGATGGAAAAACACCTTGCAGAAAGAATGTGAAGAGGCTGAAAGTGCAGTTAAAATTTGTTTCCCAGTGGAAAAGCTTTAGACCTTACCAAGTAACTCCCTCCGAGCGAAGGAAATGTAAGCATTTAAACTGAGATAATTAGCACAGTGGACTTCAGGGTTTGTACATTTATATTTCCTTTTAAAAAATAATTACTTTTTTTTTAATTAGCACTTTAAAATGTACAGAAAATTCTGTTTTACAAGGCTAGATTTTCACTTGCTGTGCTGGACGCTGTAAAAAGCTGTGAAAACTTTTCTGAGTGATCACGTGAGACTTTGATCCCAACAGCTGAGAGGCCCTTGGGTAAGCTTAAAATACATTTATTCTTGTGTGACTAGAGTGTGCAAAGCATTGATAGCATAACACACCAGGCACACAAGAACAAGTAGGTAACGGAAACTTAGGTGAATGGAGCATCGACATGCTCCTTCAAAACATGAGAGTGTTGGCAAGCATACCAACTTTAAATCTCATTCCCTCTTTCTGTAGTTCTTCCTAGTGAATTTGCTACAGTGTACAAAGTACATAGTCTCTGTTTCCACAAGATAACGCACTTGAAATCCCCAAAAGTAGTCTGTAGTCCCTGAGCTTTCATTTCAATTCTGGCTACAAGGACATATGAGCTCTGGTTTTACTTCATTGAGATCAAGGATTACATTCAATTTTTTCTTCATACACGTTGTTTTGGAGAAAGCATCAAACCAAGACCACATTTCCTACATATGGCCTATAACTACGTGGTCTATAAATGCTTATAAATGCATAGTGATTGTTGCATTACCAAAGCATGTACAAAGGAGTAGCTGCAATTCTGTGTTGTTCCATCAAGAACTTCCTTTGACAAGTGCTGTAACTCATTTAGAAGTAAGGTGGGAGTGCCCTCTTGTGTTTACAGAAAAATTATCTTGATGGTCATCCCATTCGAAACAAAGTGGGGAAAACTTACCCACTCCTGTATCAAGCATGGGTCTCCCAGACTGCCTGTGGGTCGGGTGTGCACATCTGATCAGTGTTGCGTAACAGATTGCTCATGAGTTCAAACAAGTTTTCAACCTCTTGCCCTGTCGCACAGCATCCTAAGGCACGTTTCTGCTTCACCAGCTCTTCTACCGCAACCTCCCAAAACCTCTTGCTGTGTGCAGGCAAACAGCCCCGTCCTGCGCAGGCTGTGGAGGAACACGGGCCACAGCCACAGGCTGCCGCTCCACACGCTCTTCACCCCCCCGCGCCTGCGAGGTGAGTCTCGCCTCCTCTGCGGAAACGTGGGTATGAAGTAAGAACAAGTTATTGCAGATCCTAGCATGGTCTGTGGTAACTCAAAGTGGGGAGACAGGAGGAGAGGGGTGTATTGAGCTGGACCCACAGGACTCCTGGAAGGAGAGGACGTGTCATTTCTTAGTCTGCTTCTGCCTATAACTAGCCTGGTGTGCTGGGTAAGCTTTTTGAATGATTGGACAGTCCTAGCATAATATGTACTCATTTAGGCTAGAGCTATCTTGTTTTATCCCTTACTTGCATGTAAGAGACAAACCCTCAAATCAATCTGTGTCACAAACTCCCACTGCAGTCCATGGAAACTACATAAACATGCCAATAAACTGCAAGATCTTCAAGAGAGATGAAACATCTCAATTAACATTTCCTGAAGTGAGATCTACTCCTCTCTTCTACTTCCTTCTTCTACTTATGCAAGAGTAAGCACATGCTTCTGTAACCCAAATAGAGAAAGAATAATAAAGAAAAATTGACGAAATGTGACAAAACACTTGTTTTAAATGCTGTGTTGGCACAACCAACTAGCATAATTTCAAGCAGATTATCTGATACGATAGAATAAATCAGCACTGATGAGCTTCCTTCTTCAACAGTACTCATAAAGTTTCTTTTTTGTTTTAACAAAATAGAACACCACCATCAAAGGATTTTTCTAGTTCAGGTGATACAACTTAGAGCACACTATGGTAGCTTCTGAAATTCTCTTAGCTTTTCCATTGTTTTAGAGGAGTAGAGAATGGCTCCACAGCTCCTGTTGAATTCAGCAGAAAGGCCGTACCATGCCAAGTCTATAGATCAGTAACATTTGTATCACCTGGCTCTGTAGCCAATACATCAATAAGAACTCTTGGTGGACTCTTTCCTCGCATGGGTGCAATGTCAGGAATGCCAGATGGGCTAAGTGGGATGCCCACAGCTAGAAGAGGCCATGTCAAGACTAAAAGACTTAAGGCATCTACAAAAAACCTGGGATTGTATCTCCTGTAGACAGTCTAGCAGCAGATGAATATGAAAAAGCAGGTAGGTGCTCCTGCCACTGGTACCAAGCGTCCATGCACTGTGGTGCAGAGTCCTTGACAAGGAAGGAAATTCATTATCTGGTAGGGATACAATCCCTCCAAGAAAGACAGCAATACTCAACATGTCTGTACGCACCCAGCCCTTTTCATCATGGACATAAGCCCGGTGCAGGCAACTGGCACGAGACACAGCCTCAGAAAAGCTCTGGCAATGGTGCCAGCTCCTGCGGGAACAGTCAGCTGCACTATAGCAAGTGTTAGCGGTTTGCCCGGTGCATGCAGCTGCCAGGGCCGCTGCCCAGCCTCTCCACTCGTCTGGCATCCCGACCTTCCCCATGTGACACCAGGCTGCCCATAGGCAGTGGGCTGCTTGCCTCTCCCGTAGACCGGGCAAGGGCCAGACCTGTTTCATGGATTACACAACACCACAGGCTTCCACCTAGGAACCGCTCCAGACGAGGCTGAGGTCAGCTGCACTGCCCTGGTGGCCTGCTCTCAGACCTGATGGCCAGCCTCTCTGAAAACTCCCCCAGCATTGTTTTTTGAGAAGGAATAGAGAATCTCAGCAAGTGCATCTCCTGGTCACCCATTCCTGGCTCCCAAAAGGGCCCGCCTCAGGGGTCCCAGAGGATGCTGGTGGGAGTGCACCCTGAGACTCCGGCAGCAACGGGAGATCCAGACGCGCCAGGAGATGCACGTCTGTAGTAAGCCCCCAGCTGAAGCTTTATGTCGCAGCTTCTCTGCTCTGCTGGGGCCCTGTGTTCAGAAGCACTGTGTGCTCGCTGCCTCTGGCAGGGCAATGCCTTCTCATCACAGGAACCACGTAAACAAATCTCCTCCGCCTGTCAGCTGCATGTTCTGTAGGCAAGCAGAGAAGGTTCCCAGCGCTGACAAGGAGTGGCAGCCTTGTCCCATACTTTCCGTACACAGCATATGTTAAACCGAGAGTCAGAAAACAGGATGGCCTTTTCTTACTCAGCTGTGTGCTGCTGGCCAGGCAGAGAACATGCAGCTTCTGAAATGCTCAAGTCTTTCCCCCTGTTGCCCGGAGAGCCTGGGTGAGCTCCTTTCAGTTTTGGAAAATATCCAAGAGAGCACAACCAGGCAAAGCAGGTTAAAGTGTAGGAGGGCCTTCAGCAGGAGGCACCTTGTCTGAGCACCTCCATCGTAATGAAGAACGCAGCCCCACCAGCACCAGGAGCTCAGCTACCAGCTCCAGTCAGGAGCATCAGGACAGGGAGTGTGCTTGTGTACATGGTGACAATTTGCAATGCTGTGAGTTCCCTCCTAGGAAGTCAGCAACACACTAGTTTACCTTTTCTTCAAGTTTACAATTTATTTACACAACTGTAATGGATGATTTGTGGGTTTTAAGAATATTATCACGGTTATAGGATTAACTATGCTGCCATCCTCTTTCTGTTCTTTAGAAACAGAGTACCCCATCTTCAAAAAACAGACACACTAATCTTACTTATCCTAGGGCAGAGCATCACAATTTCCTTGCTCTTTAGTAGGGCCAGCTATAAGCTGTACTGCTCTGAATATCAGCAGCTGTCTGTCTAATTTAATGGTATTTAGATAGATATTTCTTCCTTACAGTACAAGAGTAAATAGCAGCACACAGTAGAAGAACAGACCTCTTAAACCTCAAGTATTGTTTATTTTAATGGTAGAATTCTTGCATTGAGGCATGGTTAAATACACTGCATTTTGGAGGGACCAAGGGTGAGGTTTCACATCATATTTATAGCTGCCTAAGTATTAGCTGCTGTCTGGGGACATCACCCTGCTCAACTTATCCCCAGTCCAGAGTGCGTGCTCCCACCCCTCCCCTTCTGTTAAGTCTAGTGGTTAGGTGGTCACAGTGTGAGTCAGTTTAAGTGGCTGACTTGCTAGAAAACTAAGCTGAAAAAAAAAAAAGTTTTCTACTGCACCAGGTAGTTGCTGGTAGCAGCATGATGATTATCAGCCTGCAGCAGTGACAGGGGAGGAGGGAAGAACGAGGTCATCAGTTTCAGCAGCTGCTCGTAAGTTCTACTTAACTGTAAAGTTAAAACACACCTATAGAAAGTGCTGCTTGATCTCTCCCTGTATGAGAACAGAGCCACTAAGAGCACGATACACTCACAAAGCCTGCTAGCACGCTATTCTGTCCTTGTGGTTTTTTGAGAACGAGACACCTTGGAAACAAAATTCTGCAATGAAAGATTCAAGAAATACCTGTGTCTACATAAGTCTCGCAGAAGGAAAGACTTAGGCACCATCCAAAGTGAAGCCTTGATGCAAAATTAAATCTATTAACATTAAAATAGTAGTACTGTAGATAATGCAGTTACATTTTCCTACATCTTTACTATTTAAAAAAAATAAATTTGTGTTTTAACACACATACTATGAGTATGCGTATTTTATTTTCTTACTTCATCAATTAAACATTCCAAGCAGTTAAAGAACTTTCTTACCCAGAGATCTGTACATATCACATCCAGATTCAATTTCAGATATTGGAATGCAGTTTTACAACTTCTATTTTGTTGTAATAGTTCACATGATACTTGGTTTTAGAAAGAGCAATTTGAGTACGTGATGGTTTTCCTGATTCTGTATAGGGTGTTATTACAGGATATCTCAATTTTAAGCAAGCCTCTGAAAGATGGGAATATTAAGACCAGTTTTGGTTAAAAAAAACAAATAGCTCAGCAGCCTTGCCTTCTCTAAGAACCAGAGGCAGCCTCTTGTTAAGGAATGTGAAGTTATATTTCCTATTTAAAAGTGAGTTTGACACTCAGTTTGTGAAGGCTGTATAAATATGACAGAAAACCCTTTTTTTCCCTATTCCTTGTTAATGAATGAAGTGACTGCAAGTTATATTAATTAACAGCTGGGTCCTACAACTATGAGAAGAGTATTAAACAGCAGGTTGCTCTTCGCCCATCTTTCCACATACTTCCCCTTCAATTCTTTCACTTCATCCGAGCCTGTTCATCTCATCTCTTAAGAGGGAGCAAAAGCCAGTAAGATAAGCAGCAACTACATAGCAATGAAATGAAGCATATTATTTTTCAGTAATATGCAGTTTATGCAGAATAACGTAGAAGAGATTTGAACACTGAGAGAAAGATGATTTTCCCAAGCACTAACAAAGCTCAGACTGAAATTTCCCTGAAGGATTTTTGGGCATACTGAAATGGTGCTGTAGTTCAAGCTAACAAATGCTTCTGTTAAACAACAAAATAGTTACAATTGTGTAGTCCTGGAGACAGCACACAGACTTACCTTGGTAAACAGAGGAAAAAGTTGCTAATTTAACCTAAAACTATTAATTAGTTTGGCTGTCTTAATACTCCAGCTTTATTGCTTCTTTTAAGTAACTGTGCAGATGGTTTGAGGTTTTTATCTTGTATAAAGCTTAGTTATGCTTGACCACTAATTTTAGCTGTATATAAACTGATTAGATTATGACGATAAACTAAAAGTGTCAGTATGAGCAACCATTGCACATTTGGTACTCTGTCTTCGCAGCAGAAAACCCAAATATCCACCACAGCTGTACTCAACTTCAGAAAAGGGAGATACCTGAAAACGAAGATGCTTGTTAAAAACAAAACTAACAGGAACATTTATGCACATTAAATCCTCGCAAGTGGTATGAAGACAAACTGAGAACACTATCTTGAAGGCACAAAATCACCATTCAAGAAAGACTTGAAAAAGGGCAAAAGGAAGCCCACAACAGTACATGCCAGTATAACAGTGTTTAGTCTATCAAAACCAACAACATATCCCTTTTCATATTCATGAGGCGCAGGAATCCTGTTCAGAGATAATTAGGCCATGCAATGGCATAAATTCTTGCTCCTGTGTTCAGTGGGGAAGATCTGGGGAAATTCCCCACACCACACCACTTTTGAGGCATTCATAAGAGAAGTTGCTTCAAACTTCTGGAAGATGCTGCAGTTTCAAGAGGATCAGATGCTGCTCTAAAGAAACCCAGTGAAACATGTGAACTGCTAACTGTGGTGCGTGAGCTCTCACTTGAAATTCCTCTGCTGCTAAAGAAGGGCAAGAAGCAGACAGGATCATAATGTTTTGGAAAGGTTCTAGGGACATCCAGGAAACTACAGCCCACTAAGCCTGACATCTGTACCAGGCAAGTAAGTAAAAACTTCACATAAAATGTAGAATTAGTGTGCATCTGGATAAATATGATCTGTAAGGCAAAGGTCAGAACACTTGGTAAACTCACTTCATGCTTCTCCTCAGCAAGCATGTGATAACGTGATCTGGTGCGCGGATTTGTGGTGGTGCAACACCCCCCACCCCCACCCCCCCCCGGCAATCCCAGAACCAGCCAACATTGTACTCTTGCTTCTACTTCAAGAGCAGGTAGTTGGCACGGCTGGCCATTTTTCTTGCCTTTGAACGAGAGCAGTGAGCTGGGACGATCAGGCACTCCCTGACTGTACCTGAAACCTCTGCTACTCCTTTGGTAAAGGATAAAACTGCATGGTCTGAGGAACACCAAAATTACTCTATTGTCGGCAAGAACTGCTTCACGTGGCCAGGATGGAAACTTACTGACAAAGTCAATCATCTTGAGACCCTGTAAACAGCGGTCCCAAGTGAGGCCCTCTGAGTTTTCCTGGACTGCAGTGGGCTGTGACCAGCATCTCCCTCTGCATGGGACGCCTCTCACAGCACTCCAAGCTTTGAAGTTCAAGGTTACCTGGACTGAACTCACTTCTTGAGGCTCGGGTTCACCCATTGAGAAAATCATCTGAAGAGAGTATTTCACTAAACTCAAGGGGAATTTTAACAGGTACTATTATCTATTAATTGTGTGTGTGTGCAAACTCAAAGCATAATATCCTATTACTGTGATTGTAGTAGTGAATTCTTTTTAATAACTCTGTAGACGCCAAGTAAATCAGTGATTAACTGCTCCTAAATTTCTGTGATTCTCTCTCTCTCACTGTGAACACACCTTGAATTGCTGCTAGACATATCCCTTAGACAGGAACCGTTGTGGTCTGAGGCTAAGTCTGGATCCAGCCGCACCCGGGCTCCTCTCTGAGAAGGATTTTAGAAAGCAAGGGGGTCCATTCCGAACCTCGTGACTCAGCAGGAGGTCTCCCTTACCCCTTACATCTTTCTTCAATCTCTGTATAAATCATCTACTTCAAACCTACCTTGATTTTGTTCTCCATTCATTTCATAAGTAATAAAGTGAATCTAAGCAGACATGGGATAAGAGGTAAACGATAGGAAACAGAAGGTAGAAGTAAATGGTTCATTTTCACAGTGGCAGAAAACTACCACAGAAATCTGCATGACCTGTACTGGTGAACTTGCTGAATTGATCTGAAAATGGTGCTATGCAGAGAGGTGAAAAAAATTAGTAATCATTCTTTGCTGATTCATAAATAGCTGCAGGAGTCTAACAAACTGAGTGGGTGGAACAGCAACACATGAAATTCAACACAGATCAATATAAAGCACCGCTCATTGAGAAAAGCAACACAAATGCAAATGCAACACGATGGGCTCTGACCTTTATTCCTTAGATGTGAGATCCTGCAGTTCTGTGGAAACGTCAGCTCCATGCACAGTGATGGACAACAATAGAAACCAAAGTTTAGGAAGTGCTAGGGAACCAGGAACAAAATGAAGAACATTATCACGCCTCAGCATAAGCCCATGTTGTACCTGCTTCTTGAATACAGTGTATACTGGGGACTCCCATCTCAGAAAAACAAGAAAAAGTTTGGAGAAGAGCAACGGGAGTAAGGTCAAAGGTAGGAACTGGCTCCCGTGTGAGGAATGACTACATGAATGAGGTTTCTTCAGCTTGAAGAAGAGAGTGGAGGGCGGCGGGGGCTTAATGAGGGGATGATCGCAGAGGGATGGACTGCCCAACACTTCTTCTAAAACTGTGCAATGAGCTAACAGAGAGCAGGCACAAAGCAAACTAAAGGAGGTGCATTTTTCTGTAATGTGAATGAAGCTGTGGCACTCTGCCATTGCTATTGTGGATGCTAAAATTTTATAAAGGCTCTGGGGAAGACTGGACAAATTTATGGGTAGTGAATTAATGCAGGGTTTTTACATTCACACACACTCAAAACCCCCACCCTCTATGAGGTCTCTGAATTTTATATTGCCAGAGGCTGGGAAAATCTTCAGGGAAGGATCCCTACATGTTTGTTCTATCCCTATTCCCCTGCCTAGGCACTTACTTTTGGCTACAAGTGGAGGCAGGATACAGGGGGGGCAAACCTCTGGTCTGATGCTGTACAGCTGTTCTAATGTTTTTGTGGTTTCATTTATCACAAAAATGTGCTCGTCCTTCTCTGAAACTAAAGTGACTAAAAATTCAGAGAGGGAGAGTTGAGAAGAATTCTGGTCTCTGTAAAACATTAAAAATAGGGCAAAAATCTTAAGCTAAATGAAATTGTTTCCCAAGTCATGCATTTTATGATGCATAATGTAAAGCATGGCACTCAGCTCAGGATTTTACAATTAGTACTATCTGTTCTGAGAAGGAAGAAATTAAAGCTGCATACAATAGACTTCCTGCTGGGAAGGTGAGAGAGGAGGGGAACTCAGCATCCGAAAGGATGCACTGGTAACAACCCCAAACCAAACCAAGAGATGTGAGTCATCAAAGCTATTGGAGAAAATCCAGGAAGCCAGTCTTAAAATAGGAACAGAAGGGAAGTGTAGGGGGGAGACAGAAATAAAGAGAAAGAACAAGAAGAGAAAGAAATCATTGAAAACAAGAAAAGAGAACTTGGAGAGAGTTCCCTGGAGCTGAAAAGCCCTGGAGGTAGCCACAGCACCAGCCTTTTGGGCCGGCACATATCTGTGCAGACCTCAGAAGAGGCGATCCAGTACACCCTCAGTAGCTCATAACCAGCACTCCCTTCCGCCAGTGCTTACACTGTGCAAAAATGTGCAGCTGTCTGGTGAGCTAAATTCAGAAGCGATTCATCTATAAAATAACACTTTACAGCAACCAGGTTTATGGTTCAGACCAGGCTTAGCATCTCTCTGGGGAGTAGAGTTTGAGGATCAGGTGTCGCTCTTCACCCTCATCCAGACACCTGGGACATAGGTTATAGATGAGCAAGACTGAAGGAAGCAAGACTGAAAGGCAGCTAAGAAGGAACCTTACTTTTAAATATCTGCAGTTGTGGTGTATGTTTTTATTTTGTTTTGGTTAACTTTTTTCAGCTTTGTAATTGTTATCTACCCACAACAAACACATACTTCACTTGACCCACAAGCTTGCCCCATGCTAGCAGACTTCGGTCATGCTGAGAAATATGAAGCACATTTATCTGGGGATAAAGTTTGCATACAATGTGCATTCAGGCACTGCTAGTAAACCTGAACCCTACAATCTAAGAGATAGATTAAGAGTTTCTACTGCCAATTTACAAAAGCTAGTGTGGTGTAACATTGCAAGGTGCAAGGCTCCCTGCAGTAAGTGCACGGCTGTGTTTCTCCTGCAAAGCTCACAACGGAGAGCAGTACCCCGCAGCCTTGGACAGGCCCTTAGTCACCTCTTTATTTATAGCCTTCTTATTATCTAATGCACACTAAAATAGTACTTGCTTATGCTTTATGTAATGTGCTTTGGGCTTAAATTATGAGCCTATCTTCCCCCCCCCCCGAAAAGAAATTCCATTCTTCAGGGGAGTAACACCTGTAAAACCTCTCCACAGCATGCTGTAGAAGAGATGCAATTATTTAGCACTTAGGAACAGAATGGTAAGGAGCTGCCTTCCTTCTTTAAGGCTGAGTTTCCGATTAATGGCTGCGATTACTTTGCTTATCTTTAAGCCTGCTGTCCCTAAGGAAGGGTGGGTTAACATTTTCAGTGCCATGTGGCAAACAGCAGTTTGGGGGCTTTTCGAATAGGTCACAGGCACAGATAACAACAGCGCAAACTGCTTGCCTGTGCCCAAGTTCTGCTGCTGACACCACCTGACCCACTAGCAACTGTTCCCTGATGCTTACAGCTCTCTCTCCTACAGGAACAGCAGCTCAAACAAGTGCCTGTAGGATGAACTCAGAGAAAAAGGCAGCACATAGACCTTCTTCCTCACGCCTCTACAGCAGAAAAGGCGGTGGGCTGGCTGCAGCTTGCAGTCTGCCATTTGGGTCACCCTGCTTGCAGTCAGGGAGATTTCAGACAGATAAAATGGGGTGTGGAAGAAGAAAAGCAGGAATAAAACGAATGCCATGGGCTACAGAAGAAAACGTGTTTAAAATTCGTCCACTATTTAGTTTTTCTGGTAGTATTAATCTCAGTAATTTTAGGAATAAAATCACCAGATACTCTAGCACTTTACAACTCAGTTTTCTGGACTTCCCTTAACCGCTCCCAACAGTTAGACCCTTCCATTGAGAGTCAGTCTTGTGGACCATCATTTTTGGTAGCGTTCTTAACAACTTGTCAAACCACCGAACAATTTTTTGAGCTTTTCTTCACCCTTCTGTGTTTTTTCCTGATCTTCTCAACTAAGTTGATTGATATACTAAACTTTCAGGCATACAAGTTAGACTATTTATAAACAATTAGTAAGAACCTCTATAAATATTATGAGAATTTGGGATGTGGTTTCACACCAGTTTAAAGCTCCTCTAAGCCGCAGCGCTCCTGCCATCCCCGCCATAGCTCAGATACCTGCTCCCCCCCTTTTCCCTAGCCCTTCCGCAGCAGCACAGGCCGATTCAGCTGGAGACCAAGCCGCTTTCCGCCCGAGGCGCAACTCTGCGCCTTCCAGCGGCTGAAGCCGTCCTTTTGGGCTCACTGTGGAACAGCACCCAGCACCCTGAGACTTTCCAGAGTGAAAAAACTGCAGGAAGCTTTCTGTCTGTAGTGGGTAAGTGGATTTTTCAGCCCTGGTGACTTGCAGCTTTATACAGAGGTAAAGCACTGCATGCTACTTCCAGAAAAGGAGAGCGTGCGCATGTGGTTAAGGTTTCAGAAACATCTAATTAGAGACGAAGGCAAGTTGAAACATTGAGGCCTAGCTACAGAAGGTTAGCCAGCTGGAGCCCTAAGGAACAGCAATGGAAGACAGACAGGAGAAACAAGTACTCAGCGACGTACATTTTTGTAAGTTTGGGAGGCGCGGCTGCAGCAGCCTCCTGCCTTCACTCGCCGGCGCTGCGTTTTACGCAGAAACCCTGCGGCGCGGAGCGCCCCAACAGCGCCGGGACCAGCAGCCAGGCTCGAGCGCTCCGGCCTTCTCTCCGGCCCCTCAGGGCACGGAACCCCAGCAAGAGCGGGCGGCCCCCTCCCGGCCTCTCCCCTCCGCCCGCTCGCAGGGCGCGCAGCCAAGCCCGCGGCAGCCTCCCGCTCACCCCCCCCGGGCTGCAGACTGCCCGCGGCGAGCAGCCCGGGGAAGGCAAGCAGCGCCGGCGGCTACCGCCTCCCTCCTCCTGCCCTCGGCGGCGCGGAGCCGCGCCCTCACCGCACTCTGCTGAGCACACGTCAGCTACCGCGCGCCCACCGACGGCTCCGCGCCCGGGGGCGAAGGGGCACGAGACCAGCTCCGCCCCTCGGCGGGCGGAGAGAGGGGTGGGGCCAGCCTCATTCCCACCCCGCAGAGTCCGTATAAAAGCGGCAAGCGCCCCCTCGCTCCTCCTTTCCCTGCAGAGCGTCCGCGGTGGCAGGTAAGGCGGCGGAGCGGGCCGCCGTGATGTGGTGCAGGCCGGGCTGCTTCCCGAGCGCGGCCGGAGGGGCACCCGCGCTTCGTTTTTTGTGCTTGGCTGTGTGGGAGGCCAGGTCGCGTAGCGCTCGGGGCTGGAGCCGGCGGGTGAGGCTCGTACCCTGGGGCCGCGGGCGGGAAGGGCGCGGCCGGGCGCCAGCCTGGTGCACGGCGGTGTGGGGCGAGGGGACGGAGGGGCCGGCTGCGGGTCCCGGCACGCCTCGGGCCTCCGCGGGGAGGGCGGCGGGAGCGCGGGATCCGGTTCCCTGCTGGAGACGGTGCCCCGGGGCCCGCGGGGCCATTTTGCCCCGGTGCGGGCGGTGCGCGACCTGCGCCATTTTGATGGCTGGCCGGGCCGGAGGGCCCGCGTCGGCTGATTGTGGGGGCTGATGGGGGAAGGCTGCCCGGCTGGGGTTGGGAGCATCGCCGGCCGGGCGGTGCAGCCTTCCGCTCCCCTCGGTTGTCGTTCGGGTTAGTGCTTACAGTGCTGTGCGGTGCTGAGGAGTGAAATCGACCGAAACATTCCAGTGAGCGTGGGGTGGCTGAGGGAGAGGCCGGGGCTACTGGGTAGGCTGGGGTGGCCGTGTTCATGTGGCCTGGGGTTCGTGCGCACGTTTGTGTTGCGGAGTGCTTGGCCATCGGCATCGCCGAACTGCCCTACAACAGAAGAATTTTAAAAATACCGTTACTGTAAAATGCACATACCGTGCCAAGAAAAATAGCAAACACCATAATCTCTGGGTTGCTTTAGCTTTGTAAAGTATTGATGTTACGTTTTTTTCCTGTCAGGCAATGAGATAGCAGAATAAAGGGAGGTTTATTTCAAAAAAATAAAAAAAATAAAAAACCCACAAACTTCCTGTGGCTCTAAGATGCATTTTTTCTCCCTCTTGTGATGGTAATGTCATAAAGCTATAGTCCTGGAAGAGGAGGCAATACAATACAATAAAAAAAAAATACAACTAGGGTTCTAGGCTCTTATCTGCAAGCAAAGATTAGGGAGGTGGTTGTATTCATGTGGGAAGTTGTCGGGTGCGTTCATTCCCTGTTGAATTAGCTTGTCTAATGATAGCCTGAGTCACTCGTTAGATTACCGAACAGTAAAGTTTTTGAATCATTACAAGCCGTGGTTATTTGGTCTAATTAATATGCAAGTTTAACTTGAGATTTTCCATGGCTTAAATTTTTTTCTGTGGTCTGAAACCGAACATGTTTAGTAAGTTTTCTGTAATGGATGGCTACATTTATTTGCTCTACATAATGCAGAGTAGGAAACATTATTATTGGAAGCTGCATGTTTTAGGTATTGTATATGACAAAACATACTTTGTCATGTGTTTCTTTAGCTGGTTGAGTTTGTAGATTTAAATACTTGCTACATGGTTAAATGAATTCTCTAAACCTATTGAAATCAGTGCTTATACTGAAAAGACTGAAACCTTGAGATAATGAATTTTCATTAAAAATACTTTGGACTGAAGTTTAGTAGTGGGTACATGCAGTTATTTCTATGATGCTTTTAATATGGGATTTCAAGAGAATGTGACTCGAATAACTCCTTTGTTACTTAAAACTGGCTTTGTTTCTTCCTGCTTTTTAAAGGGTTCCGGCAAATTTAAGACTCTAGGTATTTAACATATTGCTTCTGAGACTTCAGAGGTTGTTCATTATTAATCTCTCATAATGTGTGTGACTTCGTGGCCTGGTAGCAAGAAGCTGCTTATTTCACGTGTTTAGTTTGTTTACTGTTTGTTTTTAGGTATGATGGAGTGGAAGTTTTCGGTGGTGTCCAATACATTGTACAGAAGCATTCAGGTAATGGCTCTGGATTTTTAAATTGTGTTGCTCTAGAAGTAACGCTACATTTCTATCGTTGATCAAGATAAATGCTTCCATTTCTTGCTCAGTTTCCATTTTTTTGTCTGTCAAAAAGTACAGAATGTGTTAAGTGCCAGAGGGCTGTTGTCTTTGTATGACTACTGAGTGGAACAAAAAGGAAAAAACAGTTACAGTATGTTGCATTTTCATAGTTGCCATCAGACTGATGAGTATTTGATTTTTTGTGCTTTTCACTGAGTTAAGGTCAGCCCTGAGGTCAGTTGTTCTTAGTTTAATTTGCTTTGCTGTAGTGTTTAAATAAGCATGAAGACCCACATGATAAAACACTTGCTTAACTTGTGCTAAATTGTGCTGATTATTTTTTTCTAGTGCATATAAGATTTTGATTTGTCAGGTATGGAAGACTGTTTGAGACCAGTATTGAATTGTTGTATGAAAAAGTGGATTTTTAGTGCTTAGTATGTTTTTGATACAATAGCATGAGAGATGATGCTAGACCACAGCAAGAGACATTTTCTACTTTAAAAGATAACTTTTTATTTAATTTCAATTTTAGCCCTTCATGGAAGCACCATCAGAAGTAGAAGAATATTCGATACACACAAGTGGATTTTCCTGAAAGCTGTGTATGTTTTGAATGATTAGGGGGGAGAAATTAATAGGATAAATGGATTAGCAAAATATATGTATGATAAAATTAGTAGATGTGTCATTAGCTTTAAAATTAAGGCATCATATTTCGGGTATGTTTGACATGACCTAGAGCTATGTAGGCTCGGGAGCTGGTGAATAGTTTATTTGGGTCACTGTCGGAGAAACAGGTAAAAGAGGCTTATCTGAAGTGTTCATACTACATCTGACAGATTACTTCAAGAGGGCTTTTAACTGAATTTTTACTTTATCAGGAGATTAGTATAAGAAAGTTTAGGTGAAAAAAAGGAGACGTCTAGAAACTTGTTAATATAAACAGGCAAATATTTTAATAAAAATGTGTATTCATTCTTTAAAGGTATAGTTGATAGTCTTACCTTTTGGAAATGCTAAGAAATAACCTCAGGTTCTGTATTCAGTTCAGTTTGACTCAAATGCTTACAACCAGTGGTTGGGCGGAAGGGGGACCCACAAGAGTAGACTTAGTTTTTCATAATGGGTTGTGCTGTATTGTGCATGAACATGTTGTAATTGATTTTTTCACTCGGATTTCTAGAATGTCATGAGCAGTTTCTAATAATGGGAACATCAGGTGTCCTGATGAAGGATTTCCTGGCAACTGTAGTACAACTGATAGAGGTAATATTGATTAAGGAGCTGAAATTTTTTGTTAATTGTAACGTATTCCCTTTTCGGTATGTCTGCATATGAAAGACACAAAGCTTATTTTGTGGAATGTATGAGTGTATGAATTGCTTTGTGGTTTCCAGTCACTGATACTTAAGTGGTGAGTCATGATGAAACTGCCAAACCTGATATGTTGATGAGAAACTTCATACGGATCTGGCTACTGAGATGGAACCACTTAAGTAATTATTTCAAAAGTGACTTAATCTTTCGGCCATTATCCTGGTTGGTGTTACCTTTATTGCTTTCCCCGTTTACAGGCTAGATGCCAGCATGCTCCATGTTGTCAATAAGGATGTTGGTGCGTTGTGTAAACTTGCCCCAGGTCCATGCTGACTTGGATATGTGCTGTTGCAAAAGCTAGCATCTTAACAGAACAGAGAGGGCGGTGTTAGGCCCCTATATTTTGAGGTATCCTGTCTTACAGTAGGTAAACAGCAAATGTTAGCCAGATATTGAAAGTGCCTTGGTAAGGAATTGTTGCTGGTGATTGAAAGCTAGTGATGCTGTTTGCACTTCAGCCCTCTTAGGGCTGTTAACTTAGGGGTCACTCAGATGTGAGCATTTAGGAAAAGTAATGTTAATGGTTAAAGGTGGAATTTGGTGGTGAATTGTAATGAATTCTAATTTAAAGCTGTTTTGGCTCCAGAGCTAAAGTAATTCAGACGGGCTTGTACAACATCATACTTTCAGCAGACAAAAAGCATGCTTGTGAACATTTACGGTGCATGAGTATTGGGAGTCGTTTTTCCACAAACTTCGTTTATACTGAAGTGTCTGAATTTAATCTTTTTCAATTAAATTCACTTCAATTGCACTGGTTTGTGAGTATCCAGGTTGGTTTTGGTTAAGTTCTTAAAATCTACAGTGTGAGGACAAGTTCTAATTTTCCTGTCTTACAACATCTATAATTTTATTCCACTCCTTATTAAATACAAGTACTTTTAAATAAATACCTTGCTAATTACCAGCAGTTTCTTTTGAAGAACAGTTTTTTCCCAGTATGTGAAGTTCAAATGTGTGAGTGAAACTTCTTGTGCAGCAGTACTACCTGTGAAATGCCATATTGTTTAGACAGGCAATATTGTAAGTAGGTGTAGCGACTTAGATGGCTGATGTAGAGAAAAGCTGGGAGTAGCAAGCCTTGTTAGTGTAACTAACCAGTGCATTTTATGTCTTTGCAGGGGTGCTTCAAGGCTGCTTCCCAGCTGAAGGTATGAATTCCAATAAATGTTATGACTAATTTAAAAGCTTGGTGTGGGCTTAAAACTATTGGTCTGTCTGATCAGTGAAGAACCTATCCCAGACCTGATTGATTGCTTGATGATAGACACATGTGAATCTGACTTCCGAGTTTAGACTAACACCAGAATGGGTGAAGTGTTTGGAGATCATAGGCTGCATAGTTGGTACATACCTTCAAACTCAGCAAGACTGGTTTAGATAACTAATGGTAATTTTTAAATGACTGCTTTAAAAGGTGCATTATTTTCAACCCCATTTATGAGCAGCAGGTGACATGTAAACTGTTGTATTACAAATGCCATATTTGAAGTGGAGTGGGGTTTGTGTGTATCTGCAGTACGGAAAACAGGGTGAAACAGCTAATGTGCTATCTTCGACTTTTTTGAACTTTCAGTTCTAGTTCAGAGGCAGTCTCAATTTTCCTGTTGGTTGCAGGAGAGAATAATGGTCTGGATGCAGTTTTTTATTTAATGCTTGCTTGTTTGGGGATTTTAGCTTCTTGAATTTTTTGTTTTGATAGAAGCTGAGTGTCAGGTATTAGGTAATTTTCAGGAATGAACTTTTTGATTCTGGTAGGAGAAGGGGAATTATACTTGATTGGTTAGTTGCCTGTCAGTTTGCAGCCAAACTGAGCAATAGCTGGGCAAGAGAAGCAAAATAAGTCTATGATGTAACTACACTTCTAACTTAACTTTCACAGAACTTGCGGAGTACTGATACTAATCCAACATTTGTTTAATAATACAGTTTGGTCTCTATGAGAGACTGAATAGATGGCAAGTTGTATTTTGAGTGATGGAGGAAAATTTGTCTGAACTAATAAAGATTTTTTTTTCAACAGGAAAATGGTCAAAAATGTGGGAACAAATGCTTTTAGCTTATTCAGGTATGTAATGGAAAAGCTAAACATTTTCTCATTTTAAGTCTAAAGTAACTTCTTACAGTTTGGGAATTTCTTGTATTGACAGATGTTAATATACTTATTTGATCAATTGATATGGTAAGTTGGTATAGTAATTAATTCTGTACATAGTCGAAATTTAAGAACATTTGTTGCCTAAACCACAGTGTGTGCTGATAGCTGTGCCTAATGTTGGTTAGCTTTCAAACCTACATGCAAAGTTTTATGTAAGTGTACGTGATTACTGAAGTGTGTCAAAGGACTAGAGAATATTTAATTTTTGTATTGCAATCAGAAATCCTATAGAAAAAACAGTACATTTCCTATTAAACTTACTTTCCCTGTATTGCTTTGGTCTCATCTGTGGTGATCCTATCCCGAACCTGAATTCCTTGTTGAAAAATCTAATACGGATCCGGAATCTGAGACGAGACCAAAAGATTTGATTTAAACTTTCTGAAAAAGTATTGTAGCGTCTATGGGGTTTTAGTTTTTTCCCAGAAATGGTAAAACCTTAATGTATACAAAGTGTTGTGTGCTTACTTGCACATCGAAATTTCTCCCTCAAATGAACCATTTTACTTAGACCGTGTTGTCTTTTTGCAGTGATGAGTTGGAACACCTTGTCAGTGCTGCCTGACAAATGTGGCTGATCCGTAACTGGAAGGAAGTGTAACCCCTGAAGAATTCTTGTGGCTTGGAGTGGGATACCATGCTCTTAAAAGCCTGCTGAAACAGCTGCTGCAATTTTGTTTAGCGTGGATACCATTTTCAGAAACTGCATGTGAACCAAAATCACTGTCTCTGCATATGTAAAATAGTGCCTTTCCCAAAACATTGAGCTGCCCTCTGTAGGAAGGGTAGCAGCAATATTGTGGAAATCAGTATTGAGCTTCAATATGTGGAAGAACCCCTAAGAGTACTTGCCCTTTTAAAATGTCCTAAGGGTATACAGATTTGCTGATGCTGAAGGTCTCTAATAACTGAAAACAATGGAACTCACAGGTAGGCCTTGTAAAGACTGGGAGAAAACAAAATGGGCACACAAATCAAATTCAAACTAGTGAGTCTGCATTTTGAGAGTGGTGTCATCCAGGAGACAAGAGCAAGTACATGAGGTGATGGTGGTATGGAAGCATAAACCTGGAACACTTGTTACAAAAATTTAGGTGTTGTGAGGAAAGATGTGGTTGCAGAAAAGGCAAGGTCTGAAGCTTCCATTGCTATCTGTTATGTAGTGAGGGAGAGAGGAATTGGGGTTTTATGGATGGCAACTTTAACATAAGACCAGTACCACAGCCTGCTGCCCTCCGAGGAACATGCTGGCAAAGTTACCTGCTTGCTGTGTGGGGAAAAGGCCAGTACTGGGAGAAGGGAGTGCACACATTGGAAGTTGAGCTTTGAGCATTCACTTGAAAACTAACGGTGCTGTATCACAGTAACAGCATTATTTCCTGTATTCAGCAAATTGGCACTCTTCCACAGAGGAGTGAGGGATCATAAATTGGTCACCAAGTAAATTGAATTTTAAAGACAGATCATTGTGTACAGCAGATGCAATCTTCCTTAAAGCATGACTCTCAAACCTAATTTTCAGGGATGCTTTATAAAGGAAGAAATGTGAGATCAGCATGATACCTAAAACTTGATAGAGCTACAGTTACCAAATCATTTCAAAATGCACCAAAATACAGAAAAACTACCCTATAGCCTGCAGCCAAAAGTAACAGCATTGGATGCCAGCAGCTCTCTTCCTTCAGAGAGTTGGAGGAATTTCTATAGCTCATGTTCTGTAGCTCATGGAATGTGCCCATTTCTAGAGGATAAATTCTGAAAAGCCCAGTTTTCTGTCTAAACAGTATCATGAAATGCAAAACACTACCAGTAGCAGCGCCTAAAGCATTGGAAATGTCAAAAATAAGTATCCATCTGAGTACTAAAATGTACACTTAAGGATCTGGCTGAACTCCAGGAGTGTATTGGCTCCCTGAACATCTGCCATGCTGTGGTTATTATTAATGAGCAGTAACCAGCTGCTTCGGCTGAAGGCTGCTCCTCTTCAGCAAGCAACTGTGTTAATCAGGCTATTGCATGTATCGGAATCTGCAGAAATTTACTGCAGAACAGCTTTCCTTTCATTGCTTTCAACAGGTTTTATTATTTCTGTTAATGAATGTTACTGACAAGGGTAGGTATTTCCATGTACTGTTTTGTATGTGCTCTTTCTTGAATAAAGATGAGGATGTGAAAAACTTCTAGCTGTTGCATATCAGGTGTGTAATCGCACCAAGGTGTTCCTCGACAGCTTGTACTTCGCAAGAGCTACAAAGGCAAGGTGACCTGGTTGCACTGACAGGTGCAGCACATGCTGGACACGAGATGCCACCTTAGAGTTATTAGGCACTTCAGAAGTGGGAAGGGACCAATCAGCCTCCCATCTTTTGCCTGCTGCAGTTCTGTGAGAAGTCTGGGTGCTGTTAACAGCATCTAGTGAAGCTCTTTGGTAAGCAACAAAGTTGCTGGTCCTAGCTAGGTCAGTCTCTTCTGAGGGGAAAGAAGATACCGAAGACCAGACAAATGGGTAAGGCAGCAGCAATATTTGGTAAGTACTTTGTTAGATACTCTGAAAGGATCTGTACATGACTTGTATTACAGGGTCAGAAGGGCCTGTCTGTGGCATCCTTTTTGGAGTGTGAAGGTGTACCATCTTCATACCCTTTGGGCTGGTGCTAATAGGAAATACAGAAGCTTTTGAGGAGATGCTGCTATGTGTACATCCAGTAAAACTGCTGATGAGAATGAATTGCTGTTGTGATTTCTGGGATCAAATAGAAGGCCAGAGGTAGCTTCAGGATTGTGGGTGATGCTTCAGGTACGCAAAGTACGTCACATCAATCTTGTTCTGTATGTTCTAAAGCATTCCCTGGGGATGGTGTCTGATTTCAGATTGGCAGTATTAGATGAAGGGTGCCAAAGAATCGTGTTACTGTGTGTATCGGGTGGTGGAGGCCTGTCTCCGGGAGCAGGGTTTAACCATGAAAAAGATGAACTCCTCACTTGGGATAAAGGTAGATGTGGACAGTGGTAGGGCATATTGGCTATTTGCTGCAAACTGCTGTAGGAATGCTCCTGCGCTTCAGGGCTGCAGAAGGTGGGTAGCCAGTGAAAAATGTGTATTGGTCGTATTTCAAGATGGAAAGAATAGTACTTGTAATGGCTTTTTTGCTCGGTGGGAAAGGAATAATGTGTTTGCAGACCACTTGTGGATTTAATTCTGTTATGTTTTATGATAAGATGTTTTATACAAGTGATTGAGATAAGGAGATGTAGTTGTGAAGAGTTCTTTGACCCGTTTGGAACACCTGGCATGAGATTTCTCTGCGAAAGTACTTTGTTCAACTTCAGTTTTACAAAATAGCTTGCTAGAGTCAAAGCTTTGACTTAAGGTTGTACAGTGAACAGCATGAAAGTACTTTGCTTTTTTATGCTTTAAACAGCGGTGAAGTCTTGCGCTAACCATCATTAGTGTTCAGCTGAGAAGCGTCACGTGGCTGTTGGGCTGTGGTCCAAGAAATCAGTGGTTAGACAAACTTTGTTCTGGAATATTGCCATGTATCGGTCTTGGTAACAGCAAAAAAAGCAGAGCGCTTTGAGTTAAATGAGCGGTGGGCTTACGAATGAGAGGAGTATCTTGCAACCACAGCAGAGGTACAAGAGTAGCTCTGCAGAAAGGCTTTGGTACGGCTGAAGTAATGAGCTCCCTGTTACGGCGGGAAGTTTTGTCTGTTGCTGAAGAACTTGTCTTGCCGATGGAGGCTGTAGGTCTGCAGTTGCAAGGGGGTGAAACTAAGCTAGCAGCAGTTATCTCACCACAGCACCCGGGCTCCTGTGTGAATGCCTTCGCTGGTGTGAAGCCTGCTTGAAGCAGCAGATCCTAGTGAGGAAAAACTCGGTGTGAGTAGTACTGTCAACTCGGTGTGAGTAGTACTGTCGGGCAACCAGCCTGCAGAGGAGCGTGCTGCCTCGGTTGCTGCTGTGTCCTGTGCCAGTTGCACCGAGGTTGCTGCCTTGCAGTGAGAGCAAGCTCTTAACTCTGTAAACTTGCCATATAAAGCTTGAGTATGGGTTTTACCAATTAAAAACAGGCATTGAGATTAAATAACAGTTGCGAGAGGGACTCCTTAAGATGGTCAAACCTGGACACATCAGAGTAAGCAAAGCGTTAGACTTTGCCCAAGGAAAGCTATTCTCTAGTTTGGAGAGTATTTAACCCTGAGTTTGGGTCAGTAGTTCCGCACACTCTCGCACAGTTCAGAGGACAAAATTTGAGTTAATCTGGAGTATGAGTGAATTTAACAGATAAAAGGTAATTTCAGGTGAGTGGAGTGTATACAGATGGAGGCCTTTGTATCTTGTGTAAATGTCTGTCCAATGATTTACATTCTCTCTACTTTTTGTTATCAGAACTGGTATTGCAGGCATTTTTGTTTGTCTGCCCTTATCCGTTCCTTCAGAGGATATATACCGGAGAAGTAAAACTAAAATGATGACTTACATTTTCTTTCAAACATCCCGTGGCTTTTTAGTTGACAGTCCAGTTGAGCTATCATGGCTATGAAGACAGTACTTCTCTGCCATTGTCTCAGACTTCCTGCGGGCTCCGGAGGACAAAGTGGTGTTTGATGCTGGGAAGAATGGCTGTATTGAGCAGGACAAAGTCTGCCTCGCTCAGTATTCTGTCTGAGGATGACTGGTATGAGAAACAGCAGAAGTATAGAGAGCCTTTCCAGCAGTTTGCTTGGGAATTTCCTGAGGAGATTTTTATTTGTATTTGAATAATACTTGGCAATTACAACCTGTCTCCATTTAAAAAGATGTGAAACATGAATGTTATGGGAGGTGTAAAATGTGAAGTAGCGTGTATGTTAATAACTGCAGGGGGAAGGGGGCTTAGGAAGGAGCTTGAAGTAAAAGCTTTTTTCCCCTCTTTGAAGCCAGTGTGGCTTTCAACTCATTAATGAAAACAGTAGTAAGTGGAGTACAGTTAAGGCCCCGGTGCTAGGCCAGCTTTACTGATTAGCTATGTTGGAGGTGAAAATTTGAAATACTGGTGTGTGCGCTTGTCTTCAGTACCCCTGAGCTACACTTCAGGCTTCTCACCAGACTAGTAACTGCTATTTTTTTTGGAGTTCTCAGTAACTGAAGTAACAGTCCCAGCAATGACAGTACTGGTTTTATTGTTGCAGGTGAAGAGTGATTAAAATCTGTTCTAAAATAAAGGTATCTTGTATATGTGGAAAGAAGCTAGAAAGAGATGAATGGACTGAAATAAATGCTTAGGCCTTACTCTGAAACTGCTAAGTTGATTGAAAAGTAAAGGTAGTATTTTTAAATCATCTTAAGATCACTGAAGAGGAGGAATATACAGCTACCATTAAATCAGTGTACTTTGTTATTGTGACAAAATAGGAAATTATTTGCCCTAGCCTTTACTGTCTTTTTCAGTCAGAACGAGTGATGTTGCAGATACCAGAGAGTCCCGAAAGAAACACCTGAGATTTAAACTCTTAAGTGTGTTAGCTCTGTGTCTAGCAGTTAGGTCATTTTCTGCAGCAGAAAATAAACCAAATTGCTTCACTGTCTTAGTTTAATTTCTTACACTCCATCAGAAAAGTACAATATATTGAAACACAGCGAGTGGCAGTTCTTAATGTCACTTGGACTTCAAGTTAAACAGTTCAGAGTATGCTTATTCATTCCCCAGTGTATCTTAGAATAAACATTTTCTGCAAGTAGTTGGATTATTTAGTTTGTTTCTTGTTCTGAAAATTTTAAGTTACCTGTTTGCTATTGCAAACAAAAAAAAGAGGTTTGGTTTGTGGGAATTAATGCTCCCCCCTCTTCCTGTTTTACAGATTATAAACCACATAATATAAAATAAGTTTAACGGCAGGAACAGGAGTTACCTTCACAACATCTTAAAATAGTATTTTATAATAAATGGTATCACAGCGCTGAGAATGTTCCCCCTGAAAAAACTTTGTGGCAATGAACAGTATCTGGGTTTTTGAAAACATGTTTTTGAAGAAGTACTCCTGCAGTTGCCAGAATTGGCTTGTCTTCATTTAGGTGTACTTGAACTCAAGTTCTGTTGCTAGTGAAATCCTGTTCAGCGTAGTTTCTGCTGATTTGAGGTACAGGCTGTAAGGGCTGCTGAGAACCCTTTTTTCTGTGTAAAGGGATCTTTATATGATGACCATTTGGCAGTGTTGGCTGCAAGGTGTTTTGCTGTGTGTTTTCATTTTTTTTGGTCTGCTGTGACAAGATGACTGGAAATTGTATGAATACTTTCTCCTAGGAGATTCATGTAGTTTATAGGGGTTTCTAATCAGAAAAGCAAGACTGAACAATTGTAGCAACTGAGATGTATTTTCTATAAAAGTGCAGCCCCATTATGAATCCTGCTGGATATAGGAAAGTCCAAAGTTTTGAGCTTACAAATATGAAGGAACATGGGAGTTCCACTGATTTGGAGAGATGTGAGGAGACCTCGCCTGTTCTTGTGAGAATCCAAAATTACCAAGAACTGAAGATGACCGGTGCTACTGCCTAATAAGATGTTAGGAGGAGAAACATCCTTTTAGATGTTCTCCCCCTATTTCTGAGGGTATGTTTCTTAAGGAAGACTTAAACCTCTTAGGGTTGCCAGAATGTGGCAGCCTATAGCCCCTATGACTTCCCATAGGGAGAGGAGGTTGTCCTGTAAGGAAAGGGTTGCCTTTGCACAGAAGACTTGCAGTCAGGCTATTTGGATATTAGATGACTTAAGTGCTAATTGAGTCTTAGAATATTAGAGGAGTAAAAAGTCAAATACTTACTAGAAGATCTTCAAAGGAATCAAAAAGGAAAAGTTGAGAATAAAGACTTTTGTGCTCAAAGTCCATGCTATGACATCTTCTCCAGTGACACCAGCCTCATTTCCTACCCTCAGAAATTAAACGCCCTGTAGTGCTCCCAGGCTCTGGCCTCAGGGCAGCAGTTCTGATGCTGTGATGTACTGTGGGTGATACCATACTTTGGCCCTTTGGATTTCAAATTTCAAGTTCTCTGCCACAGCTATGCATATGGTTTTGTGAGTGATATGTCATTAGTGAGCTGTGGCGTAAGGACGTTGTTTCCGTGATGGCTATTGCCTGACTGCACTAACTTTCAAAGGAAAAAGCTGCTCAGCTTCTGTTTTGGGTTGGAGAAACTTGGCAATGACCAGGATGGTTGCCTATAATGACACTGTATTGTATCCTCACCTACCTGTAAGAAGAAAACGCTCTTACCATTAAGGAGTATTCTGTTATTCTGAGGTAGCACTTCTGGAGGTGTTTCGCCTCTTCGTCTTATTTGCTGCTTTTCCCTAAATGCTAAGTTTGGGTTTTCTAGTTGTGATTTTTTCACTGAAATGTGACTAGGAAATCTCGTTCATTTTCAACTAGGAAATTGCTTTTAAATTGATGAAATGGGTATGCATATTTGATCTTTCCTAAAGTTATAATTAATACAGGTAGAGCAGATCATGCTTTCTTACTCTGGGCCAAAGTTGGGACCTTGGTGTCCAAAACTATTGTGTAGTCCTCAGCTCCGATCCTTCCAGCCTCCTAAAGATTCTCTTCCTCCTCTTCTGTAGTAGTCCTATATTACTTTCCCCAGAATTATGCATTAAACATCCCATGAACCAAGGCAAAAATACATTACAAGAGACTCCTATGTATCCATTGAGTATTAATCCCAGAAGGGTTGTAAGAGCAATAGTATATGAAACTTCAGTGAAAGAAAGAAAAAAAGCCTCTGGGAAATTTTTGTGTCTGGGACTCCAGGATATAATAATCAAATTCGAACACCTGTTGAATTGTAAAAACAAGACTGGTTCCTGTAATTGATGTGATTTGACAGCTGTTGTTTGCTCTTCAGAAATCAGGGACAGTCTGCAAATAAGAGTCACTGATTAGCTAAATTGAAAATCTATCAGGAATGACAGCTAGCTAGGCTCCGGGTTGTTTCTGATGTGGAAGGGAAATACAACCTTCCCCGTTTCAGTGTTGATACTGGGCTCTCTGAGCTGGAAAGTTCCAGACAATGAAGTAGCAGTTAGAAAAATGTGGAACAGGAGTATTACTTTTAAGTAAAGATCTTTTCTACTCACAGTTAATATAACAGGGCTAAAAATTAGCTATATTTCTTTGTATGGTATTCTCAGAAGAACTGTAACTGTTCATCTTGTTCAGAAAGATCTCAGTTCTGCAGAAAAAGGCTCTGTTGAACTTGTTCTCTCCTTGACTCTTTTGAAGGCTGGCTAGGAAGCAGGCACCTCAATTTGATGAAAAAGGCGGAAATTCTGTGAAGACGATAGCCTATTCTACAGCGGCAGCAAAAAGAAGTATCAGCAGAACTGGCATCTGGCCCTGGAAGCAAACATTCTGAGCTTCTGCTAGAGCTTCCAGCAGGAGTGTAATGAAGAGGTTTTAAAAAATTCCAGGGGTGTTTTATTTCATATACAGTCTAATCCTACCTCTCAGAAATGTGGTGATTAAGGTTTCATATAAAAAAAGTTCTGTCCTGGGCCAAGCCACAGAAGGTTATCCATGAGATACTTGTTTTCTGTGGTTGGCTGAGACAGTTCTCCCCTTTTACTGGGATTTAACCTTAATATGAACTTAGCAGTCTTTGCTGGGGAGCATAGACTGGTTGCTTGCTAAGAAATGTGACTATCAGCTGAGGAGGCAGAAAGAGCCTGGGAGGAAATGCTAATGAGTTATCAGCGCTACTGCCATTAGCTTGAGGGTGGAAGAGCCCATCTGTGTTACCTCCACTGAGCTATAGAAAGCAGGTGAACTGCTACACCGGGAATGTCTCATGTTTGGTTTCGAAAGGTATTTGCATCAAATGTGCATAGCTAACAAAAGTTTCTATATTAATAGGCTCACTGTCTTATTTCTGGTTCGAATTTTTTTCCACGGTGTGCTTAGACTGGGGGAGTTCATAACATTTTCAACTAAGAGATTCTTCTGCTTTGTCGCTTACCGCCTCTTTTGGCCTCAGCAGATCTGTTGATCTGAAATTGGTTAACATATTTTATGCATCAAATTTACTAGCCAGGACTGATCTTTTAATAGAAGTTTAAAGATGTTAAAAATAAATGTTGGCACTACATTACAAACATTTACCTTTTAGTATACATGAGATATACATGAGAAGATCTCTTGAGTAAGAATTTTTTGTAGTTTTTCTTGGAGAGACATAAACTATTGCTGTGGATGTGGCAGTAAAATCTAAAAGCACCTGAACTGGAAGGGTATGAAAGAATTTAGAAAATCTGCAGTTAACTGTCATCAGTGATTTTAACAATTTTTTTATGGATGTGCTCAGATCCCTATATTGATCCTGCTGGAACTAAACTGATGTATTGGCAGTAAAAATGTATATTCTTACACAGTTGCATTGATGCCTCTTACTGCGCTATACATGCCTTCAAACATGCTGTCCGTTGGTATGTGACTCCACTTGAACACAAGAGCTGCTAGAAGTGTGTTGGTTCATTTGAATGTGGCAACAGTAAACACATTCACAGGTTTATTAGCCATACATTTAACTGGTCATAAACCAATAAAAGTTTTTTGAATACTTGACTGTGATTTAAGTTTTCAGAATGAAACTTCCCTGTAATTGTTCTTACTAGCTGCTACTTTTAAGATCTAAACTTTAAAAAAGAAAAAACACTATGTTTTTACAGGATAAAACAGACACTTTATTTTATGAAGTCAGACTGAAAGCATGATGTTCTTCATATGTCCTTTTCAGGTCACAAAATAGCAATTTATTCTAGTGCCCATTTGCTAGGTAAAATTAAAACTTTGCTTCCCTAAAGAACTAAATTATTACTTCTAGCAGCATAATGCAGCTGTATTAGTTGTACCATATTAAATTACAAGATTTGTTCAGGTTTGAGAACAGGTTATGATGCCTGCACTGCCCTGTGCAAAACAATGAGGAGATACCTGGTTACTGCTACACAAGTGGGAAAGGACAAACTTACAGGGGCTGAAGCTCTGTGTTAGCTTAAGATCCAATTCTAGTATCTCTCAAGGCCTGTCTAAAAGGGTGGAGTAGATCTTCCAAAAGAAGACTATTGAAAAGCAGCAAGCAGAGCCTGAGGTACTGGTTCCTCGTGCTTGTGCTCTGGTCTGGTGTTTGTGCTGTAAATGAGAACTCCCTTAGCACAGCATACTACAGGCATCTTAAACAAAAAAAAAAAAAAAAGGCAATATACAAAAGGTTTTATTGTCTGCCTTTGGGATCTGCAGAAATGCTGCATTTGTGCGGTCACTTCTGCCTTGTGTCTGGCAAGGACTGTAAGAGGGTGGGGGAGGGGAGATTGTTCTGTTCTTACAAAGGACCTTGAAGACACAAGGTTGTTGGGGCTCACCCATGCTAGAAAGGGTTTTTAGGTTGTTTGGTTACATGTTAAGTAGCCTGGAACACTTACACTGAAAGCTGTGTATTGCAACTGCTGCATCAGACACTCTCCCTCCTGAGTAATTAGCAATGTCATTACTAGTCAACTAAATAGGCCTGGGATGTAAGCCTGATCACTGGCAGCTGATCATCCATGTTGCTGAGGGTTAGTACAGTCTGACAGCTGAAGCCTGGACCAGCTAGTGTTCTCTCACATGTCAGATTTGGGCATGGTTTAGAGGTTAAGGTGGATGAGAGCTGAGCTGTGGCAATGCAAGCTGTGCTGTCCGTGTTTGCCTTACGGCTGGAGAACAGCCCATGACCTGTCCCATCTCCCGTATGGCTGTGGGCACTGTGTCTGTGGTGTGCTGCACTCTCCTGGGAAAGATGCCCAGACCTGCGGGAGAATATTCTGTGACCTAGTGATGTGCTGTCTGCCTTTGGAGGTGGGCTTAACACACAAAGCAACTCGCGTGGGGTTAGATGATCCCAAGGGTCCTTTTGTTCCATGCTTCAGTTGGCTTTTGTAAGCGTGCCAGGTACTGGACTCCCAGTGGCTGCTAGTCAGGACGGGGAGATGTCTGAGGACTGCTGTATGGCGATGTAAGGGCAGGGCTGGATGGGTGTCCAGGACAGAGGAAGATCTAAATGCAGCGGTAAGTTCTGCATCGACACTTTCACTGGTGGCTCTACTCGGTGAGCTGCAGATTCAGCACTTGGCTACTTCGCACTGCGCAAGTGGACAGGGTAGCACTACAGTCCTGAGATGACTTTGAGATGTTTCGAAGATGGATACCGATGAGGAACGCTCTCTGCAGTTCTCTTGCACGAGTCCTCCTCGTAAGGCAGAATGCACTAGGATGTGAAGGAGTCTGTTTTCTCCAGCGTTTCCCTACTGATTTGATGAAAACGGGAGGGAGGCAGGGGTGACAACTGTCTTGTCACTTCTTGCTGAATATCTTGTCTGCTCTTTCCATGGAGCTTTGCCAGGTGCTGACCTAATGGTAACACTCGTTTGTGTAAGAGCTTTAAAGTGTCAGATGCTCGGGGGAACAGGACAGAAAAGGCAATAGTAGTTCTGTCCTAACTCTTGCTTTTGTACCCACAGCAATAGTAAAGCAGTATTTTTTTATTTTTTATTTTTTTTACTTCAGATTGGGAAGCCTTTTCCCACAGTTCCCTCACCCTTCGTAAGCCTGTGAGCTATTTGTACAGGAAGCCTGCGGTCTGTAGGTCTGTAGTGGGATAAGGAATACGTGATTAGAGGGAATCTGGAGGAACACTTGCACATGTATTTCTGCAGGAAGTGGGAAGGGTTTGGGATGAAAGGCACAGATTAGTGATCGCATGTTCTGCTTGCTGAAGTGACCAATATTCAGTCTCCAGCAGTGGGTATTGGCTAATGGAAAAATGTAAAGACACGGCAAGCATGGATGCGATAATGCTTTCTGGTATGCTCCCCCAGCCTACGCAGACTTTAAATTGGGGTGATATCTCTGCCTTAAATAATTTTAGAAAGGAGTTTCTTCCCCTAATTAGGCTAATTACTTTTGGGGTTTATGGAAATATGTACAGCTTCATGTGACAATGAACTCCCCAGCTTAGTTGCATGTGTGTAAAAGTAGCTCTTTTTTGCTTTGCGATCTGCCAGTTTGATTTGGTGCCTCCTCGTTCCTCCATTGGAAGAAATAGTGAACAATTATTCTCTAGTTTTCTCCGTGCCACTTCTGACTTCGTAGGCCAGTATTATGTTCTCTCATTTGTCTCATGTCTGTATTGAAGTTACGGGTTCTGAATAACTCCTAATACTACTTTTTTACCAGTAAGCATAGGGCACTTATAGTTCTTTGTTCCGAGGCTGGGCATGTGGTTTCTGAGTGATAACAGTCAGTTTGGAATGGCTTTGAGTTGGCATTTCCACATACGCATGGAAGCGACTTCACTGTTTTGTTTGCATGCAAAAATAGTGCTGTCCTCCTCCACTCCTCTTTCAATACTTAAACATTAACCTACAGTGTACTGCAAAATACATTGAATTCTACAATGATAGCTCTGAACCCATGGCTGACAACTGTTTTAAAATCCTCTAACTTAAATTAGAAAAAAGCTAAAGGTATTAATGGAATATGATCTAAACTACATTCTGCTGTTTCTGCTGTGCCTTTCTCTCATCATGTCAGCTCTGGGGTGTTTGATTTGAGGGTGGGGGATGATATTGACTGGAAAGAGGAAAAAGCAGTGACTGGTATTGGAAAGAAGGACTTAAAAATATAGATACTTTGCAGAAATAAGCAGTCCAATACCTTTTCTTTCACTGGCACTCTTGCTATAGTGCAGCCATAAAGGAAAAGGGAGAGAAGCAGTTCAGAAAGAAGTTGTTTCAAGACCTTCCGTCTATATATAAATTCGACACCAAAAGAATTCCTGGAAGAGCCCCATTCCTCCTCACTGCCAGGGTTGTTCTCAGCCTGTGACTATCTGGGTAAGTACTTAGTAGAATGCAGGTGATTTCAGCCTCCAAAGCCCCAAAATGTGTGGTGTCGAGTCTGTAAGAGCAGACTCCTCATCCATCTTGCAGAACTAGAAGAATTAAAAATTAGTCACTTTGGTTTTCGGATTCAGGAGAAAATCTAAATCTCAAGAAAGAAACATCAATTAGTCAGTGGATAGAGTTGTATTTGTAAAGATTGGGATAATTAGCTGTATCACAGAACCCATCCATCTGCTCAAGCAGGGCCACCTAGGGACGGCTGCCCAGGACCATGCCCAGATGGCTTCTGAGTATCTCCAAGGATGGCCACTCCACAGCCACCCTGGGCAACCTGTGCCAGTGCCCAGCCACCCTCACAGTGAAAAAGTGTATCCTGATGTTCAGAGGGAACTTTTCGTGTTTCGGAGTGTGCTCATGGCCTCTGGTCCTGTCAACCATAATCACTGGATTTGCAAACGCTTTCTTTGTGGCTTTTGTTTTCCTGACTCAGTTGGAAGAAGTGAAGCGCTTGAAGAGTTAGCAGGGTCAAAGTGAGAGCCTTAGAAATAGTTTAAATAAACAGGGGAATAACCTTGGTTTTGTTTTAATTAGCACTACACCTGCCTAGTTTTGAAAAAGGGCGGGAATACACAAAGGATGTAACTAGAAAGAATGTTAAAATACTACCATTACTTAAGTTTAGTCTTTCTTTGCCGAAGTCATGTGACAACTTTAGATGGTAAGTTACTTTGTAGAATGGAAGAACTCTCAAATCTGTGTATTAAAGTATAAGACTGAGCCATTCAGTCATATACAAAAAGCTTTCTCCTGAAGAAAATTTCATGCATCTGATGCATCTCCTTTTGGTTTATTTCTGACTTGCATTTTCCTCTTAATAGGCACAGGCCTTGTGTTTTGTACCCCAACCCATCTTTTAAGACATAGAGCCTCTGACTGATGGAACGGACAAATTAAACGCTTTTAATCAAACAGGTATTTCTCCAAATAGTCTTCTCTTACCAAGGATCTCGGAGGGCAGTAGGCCAGTGGCCAGCTGTGCACTCCATGGAACAAACTGCAGACTGCGGTCCTTTCCTGAAGTTAGATATCCTTATAATGCACAGATATATTAATAACTTGGCAGCCTTACCATGGAGGCTAAGGGCTAGGAGCGGGTTGGAAAACGTGCTGCTGAGAAACCCCCGGAGCGGCTGAATCATTTCAGGATTGTGCTGTGACATTCGTAGTGCAGGGGGCTTGTTTCGATATTACAAGCAGTGACATTTGCTGCATGACCCGAGTGCTCTGCTCCTCTAACGCTGTAGCTGGTGCATTTCATAGCTCAAGTACAGCCAGTTCTACAGCCAAGCCTAAATTTCCAGTGCGTGCGCACTCGGGACAGGCTAATGCCGTGCAATCTTGACAGGCATCATAGAAGCTGAAGGTGAGAGTCCTGCTGAGTTCCTAGATTTTCATTCATTGTTTAGGGTATAGTTCTTTAACTGTGCGTAAGTAGCTCAAAAGTGAAAACGAGTCTTATAATCAAATTAAATTTATTTTTCACTGCTTTATCCGTGCAGCTCTGCAGCTGGTCCTGTTGGAATCACTGCTTTTACTGTGGATGTGCTGGCGAGGCTCAGACATCCAGCTGTGGCCTCAGTAAGGCTCTGCAGTGGTTACAGTTGGACTACAAGCAGGCATGGGTTTCATTTTCCAGGAAAACTTAGGAATCAACACAACTTTCACTATGGTGAGAAGCTGTCAAACTTTTCAGGCACGTGCAGTGAAACTCCTCGTGTAAATCCAAGTTGCCAGGTAAGTGCCTGCAAACGTTCTTGGCAGAGTATTTTTGGAATAGCTGTTCTACATGATTAAAAAAACCCCTAATTTTATGATGTCATGGATCTTTTCCTGGGCACACCACTTTTGCCTCTGTCCTGCTGATACTAGGGCTAATAACTGAGCTCTATTTAGAGGAACTGCATGTCAGACTCCTTGCTTCTTCCTTTCTACATAAAATTTCAAAGGATCAAATAGCTGCAACTCTGACTCTAGGTCAGCTGCAATTTTAAATAAGGGTGCAAATCTGTTCACTGCATTCATCCTAGTGTTTTTATTGTTTGCACTTCCACTTCATGGAGTAAAATGAAAATGTGTAAAAAAATTTTCCTTCTAAAAATGGGCCTAAAGGTGGGAATTACTTTCTCAGGAGATTGCTACCTGTAGTTAGTCAGATCCACTGACTGAGAATTTTAATAAAACATTTTTCACTGTTTTCATTAGTTCCAGAGAACGAATCCATTTATGAAATTAGAAATTACTCTGGCTCACATGTAAACACACCAGTGACACACCTTCTGTAAAACTCTGAAAATACCATGTTTTGGTGCAGTATTCTCATTGAAAAATGCTCTCCAGATTTGTTTTTGAGAGCATTACTCTAATTTCCCAGCTGATACCTGTATTTTTTGAGAAAGTTACAGATTTTTGAAGGGTGCAAAATATTCACATTTTTATACAGTATATGATTAAAAATACCACAGAAGTTTTCATTAAAAAATAGCTTTTACTAAAACTTTTTTCAGAAAGTTTCATTTTTAAAACTTTTTTGAAGTTTCATTTTTAAAACGTTTTTAAACATGGGGGGAAAAGTTTGTGAAAGTAAAAACTATTTTTTTAATGATGCTTTCAAGTTATAAATTAGCTGGATTATTTGACAGCGTACAGCTGCCTTGTATTTCTTGCCATTTCAGACCAGCCTGTGGAGCGGTTCAGTTTTTAATGAAGTCTTACTGCATGAGTCGTTGAAGAGATTTTTCTTGTCCTGCCGAATACTGGTTGTATGTTTCATATGCTCGCACACCAGCATGTGAGTATCTGTTGACACTGAACTAACGCTATAATTGTCTATGCTTGCTCTGCTGTGCAGGTTTAAGTATTTTTGAAACGCTGGAGACGCACTGAAGGCGTTTGGCCGTGCTGAGGGGCAGCAGCAGTTGGTCAGCTCGTCGCGGAGCTGCCTTTAAGGAAGTGAGTAACGCTGTGCGTGCCTTCCTGCCTTCATCTCGCTGTCTGTATCTGGAGTCGCAGGTCCAGCAGAGCTCAGGAGGTCGGCTTCCAAGTTTCTCGGGCGCGGTGCGCAAGGGAGACGAGTTGGGAACCGGAATTCGGCAGCGTGCCTCAACACGGACCCCTAGCCGAGGACCGGCATCTGACGACGTCCCGAGTGTGGCTGGACCCGCCTTCCGCCGAGAAGTTAAATCGCGAACGAAGGGACGGTTCGGCTGCGGGGCGAAGGCCTCGCCTCTCCGGGCGCGCGGTAGAATTTTCGGTACGGGCTGCTCGGCGCCCCGCCGACCACTGCCCGTGGGTCCCTTCAACGGAGCCGCTGTTCCCCTAGGGAAAACGCCTCATAGGGGCGGGACGGGCGACGGCCGATGCGGGGAGCCCGCCTGAGGCGGGGCGGGGGGGGCGCCCGCCTGAGGGGGAAGCGCGCGGGGCGCCCCTCAGGGAAGGGCGCGAGGCGCCTCCCGCTCCCAAAGCAGGAACGCCGAAGGCAGCGGCAGCGGAGCGCTGCCGGGCTCCGGGCGGGCCGGCAGCGACACAAAGCGCCGCTCTCCCCTCCCTTTGTCTGCGTGGCTTTGTCTCCGCCGCCCGCCCGTCCCCCCGCCGCGGCGGTGCCCGCTGTGCCACCTGCGCGCCGTGGGAACGGCCGCTCGCCCAATCCCGGCCCGCCGAGCAGCTCCGCCGGCGCCGCTCCCCGCGTGGCGCCCGCGCAGGTGCAAGGGCGGCGCGGGAGGTCGCCGCGGACCCCGCCAGGCTCCTTCCGTGCCGCCGCCTTCCCCTCGCGGCGGCAGCGCGCGAGCGCCGCGCGCCCCTGCCGGCTGACGCCCCACCGCACGGAGCGCCGAGCGCGTGGGGGGGACGGGGAGGTGGGGCGGGCGGACGGGCGCGCGCGCGGGCAGCCCGGCGGGCGGGGCGAGGCGATAACCCTTGCGGAGCTGCCTGGGAGACCCCGGGTTTGGGGCTGCGCCAGCGCGCGCGGCGCCTCCTCCTTCTCTTTCCCCCCCCCCGCCCCCCCCGCGCCGAGTGGAAGGGGCTGGGGTTGGTGCCAGCAGCGGCGTGAGCGCTCGAGCGGCCGCCATTTTACGCCAGCTCCAGCACACTGTCCGGACACACCGAGGGAGCGGAGAAGGGGGGCAGCTCCTCAGCACGCCGAGCCGCCAGCCGCGCCCCGAGCCCCTTCTCACGGCGGTTCACCCCCGCAGCGACAGGTCAGGCGCCGGCGGGGCGGGACGGCGGGCGCTCAGGCTCGCCGCGGCTCGGAGCGGCGGCAGCTGCCCGCGGAGCGGGGTGGGAGCGGGCCGGGGCAGGGCCGGGCCGGGCGGCGGAGGGGGTCGTAGGCGGCGGAGGGGAGCCGGCGAGCGGGGCGGGAGGCGCACGCCGGGGGCCCCGCGGCGCTGTCGGGCCGGGGCCCGGCTGCCGGGCGCTGCGCGATGGGCGGAGGAGCTGGCTGCCGTCGTGGCCGCTGCCGTCGGGCGGGGGGCGGCCGGGCCGGGCCGGTGCCCGCGCACTAGGCCCGGCAGCTGGCCGGCGGCGGCGGCCGGGGGGGAGCTGGTCCGTCCCCTCCTGGGGCGCGCGGCTCTCGCCTCATTGTCCTGCCGGCTCCGCCGCTCCATTCATTGCCCGCGAGGGGCCGGGCCGGGCCCGGGGGGAGCCGCCACCTCGGCGCCCGGCGTGTGCGCGGGGCGGAGGGCCGCTCGGGTCTCGCATGGCCCCGGTCGCGTCGTGAGGCGGCGGGCAGCGGCGTTTCCCGGCCGGGAGACGGGGCTGGCGGCGGGCCGCTGCATTGTTTCGGGAGAAGTGTGGCGGGGGGAGGGGGGGGCGGCGGCAGGGCCGGGAGACGCCGCGATCTCCCGGCCGACTGGTGAAATCGGGCCCGGGGTGTTGCAACCGCTCTCCAGGGGGGGAATAGGGTGAGAGGTGGGGAAGGGCCGGGGCTCGGGGTGGGGGGGGAGCCGCTCCTGCCGCGGGAGTGTGGCGGGGTGGGGGGGAAGTCGGTCACCGGAGGAAGTTGTAGGACATCTGAACGCGCAGAGCACGTGTTTCCATCGGGCTCATGGCGGCCGCCGCTGCCGCCGCCGCCGTGGGTGGGTGCGGACTGGGAAGAGCGCTTTGTTCCTCTGGCTTGCCCGGCCGCTGCCGGAGCGGAGGCGGGAAGGGATCCCGGCCGCGGCTGGGGCCTGGAGAGGGCGGCTGGCTCCGGGGGGCAGCGAGTTTGCCACGGGAGGCGCAGGCGGCGGCGGGTGTCAGTGACGGTGTCGCGGTAGCGGCGGCTGCATGTGGCAGGTTTGCTCTCCCTCCCACCCCCGCCATTGGCTTCTTGCTCCGTTTCTAACTTGTTCAGAGCCTCTTAGGGAGTGTGTTAGGGAGACAGAGAGAGGGAGGTGAGTCAGAGTGTCTGGCTGGGTTGTGTAAAACCTGCAGTGAAAGCTACCCCACCCCCGCTAGGCAGTGGTGTTAGGGCTTTCCTTTGTGTTAGTGCTTCTTTTGAGGAATTTTGTGCGTCTTCCAAAGCTAAAAAGTGTCAGGGAAGTGGTCTACGGCTTTTTTTTTTCCCCCTTTTTTTTTATTTTTGTAAGAATAGGGCAGTCTGTTGCGTGTGTTGTCACTCGAATTGTTCTACTTGAACGTATTTTTAGCTTAATTATGATGCTTGTTGCATTTGAACAGATATCTGGAAACATGGCTACTGAACATGTTAATGGCAATGGTACTGAAGAGCCCATGGATACTTCTGCTGCAGTTACCCATTCTGAGCATTTCCAGACATTGCTTGATGCTGGTTTACCACAGAAAGTTGCTGAAAAACTAGACGAAATTTACGTTGCAGGTAAGATGTAAAACTTGCAAAACCGCACTTACAATATTGTATTGGATTTTGCTGTCTTTGGGCTAAAATAGCAACTTTTTGTGGTTTCCAAAAGTATGGGAACTGCAGTCTTATAAAAATCTGTGGACGTTTTCCATTCAGTGCTGTAATTTGTTGTAGTATTTTTCGGAGAAAAGTCATGGTCTAGGCTGCTTGGGCTGAGGGGTGGGAAGGAGGAGAAATACGCAGGTGACTATAGCAACAGCTGGAATAGGCAACAGATGATTTTTAGGGGGAGTAGGTGATGTTGTCTTTGTGCCTTTTTTATGGTAGTTCTAGGTAACTGTAAGTAACTGAAGCCTTGGTATTCACATTCTCATGTAAATGATAATTCGTGATGTAGTGTTTGGGCTCATGGATGCAAAGGTCATAGTATTGGTCCTCTCCGACATGGGAAAAGCTAGTATTTTTTAAGCTTGATTTTTTTGATTGTGATGGTCACTTTTAGCACTGCAGTTTAGTTGTCTTTATAGTCCTCCCAAAATGTACCAAGGTACCATTGCTAGGCAAGCTAAGTCAGGTTTTGATAAATCCTTCTGGATTCAGCTTCAGGATATTGAAAATAAACTTGGCCTGTGCAACATACTGGTTTCATGGAAGTCAAAGGAATACATAAATGCAGTAATTCTTGCTCTGAATCATTAACTTTTTCTGATGCTTTTTTGATACAAAAAATGTTAACTACACTTAAATGTTTACCTTTGAGAGGACTAAGTGATTTCTTAGTTACAGTAACTTAATGTTAATCAGTGATTGATTGATTAGGGGTCACTGAAATGTGTTAGAGATGTTAAATGTGGTTAAACAAAGATTACTGCCCAAATGTAATTAAAATTTTTTTTCTTTTCTTCAGGGCTAGTTGCACATAGTGATCTAGATGAAAGAGCTATTGAAGCTTTAAAGGAATTTAATGAAGAAGGTGCATTGGCAGTCCTTCAGCAGTTTAAAGACAGTGATCTCTCACACGTTCAGGTAATGTTAAGCAATTTAGGATATAATTGTTGAGTGTTAAACTGCTAGTTTACTGGCAAGAGGTTTGCTTAAGTCTCTCCAGTGATCTGTATGTGATACGTAAAACAAGCACTGTATTAGTTCAAGGTAAAACAGAGTTCTGGCTTGTCATGTTTTCAGAACTGGTGAATGATGTATCTTTTGCAGAACAAAAGTGCCTTTTTATGTGGAGTCATGAAGACATACAGGCAGAGGGAAAAACAGGGGACCAAGGTGGCAGATTCTAGCAAAGGACCAGATGAGGCAAAAATTAAGGTATGTGCCTAAAAGATAAAAGCTGTGCAGTCTATCTGTGTGACAGATACCTTGATTCTTTTGGAACTGCGATTTTCTGGAAAAGGCTATTGTAGATTATTTGTCATTACTAAAAGCTGTCACTTGCATTTTTATCTTGCACTTCTTCCTCTTCAAGAGGAAAGTTAGTATACAGTGAATTACCGGAACTGAATGTATATAAACGTGAAAAAGATTTGACAATTTGCTTTATCTCCAGTTGAGAGAGCTATATACTATTTCACAGTTAAAAGTTTTTGGAAACTTGTCAGCGTACAACTTTTGAATTCATAATGCATAACTTCAGCTACTAGTGGTTGGTTTTTGTTTCTTTTTTGTTCTGTTTTGTGGTTTTTTTCTTCAGTTCGGGTTTAAAGCAACTCCACAACAGGGAGGAGATGCTACATGTGTCTGAAAAAACAGATTGTAGTGGATTTAGCCCACCTCTGTGACATAATCACTCATAATCACTTTCTTGTAAACTGTGCCCCAAACTGTCTGAGTAATGGACGTATTATTTCTTGGACTGAGTCTTCTGCTAGCAAGAGACTTGTGTCTCAAGAGTTAGGCGTGCTGTGATTTATTTTGAAGTTCTGTGATTAGCAATTTTACTTAAGCTTAAGGAAAGGAAAACTATCTAAGCATGCTTAATCGATGTCTTAACAAGTGAGAGAGTGTTTCATCTTTGACATTTCATGTGTAAAGTATGAAATGAAGGTGTTATATATTACAAATAACTGTAGCTTGTGAAACTAGAAAATCTTTTTTCTTATGATTTTGAGGCTGAGATGCTGTTAGTTATAAATTTAAAAAAACTGGTAACAGTTCTTGTCACTACCACATAAAACAACAACAATATGAGGACTTTGTTAACAAACTTAAGTAGCATAGCTTTTACTGCTGGTGGCTATAGCATTTAAAGTAACTTTGCAGTTTCCCAGTTGTGAAATTACTAACTTGTGATTATAATTAGGGTTGTTTAATATGCTGTTTCTTTGTGCGTAGAGTTGGTTTGTCTTTGTACAAAATTATTAAGAAAGAGTAATTTCAAAGGAGTTTCTCATTATATACTTGCATGTTGAATTTCATCTAACATTTTAAGTTGGTAGTGTATCTGTAACTATATGCAGTGATTCTAGCGAGAGTCAGTTGTGCTGGGGTGCTCTGTGTGCCCACAAGGAGTTTGAGCAGGGGGGAAAGGTTAGGAGAAAGGAAGTAAGTAGTACTGCCACCTCAGTGGTGGGATACCTGTAGCAATCTGTGCAGTGTTCCAGGGGTGTAAGCACTTAAACATGTGTTCTTTAACTTCACACTTATGAGTAAGCTTATTAAGTGAAGGGAACTCCTGTGCATGAATGTTTGCAGGATTGGACATGCCAAAACAAGAAGTGGCTTAGACTAAGATCTTTCTAATTAAAGGGAAGCTCGCTATTCTATTACTTGACTTTTTTTTTTTTTTTAATGAAAATGAAGGAATTGGGAAAACTCCCTGTGAATCTCTAATTTTCTAGCAGTGTTACTTTACCTGATAGTTTTTGTAATTGTTTTGCAAGTTTCTTGTTGAAGTACTAGCAGTAGGCTTGTTTGCCTGTGGGAGTTTCAAAGCAGTACAGTTTAAGAGGAATTATAAGCATGTCTGTGTGTGAATGAAGTGCATCTAAACGAGCTCAATTTGTATATGATTTTAAAATTTTAAGTTTCTTGCTTGAAGGCACTCTTGGAGAGAACAGGCTACACTCTTGATGTGACTACTGGACAGAGAAAGTATGGTGGACCTCCTCCAGAGTCTGTATATTCAGGACAGCAACCTTCTGTTGGTACAGAGGTAAGGAGAAGATGTTTATGTAGATGTGTTCTTATTCATTGGAAGTATTTTTTTATAAACATCGCTCTGTATGTCTGTTGCAGATATTTGTGGGAAAGATTCCAAGAGACTTGTTTGAAGATGAACTTGTTCCATTATTTGAGAAAGCTGGCCCTATATGGGATCTCCGCTTAATGATGGATCCACTAACAGGTCTAAATAGAGGATATGCTTTTGTCACATTTTGTACTAAAGAGGCAGCTCAGGAAGCTGTTAAACTGGTAAGTTTTCTTATTTGGATTTTTTTTTTTTTAAGAACTCGCTCTGGCTTATAAGCTGTTGTCCCAGTCCTAATGCTTAAGTGCTTAAGATGAAACTGTCGTTGTTAGATCACTTCATAAATGACCACTAGGTATTTTTAAAGATTTCCACATTGTGTATAAATTTTTACTGGCTGTGTTACGGACAGGGGAAGAAGAAGAAAAAAAGCCGATGGGCTGCTGTTCGGTTCAGTTAGCTGAGCCTTTGTTATTAACCGGAGTTGTATTAGTGGTTAGTGACTTCTGAGCTGTCTCCATCTGGAGAGTCGGGGGTTGCCGGGGCTGCAGCGTCCCGACTGCCCGTGGTTCCCCGTTGCTGGCCGGTGTGCCAGCAGGGGGCCCCGGGCCGCTCCCGAGGTGCTGCGGCTGGGAAACTGTCGCTCTTGAGCCTTACGGCCTGGTCTGTTGCTGCGACGGGCTGGAAAAAGTCATAAATTCTGCCAGGTTAAAACGCGTTTCCTCTGCTTTACGCAGAGGTGTGAAATAGTTTCATGTAAGGAATAGGCTACTCTTAATCAGCTTTCCAGGTTTTATGCATGAAGTATCCGTCACTAGAAAAGAGGAGGGAAAGAACTGCCACCCTGGTCCTCTCACTGCTCCTTTGTTTTCCTAGTTAAGCTGAATTTGAATTTTTTTGAGCTAGTTCCTACTACGTTGATATGACCAAGATCGGTGTGAGATGTGACCCTCAAGAGTGCTAACCATACTCATTCTGAGGTGTGCTGATACTGTGTTGATATAGTAGGGTTAAAATCTCTTTTTTTGGTAATAAGGTACATCTTTAACCATTAAGGTACCCTATTGATATGCTAATGATGCAAGTCAGTTGGTGGAGACAAATCCAGCTGAAGACAGGAATGTGTTTTGAAAAAAGTATAGAAACATCTACAAAAGTGCAAATACAGAAATATCTGGTATATGCTGTTTAGCTTTTTAAATAAGAGTAGTTGGTGTTCCTGTGCACAATCCAAATATACAGAGGATAACTGCATATACCTCTTTCCATTGTCAACCTAGCTATTTATCTTGTGTGTGAACTCTTAAGAGTTACGCACATGACTTAGCAAAACAGTGAATCAAATCAATTATGTCCTCAGAGGCACATAATGAACAGAAGGAGTTTTTCTTCACTTGGATTGTGCTTAAAGGCAGCATGCTCTGAAAAGTCATTCAGGTTGCGTTTCCATAAAAGTGACATCAGATCCTGACCTCTGTCTACCACTAAAAGATACAAGGGAAGGAGGTACTTTATATCTGATCTTTGATGTGCAGGAAAAAAAAGCGTTCTGTTTTTCGGTTAAATAGACACTGAATGTAATAGTTGAAAAGTGTGGTTGATGGGGCAGTTTTTCAGCCCTCATGCTAACCTCTTTGAGGGCAGGGTTAGTTTTAAGTTGGATCCTGTGGCATTTGTCAGCTTTTGAATGGTTCCAACTGTAGATGGCTGGCTAGTTTGGTGTAGAAGTTTCTCAGATTGTCTAGGAGTGATTTGCAGGGGTACTAGCAAAACACGGCTGTAGAGCTCAGTTGAAAATCATAGGTCTGTCACTTGTGTTAGTTACACATGCATGGGAGAGGCTGCTGAAAGAACTCTTAGAAATGCTGGACCCTTGATCCTAGTCAGTTCAACATCCTAGTATTTTAACAGGTGGTAGTCTTTTTGATACTACCTGTAATCTTCTGATGTGTATACAACTTATTTCCCAGCTTTCTGAACTCCCTGGGATAGGGGATCCTCTGTGATTTCCCATCTTCTTCCCAGAGGCCTGTTTTTCTTCCATTCAGGACTGTGAAGTATAGCAAAAATCGGAACAAAAATCTCTGCATTGCCTGTAGGCTTCTGAGTAATAAGAGACAGCTGTGAGGTTTTTGTCAATACCCAAACTGCAACAGAGAATAAACTGACCTGTCTTCAGGTTCTTGCAGTTGGTGTAATGTACTTTACATTTGTATTTGCGTGGCTGTTGTATTATCCACAGTCTTTGTAACAACTTAATATAAAACAGAACTAAAATTTTTACATAAACTTGATGTTGACTTGCCCTGTTCGTTAACCGAAAGAAATCTTGCCATTTAAAAGGCTGAAGCCTTGATTTTGTTTATGCATGTGCATTTTTAAGCCACTTGGAAAAAGGAAGAATTCCCAAAATTGTGTTTGAAACACTTCTGGGGCTGTGCTTGAGACAAAAACGGAGTGATGCTATGGCCTGATAGTGAGAAGACTTACAGATATGAACAGTAGTTAATTTTATGCCCAGTACTTAATCCAGTGTTGTTAACCATCGCTGGTTAAGTAGAAGTAGCATCTCAGATGTTCACACAAGCACGGACAGTCAGAAATTGTGATTTTTATTTTCTGTTTTTTACCCCAGGCATTTCTTTCCCTGTTAACATGTTTGTGTTTACCTTCTGTTTTATACTGTTTGAGGTAAGAATTAGAACTCCGGTTGTGTTCTTTTGCACACATTTTCAATTCTCCCTCCTATTTCTTATGAATTTGTTAGACTGCAGTTTTTCAAAAGATTTCTGCGTGGTTAGCATTAATGTAGACTCGTACAGGATAAATACTTGCGACATGAAGCATGCAGGAAAACATACTGAAAACTATAATAGCATACAGTGTATTTTTGACTAGAGCAAATGTAAGCTTGATCAAAGTGCAGGTACAGGTGAGTTATGCATATATGCCTCTTGAGTGGTTTGCCAGCTACGCGTAGCAGTACAACTTGCCATTTGCTGCTGGAAATAAACTGAAATTGCTGGTGAAAGTTTTAAGTGGATAAAATGACAACACAGACCTTATACATACTTTGACCTGTTTGTGAGTAGGTTCTTACAGAATTCAGCAAAAACAAACAAGTTGCTTGATAAAGTGTTTAGAGGGTAGCAATATCTCTGTTACTAGCTTTGGGCATTGATTCACTGGTGACAGGAGGGGGAAGCAGTATCCTGACATAGGTGATTTGGTAGCCTGACTGTTTTGGCACTTGACCCAGATGATGATTTGGGGCTGTTCATGTCTAATCTAAGTTTACAGATGGTACACAAACTATTTACCTAAAACCCACCAACTTCATATTCAAGACCACCTAATTCAAGACTGTTTCCTCTGTGTTAAGAAAAACATACAATGAAAAGTAGTAGTTAATGTATAGCAGTATGGAAAAACTACTAGAAACTACTGTCAATGTGGAATTGCAGTATGGTAGAATATTTTAATTTTTTTTTAAGTTATGAAGTAGTACTTTGTTGCCGTGAGTTGTGTGAGAGGCTCTCTTTGGATTAGATGTGTAGCCAGACTTTGATTTTAGACTTTACCAGGAACAGTCGGATAATATCCTCTGTTATCCATGTAGAATAGAATATTTCAGTTGGAAGGGAGCTGCAATGATCATGTAGTTCAACTGTCTGACCACTTCAGGGCTGACCAAAAGTTAAAGTAGTAGTATTAAGCGTATTGTGCAGATGTCTCATAAACACTGACAGGCCTGGGGCATTGACCGTTCTCTAGGAAGCATGTTCCAGTGTTTGACCCACCCTAATATGACCCTTCCTAATATGAAGAAATGTTTCCTAATGTGTAGACTTCAGTTAATGAAGAATCAGTTTGTGTCTTGTTTCTCCAGACTAATAAACTGTCAGCGTCTTTAAAGGTGTTTCTTTAAAGGATTTTTTTGAGCTATGGTAATGTGTCTCTTCATTAATGTGTATAAGTCTGTTTATTAGTGATCATAATAATATATATATACACAGTCTTCCTGTGCAGCTGTTTCCTATTTTAAAATCAACTATTCCACTGCTACATGGGCAGCAGATAGGAATATAGAAGTCTTTGACTGTATCCTACTATGTTTTGAGACAGAACTAGCTGAGAAGATGCCACTTCAGATCCTTTTCACATGTACAGTTCTCCTTCTAGCTCACTTCTGGTGCAGTTTTCAGTGATGTAGTTTTTGTTTGCACAAGAGAAATATAAATTAATGAACGTCTTCACCCTGATTTTAGTGCACAAAGCAAGAATGGATGTGGGAGAACTTGCTTACGCAGGAAGGTTTACCACCAAACACAAAATAACTCATAGAATAAATAGCTGGATTAAATTTTAAAAAGCTATCCTGCTGCTTGTCAATAATGTTGACCACAAAATACATTTTCCTAGCTAAAGAACTGTCTGTTACAGGGCTTCCAGTTGGAAAGGGGTTGATGTACCACCAGTTGACCTCCCTGCTGCTTATTTGGATGATGCATGTCTGTCTGCATCTCAGTGAAAGGCATTTTTTGTCAACAGATGTCTACAGTAATACTTTTTTTTTTTTCTTAAACTACTGACTTGTTTAGGGTGTCTTCTAAACAATGTTATGGAAGAAGTGTTTGAACAGAAGTCTTAGGATTTCAAATCAGTAGAAGGTTGTTCTTGCTGTTTACTATCTTTACATGTGTAATCTATGTGCTTTGGAACATATTTGCCAGTTGCTCTTGCACATTTTGTGGAGAAGTCCTGATCACAGCTCTTCATGTTAACTATGGAGCTTCAGAAGGGATAATTGTAAATCCTGTCTTGTATTATGCACAAATCAAGAATTCATAGATATAATCTATAGAAAAACTTGCATTTTTTTCCTGCGCTGTTGTGAAGGGAGAGGCCGTGATCTTGAAGACTTGGACATAAGATTGAGCTTTCATGGTTCTACATGAAAATGTCTCTAAAGAAACATGTATTAAGAAAGAGGCTTGAACAAAAAGGGAATAATAGTTAACAGGCTGAAATTGTGGCGGTATCTGGTGGGTGTGCTTCAGAACAGTTGAATGTGCATCATAAGAATGTGTTAAGCTCTAAAGAATTTAATACGTTACTCAGCGCTATGTTTGCAAAAGTGAAATATTTGGAGGGGAGTGTAAATTATACATATCTGATGATTGTCCAATTATTTTTCTTTCAGTACAACAACCATGAAATTCGTTCTGGAAAACACATTGGTGTATGCATCTCTGTTGCCAATAATAGGCTTTTTGTTGGTTCTATTCCTAAGAGTAAAACCAAGGAGCAAATTGTTGAAGAATTTAGCAAAGTAACAGGTAAGTCAGTAACTGTGTTTTGTAGAGCTGGAAAGATGTCAGACATGATCAGTGATGAATTCTCTTCATCTTTTGGCCTATGGTTGAATGATGATGAAGCCAAATGAAGACCGCTCGGCATCATCGTGACTTTTAGGTGTTTTGTGTTTGTGTTGTGGGTTTTTGTTTGTTGTTGTTGTTTTTTGGTTTTTTTTTTTTTTTTTTAAAGAAACAGTTGTGCTGAGGGCTGGACTATTTGTGATTAGACTAGGTGTGTGGTTCCAAGTTCTACACAGAGAATGTGTGTAATGTCTAAAAAAGCCATTCAAAGAAATAGATGGTTTAAATATTTCAATACTGATGGATGTTTTACAACTTTTCAAGGCAAAACTGAAGCACATTGGAGAACATAACTAGTTCTGTGCTTCAGAATTCCTAGTGATTTTATAAGGATCTCTTTTTGAAAACTTCATATAAACTGGCAAAGGTAACACTTGATGGATTTCTCTGTTACTGAATGATATATTTCAGGTTCCTTGAGCAACATTGTAACTTGTTAGATCTCTTAAAGTCATGCAAGTTTGATCTCTGAACAGACATCCATAGAAAAACAACATCCTGATAAGTGGTGTGGCTTAGGGGTTTGAGAGGAGAACTGACAAAGCACAACTTTTGCCTCCCCTCTCTCCCATGGAAGGTACTCTTCCACAGCTACTAAGTTTTCTTCGCTTAAAAATGGAACCTAAGTCGGGATAGCCTGATGTGTCTCTTTGAAAATGTTGGTCTTGAAAGTAGGGAAACTTTGTCATGTACGTGGTCTTAAAAGTCTAGTGTGTTCGTGCTTTCGTTTGGAACCACTTGTCAGATGCATACTTACGAAAAAGATAATCTCCACTTTATAATACAAATTCATGGACTGAATCCATAACAAATATTTTGCTTAATTTCAGAGGGTCTTACAGATGTCATATTGTATCATCAGCCTGATGACAAGAAAAAGAACCGGGGTTTCTGTTTTCTTGAATATGAAGATCACAAAACCGCTGCTCAGGCCAGACGTAGGTTAATGAGCGGCAAAGTGAAAGTCTGGGGAAATGTTGTTACGGTTGAATGGGCTGACCCTATAGAAGACCCAGATCCTGAAGTTATGGCAAAGGTAATAAAGCAGTAAGGGAACCATAATCTATTTAAAGTGCCTTGTTCCAAAGTGAGTACTTCCTGATGTTAGCCGAAGTTTTAATAGCATCTTTCTTGACAGAGATGTTGTAGGTGAGATGATAAAAATATGAATACACTCTGGAATTTATGTGAATTTAACAACTCTATTGACTGATGTTATTTTTGCTCCCAAGGCTGAATGTTGAACATAATTCTTGGCAAAATGACACATAGGGTGATGTACTTAATTTCTCATCTGGTAGTGGTGGTGTTGACTCCGAAAGTTAAAATGGTCTTGTAGCTTAATATTTGGAGGGACAGAAATCGTAGAATCATGGGGTAGTTTAGGTTGGAAGGGACCTTTAAAGGTCATCTATTCCAACCCACCTGCAATGAGCCGGGACATATTCAACTAGACCAGGTTGCTCAGAGCCCCCTTCAACCTGACCGTGAATGTTTCCAGTGATGTAGATACAATCATAGAACAAGCCTTAATTCTTTTTAAACATAGAACTTTGTTTATCACTTCAGAATTGGAACATACCAGTAAGATGCACAAATGTATTTTCAGAGGTGCCTTTAGCAGTTGCTTTGGAGAAGTTAGGCAGTTATTTTGTATTTAGAACTCTGTATCTTTATTTTTAATATGGGGGGGGTTAATTCCTTAAAATACTGAGACTAGTCATATTTTGGATTGTGAATATTTCAGTGAAACTGGAGTTTGGACTGTTAACGTATTGAAGTACATTGTAGCAGTTGTTTTATATATGCGTGTGATATTTTGCCAGAAACAAATCACCTGAATTTTTTTCCATCAGATAATTCCCAACCCTGTCTTTTTCAGTTATGTTGTGTAGTTGCGTTGTTTAATGGAAACTCCCAGCTAGCCCATATCCTTATCTCTTTCTCTTTGCTTGCTTTTCGTCTCTGCTCTTACTCTCATCTGAGACACGTCACTTGCTGGAGTCCTACTTTGATGGACCTAGTAAGATAGCTTGGCTGGGATCTCCTCTTTGGTGAGCCATAAGGGAAAAGGGTTGGGGTGGGGGCTCAATTCAGGGAAAAAGCTGCTTTTGTAATACAGGTATTACAGAAGCTTTTGGACTACCCTGTCTGTAGACTTTATTTTTCTGGCCCAGCATTGTAGACTGTCAGCAGAGGGGAAGAGTCTTGCAGGTAAAATTTGTCGAAGGTGGCACTTCCTAAATATGGCAGTCTATCTATCTGCTTGGTTTCTTGGCTCAAAAGAGATGAGACCTAATCCAGCAAACTGTTAAAATAAATAAGCAGGAATTTCTGCTGATATGTCTGAATAGATGGGCAGAAAGTGATAGGGGACATAATCTGGCATCTTTCCTAAGTAATTCTACAGTTGTGGGGAGTGAAAGGCTAAAGAAATTAAAGCTTGATGGTGGTTTGCGCTGTTTAATATACATTTTTTTGAATGTGTTAATCCTTGTATTGTTTTGTATTTGAAATAGGACATGAAAAGGAAAGAAATACAGACAATGTGCAGAAAATCAGCTTGTATACTTTTAGTGCCATATGCCAAAGATAGGGCACGGAATTTGGGTTGAAGACTTAGGGATAAGTGAGACTATATGAATGAGAATACTGAAAAAGTAGAGAACATCTAGCTTGTGTCTGAAGGCAGAAGTTGAGGCGAGCATTGATGTCTGATCTTTCTCACTGAATTTGTCCATTAATTTATTCTTGCAACAAGGAAAGTCTTGTCTCCAGCGTTTCTTGCCCACTTATACGTTTGGAGAAACATTGACCTCATCTGGCTCTTCTGGAAGTGTTTAGTTTCTGTTGTGTATTGCTGTCTTTCTCCTAAGAGAAAGAGCAGCTGAGCTGCTGCTGCAGTCAATCTCCCAGACGTGAGCTGCAGGTTGGCTGTCAATGCTTGAGTACTGTCCATTGGGAGCAAAGGCAGAGCTGTTGACTCTTGTCGTCTTACACATTCCTGTGGTAGAAGGTTCTGGAGGAAGCAGTGTGAGTAGGAGTAGGTGGTTGATTTTATCATCGCAGTGGTGGTTTGCTTGTCAAGACCGCTAGACAAGCAAGTCCTTCAGAGCCAGCTATGGGGAAGACAAGTGCACCTTTGTAGCCAAAAAGTGAACAGCATTGTTCTAAATACCTAGCAGAAGCAGCATGTCATTTCATTAATACATTGACATCTACTAATTTACATTTCTGAAATTTAAATTAGTAGGTGAGCCTTTTTTCTTTTTTCCTCCAGACTTCTGCTTTAATGTTGTGGAGAGTACTGTATGGATGCATGATTAAAATCTAAATGGTCTGTTTTCCTTAAATATGAAGTACCTTGAGCATGATGAGGTAGAAGGCTTAGACATAGGTGCTGCAGGAGATTAGTGCTTGTGCTGACAGATGTACTCTGATCTGAGTATAATTGAGTATAATTGGTTAAGTAGTTGATTTCTGGTCTGAAGTGAACTCTTTTCCAACTTCAGTAGCTGTGCTGATAGCTTAATTTCTCCTAAGTGTTATTTTGATGCTTCTGACATCTGTAGTGCAGATAAATTTCTTAATGTGTTACTTGATTTCTGTAGCGTGGCCGAGGCTACAGGGTACGTTCTGGAGTGGCAGGTTAAGCAGCTAAATAAAGTGTTACGCTTGTGGCTGCCTGGTAGATTACAGGACAGGAGACAGGGCTAGTAACCCTTGGAGAATGTGGTAATGAAGTCTGAAGCGGCTGTGCTGTAGATAGGAGGAGGAAAGGGAGCAGATCCCAGAAGTTTTGGGGGTAGTTTCATCATCTTAAGCAGTTTTAAAAGCAAGTTGTGCCTTTACAACAAAATGCTGCTGCTAGGTATATTACTTGTTAGGTGTGTATTTATGGATCCTTGGTGTTACAATCTGAGCCTTAATGAAGACGATTTCCTTTTATTTTGTGTGTATGTGTTTTTTTTTTCCTTTCCTCTTTAGATAGCTTAAATGAAGTAAGAATGGGTTCATCTCCCAACCTATGCTTTAACCTGCCTTCTAGCTTTGACATCTCCTTTGACTGGTTCAGCTACACATTTAACCTGTAACATGACCAAAGGTGTAAAAAAATTTTAACAGTTGGAGATTAATGGATTTGTCTGCACTGGAAAAAGACTGAAATTGGTTGCTCTTTAATTATTTTAAAAAATTTTGTGTTGGTGCATCTTGTAAAAAAAAAAAAAAAAAAGTGATTTTTGAGGTTTTAAATCACGTCTGACACTGTCAGTCATTGTGGATTTATTAGTGAAGGCTGCGTAGGGTTCCTCATAAGATTCTAGCTTTCATTCTTTTCTAAAGTACAAGAATAAGGAATATTTGTTTGAAAGTTACCGTCTTTTTTAAAACCATTGATTACATCACAAATCTTCCTGTAGTTCACTTTTGTGAAGTGAGGTTAAGGTAGCAATTAGGACAGTTTACTAAAAATTATTATTATGTATGGGTTACAAGAAATAAAGGTTGCTCTTACCATTAAGGCATGTAGGAGAGGCTTAACACGGGATAGGAAGCAGCTTTCCTCGTGGAGCTGGATATGACATTCATCTCCCAATAATCAGCAAGAGAAACTATTGCCAAAGACTAGAGTTGATACGCTGGGTCAGATTTATGATCTGTAATGTCCTTTCTTCCAAACTCCCATCCTAGTTAGACTAGCAAGTGAGACAGATACTTATGGAAGTCTGTCCTATTTATTTGCAACTTAATTACATAGTAATTCTTACAAAAAAGGTGTCTGGGATTTCTTGAGGTTTCTGTGTGTGGTGGGAGTAGAGATTATAGCTCCACTTCAAAAATTAAAGCGTGCTTTCTTTGGTCCCTTCACACCCTGTGTTATTTGTGTGGACCTTCAGGGTTAGGAGCGGGAAGTCAGTGCTACCATGTACAAATGTTCACTTACTTTTTTGTCATCAGGTAGTTTGAAACCACTAGTAGCAGAGCAGGTGTTGGCAGAAGTTGCAGGTGTTTGCAGCAGCACATCAGCTGCGTTGTAGGAAGAAGGTAAGGCTGTTGGCATTCTTTGGCAGTAGGTGGTGACTAGACTGTCAGGGCATGGTGGCAGTATGTGGAAGGGACTCCCCCAAGAAGTCAGAGACTTGTAAATTGTGAGAACTCATGGATGAAATCATGCAGACATGTTAATGTGCAGTCATTTAGTGCAAACTTAGTGTGGGCGCAAGGACAAGTCTTTGAATACTAACAGATCACTAATGTGATTCCTGATGTCCAGTGTACGTTGTCTGTTATATTAAATAAGAGTCTAGTTTAAGCCTTTACCAGACTGCTCTGTATTTTGTTTCGTCATAAGCAGTTGGTGGTTGGTGAGACTTTATATTGATGATTTAGTCACTGTCAGGCAGTTAACAGGGCATATCTCAGTAGTTGAAAGGTAACCGGCCTCTGATCTTACAAGCTGCATAGCAGTCTTTGTGTGGCTTGAGCCATACTGCATGCTTTAGAGAGCTGGGGAAGGGAATAGACTTTCAGAGTTATTTGGAGGTGGCTGTTCCTCAAAGGAAGGACAGAGTTTGACTTGTGGGAAAGTCCAAGGGTGAATTGACGGTGTCAGTCTTAGTGTCCCCTTCTGTCTGCAGTCTCTCTTCTAGCTGTGGCTTCAGGTCACTGAGTACTCCTCCAGCAAGTGCAGTCCTGATGCTAGGTATTTGGTGTAGCTGTAGCATGGGAGCCACAAGTTAAGCAGCTTGAGAGCTGCAGGCCTGTCACCTCTGACCTAGATATTATAGTGATGACTGTTCTGCAAATACCTGAGCAAAAACCTGTCTAAACAATGGAGTGTTTTGATAAGTTAATTATTTTGTGTGTAACCGATCCTGGTTGCTGCCTTTCAAGTTTGAAAGTGTTCTGAGTTGAAAATTACTGCTGCTAGGATTCTTTTAAGCGTTAACACAAATTGGATTGACTTTCGGGATACTAATACTTACGTAATCATATTTGAAAACAGATTGAATATTTCTGTCAGTCAGGGAATTTTGGCGCTAACTCATGCTGTATGAGTATATAAATATACATATTCATGTATATGTGCATAAAATGCTGTACATAAAATGTAATGATGTTTTTAGTACTGCCAATCGCAGTGACTTGCAAAACTTCGTTTTGTGTTTTGGAATTAGATTGTGCTTCTGAGTACTGTCTTTTTTTTATTCCCTTTTTTTTTAGGTAAAAGTTTTGTTTGTACGCAATCTTGCCAATACTGTAACAGAGGAGATACTAGAAAAGGCCTTCAGTCAATTTGGAAAGCTAGAGCGAGTGAAGAAGCTAAAAGACTATGCTTTCATTCATTTTGATGAACGAGATGGTGCTGTAAAGGTAAGTGAAGAGGACTGTAACTGTGTGTGTAAGCAGTGACTAAATGTAACCGTTAGAAGCTGTATACTGCTTTTAACTTGAGAAAAAGCTCTGCCTGGAGAAATGGTAACACATTGTCACGTATATGGGCGTCTCCTAGGAAGACGTAGTTGCTAGCTTGAAAAGTGATCTTAGATGCACCTATCCTAAGTTATTCTACTGCTGAGTATCTAACATAGTCATATGTGCTACCATTTGAAACTGAAGTGCCAGAAGTTGGAATGACTCTTCTCGCCAAGTTGCTGGTAGACTTTAAAGCAGTTTCTCTAGGGCGGGTGATAAGAATTTAGGTCATCTTCTTATTTCAGGAACAGAATGACTTTGTTTTTGTGATGTGGAATAAGCACCTTTTTCTTTTTGATGAGTAGTGCTGGACAATCAAGTATTTGTCATTCTTGGATTTTGCTAGCCTGGACTTAGTGTTTTTTCTCTTGTCATCTGTTGTTAGGAAGCAAAATATAATTCCTCTCCTGCCTATAGTGTATCTATTTTTTATGTTCTGTGGGAGGATGCAGGATACAAGGGGATTCAGTTTTTCCTACTCATCCAGATGCCTTAAAGCAGATGCTTGGGAAGAAGATGGAAAGAGTCTTTTCATAGCATATGTATCCCATCAAGGCTTAGCTATGTAGAGTCCCTAAAAGTGGTAGAATCTTTAGGATTCCCTTGCTTGAATTTAATTTGTAGCGATCACTGTGACCCATTGGAATTGTACGTGGGTGTGTTGTTGGGGTTTTTTTTTGGTGGCGGTTTGTTCTGGGGTTTTTTGTGGTCAGAATGAGACTGTTGAATTCTAATTTTTGGCTTCTGTTTTAAAAAGTAAGTTACACTTCTTACGAGTAAAATAAAGGAATAAAAACATACACTGATCTCTAGATTTTAGTAGTGTTTGCATGTGTGATGACATTAGAAATTTATTCCCTTATTGCAAAATCTGTACTTTCAGAGGACAGTTGTGTCACTTCATTAATTGAAACAACTTGCAAAGATTGAAGCCGGTTTAGAGTTTTGAATGCAAGATTTCTAAACTGATATATGCAGTCCTGGGTTTGAGAGCCAAGTTAAGAGGAAATGCGTAACTCTGGAACCCATGATGCTATGATGTGTGATTACTTAAATTTTTTTTTTTTAGCTTTATATTGTTATTTTAGCTCTGGATAACACATTTTAAAATGCATACTCTAAAAGATAGAATAAAATTAATAACTTCAGATATGCTTAGAAGTATATTTAAAGTCTGGTTAATTCCTTCAGGCAATGGAAGAAATGAATGGCAAAGATTTAGAGGGAGAAAACATTGAAATTGTTTTTGCTAAGCCACCAGATCAAAAAAGGAAAGAACGGAAAGCTCAGAGACAAGCGGCTAAAAATCAGATGTAAGTGTAAATGCATGCACATATTTTGTATTACTTCTGAAAGACCTGTACACTCCTATGGAATTAGAACTTCTGGATATTTTAGTGGGTATACTATATTGTATACAGGTTTTCTGGCTTCTCTTG